>NC_140941.1:141996091-142719841 GCF_014529385.1 Adiantum capillus-veneris | reverse complement strand
AGGGTCAAAGAGAATAAAAGCATCATGTTCTCTTACCTTTCCCCAAGCATGGCATAGAGGAGATCCTTTGTGATGAGTTTGGTGAGTCTCCTCCTCTTGGATTTCAACCGAGGAAGCTCTAGGAGGATCTTGGCGGTTGTTCTTTTGGGGACAAGCGTGGTACGCATGCCCTTGTTCGCCGCACTTGAAGCACCGGTTATCCTTGTGATAACGCTCAAGCTCTTCAGGAGAGAGTTTGTTTTTACCTTTGTAAACTCCCTTCTCTTTAGCTTTGTTGGAGTTTCCCTTAGGAGAATTTTGGACATTGTCCTTCCCCTTAGGCTCATTGGAACCCTTGTTTTTTGGGGGCTTATTATTTCTTTTAGCCTCCGTTTGGAAATTGATTCGAGAGGCCACCATAGTATGGTGTATTACCGCCGATATGGTACGTGGCCTTTGGGAGTTGACATACTCCGCCATTTCTTCGGTTAAGCCCGCACAAAATTGTTGCTTTTGCTCTCCAAAATCCAACTTTTTAAAGACAGTGGCTTTGAGTTGTAGGTCCCAAAACTTTTCTACATATTTGTGGATGGATTCATTGGGAGAGAGCTTTAAGCTTCGCCATTCGGTGCGTACTTTGTCTTTGGCATCGGTGGCCAAAAACTGCTTCATAATGGAAGCTCTTAAAGCTTTCCATGTTCGTGGAGCTTCACCGTTGGCTCGTAGGCTAGACCACCATTGCCTGGCGGACTTTTGAAAGTGCATAACTTCATGGCGTAGCTTAGAGGACTCCGTGAAGCCCTCATCTCCAAATGCCGCATCAAATTGCTGGATAAAGGCCAAGACTTTGTCCGTAGCACCAAAGGTGCCATCATAGGTAAGGAAAGAGATGCTCTTCCCTCCCTCTTTGAACTTCTTCAGCTTGGATGACCTCTTCCATGCGGCATAGGATTTCCTATGGCCTCTTCTTTTTTATGGTTCATAGGTTGCACCATCACTTTCTTCAGAAGGTGAAGAATTTGAAGAAGGTGGAGAAGAGGGTGACCTCTTTCTCGCCTTTTTCTTGTCTTGATCTTCATCGCCTTTACCATCACTTTCAAAAGAGGAAGAGGATGAAGAAGATGGAGAAGAGGGTGTCCTCTTTCTCACATTTTTCTTCTCTTTCTTTTTATCATCCCTCTTTGAATTATGGCATGGAGAAGAGTGTGATGGTCTTCTCTGCTTTGGTGGTGATGGAGAGCGTTTAGCCCGCCGTCTTCGTGGAGCCATCTCGGCCGAGGTGGCGGGAGACTCACTTCTTTCTCATTCCTTTTGTGGAGCCTCTTGAGTTCTCCTTTGGGAAGGAGATGCATCTTCAAGAAGTAAATTCTTGAGCCCTTCGTATGGATTCTCTTCTTCTTCCCGAATCGGAGAGATACCTCTTTTGGGAGTCTCACAAGGAGGCTTCCTAGGTGTTCTCTCGTCAGGGTGATGAGCTTGGAGAATCCCGTGAGCACGGAGCTGCCGTTGCACTTCACTTTGGAGAGATAGATTGCCCATGGCTTGTTGAAGCCTAGAAACAAGATAGTTAACAAGCATTGAAGCATCATTAGTAGCTTGCTCATGAGCAAAATCAAAGTTATCAACATTAATTTCACTCTCTTTACTATTGTCAGCCATTCTAACAACTTTTAGGTGTAAACTTTTTAGGTGTACTTTGGCACTTCAAGCCCTAGTTGCTACTCCTCTTTACCCCTTTAGAAAAAGCACTCAAGCTACTGTACCCGCGGCTCGAATACCATTAATTTCAAGGAATAGAAGAGAGGGTCTTTCGACACCAAAATAGCATCGGCTCCTGTCAAGCTTCTAATAGCTCAATAGTGGTTAAGCCATAGGCAAGCCCCGTAGGACTCCACTATTAAGACCATAGCTCTCGACGGTGATGCCCCGTTAACTACACGAAGGCAGGCGCACTGCAAGGCTTAAAAATCCCTATTCTACTTACTCACAGAAAATTAATAATACCAACCATTTATAGCTAGCTTGAGGACCTCCCTTCTTAAGCAAGAAAAGAGAAACCTTGTGCTCTGATACCAATGTAACATTTAATGGCCTAATAACTTGTGTGTAGCGGAAATTAGCATGAACATAGTGGGCATTTCATTAGAATAGATTCCTAATGAGAATTACAAGAGTGCTTGGGTGGAGAGAGCAACAAAAAGCATAACACCTAGTTAGATAGCATCAACAATACTTTCAAAAGAGAGAGAAATTAAGCTATTGACAACAGTTGAGGACCGGATTTTCATGGAGCCGGTCCCCCCTCCAAAAGGCTTTGTATTATGGTTTCTCCCATCAAGAGAGACATTGTACAATACAATTCCTTGTGTTCCTTCAAGACTAACTAGTGCAATGAAGATGAAAGCTTCATGCACTAAGCAAAACACTTAGTAAACACAACTTTAATTATCCCCGTTCTCAGACCCAAGACCTCACACACCTTCGAAGATGGTGAGAGCTAGCAGGGTATGAGAGTAGATTGAGAGGAAGAAGGAGTATCTTACGAGAAAGATGTACATCTCCTCACATAATCACTCATATTAGCATAGATTTAGCTTAGTAATTAGCTTGGTAGAGGAGATGAGCATGCATTGAAGCTTGGCTCTTGGTTGGATTTGCATCCACAAGCCAAGGGTGTGTCGATGTAGGCTTCTATCTCACAAGCTTGGAGTAGGTGATGAGCTCTCCATTAAAGCTTGGGAAGAGATAGTATTCTCTTTCTTCACACATGAGATTCTCCTCCACAATGCTAATCTTGAAGTATCCTGAGTAGCCATCACATACTGTGTAGCGTTCATGACCTACCACTTCATTGAGTATTTCATCCTGGAATGGGAGGGGAAAGTGGTCTCTCTTCGTGGCTGCATTGAGAGGTTTATAATCAACACAGACTCTCCACTTACCATTTTTTTTTGGTGTGACTACTACTGGGGAGACCCATTCTGAGTCTTCGACATGATAGATGAAACCTACTTGTAGCAAACTTCTCACTTCTTTAAGCAATGCCTCTTGTTAGATTACTCCAAGTCTTCTGAGCTTTTGTACTATGGGTTTACTGCCTTCCTTGAGCTTTATGTGGTGTTGTACTACTGTAATTCCTGTGATCTTATCATAGCCATCAATGAACAAAGTAGTGAAGTTACCTAACATGGAGACGTACTCCTTCCTTTCTTCATTGGTTAACTCATTTGAGAGCATTTTTTGTAGCTTACGTGCATCCTCCAAGGACTGCATACCTGATGATCCCTCTTGGTTTGCCGAGGTTGCTTCAGATTGTGTTAATCTATTTGGGTCTTTAAGAATGACTCCCATTACTTCGATGCTACTATCACTTCCGTCGGTGGTGGTCGTCTCTTCTCCTGAGGTAGACGAATAGTCACTGGTGGACTCGTCTTCTGAAGCCTCCAAGATCATGTTGCACTGCTTTCCAGTCTTCATGTCGTAGAATATGGACTTCCCCTTAGCATCCTTCAGCTAGCAGGCCTCCCTGCAGGACTCGTAGGTGGCATACTCCAGCAGGCCTCCCTACTTTAATTCTGTCAGTAGCTACCATAGCTTCTCCGAGGTTGTGCCTCCACCAAACCTCTTTACAAAAGCAGCCCTTTACACATCCCATGCATTCTTGGTAGCCTGGGACAATGCATTATACCAGGACTTGGCCTCTACTTTCATCAGTAGAGGAAAAATTCTAAGTCGTGAAATGTCATCGTCTTTGTTGGAGACGACACAAGCAATGTCGAAATCATCCAAAAAGTTGGTGGTGAGATCCTCTCCCTTCTTTCCACTGAATGTGGGGAAAGAAACACTTGCCATGGTGGTGACTTAGGAAATTACAAACAGTAATTTCCTTTTTTCTTTTTTTCTTTCTTTTCTTTTAAATCAACAGTAGCGGCTCATAACGGCTTTTTACAGGGGTGAGTGGATAGGCCAAAACAGGATAAAAATAGAGACATTAAAGGAATGATGGTAGTCTAATATGGGGAGAATGATAGGGTTCGGGGAATTGAGGATTTCTCCTAGTACTGTCGCACCGAATAGGTAAACGATCTTCTCTTGGTAGAAGACTTTCCTATCTACATAGATATTCACATGCATATGCTGCAGGAATCTGAACGGGAATGCCGTCGGCCCGTTTTCCATCATGCACAGAGGGTGGAATACTTACTTATACACTTACCGTGCCAGTGTTGATGAGTCGGCACATCCACAAGAGGTCGTCGCCTTTCATGGGCTCTACCTTTCCTTCGTTCGTCAAAACGTACGGGGTGATTGCGACGCGTCTGACCACTCCCAGCCTCTTGGCTAACAGCAATTGCAGATAATTTTCGTAATCGGCGTGTTGCATGAATTCTAATCCATTCAGTTGCAGCTCGTCTCCAGCCCACTGGGTTTCTCCTGTGGTAGAGAGCTTCTTCAGGATAAGTTGTAGAGGGAGAGGAGGAAGGTCCTCCACTCGCTTCCCAAAACAGCGAGAGCAGTAACCGAACCACTCTTCTCTAGGACATGTGAATCTTCTTACCACTTCTTCTCCTAGATTGTCGAAGTGGATTGGTAGCACTCGCATGCGTCGTGCAAATCGGTAGGCGACCTTCCGTCGCTTACCTTCGGATGACTTCTTCTTTGACAAAGTGGGTACAACCCGGCTTTTTGAGCTTGAAGCACTTGCTTGGCCAGATGCTTCTCCCTTCGGGGTCATGTGTTTTCAGACTGGCTTATCGTCTCCTTGCCTTTGGCTCGAGCAGCCCCTTTAGGCCATTTTGGAGTTATATCTTTGACTGTAGCTTCGTTAGGGAAAAGAGGTCTCACCGTTTGCTTCTCTTCCTTGACGTGAATGATTTCTTCGCGATGAATGTCGATGTAGATGACTTCAGTCCTTTTGCTGCCTTCGTTGCTGGCACTCATTGACAGTGTGCCTTGGTTGACAACAGTGATGGCACTTCACCAATCTCCCACCTGATGCTTTCGATTTATAGTTAGAACGAGCGACACGAGATGGAGAATTTACCTCTTAAATGATGATGACACTGTAGCCTGGCAGTAGCACCTCAATGAAGGCAGCTAGTGCCTCCTTTGTCTCCTCTTCTTCCATCCTCCAGTTAGAAAATTCCTTCAGCCACTCGTCCATGATTGATAGTCGGTGTCACTTTCAGCATTGTAAACTGAAGGGTCTTAGAAAAGCCCTCCTCTGTGGGGGCACCAAATGACGGACGCAAAGCAAACCTCGAACCCCGACGGCCTCTAAAATACCGGGGGCCGAATGGCGCACCTCGATCCTGCCACGGTAAAGTGAACAAGGGGCACCACCTAGCTTTGAGCGGCTAGGACGCAAAACCACGATGATATGAACACCACAAACCTACACACCGAGAGAGAGAGAGAGAGAGAGAGAGAGAGAGAGAGAGAGAGAGAGAGAGAGAGAGAGAGAGAGAGAGATATTTGCAAATGATGAAAACCCTCGGGGGTGTGAGGGTGAATTATTTCTGCAATATTTACAAAGTGGCATGCCGTGGTGGTAGAGAGGTAGGGAGAGGAGGTGGTGCAACCTACTTGGTGTGTTCTCTAAGACGACTCAATGATTGTGAATACTTACGACCAAGAGCGTGCATACGTGTGTGCATCGACCATTGGAGTCGAGAGATGGATGTGGTTCCCTTCGCATAGTGCAATTCCCAAGGCAAACCCAACATACAAGCCCCCTCCCCGTGATAGTGATAGTGTCAATCCTTCCCACTACACTCTACCAAATGCTTGGCTCCTCATGAATTGCCCCCCCAATAGTGACCGCTCAATGCCAATTTATAGGTGTTGGCTGCTTGGATTATGGTAATCCCAGTGTGGTTAGGGTAAGCTTAATCGGGGAGACAAAGCAAGTGGTAGGCCCGGTGTGGTTGACCCTTGCTTTGTTCTGGGAGGTTATTAAAAGATGGGAATCTTTAGGTGGGCCTTTGTGACCATCACCTAGAGAGAGGATATTTACAAAAAATGGAAATTTACAATAGCTTAGGTGAAAACTGAAGATAATGATGAAAATAACCTATAAATTACTAGGATGGCATCGTGGTTGCGTGTTGCCGGCGAATGGTGTGCTGCTCGTGCGTCGGTGTCGAGCGTACTTCTTTTCGGAGTCAGTCGGGGCATGCCTTCGGCGCATTTTCTCTTTTTGTTGTTGGCGGCGCGTGCTTTGGATCCTTCTTCTTTATTCGTCGATGTTGTAGTCGTTTTTCTCCTTTGTATCTGTGGTGCGGTGTGTATATGCGTGTGTGTGTGTGTGTGTGTGTGTGTGTGTATGTATTCGTGCATGAGGACGGGTGTGTGTGTATGTATATGTATGTGTGTGCGAAAAACGTGTGTGGGAAGGGGGGCTTTATATATATAATATATATATATATATAGTTTTTTTTTTTGTTGATGGCGGATGGCCGGCGGCCTGCTTTCTACTGCGCGAGGCTGAGGGGGGGGGGATGGGGTAGGAGTAGAGAGAGTGTGTGTGCGATGTGTGTGTGTAGGTGTGTGTGTGTGTGTGTGTGTGTGTGTGTGTGTGTGTGTGTGTGTGTGTATTGTGTGTATGCATGGCCTGCTGCAGTGCGTGAGCGTCGGGGTGGGAGAGTGGGTGGTCTTGCGGACTGAGCGCACAGCGCCGAAGGGAGAGAGGGGAGAGGGGGGGGGGGGGGGGGGGGGGGGATTGTGTGTGTGTGTGTGTGTGTGTGTGTGTGTGTGTGTGTGTGTGTGAGAGAGAGAGAGAGAGAGAGAGAGAGAGAGAGAGAGAGAGAGAGAGAGAGAGAGAGTGGTCCTATTGTTGTTGTCCGTGAGAAGGAGAGAGAGAGAGAGAGAGAGAGAGAGAGAGGATTCCTCATGTGTGGCCTAAGCGCCCGATTTATGTGATCTAGGTACAGATTGTGGGTTGCACTCAGTATTTGCGTGCGGTGTTCTCTGCAGGTGGGAGATTTGTGCATGTGAATGCATCGATACCGCACAGTGTGGGCTTGGTGATTAGCTCAAGGTTTGACAGGCGTACAGTTATCTTGGCACACTCACAAGAGTGAATATTGTGATGTATGCTTGTGAGGCTACGAGCTAGGTAGCCGGATTCGAGCACTAATGGCTTGAGGTTTTTCAGCAGGTTTCAGCTACAGGTTTACAAGTTTACAGGGGGGTTTGAGGGCTTATTTGGGCGCTGAATTTTCAGCCATTGTTTCCTCTTTGCAAGTATCCATGTATGGCTCAATTGTTGTAGGTTGATCTGGGACACGTTTGTGACTTGTTTATGCAGCTGTTTAAGAGCTGAATTTTGGGGCTGTTTTGGGGTTGATTTGCAGCCATATTTTACAACCGTACAGGAGCTTGGTTTACTCTACAGGAGCCTTGTACACTTGGCATTTGGGATTTGCATCATTGCCATTTGTGGAAGCTTTATGCTCACATATTGTCTCACATATTTTGCATCGTGACTTTGCCATATTCTTGGACATTTGGCAGGTGCTAAGACATTGATTTTGCTTTCTAGTTTGCTACATTGTTCTCATGGCAGAGACAGGTGATCGCTCAGATTATGATCTCTCCGAAATACGCATGTTTGATGGGTCAGACTTTGCAGCATGGAGAGAGTGTATGCTTGATGCATTGACACAACGAGGGTTGCATGGACCATTGAGTGGTGATGCAGGTAGACCTTCATGCTTGTCTGACAATCAGTGGCAGGAGCTAGATGAGATGGCATTATCTACGATATGTTTGCACCTTGCGGAGTCTATATTTTCTCTTGTTATGTATGAGACGACTACGAGAGCATGTTGGCAGAGATTGCATGAGATGTATGACAGATCTGAGTCATCTGAGACTCTAGTGAGACAACGGCATTCACATATGCGGCGCCGATGGGTTACATGTTGGCATTGTGGTCACACAGGGCACATTAGACGGCGACGCTTTCGTCGTATGAGACATCACAGGAGACAGGCTAGTCTCAAGGATGCAGTAGATGCTATAGGCTCTGTTGACTTGAGAGTTGCAGGATCAGATACAATGTCTGAGTACCCTAGTGACAGTGAGGTCACATTTGCTTCCTGTATTACTCTTGATTTTTTGACGTCTGAGGATAGTGCACTTCTTTTGCAGTGGGTGCTAGACAGGGATGCTACTTTTCATGTCACTCCGTATCGTGACTGGTTCAGTAGCTATTCTAGCAAAGTGCATGGTAGTGTGCGATTGGCAGATGGGTCACTGCATGCGATGCTGGTTCAGGAGATGTGAGTGTCACTATCGAGCGGTGCATCGTACGTGCTCAGAGATGTGCATCATGTGCCAGATTTGACGATGAGTTTGATCTCCGTTGGTCAACTCAGGGATAGTGGATGTCGAGTATCGCTGCTTGAGCAATCTTTTGTGTTGCATTTGGGTTCACTAGTGATTGCGAGAGGTGCTAGAGTTGGCACATGGTACCCATTGCACGTAGTACTGGTGCGAGATGGTCGAGTCTGAATCTTGTTACAGCCATGCAGAGAGAGAGAGAGAGAGAGAGAGAGAGAGAGAGAGAGAGAGACCCGAACAATCTCTTTTGCTCATGGGTTGCAGGGTGCTTTGCATGGAGCGTAAAGTAGTGAGCTCGTTGTGCACACAGCTGGGGCACGACTTGAGCAGTCACACAGAGAGGTGACAGAGTCAAACATGCATTCTTTGCTAGTGATTGATCAAAGCAGAGAGTCAGTTGTGCGAGATACTTCTATGCAGGATAGACATGTAGAGCAGTCTTGCTCTAGTGAGTCACGACAGGAGGAAGTTCTGCAAGAGTCTATGCAGAAGGAGTTAGAGCATGAGAGCTCTAGTGAGTCACAGCAGATTCAGTGGTCATGTTTGCAGTGGATGATTGTAGAGGAGGCTAAGACATCAGCGATTATGCAATCATTCCTTTCTATGCTCGACAGTGAGCATGGGGATATAGTTGTGCAAGATATGTCTTCCAGCAGACACCTAGAGCAGCTAGTTTTCTCTGAGGTTGCACGACAGGTTGATGTGTCTTTTGCAGACAGTCAAGAGATGCATGTGGCTGACACACCTTGTCAGTCAGAGATGCCTATTGCCAGGGATATATATGTTGATGCATGATCCGTAGAGCTAGCAGGGCCCGCTAGCATTGCATCGGCATTCGGAGGTCTCATGTTTGAGATGCTGATCTTAAGACCGGATATCGCAGCTGCATTTGGAGCATTTGCAGTTGGGGTTGTCAGTCGTTTGTTGACTGATGATGGCATAGTGCACGAGGGAGAAATGCAAGTATTGCGTACATACTTACAGTACATGTGCGATACGTCTGGTGGTGTATGGACTTACACGAGAGCACGACAGCCGGATGCACACGATCACAGTCAGCCAGTGGGCATCGGTTGAGAGCGATTTTCTCTCATCTTCTGTAGTCTTTAGACTAGCTTCCCTTTCTTAAAGGCATAGTCACCTTTAAGTGGGAGGTTGTTGGGGTATAGGCGCATGTGCCTTGCCCGGCCGCCCAGAGTCTGGGCGCCCACCGACTTGTATACCTTATACATAGCATAAGTGTATAGGGGGCTGCTCACTCTTTGAGTCTCCCCACCCATATCTGTGTGTCGTGTGTCGTGTGTCTCCTTCTCTCACTCACTCTCCGTCTGTGGTGCTCCCCGATCCCCTTCAGTTTCTTGGCAAGCGGGGGGGCTGATATCACAGGTGAAGAGAAGGTCCCTTGGGCCTTGCATGGGTAAGATGCAGCCAAGAGCAAGGGGGTCAGAGCATGGGGTGGCAGGCAATTGAAAGGAGGAGACCGCCAGAAGGGGTGACGGCCTGATATACAGAGGGTGGTAGCCGGTTGTGGATGGTATAACAAGAAGGATTGGCGCAGCTTGTGAGATGTGGCTTGGAGTTGCTGAGAGGGGATGTTGCTTTGTGGGAGACCTGGCATGAAAGGTGAGCTTGTGAGCGTTGCTGAGGGTGACCTGTAATGGACAAGGGAGAGCCGCTTTGAGGTGGCGGCTCATCGACTGAAAGGGTATGGCCTTGAACAAGGGATGGTGCCCATGGTGGCGGTGATTGGAGTCATGAGAGGCTGGTCGAGCAAGTGAGTACAAGAGGTGGGCGGCCTTGTTGACCACGCAATTGCTTGGTGTGGCCGGGACCGACTCACAAGGGGCATGCCATATCATATGAAGAGGATCGAAAGCAAAGGAGGCAAGGAGTCAATCGAGCACTAAAAGTGGGAGATCATCAGCGTGTTTGGAGCATCATACACCTTTTTCTGAAGAGTTTTCCTTGATATTTTTCCACTCTATTCTCAAATTAGTGTTAATCTTCTCTCTCGCTTTTGTGTCTAATAGTATGTTGGGCATATGTGCGCTTCCGATGGGTGTTGAGTGTGTGCTCTGTATAAGGATGTTGGTGTGTTCAAATCCATAAGCTTGAAGGGAAACGGCCCGGGGAGGTCACCTAATAAAAATGTAACCTATCACGTGAGTTCAACATAAGGGTATTTAAAGTTCTTGAAACTTACAGAAATATATATAAAGAAGGGCATTATTTTTTCAAATTTGAAAAAAACTTACAGATTTTAAAAGAAAAGGGTACATTATATTCTTAGCAAAATTCACAGATAAGGGGTTTTACAAACATGTCTTGAACGCACGTGATATGGTAGTTTTACACATAGTGAACCCCCTGAGGGAAACGGGTGCTTGCCAAAGATTTGATTGGGGTTTTTAGTGTCGATTGTTATTGGACTGCCTATATGTCATACGGTGCTCTACAATGTTATCAATGGAGGCTATCTGAACCTACTTTGCAATCGGATCTATCAAGTCATGGTTGGTCGGAATCGGGCTTGGGCATTAGCTGTTTGCAGATTGTGTATCTGGATATGTGTTTGCTAGGGGATAAGGGTGCTTGCCAAAGATTTGATTGGGGTTTTTAGTGTCGATTGTTATCGGACTGCCTATATGTCATACGGTGCTCTACAATGTTATAGATGCAGGTTATCTGAACCTACTTTGCAATCGGATCTATCAAGTCAGGGTTGGTCGGGATCGGGATGAAGCCGTCAAAATTGCCAAAGCAAAGAGTCAAAAGATGGAGGTAGGGTTGCTACAGTCGGCAATCACGGTAGCCCGTGGACCTAAGCCCAAGCAGATTGATGAGCATCAAAAGGTAAAAGCTCATTTTCTTGATATGCATTTGATCAATGCACGTGAAGCTGATGCTAGGGTAGAAGAGCTAGAAGAAGTGCCAACCAGGGCTCAAAAGGTGCAGAGAGGTGTATCAGGCTGCCACCCAGTTTGCTTCCTCAAGAGAGCGAGGTCGTAAAATTTTTTTAAGAAGAGGTGCCAGTTCGAGAGCCAACAACGAGGAAGGTAGCAGTGGTCCAAGAAATGACAAGTGCAAAAGAGGAGTCCGAAAGCTCTCAAAGCTCTAGCAGTGCTTTGGACACAGATAGCCTGTGGGAGACAGAAGCCTTGTCTTCTAGGTATGAAACTTATGATGTCTTTCATGTAGATGAAGCTGAGAAAGATGTATGCGAGTTCCCTGCTAGCCAGCTGAAGATCGAAGAAAAGCATAGTGCAGGTGTGGAAATGTCTTGTGTGTGTATCAGACTTAATTGAAGAGCAGGTTTTTGAGGATGACTTGCAGGAGCTAGAAGCAGAAGCTGAGGTATGTCAAAGTGATTTGTCTATGCAGGGGGTGGGGCAACCTTGCCTTGAGGGGCATGTCGAGGTGCACGGTGAAGTTTTAGAGTTTGTGTGTGATCGTGGAGAGTTAGCTCCGGCCGATGACTCTATGAAAGCTGATGTAGGTGCAGCCTATAAGGGAGAGGCTCCATGCAACGAGGAAGGTGACGCCAACCTTGCAGATGATGAGATATTTGATGAGCAGGTTGAAGCTCGAGCAGGTCATTTTCTCGAGTATGAAAAGTTGGCCTTGGAGCCATGTTTAGAAGATTCGGATACAGACTTGCAAACGGATTTGGTTTGCTTGGCTATGCACCAAGTGGAGGAAAATGGCAGGGTATTGTTGCTTCATGCTATGCTATTGATAGCTATGTTGTTGCACGTTGCTTTGCAAGGTGTACTATGCAGGTTTCAATGCTCATGTGGTGAATATGGTGATATTCAGGGTTCTGTAGCAGATCGCATGATAGCGGTTTATGGTACAGGTGCTTCAAGTGATCAGAAGTATGTTTATGGTTGGCAGCAAGGGTTATGTATACAGGGTGACAAAGCTCCAGGCTATGAAGAACTGGAAGGATGGTCTGTCTATTGGCCTACAGGTGCAAAGGCAGATTTGGATATACATGCTATACAGGTGGATGGCCAAGGCCAGTGTTTTATATTTGATCCAGGTGGACTCTACACTATGATTGGGGAAGCTGTGAGCTTTCCATTTGACCCTGGCAGGGTGATGCAATAGCAGATGATTTTCTATCTATTTCCATCCTATCTATATAGCCACTATCATTTTTCTTATGCAGTCTATAGCTCTATGTTATATCATTCTCTCTATACAGACTTGTTTTACCTAAATAATACTGTGGTTGAGCATGAATTCTCAACGAGGGGGTGGACAATGATGGTACAGCCAAATTGTGTCGATCTATGGAAGTGCAGGAAGTCGAGGCATGGCAGTTTGCAAGAAAATGGAAAAGTGTTTCAGTGGCTATTTGATGCAAGGTATGGCCGGCACTGTCGTGATGTGTATGTCAAATGTGGATTTTAGCAGGCCAAGGGTGTCTTCAAGCTTTGTTAAATGGAACTTAAGGATGATATAGTTTGATGGATTTTCCCATTAGATCGTGATGTCATGTGTGAAGAATGGTTGCTCAAGTTCGACGAGCTCAAATCTTCTTGGGTGCTTGAAGTCAAGTTTACTACATCTCGAGGATCGAGAGCTATTGTCGAGGGTCCTACTATGTGACCCTCTAGAGACTAGGAATCAAGGAGATCGATGCTCGAGTTTGAAGGCGGCATTCGAAGGTCGGCATTTTATGGCGTGTGCAAAGGGGCCAAGCCCAAAAAAATTTAAGGCTCTTAATATAAAAAAAAGCGAACGGCAAGCTGCAATCGACGAGCAGCGCTGAGGGAAGGCCGACAGGTGGAGCATCGATGCATGAGGAGAAGGCCATGCAGTTGCAAAGGCATGATTGGGGGTTGCATGAGGCAAGACCAGAGGATGGCGCTGCTTTAGGAGCCGCCAGTTGCATGAGGCAAGGAGGGCAGAGCCGCCACCTGAGGAGGGCGCATGAAGCGGTGGGAGGACTGCACGAGGCAGCGAGTTGCAACTCCTCAGGGGCTGGAAGAGCATTGGAGAGCAGGGAGCTGGCGGCTGCAGAGGTGGCGGGCAAGGCGCATTGGACTGCAGGAGGGTCGTTTTTTGGCAAGCGGGGGGGCCCGATATCACAGGTGAAGAGAAGGTCCCTTGGGCCTTGCATGGGTAAGATGCAGCCAAGAGCAAGGGCGTCAGAGCATGGGTGGCAGCCAATTGAAAGGAGGAGACCACCAGAAGGGGTGACGACCATATACAGAGGGAGGTGGCCGGCTGTGGATAGTATAACAAGAAGGATTGGCGCAGCTTGTGAGATGTGGCTTGGAGTTGCTGAGAGGGGACGCTGTTTTGTGGGTGACCCGGCATGAAAGATGAGCTTGTGAGCGCTGCTGAGGGTGACCTGTAATGGACAAGGGAGAGCCGCTTTGAGGTGGCGGCTCATCGACTGAAAGGGTATGGCCTTGAACAAGGGATAGTGCCCATGGTGGTGGTGATTGGAGTCACGAGAGGCTGGCCAGGCAAGTGAGTACAGGAGGTGGGCGGCCTTGTTGATCACGCAATTGCTTGGTGTGGCCGGGATCGACTCACAAGGGGCATGCCATATCAGATGAAGAGGATCGAAAGCGAAGGAGGCAAAGAGTCAATCGAGCACTGAAAGTGGGAGATCATCAGCGTGTTTGGAGCATCATACACCTTTTTCTGAAGAGTTTTCCTTGATATTTGTCCACTCTATTCTCAAATTAGTGTTAATCTTCTCTCTCGCTTTTGTGTCTAATAGTATGCTTTTGTGTCTAATAGTATGTCGGGCATATGTGCGCTTCCGATGGGTGTTGAGTGTGTGCTCTCTATAAGGATGTTGGTGTGTTCAAATCCACAAGCTTGAAGGGAAACGGATGCTTGCCAAAGATTTGATTGGGGTTTTTAGTGTCGATTGTTATTGGACTGCCTATGTCATACGGTGCTCTACAATGTTATAGATGGAGGCTATCTGAACCTACTTTGCAATCGGATCTATCAAGTCAGGGTTGGTCGGGATCGGGCTTGGGCATTAGCTGTTTGCAGATTGTGTATCTGGATATGTGTTTGCTAGGGGATAGGGGTGCTATGAGATCACTGAGCTATAGAGGCATTCAATTAGTGTGCTGGTGGTTTTCCCACTTCTCCCTTTCCAACGTATCCTGATGCTCGCAACTCTGATCAGCGAGCCGTAAACTCCGGTTGACTTCCCATATCGCATGCAACTTTCCAGAACTCTAGCGAGCTCGAAAGAACTTCTGTTGGCGTGCTTACCAACGTGGCCTGGTGAGCCATACTCGACCCCCTGCAAATATTCCATAGACCATTACTTGCCGAAGCCCGATTAACAATCCGAAAAGGTCAACATGATCCACAGCTTGAGCTTTACAAGCGTAACCCTAATCCCATTTTTTGCCACTTGTCCGTACCTGCCCCGTCTGTCGTGGATCTGCAAAGCATTCTAACTTTGAACTAGCATATCTTTCACACCATGGCCCCGTTTGACGAGCCGTCTGGACGGGCTCCTAGAGCATCTCAAAGACCACATTCTAGAACACTGACTTAGCATTCTGGGCAGCTTTACCTGCTATTCCACTTGGACCATTCTGGGGACTTTTTGGCCTTAAAAACCGCATTAGACATACACTTCCGCCGCCACCATTCTACCCATGACCTTAGTACCTGCCCTAGCCTTCTGCATTGCACCTGTATGCAGCCCTTGCATGGCATTTCTAGCTTGGACCAACTTTGGTTGCACCATCATTGCCCACCCCCTCGTTGAACATTTATGTTCAACCACAAAGTACAGGCTTATTGAACTAAAAAACTGCCACACGAAAACAAACTCTTTGCACATCACAAAATCACCTAACTTATGTACAAAACGTGGCATCTCCTACCCGCTGCCTTTGTTCATGCGGGTTGCCCAACCCCCTACTTTACTTGCCATCATCCACCTGGGTCAAACACTTGGCTTTGATCACTTCCATCCACTTGCAATGGCCTCCCATAGTGCTGCATCTCATCACACAGTCAATTATCCACATAACATGCCCTTGACATACTTCCACTACACCCAACATTCATTGACATACTGTCCACTTCCAAAAAACACAACCAAATGCATCACCACTCTCCGAGTGTACATCATCATTCACATTAAACATGTCATGCCCTCTCTCCCAACCATATAACGCAAGATCCTCCTCAAGCAAATCTCGTACCTGCTCGACAGCCCTCTACACAGCCACTTTTATCAGCATCCTTTTCAACCACCATATGCAATCTTCCTTTGACAGCTTGAACAAGTCCACACCCTTAAGACTTTTCTTCATGCTCAAAAGGACCACTCCACTTAGCGGGAAACTCTTTCAACAGAGGCACCACGGTCACCATTGCTTCCATACTCACCTCCGTACATGCTTGTGTCGATGCCACCATAGCAGCAGACTTTTTCTCTCCCAAAGAATCTGCCAGCTATAGAGGGACAGACCCTCGTATCACCTACATTCTAGTCAACGCTTTCCCAACAAGCACCTCTGTCTCTTCATCCATCTCACCCATCGGGTCATCAAATCTCCAATCAGCTTCATGTTTAATGCATTCCTAGCCAAAACAACTTATATCCAAGGTACCACCCGTGAAGTCCATAGGCGATTGCAGCTGCTCTTCCCTTTGACAAGTATTTGATGCCTCTCCCTTGCCATCTTCTTCAACTTATTCTTCTTTCTTAGCCACAATGACACTCTCCTTCTTGGAAAACCCTTGTATCTGTCGTACAATCAAAGCACCTTCCACAGCTACCTTAATGAGCATCATCATTAGCATGGTGCCGCAGAGCATCCTCACCTGCATGTCTCTATTCCCAAGCTCCGATGCTATCACCTGCTCATCCTTTATAGTGGCAGCCACCACATACTTATGCACATAACAAGGTAACTTCACCTTTACTAGCATCGACTCTTTGGATTATAACTCCCAACTTGTTTCTCTATCCTCCTCACTCGTTTTCCAAAAGCTTGATCTTGTAGCCTCATCATCTTCGCCATAGGCCAATTTGGCATCAGTATCATTATCCTCTAGCTGCTCCACAAAAGCCAGTGCCCACTTTCTTCATCCGACCCCAAGCTCTTGGCATCTATCACTTGGCCACAATCTGTCACCCTTTCATACAAGCACTTCACGAGAACAGGCTCCACCTCTTCATGTTGCACTGGACACTTGGCATCTGCTAACTCCTCTACACACGGGCTCTTTTCAACAAAAGGCTCATCTTCACTGACAAGCTCCTCCACAATCAGCATAAACGCTTCACCAATAGGTAATTCCCAAGAAACATAGTCAATCATAGGTCCTACCCTAACAGGCTCCACACTTTGCATCACTGGCACCTTTTTCTCCTTCTCCTACAGTATGTAGCATTGATCAAAGCCCAAGGATGACACCAAGAGTCATCTTAATTCATTAGAAAGTACAAACTCGTCCGTGAACAATGGACTGATATACAATTTCTGTAAGTATGGAATCAGAATGTCTTCAAGGTAAAAATCGAAGGAATGCCCCTCAAAAGAAGGTGGTGAGATAGTTGTTCCCGACGGATTTAGTTCTCCCTTTTCAGGAGTATCATCAATCAGTAGTGTATTAGTTGCATCAAAGGGTACACCGATTTGGCTAAACGGTTTGTACAAAAGAGGTTAGTGTGGTTTTTTAGGGTGGTAGTGGCCCTCAACGGTAACACATTTTCTTTGATCATACAAAAAGGCAAAATCTGACGTGTGAACGTCGCATACACTGCAAACTATTGTAACTAGTGGCGACAAGTTTTGCCTTTGCATTGAAGACCATATGGCAACTCTGAAGCGCGGAAGAAGAAACTGAATAAATTCCTTGGTTCCTGGACGACAAGTTCCCATCCGAAACGTTTGCAAATCCTCAAAGGGTTCTGTGTCACCAAGAGGCACGCGCATCAGCAGCAATCCATTGACGTCAAAGATAATCAACCTCTGTAAAAGTTGACAAGTACATATAAGTAGTTAGAAGCTGAACATATTTTGCCATACTTGAATAGACATTACCGGAACAACCGTATCTACAGGTAGCAAGGGTCCATACTGGGTCTCTGTAGTGTTGATGTCGTTGTTGCTCTCCTCTGCTTTAGCTTCATCATTCACATCTTCATAGTCATCATTCACATCTTCATCAGGGGTCTCCCCCATGGCTCTTTCTGCCTCATTCAAGGTTTCCTCCAAGGTCTTTTCCTCTCCCTCGGTTGACCGGCTTGCCTCATACATCCTTGCCTGATCCATATCAGTTTGCTCATCCCTAGGCCTGCTTTCCTCATCCATATCCTTTTGCTCATCTATAGGCCTGCTTTCCTGATCTTGGGTTTCCCCATAGGCTCTTTTGGCTCCTCCACTGGCTGACTTGGCTCTTTCATTGTCTCCTCTGGTTGTACACTAGCACCTTCCATATGCTCATTTGACCTTTCCTCATCCTCGGCTCTTTCATCTTCTGTTGATATGACCCCCTCGGCCCATTGTGATTCCACTGTATCGGATGCAGGGGTTTGTCGTGGTGGCACGTCATGTATTGTTAGATCAATAGTGCGGTCATCCAAGCCGCTATCTTCAAGCTCTCTGGGGCTAGACATAGTAAGCAGGTGTTGTATTAAACTTACCCGGTATCTTTGCAAATAATCATATGTGTAGTTTTTTAAAGCACTCTGCAAAATTGAAAGACCACATGGTGAGAATTCTTTTATAAACTAAACCAAAACTAATTGAATGCATTGCCAAATGGTTACCTTAGTCATGAAAGGTTTTAATGCAAAGTAGCTTTGCAGGACATATTCTGCATGGAGAAGACATCTCCAGCCGCAAGAATTTCCATCGGTTTGATTTGGGACAGGTACATCTTTGATTGGGGCCTTGTATAGTTCATACCTTCCACATAGCTTGCCATAGGCAAGCAACAACCTCTTTATACAACTGCACAAAGCAATGTCAAGATGTTAGCATGAGGCTTCAAATTTACATGGATATCTATAAGAAACACTTTCTGATACAAAACACTTATAGCCTAATTTCAGGGTGGGTTCCTTTTATTGAATTGAACACCCACACTGCTGGTTGGTCAACATCAAGGCATATGAGACTCCAGTGATGGTTGTTCTCATATGGGAAGATGATGACAGTAACTTCCAGCATAGCACAATGGAGAAACCAACTCTCAAAGGTCCCAGATGGACTGTTCTTTTGTCTAATAATCACTGACATTTGTGGATCAAGAAGAAACACCTCTGTGTGGGTGTGCAGTGGGAGTTGACTTTTGATCAGGCTACAGAGACTTTACCTGAGTTAGCAAACCTATTATCTGAGTTTTCAAAGCTAGCAAGATAGTAACACTTACTTAAGACAAGCATAGATAATTGTGTCTGAAATCTGAGCATCTGGATTCTGCAATAAATTAATGTCCACTTTTTCCAGAGCTAGCTTTCTGGCTCCATCTACAAATGGTATCTCTGCAAGCAAACCATCCTTCATTGAAAGTAGAGTTTCTTGATTGCTTCCCTCTATGGACAGGGTCACATTGCATTATGTTTGCCTCTGGGACTCCACTGCTACTTTTGCTTTCTCCTTAAGCTCTGCTTCCCTCATGTCCTCTGTTTGGCGAGCAATAGTCTCTGCCCTTGCCCTTGTATTCACATCATGTGTGACATCTACAACTGTGAGTTGTGGCACTAGCTCAGGGGGGTATAACAAAATTTCCCTCATTTTCTTATCCCTGCAGACATTGGGGACCAGTAGTTTGTCATACCTCCACCTTATTCTTTTCAGTGTCTCACTATCTTTGTCCATTATAGTAACCCTGTGGGCATGGGCTGCAACAATGGTGATGTCACTGAAGTACTCCAGTAGGAAGTCCTCTGTTGCTTCTTGTAGAGCCATTAATGCCACCACCTTCCACCTTTTGGTGCCCCAGGTAGCTTCTTCACATATGGACCTCACCATCCTGTGAAAGGGCAGCTTTGGTATGCATAAATCTACACATTTCTGTGCCTTTCTGATTTCTCTGAAAAGTCCCATGCAGGTTTGTAACTTCTTCACCCTTGGACCTTTCAGAATTTTATTGGGTTTTCCAAGTCTTTTCTTTGGGGTTGCAGATCTGCTACTTGCTTTTGCTGTTAATCCTGGTCCCTTGCCTGCCTTCCTTGCAGTGGCTTTTGTTCTAGCCATTTCACTGTATACAAAAAGAGGACTCTCTCTCTCTCTCTCTCTCTCTCTCTCTCTCTCTCTCTCTCTCTCTCTCTCTCTCTCTCTCTCCCTCTCCTTCCTTTCTATAGCTTAGCATATTTAAATAGAGAGAGAGTGAGAGACTCCCATTACTAAAGGCGCGCGTGGAGCATGTTTTGACCTCAAAAAACACCTCCGCGCGCCGTTAGTATAAGGTAAAAGAAAGACTCACTCTCTCTCTCTTTCCCCCGCCTTACATCCTCTCTCTATAGCACTCACACATACACTGGTCGATGCACAGTACTAACGGCGCGCATAGAGACATGCACACCGGTTATGCCTCTCTACGCGCACCTTTAGTAGAGAGAGAGAGAGAGAGAGAGAGAGAGAGAGAGAGAGAGAGAGAGAGAGAGAGAGAGAGAGAGAGACTCTGTGTGTGTGTGTGTGTGTGTGTGTGTGTGTGTGTGTGTATTTGTGTGTGTGTAAGTTATATTTGTGTGTGTGTGTGTGTGTTTGTGAGTGTGTGTGTATCTCTGTATGTGTGTGTGTGTGTGTCTGTGTGTGTGTATGTTATATTTGTGTCTCTGTGTGTTTGTGTGTATGTTATATTTGTCTGTATCTGTGTGTGTTTGTGTGTGTATGTTAGATTTGTGTGTCTCTGGGTTTGTGAGTGTGTGTGTCTTTGGTGTGTATGTTATATTTATGTCTCTGTGTGTTTGTGTGTATGTTATATTTGTCTGTTTCTGTGTGTGTGTGTGTGTGTGTGTGTGTCTGTATGTGTGTGTGTGTGTGTGTATGTTTTATTTGTGTGTCTGTGTGTTTGTGAGTGTGTGTGTGTGTGTGTGTGTGTGTGTGTGTGTGTGTGTGTGTGTTGTGTTTGTGACTGTATGTGTGTTTTGTTTGTTAAGACAGAGCTAGATATGCAATATACTGTGACAGAAACAGAGAGAGAGAGAGAGAGAGATAGAGGCAAAGGCAGAGGGAAATTTCATAAGTAGAGGGAGAGAGAGAGAGGGCCAAACCTCCTGAGGACGCAGACCTTCGTTATGTCTAAGATGGGTTGGCTTGCTGTCGGAGACGCAGACGACGGCTCTTTCTCTCTCTCTCTCTCTCTCTCTCTCTCTCTCTCTCTCTCTCTCTCTCTCTCTCTCTTTCACTCACTCTCTTTCACGAGGTGTGGTTTTTCTCTCTCATGACCTCTATATATGACGTACAAAAGTATACGGTCTCAATAATGACCGCACGTACGACAACATGCAATTATACTCTATTTTATAGTAACACGTGGGGCGCCGCCGTGTGTATCCGTTATAAGTGTGATTTTGAGAGAGAGAAAGAGAGAGAACAATAGAGAGAGAGAGAGAGAGAGAGAGAGAGAGAGAGTGAGAGAGCGAGAGAGAGAGAGCCTCATTATTGCCAGAGAGTGATAGAGAGAGAGTGATAGAGAGACAGAGAGAGAGAGAACCATAGAAAGAGAGAAGGAGAGAGAGAGAGAGAGAGAGAGAGAGAGAGATAGAGAGAGGGACTCCTTACTCTGAGAGAGAGAGAGAGGGAGAGAGACAGAGTCAGTTTGACAGACAAAAAGCAATGGAGGAGACACCTCCCTTGGAGTTTCTGCAAACCCCACCAACAAAAGGTGATCCCTCATTGTTTCTCTCTGTATTTCCAACAGTTGGTACAAATTGTGTGTGTGTGTGTAAACAAAGAAAAACCCAAACTGTTGTTCAAGACACACACACCTCAACACATACTTCCATAGACAGAGACACACACACACAGACACACACACAGAGACATACACACTCTATCTCTCCCTCCCGTCTCTGTCCCCGTTACTAACGGCGCGCAGAGCCAACCAAACATTGGCTACAGCTCTCTCCGCGCGCCTATAGTATAGTTATGACTCTCTCTCTCTCTCTCTCTCTCTCTCTCTTTCTCTCAATTGTACTTAAGGCGCGCATAGAGAGTTGCAAAAAGTATGTTGTCGTCCTTGCGCGCCTTTAGTACAAAGACACACACACACACACACACACACACACACACACACACACACACACACACACACACACACACACACACAGAGAGAGAGAGTCTATGTATTTTTTTAATGTTCTTTGGAGAGAGAGAGAAAGAGAGAGAGAGAGAGAGAGAGAGAGAGAGAGAGAGAGAGAGAGAGAGAGAGACTATGTGTGTTTTTGTTTTTGCTTTGGAGAGAGACAGATATATATATATATATATATGGAGAGAGAGAGAGAGAGAGAGAGAGAGACTTGTCATGTTTCCTGATGAATAGGATTAAGGTCCAGTAGGCAGAAGAGGCTGAAACCGGACCCAGAGCTTGTGCCAGGATTTCAACCTTTGCAGGCTCAGTTGCTTAATGTTTCTGCCAAAAGAACTGTTGACTTTTGTCAGGACATATCTGAAGAAGAGTCAATTGGTGAAGATCAATCAGAGAGGTCACCAGGCCAAGAGGATCCCTCACCCTACAAGGCTCCCTCACCCTGTATAGTACTTTTCAAGAAAAATACAAGAAGAGGAATATAGACTTCTCAGATGATGCAGATGTGCTAGAAAGTAGTCCCTGTGCAACTAAATGTAAAGCCAAAGAGGATGTGTCTTCTCTGGAAGACCCAGCTGCAATTGATGAGAGGCTGTTTGATTTTGCAGCATCTTGTGGTGCTGGGGACAAGTTTGATCTAGTTCATTCTATGTTTAATCCAAAGTTTGACATTGAAGACCTGTTAGCTCAGCACAGTAATTTCTTGCAGTCCTACAGAGATAAGTTTGAAGTGATGGTGCAGGTAGGGAGGGTTGTTCTGCCCACTATGACTCTTGTGCATTTAAATGACTGTGGTGGAAAGGGACAGGGACTGAAGAAGTATAGGGAATTACCACCTTCTTGCCGACATTCAGCCTGCCCTTTGCACCAAAAAGAATGCAAACTCATTCAGGAAGCCTTTGGCTTTATGATTTATCTGAACAGCCTGTTTGGATTCCTCATGCAAAATCCTGATGAGGTGTTAGAGAAGCAGGATGCAGCACCAGATGAAGAATGCGAGGAGACAACTCATATACAAGAAGTCGAGGAGGTTGAAGATACAGTCAACCTTGAGGTTGAGGCAATTGAAGTACAAAGAAGTAAGATGCTCTCTGTGAAAACCACAGAAATCAAACTTCCATTGGATGTTAGTAACTTCACTGAGAAGCATGCTCAGATGATGTTGCCTGCTGTGCCTGACTTCAGGATTGGAGACAGGACCTATATCTTCTTACATGATGTGCAAAGCGTCTTTTATTTAAGGGAGGATTTCTCCCTGGCTATTATTTCCAGAGTCCAAGAGGAGAGGAGTGGATTTGTTTCAGAGGATAGTAGTGATGATGAGGCAATGGAAACATCCAGCAATCCAATGGAATGCCTTCGAAGATGCTTTGAGAAAGCGGAAAAATACAAGGAGACACTACCTGATGAAGCCACCTTCCAAGCAATAAGACAAAGCCTAAGACCATCAACAAGTAACAAAGAAGTGGAGGATTGGTTTAACCATTCAGGTCAGGGGTCAACTACATCTGTAGACCTGTGGCAGGAAAACCTCTTTCTGCAGGATGAGAGCTTCATGGTAACTCTCTCTCTCTCTCTCTCTCTCTCTCTCTCTCTCTCTCTCTCTCTCTCTCTCTCTCTCTCTCTCTCTCTCTCTCTCTCTCTCTCTATCTCTCTCTCTCTCTCTTTGTGTCACTTCTGACATGATATGTGCAGTTTTGGATTGCTGACAAGGATGACTTCCTTCGGCGGCGGACTCGAGAGTATCGTGGAAGGGATGCGGCCCTAGCGCAGTACCTTTCAAAGCTTTGCGAGTCGCCGATAGTAGTTTTTCACAATTCCATGTCACAAGAGGATTCAATAGCAACTTACACATTCAAGACACTATCACGCTTCTTGGGTGGACCCGTGCTGCCCAAAAGTGCAGATAAAGTCATTCTTGTGGACAAAGTGTTTGCTAGAGATTGTTTTGGTTACTGCCCGGGCTATAAAGGTGGTCGGGCAGCGTATTACTACACCTACACAGCAATTGCACTAGCTCTTGGTAGACAAAACCCAGATGAACTTTTAGAGTATGGCAAACATCTCATGATTCGTTACAAGGGTGACGTGCCAAAAGACAAAATTGAACCTTCAAAATCTTGATACACTTCAAGTAGCAATTGTATAAGATCATGTATTACATAAATTTTGTACAATGTCATCCACTCAGAGTATCTTTCTCCACTTGTGATTCACATACACCATTGTCTCTCTCCACCTTCGTTGACTTTCACGAGCTCCGGAGTTGTTGTATGCCATTAATCATTTAACTTTTTGTTGTTGTAAATGTCTGATGGCTTGTGCTGTTGTTGAATTTGCCAAGACTTCTTTTGCCTGCATTCAATGAATGATTCTACGATAGAACCATTCAAATAGTTATCTCAAACTGTTAGCCTTGATTCGAGAGCCACCATATCGTGTGTGCCTGAAATAAGCATTTCTCGCCATGTAAATGATTGAAGATGATGTGCTAGATATGAAAACAGATTAGTTAGAATGTTTTACACTCACATATTTTCACATAAGAGAGAATGAAATACACGATAATACCATGTAGTGAGTAATCTGTGTGTCTGTCCATGCTGTCTTGAATGATTTTTTCAGAAGGTTGAGATTCTCCTTGAACTTGTTCATATCACCTTGTGACCAGTCATCTTTGTCGCACATCAAAAATAGGATGTCTATTGATCGCCAAACCTCAGCCTTCGCGTTACGAGTAGTTGGTTCTTGGTCTTTGACTGCAATATGTAGCTTTTTTCAGCTCTGATACTCTACCTTGCTAACATAAGATGTGTTATATATTTTTCCATGTTTTGTTAGCTTCGGATCTCTTGTACATTAGGGTTTAGATAAAAACCTCCGTGCCTTCACCCCACCGATGGATGGTTTGCATGGGACATCCTTCTCAGCAGTTGATCTCTTTTCATCCCGCTGGATTTTCACATTGCCACCATGAAGCCCCATATCCGACAGTACCATTTCTAAGCACTGCAGGGCTACTTGTCGTTCTGCCGAGTTCTTAATCTTCCAAGTAAACCCGATATATAAGTAGACCAATTTCTCCACAATTCTACAAAGGGCATGCATTGTACAAATGTGGACATTCACAAGTGGTATTTTCAAAACCGGTCGAAAAGCAGGATCCTCAATGTGACGTGTTGGAGCTTTTCTCCACCACTTTGGGTCCATGACCTTTGCAGGCTCCATGCAGAACAAACACGGCAACTTTTCCATTGCACCCATTCCACAATTATACATGCACTTTAATGTTTTGAGGTCACCTGCAAGATGCCACTGAACTTGAAAGTCTCCCCTTCCATCTAGACATAGTACCTCTCCCTGGTTAGTCTGTCGATCAATCACCTCCGGAATATTAGTTGAATGGAACACCCAATATAGAATCTCATGATCTTCTTTCTTTACCTGCAACACAAAATAAATGAGACTTAAGTAGATGTGAACATTTGAGCTTACTTGAGAATCTCGCTTACCTCAAACGCACCAAGCCACCATATGTTAGATTTTGATTGAACACTAAAATATGAAGGATCATCACTGGGACACTTTGAGAGGGCTCTATTCATTAAAGTAATAGTAACACGCTCTAGCTTTTTCTCTTTAACAAGCTCACACTCATCCAGTTTTAACACAAAATGTAATACCCCTCGTGACTCTTCAAATGTGATGTTGTAAAACTCCACCATTCTCTTCTGTAATATCCACAGGTCCATAAAAATATTATTGAACTCATCATATGCCATGTTTGCTCCATGGCCACTGTAAGTTTCTTTAATATGAAAGGGCTGTCCAAGATAGTCTCCATGTGCCTCGTTAAGCTGAAGCCTCTCTTTCCAAACACTTGAGGCTGATGGTAGAAGTTTGGATTTTATACCCTTCTTAACAAAGATGGATGAGACAGACTTTTGGATAGCCGAATATACTCTTTTGCTTACACCAAGTGAATCAAGTGTGCCTTGTATCTCTTTTGGAGGCACTGAGTTCTCTGAAATAAAGCGGTCCACTACATTTCGTTGTAGGACCTTAAACTTCTTGTCATGTACTATATCTGTTGCCAGGCTTCTACTTATAAGTGGCTTCAATCTCTTTCCTATATTGGCTTTGGGGTCAATGTTTTCCTTGTCAGGATAGATTGAATCTCTACATGAAGACAATGCATAAGTAAATAACAGAAAATTTGCTTCACTAACACTATTTAGGCACATGAAAACAATGCATAACAAGAAAAAACAAAAAGATTACTTAACTAAGACAATGTAGCCAACCAAGAAGCATCACCTTAATGCTCGGATTCTTTTCTTGAGACCTCCTGATGCAACCTGCAATGTTTCAAGATTGCGCAATTTCTTCTTTGGGATACGACCACCCAAGATGGTGTCCTTCATTTGACAACTTCGCACCTTTCCTTTCAATTCTTGTACCTCTGTTTTATGTTGCAAAATGGTAACCTGATCTGTAGAATGTAAATGTGAAAGGCGAACAATCTCACATTGTTGAGCTTGGAGAATGCCCTTGTAAGTTTCAGCTTCTCTTGTAAGAGATTTACAATAACCCAGAAGGCCCTTTTCTCCATCACCAGCAAAGGTCAATAAGCTTGTAGAATTGACAAACGGTGGAGACGCATTAGTCATTGGATTCTTAGGGTAGAGAGAGCCTCTCGTCCATATATCTATGTGTTTAGCTCCCTGAGCTCTGAGCGTGTCTATGGAAGCGGGAGGTATATGTGTGTTTGTTTTATTGCGCTTAATCAATGGTTGGTACTCATTGTCCAAATCAATGAAGGTGATATTTGGCTCGTTTCTGGGTAACATTTGTGTCATTTGAGGAGTGCGCCATTAGCCAAATGTGCAGGTTTAATGGAAAGTGAATAGCGGTTGCGCCTTCGTCCCTCCATGTTAGCCTCATTCCCTCCATATTGACGAGGTTCATTCAATGCAACTGAAAAGAGGATTATCCCTCAATCACTACGAACGAATGTTCAGAAGAGTAAGGAATCTACTTAAAGTACACTTTTTGAACTTTTACTATGAAAGACCCAGCTCTATTATTTGCCATTTTTTCTAGAGAGAGAGTGCAAAAAATACATTTTCTTAGAAGGCCCTCCAAATGACCTCCAAAATTCCCTAATGAGGTGCTCAATTTGGTACAGATCTGCTACTGACTCAACTTAAAACTGTCATAACTTCTTATCTGTAGCTCTGATTGACGGGCCGTAAAGACAGGCATGTAGAGCCCTTCAAGTACTTCAAATTTGATTAATAAAATCCCAGCTTTGACCACTTCATGCATACTCATTGTTTAGCATTACCAACACATCTTTTGGCCCTTAGAGTTCCATCTGGCACACTTTTAGCTTAAAACTGGCTTGCTAGCAAGCCATTATAACTCGTGAATAATTAGGTAGGATTCAAATACACCTGATTAGCATCCCTTTGCTCATTTTCTTGTCATGGAAGCGGAGCGGCACGACATCCACCCCCTCTGAACCTTCACAGCCTCCGGTCTGTGCCAATTGCACTTAATCTACACCTGCTATAGGTACCTTTAGCTCTTTGCCATCATCAGACTGACGCAACTGGTAAACATATGAAAAATAACCTAAGGCTTGCACCCTATCATCAATGTTTTAACTTGATCTTTAGGTAGCTTTCCATCAAAATTGTTGAATCGTATCTGCCGTATCTTCAAAGCTTTCAATCATGGAAAACCTGTTTAGTGAACCCCGCCAGACTCAAGTGCTCCAGTTAAAGATGCACACGGATTGACCATTAAGCTCACTTTAAGGAACCCTGTCAAGCTCAAGTATGCCTTACTCTGTCTGCACACGGAATGGTCGTCAAGTCCTTTACCTCAAGTTCTGGTAGCAGAACCAACTCAAAAGATGTGAAGATACTTTATCAATTATCCAAAGATGTCAACTGGAAGCTAGCCATGTAAGCTTATTGATCATATAACCAAAAACACTTCTGTCTCAGCATACATCCAAAAACAAATCTACTGCCAAGTAACCTGCTACTACAGGAAAATAAATGATATCTTTGAATCTACAAGTAGCTCCCAGGATCAAATGGGATAATAGGAAATTGCCCCAATAGTGGCGCAGCATAATATCCACATGAGCATACATATTCTGAATCAATCAACTTCAAGCGTTTATGCTCCACATATGCTATTCCAGGATCTAGAAGAAAGAAACCACAATGTAGACCCAAATATACCCATCCAAAGTGAACCTGATTTTGAAGATCTTTCGCTCGATCAAATACCATTAAGATCACATAGCATTGATGGCCTCCGCAATATACTAGAGCTTCACCTGAAGCATAGTGCAGCAGCCACATCTCATAAACTTTTGGTAACTTAAGGTCGTTACCCCGGGGCGGTCACTTTTTAGAATGTGTATGCTATCACGTGAGTTAACCAGAGAGGATTATTAAAAGAGAAAAATGTATCAACATTTATACATGCACAGGGGGGTGGGGGTTTTTTAAATAGGCACGTAGTGTAAATGTAGTATGTATATTGAGCTATTATTAATAACCTCTTGAACGCAAGTGATACAGGAAGCTTTTGATAAGTGACCGCCGCGGGGTCGTTACCAGCAAGAACTAAAGAATTCTGACTCCCTTTTACTGGTAGCCATGACATCAGTGACATAAGAATTACTTGGAATAGTATCCAAATCTAGCCATATTTAGCACATTGTCCAAAGAAATGAAAAGGTCTGTGCAATTTATGCAGTATCAAGGATGATTTAGCATCATCGCCCCCTCTAGCTTCATAGCCATTACGACAAATCTTAGGACTTTTTGGACCCGTATCATCAAAGAGAATTTTACCTGGCTTTTGAGGTTGATAATGAATAATAGCTTTAGCGTGAAGATCTTCATCCATCACATCCTTGGGAAAACCACACTTGGAAGTCTCAACATTCATCAAAGCTATAGGAGTTGGCTCCTCTTGCAGCCCATATATAAGCATAGATGTAAAATCCATGTCAATATCCTGTTCACAATCAGCAAGATGTAGGCAATCTTCAATATTGTCCTTTGCTTCCTCATTTGCATCCATGCTACTTAGCAAGCCATTTTAAATTTAAAAAGGTTCATCAAGCACCCCTTCTGAAGAGGTACATGCATCACAAAGCTCTCCTATACTGCTATAACCTTCTCCTTCAGATTGGGCCAAAAAACCTTCAATTATGGAATCTTCTTTTGTAATAATAGGATCAGCAAGCATATTGCTAGGAGAAACCATAGGTTCTTTGGCATCTTCAGGCTCATCCTGTGTTAGGTCAAAAATCTCAGCCACTTCATCAACTATTGTATATATAATAGCTTTATTTATGCAATCATCTGTAGTAAATCTGCTGCCCTGCTCAGCTATAGTGCCAATAGATCTTTTACAAGCCTGTAGTGGCTCATGTTCTTGATAGATTTGTTGAGAGTATCCCATGCCAAGGTCAATAGCTTGAAAAAAATTTCTTGTACAGTCTAGCTCTTCACTACAACCATTATTTGAGGTAACTTCCATACGAGCAATCTTTGAAAGAAAATCATATATTTGTGTTTCAGCAGTAAATTCATTATGTACCTTTGCTCGGTTGCTCAAAATATGGTCCTTTGAAGTTGAATCTGCTTCTTTCAAAGCTATATTTTCCTTGGCTTTACTTCTTGCAAAAATATGATCCCAAAATTGATCATAATTAAGGAACTGCATATGATCCCCTTCTTCTTTATAGAAAACAATCTAGCTTCGTTCAGTAATCTCCTTCATTGTTAACTCAATAACTTTTGAGCTTTCATGGACAAACCCTTTCGCAAAATAGTCCCACTGTGTGGGGTATGTCTCTGCCAGTTCTCGGAGCTTATTTTTAAACTCAGAGGTTACCACTTCCTCAAGGTCAAAATCATCCGATCTTCTGGAATTCCTTGGCTCTTCATCTCCGCCTTATAACATGCAACGAGTCCATCTGGATCATGTCCTTGAAAAATTCCATATTGTTCATGTGCGGCATCAAGTGCCATCTCCATTGCATCATCAATCTACTCATTCATCTTCATAGCTTTTACTTCTCGCAAACATCTCTGAACTAAGCCCAACATTTTTGACAGATCCGCTGCTGCTAGATTTTTATCAAATCTATTGAGGTTGTAATCTTCAATAAAATGCTTCAATTCTGCTCGAATCTCAATCTTTACCTCCCACCCCGGCTCGTTTCGCGTCGGGTTATCCAACAATGTCGGGGGATTTGTATTCGAAAGGTGAGCCAGGAAGGCACAGGGCCCCTGGCTGTGAGAGGTGCAAGGAAAAGAGTTGTAGCAGACACAATTAATGGGAACAGAGCTTAAAACAAACAGTTTAACTTAAACCAAATAATCAACAGTATCCATGATTAATCAATCGTTAATGGAGGCGTATATGCTTCTTACAAGGTTGAACCTGTCTTAATCTAGGTGCTAATCGAGACAATCAGTACTGATTTGATTCGTTCCCTCCTGTTGCTTCAAGATTGAAAGAGAATCGATTTACCTTCCGCTATGGCTATGGGAGCTTCGGTTTCAAACGGCCTTAGCAATTTCGATTTGGCTTACGATTGTGGCTTAGGTTTATAGCACAAGAAGTTCGGTTTAGAATTGCGGCTTGGATTTTATGGCTTAAGATTATGGCTTAAATGAACAAGAAGACTTCAATGGATATGGGGTTTTGGATTGAGGTGTTGGCTTAGCAGTAGGATTCGGTAGATTATGATGGGCTTAGTTAGAGCTTAGGATTATGGTGGCTTGGTTTAGAGCTTAAGGTTTGGCTTAAGAGATTAGAGATTAGGCTCGGCTAAAGGTTTGAGATTAGGCTTCTCAGCTTCCCCCCTGGGAGAGAAGGCCGTCCATTGAAAAAGAGGAGACAGCTTCAAAAAAAATGAGAGAGAGCCCCCAAGAGCCGTCCCTTTTTCTTTTATAGGTTGCATGGACCTCCCTTACTCAAAATGGCCTACCCATTAGCGACATCGCTAATGGGTAGCCACTTTATGACATGCCAGGTGAGAAATTCCGACGTTGCTGAAATATGCCGCTACAGTCTCGACCGAAGCGCCCTCGCGAGCTCTGCAACTCCCGTTTCTTTGCCGAGCCCCCGTCTCAACACACATGCGCCCTACGCGAGCATCCCCAACTCATCCCCGTCTGCTATTTGCTGCTCGCCATGCTTTTCCTTCTTTTTCTTCTTTTGCTTACACACCCACTAAACTTAGGGTGCCATTAGATGAACCTTTGGGCAGCCAGTTTAAGTGGGCGGGCGGCCTTAGGCTTGGTAAGGTCACCATTTTAGGCATACATGCCTACTAAGGGTGATCAAGTCTTTAAAGTCATAACATTTTGAACTTTGGGCCGATCTTCACCTTGAATCGTCAGGAGATTAGCAATCTGGATTACTAGATTATGGTCCGGCCAGTATCAAATGACATGACATCTCTGAGCGGCCCTCAAAGTGCACCTCATTTAACATGCATATCGACTGAAGCTTTCATTGCTTCGAACACCGCATTTGATATACATGCCGACGACATCATTATTTCCAATAGCCCCTGACTAGCAACATTTCCATGAATTCTCGTGCCCACAAATGGCCTCAAATAGTGCCATTAGCTTGCTAGATGCAAGTATCAGTGTCCGTTAAGGCTAGGCATTAGATATATTATAAAAAATGCTTCTGCATCGGCCCACATTTGGCATACATATCGAGCACCACACTGCATTAAGCCAGATGAATTTGACTGATCAAGGTGACCAGGGCGGCTCGGAACGGCCCCCGGTGATACTTAAACTGGCCATATCTTGCCAATCGAAACCCCGATTGACAAACTGGAAAGACCAACATGCTCCTGGAAGTTAGCACTTCGGACCCATGCATTCCTTTCATCTTTGACCTTTTATCAGCAGGTGCTCAATTTGGTACGGATCTGCTACTTACTCAACTTAAAACTATCATAACTTCTTATCTGTAGCTTTGATTGACGAGCCATAAAGACAGGCATGTAGAGACCTTCAAGTACTTCAACTTTGATTAATAAAATCTCAGCTATGACCACTTCAAGAATACTCACTGTTTAGCATTATCAAGACATATTTTGGCCCTTAGAGCCCCATCTGGCACACTTTTAGCTTCAAATTGGCTTGTTAGCAAGCCCTTATAACTGGTGAATAATTAGGTAGGATTCAAATACACCTGATTAGCATCCCTTTGCTCAATTTCTTGTCATGGAAGCGGAGCGGCACGACATCCACCCCCTCCGAACCAGCACAGCGTCCGGTCTGTGCCAATTGCACTTAATCTACACCTGCTATAGGTACCTTTAGCTCTTTGCCATCATCAAACTGACGCAACTGGTAAACATATGAAAAATAACCTAAGGCTTGCACCCTATCATCAATGTTTTAGCTTGATCTTTAGGTAGCTGTCCATCAAAATCGTTGAACCGTATCTGCCGTATCTTCAAAGCATTCAATCATGGAAAACCTGTTTAGTGAACCCCGCCAGACTCAAGTGCTCCAGTTAATGATGCACACGGCTTGACCATTAAGCTCTCTTTAAGGAACCCTGTCAAGCTCAAGTATGGCTTACTCTGTCTGCACATGGAATGGTCGTCAAGTCCTTTACCTCAAGTTCTGGTAGCAGAACCAACTCAAAAGATGTGAAGATACTTTATCAATTGTCCAAAGATGTCAACTGGAAGCTAACCATGTAAGCTTATTGATCATATAACCAAAAACACTTCTGTCTCAGCATACATCCAAAAACAAATCTACTACCAAGTAACCTGCTATACAGGAAAATAAATGATATCTTTAAATCTGCAAGTAGCTCCCAAGATCAAATGGGATAATAAGAAATTGCCCCAGCATAATATCCACATGAGCATACATAGTCTGAATCGATCAACTTCATGCATTTATGCTCCACATATGCTATTCTAGGATCTAGAAGAAAGAAACCACAATGTAGACCCAAATATACCCATCCATAGTGAACCTGCTTTTGAAGATCTTTGGAATCACCTGGATCAAATACCATTAAGATCACATAGCATTGATGGCCTCCGCAATATACTAGAGCTTCACCTGAAGCATAGTGCAGCATCCACATCTCATAAACTTTTGGTAACTTAAGGTCGTTACCAGCAAGAACTAAAGAATTCTGACTCCCTTTTTACTGGTAGCCAGGACATCATTGACATAAGAATTACTAGGAATAGTATCCAAATCCAGTCATATTTAGCACATTGTCCAAAGAAATGAAAAGGCCTGTGCACTTTATGCAGTATCAAGGATGATTTAGCATCATCTCCCCCTCTAGCTTCATAGCCATTACGAAAAATCTTAGGACTTTTTGGACCTGTATCATCAAAGAGATTTTACCTCGCTTTTGAGGTTGATAATGAATAATAGCTTTATCGTGAAGATCTTCATCCATCACATCCTTGGGAAAATCACCCTTGGAAGTCTCAACATTCATCAAAGCTATAGGAGTTGGCTCCTCTTGCAGCCCGTATATAACCATAGATGTAAAATCCATGTCAATATCCTGTTCACAATCACCATGATGTAGGCAATCTTCAATATCGTCCTCTGCTTCCTCATCTGCATCCACGCTACTTAGCAAGCCATTATAACTTTGAAAAGGTTCATCGGGCACCCCTTCTAAAGGGGTACATACATCAAAAAGCTCTCCTATACTTCTATAACCTTCTCCTTCAGATTGGGCCAAAAAACCTTCAATTATGGAATCTTCTTCTGTGATAATAGGATCGGCAAGCATATTGCTAGGAGCAACCATAGGTTCTTTGGCATCTTCAGGATCATCCTGTGTTAGGTCCACAATCTCGGCCACTTCATCAGCTATTGCATACATAATAGCTTTATTTATGCAATCATCTGTAGTAAATCTGCTGCCCTGCTCAGCCATAGTGCCGATAGATCCATTAGAAGCCTGTAGGGTCTCTAGCGGCGTGTCAACGGGGGTACGGACGCCAGGTGTCTCCACTGGAGTCTGAGCCTCGAAGCGAGTGTCAACGGGGGTACGGACGCCAAGTGTCTCCACTGGAGTGACTCCTGGAGGAGTAGCTAGTGGTGTGTAGCTGTGGGGAACGGCGCTCAGTCGCGCAAAACCTGGTGTCGATGGCGATGTCGTGGATGGTGTCGGGACGGACAAAGAAGGGGAGGGTAAAGAGCCTCGTCGAACACGAGGCGGTGTCGAAGCATCGGTGGCGCCACCCCCACAACAACCGCCACCGCCACCACTAGAGCGCCGGTGCCTAGACGAGTGTGAAGATCGTCTCGTCGACCCCGAAGCTTCTGAGTGCGCTGAGGACTCTGAAACAGAGGGAGATGCGGATGGAGTAGGAACGCGCGATGGTGCGCCAGAGCGATGATGCTCCACATACCACTGTCTCTGCTGGGGTGACAAAGAAGAAAGAAACTCGTCATCATCCATACCTGCATTAAACACACGAACATTTAAACTTAATATTGAATGAATGGAGTAGAAAACATGGACAAGTAGATAGAGAGATAGAGAGAGAGAGAGGAGGAGGTGCTCGTCGTCTCTGCTAATGAGAACATACCTAGAGCATACGTACCTGGAGTGGACGCAAAGACCATTAAATACAATGACGCAATGACGTATATAAATACAATGACGCAAATACTTAAAGAGCCGGAGAATCGTACAAGAACTTGAATGTGTATGTAGCTTTGGAATGTTCAAAGGCTAGCAGCAACAGAAAGCGTTCTTCTTCTATTCAACTTGAGTGATGAAAGAGGCAAGTGCATAACTCTGAATTTACATAACTCTGACTCTGATACTAGCCAACCTTTTGCCATGCTACCCTCCGGACGTGCCTTCTGACGCACATATCCCTTGAACGTTTTCATGAAACGTTCTAAAAAGAACATCCATCTGGAATGTACTGTGCAGGCTATTTCCACCTCATCAACTATGTAAGCAAGAAGATGCACCTGAATGGTTAGCATGGTAGTAGGAAAATGTTTCTCAAACATACACACAACCTCCGTAGCGTTTAGTTTGGCGAATGGTATGGAGTCTACGTTGATCTCCTTTTGTGAGATCCATTGTACCAACTTCGCAAGTTTGTAGATTGTGTTACGGACGTCAAGAGACAGACATCCCTCAATGGAAATCGATAAAATAAACTGCAAAACACGTGCAGCAATGATATTAAAGTACATCCACACACGAATTTGTTACACAATTCTCACTATGATATACTCCACTATGAACATACCTGACACATTTTATGCCAGTCGTGTGACTTCACACCGGTAAGCTTTCCTTCTTTACTAAAACACGTTTGGAGCGAGTGCATTACGTCAGTGGGAGTCCGCAAAGATCGAATGGTCTCTTTTACTTTGCGTTCTTAGGCTCCTGTGAAAATCCATGGTGCTTTAGGGAGTTTTATCCATCCATCGAACGCTGTTTGTGGCCAATATTGCTACATACGATCCACATTTCTAAGGTCAACTCTGGCTCCCAAAGTATCTTTCTTGCCAGTCAGATGGTCCCATAGTAGATTACCCACATTCTTGAATATGTGCATTGGATCAAGCAAGTGATTGATCATGAGTCGGGGCCAGTATGGTAACTCGTACCATAGAGATAGTCTCTTCATCCCTGGGGGCAATCCGTCATCACACGTCTCCTTCTGCTCTAACCATGCTTCAGTCTAGGTCCACATGTGACACATGCTCTATATCCGCTTGTTTGAAGCCCTACATGTATACAATTGATAATAGATCAACTTGAGAAAAAGCAAGATTTACAGTGTCTGAGTGAGGAGTGTAAATAGATCACCTGAGCGTTCTGTTAGTCCGGGATAGTCATGCATGGTCCACATTAGAATGCCTCTGATCAAAGCATTCCGTCAACCTGTGTGTTGGCTCATATCCACCACCTCTATGCCAATCCACAATTGTTGTAGCTCTTCCAATAGTGGACGAAGATACACATCCATATTTTTCACTTTATATCGCCCCGGCACAATCAAGCTTAGCCATAGGTGACCCTTCTTCGTAGTCAACCACGGGGGAATGTTGTAGTTGACGATGACAATGGGCCATACACTGTAAGATGTTGAACTTTGACCAAACGGGCTGCACAATCTGCAGGAATCCGTAGCACACCATCCGAAGATTTATTCTCCTCATGCCATGATGCTAGGGCGGCCATGGACTTACATTCGAAGAAATGCTTGATGCGAGGAAGCAGAGGAAAATGTCGCAAAACCTTTTGCGGAACTTTTGTTCCGTGGAGATCTACTCGATATCTTTCGGAATCACATTTTGGACACTTCTCCATGTCTATGTATTCCCCTCTGAAAAGAATGCAGTCATTAGGACAAGCGTGGATCGAATTGTAATCCATCCCCAAGTTTCGCAAAATCTTTCTTGCTTCCTCTCGAGAATATGGCATCACATTATCAACTGGTAGTATGTGCTCTTTGAGCAATCTACACAACATAAAAATACGATACAATTGTGTAAAAATCTATCAGATCATTATACATTTAGAGTTTTATTAAAGTAAACTAATTGTAATAGATCACCTGAAAAGCGTTGTAACGCTAGTGTCACTCCATCCAAACTTTGTCTGCATGTTGAGAATAACCAGGAGCGCTTTCAATCTAGACACACGTGCTCCATTATACAATGGCGTATCGGCTTCACTTTTCATATCATCATAGACAAGCCTTTCTGAATCCATGATCGTCTCGATCATTTCATCAATTTTGGGCTCAAACATTGCCTCATTGGGAATGTGGTCTGCATGATCATCCCCCGAGCTGTCAGAGGCTACATCTTGTGGCCTCACATATGCTGCTTGACCAAAGCGCCTGCGAACACGTCTATTGGGTTGCAAGATTGCTGCCTATTGGCCAGTGTCAGAGTCCGACGAGTTATAATTGGCAACAACTCGATCTATAATAGATGGATCGAACTCGCCAAATTTGTGAGCGTGCTGCAAAGAAACGTGTCTTGTTCGTCGCACAACATGCTTGCAATGGTTACAAGGACATAAGATCCTCGTTGAGAGATAGGTGTTTCAGTTGGACGGCCCCACATCCTCGTCACTACTCATAATGAGGGCAAAAATCTTATAACCTGGACAACAAATTTAATCTTCTATTGACATTTAGAATCTTATCTCTCTCTCTATCTCTCTCTCTCTCTCTCTCTCTCTCTCTCTCTCTCTCTCTCTTTGTTCACATTGTAAACTACCTCACATTCTCTAGTCATGTCCAATCCCCGCACAGCTCGGTCTAGAGGTGCACGGAGATCAGAACCACCGGGTTATAATCTCGTCTTTATTGGTCAATGCCTATATTTGTGGGTACAAGAAATCTACACACCCACGTCTACATGATACTGCATGTAGTGGACAAAACCTCTTTGCCTCTTATCTAGCTGTAGCATTTCACAGCATCTTAACATCTTTTCATAGAAGATCTTTGTTTGTAGCATGCAGGTACGTCATTCTTGCAATGTAGCTGATGTCTGCTCAAGGCACTTAATTCTTATTCTAGATTTGACGGGATGTGCGTGGTGTGTGTGTGTGTGTGTGTGTGTGAACCTTGAAATCGTCATCTTGCATCACTAATTTCTGTGTATGCTCAATTTGCTCTTCCATTAGCTGAGCATGACGGCTTATTGTATGGTAGCAGCAGTCGAACATGCAGGTGAAATTGCTAGTCCGCATGGACTGTCGAGGCTGTGAGCGCAGGAAATTTTCTCGCCATTTTCTCACCATTTCTTCTAACCTTATCTTAAACGATTTCCTCGCCATTTCTCCTAACCTTAATTAAATAACCTAAATCTCATTTAATATAACAACCCTAAACCTAAATTAATAAACCTAAATCTAATTTAAAATAACGTAAAATTAAATCTAACGTAAATAAACCTAAATCTAATCAAACGTAAATCCAACTAAAAATAAACATAAATCTAATCTAATTTAACTTAAATAAACCTAAATCTAATTTAACGAAAGTCATCTAACCTAATCTTTAACGTCTTTTGGGATAGTTTCCTACGACGTTAAAACTCTCTTCTTCTTGTGTGTGTGTGTGTGGGTGTGTGTGTGCCAATAAAAAGAGAAAAATGGTATAACCTTTCTATCACCAAAGTGTGGTAGATTGGTTATGCCATTTTCCTCTTGAATAACAAGTCTTGGTTTCAACTCCTCGTCGGCTAGATTTTTAAATCTCTTTAATTAGTTTCCTACGACGTGAAATTAAATTCTCTTCTTTTCGGGTGTGTGTGCACGCCAATAAAAAAAGGAGAAAAATGGTATAACTTTTCTATCACCGAAGTGTCCATAACCTGACTCTATATTTTCATCTTCATCCTCCTGCTCCACAAAAGCTCGGCCATTCTCTTAGCTTTGCAAACTATTTTCATGTAATTCCGCGCCTTTGGAACCTACAACTTGGCCACAATCTGCTACCCTTTCACATAAACACTCTACAAGAATAGCCTTCACCTCTTCAAGATGTAGTAGGCACTTGGCATTTGCTAACCCCTCTGCATATAGGCTCTCGTTAACAAAAGGATCATCTTTGTTGACAAGCTCTTCCACAATTGTCATAGGCATCTCACAAACATGTAGTCCCAAAGGAACATAATTGATTGTAGGCCTTACCCTAACAGGCTCCACACTTTGCATGCTTGGCACCATCCTTGATTGGTTCACAATACACCGCGCTATTGCAACAGGCACATAATCTCTAGGATTTAGCAAGTCTAACTCAAATTTCTCTTCACTCTTCTCCTCTTCACCCTGGCAACTCTGACAGCCTTGACATATCTTCTCGGCTCTTCATAATTGACCATCTCTCAAACGCCAAGAATCAAGGATGCATGTAAGCTACACTACAACAAAAGAAGGTGTTATCGACGCATATATCCACGCTGCCCGCCGCTATGAGCGTCGCTATACGCGTCGCTGTGAAACCAGTCGCTATTAGCGATGCTGATAGCGACGCGTATAGTGACGCGCATAGCGACGACCATAGCAGAAAAAAAAATTCTTGGGCAGAGGGCAGGTAGCCTGGCCTGTGCCCAGTTAAAAGATGGACACAGCCACAGCCAGACTTCCTGCCTTCTGCCCAAGAAAGCGAGCAGCACCAAAATATCAACCATGCTCCCGCACGCAAAAATATTGGCAGAATTCCCTTTGTTTTTACATAAACTTTAAAAAAAAAACCATATCATGTATACGCCTCCTACATGCTATCCATGTAGGATCTCACATGAGATTTAAGGCCAATGAAAGACAACCGTACCAACTGAAAAGCATAGCCATAACTTAAAAGCATAACCATAACGAACCATAACCATAACTTAAAAGCATAACCATAACTTTAAACCATAACCAGCTATAATCACTTTGATCAAAACCATAATGCAGATAACCATAACCATAAACAAAATTAACAATAACCATAAGCATAACCAGAAAGAGAAACAATAACTGTCTATACAATGACAATGACAATAATCATAACCATAAGGGAAACAATAACTGTCTGAACACTAACTGTTTGTACAAAAAAGAGACACAGAAGCGTGTCTGTGTCTCACAAAGCATATAGATGAAATCTGGTCCACTAATGACTAGGCATCGCAACCTGCACATAGGACAACTCACAAAATTAGTATTGATATTACTTCACATATACTGACTTAATTAAATCAACTCACACATATTAACGTCTCACCTCAAGCGATCAGCGAGACTGTAAGGCCTCCCAGTCTACAGGCTCTCCTGAAGCTTCAAGATCATTCAGTACTTCATAGATACCTCTGCGATATCCATCTGACTCCTCCTCGCGTGATGGAGCTCGATGCATCGCAAGATTCTACATTTATACAAAAATCAAAGTAATAAGAATACATGATTCATCGCGTTTTAAAAAACGCCATAGTTAAGATTGGATTAGAAACTCACAAACTCATAGCGAAAGGTGTCGAAGCCTCCGCTGCCAAGATGAGATGTCCCCCTAGTCATCTGTCGTACCTGCGTGGCCTCACGCTGCTGTCTGAACTTGTGGCCGTTGTCCGCTCATCCTCCCTGATCTGCAACCACGTCTCGTGTGGGATGCCCGAAGGCTTCGACGAGCCGGTCCTGAAAGCCTTCCGAGCTGCATCTCGTCGATGTTTGATGGTGTCCTGTGCAACACTCTTGATCCACCGTGCCGAAACAACGGAAGAACCCGGAGCAGGCTGGTACTCTCTCAGGATGGTCTCCACTATGTAAGTGACTTTTTCCTTTTCTTGTTGATCCCAAGACATCAGAATGCTGGTCGAAAACTGCAGCTCCACGAGCTGGCGAATCCGCTGTCGCATCTCAGTCCCGACTCTATCCATGTCAACAGAACCATCTCCCCGTACAGTATAGAGCTTGGAGGCACTAGGATCGTGTGCCCCCCAAGGTGTCCGAGGTGTGCCAAGAGGTGTGTCGAGAGGTGTGCCTGGTAAGACGGGGGTCGTGAGAGAGGAGGGGTCGAAGCATCTGTGACCCTCCTCCACAGCAACCACCACCTCCACCTGACGATCACCGAGATCGGCGAGTGCGCCTGTGCTGCGGAGATGAGGACGTACCCACCTCTTCCCCACCCCTAGGTGTCGAAGCGGCCGTGATGGGAGAAGAAGGCGTTGTACCCACAGGCATCGTACCCATAGGCGTCCTGAACCCCGTAGGCGTCCCCCCCCCCTAGGCGTCGATCCCTCAGGTGTGAAGCCCGGAGGCGTAGTACCTGTGCCTCTGGCTACCCAGTACTTATAATCTTCTGCCATCTGAACAGGCATCATCCGTGTAACGAAGCCCATGAATGCATGTGCACTCATGGAAGCGGGATCTGGAATCTCGTCTGCCATACTAAAGTCCTGCACAAAGAAAGTAAAATAAAGCGTCAGAACACAGTTGTTTAAATTAACTTTAAGCTTAATTTTAAATCAAAGTCTTCACACAAACACTTACAGACCTAGGCCTCGACGAGTGAGGCATCATCGATAAGATCTTGCACCGTATCATCGTCTATCTCTAATTGCAAACATAACTCTGCCCCAACTCGTTCTGGCAGATTGTCTTCATCCATTGCATCTTCATCTACAAGTGTCAATTCTTGCTCGTCTGCGTTCATTTTCTTCGGCACCCCTTGCCCTTGTGGCTCCTCTCCCACCAGTCTTGCATCCTCCTCATCGCTCCACAGTCGAGGCATTTCTGGGTCAGAAACGGATAGAATTTCGGTCGTCAATACAAGAGACTCTTGCACCAACCATCCTTCTGCCATGCTCCCCTCTGGACGCGCTTTTTGGCGAACAAAACCCTTAAGTGTTTTCATGAATTGCTCTAGAAAGAACATCCAACGGCTATGGACTGTACCTGCCACTGCAACCTCATCTACTACATGGACGAGCAAGTGCATTTGTATAGTTAGGCAGCTCGTGGGTAGATACTTCTCAATCATGCAAACTGCCTCAATGGAGTTAGCCCTTGCGACTGCAATAGATTCCTCCCGTATCTCCTTGGAAGAGATCCACCGCACTAGCTCTGAAATCTTGTATATGCAGGTCCGCACTTCCTCCGTTAAACACCCCTTGATCGCAATTGGAAGAATGAATTGCAAGAACTTATGCCAATCGTGCGATTTCAACCCTGACAGTTGATCGTCACGGGTGAATGCTGTCTTGAATCAGGCCAAGGCAAAGGGCTTGCGAATAGCGAGAATTTTGTAAATCAATAACCATTACCAGAAGCTTCTCCGTATCCTAGCCAATCATGCATAGTCCACATAAGAAGTCCATGGATCCTTGCATGCTGTTGTCCTACAAGTTCAACCGCATCTGCTATGTCGATCCCATGCCATAACTCCTGGAGCTCGTCAACTAGTGGAGCTAGATAAACATCCATGTTTTTTGCCTTGAACTTACCAAGTACAATCAAGCTTAAAATCAAATGACCCTTCTTGATAGCAAGCCACGGCGGGAGGTTGTAATTGATAAGGCACACAGGCCAAGTGCTCCATGACGAGCTTCTCAAGCCAAATGGATTGACTCCATCCATTGCCATGCCCAAACGCAAATTGCGTGGTTCACTCTTAAAATGTGGCCAGGTATCTTCAATGTGCCTCCAAGCCTTCGAATCAGCGGGCACCCTAAATGTTGCATCAGTGGATCTATTCGTAGAATGCCACCGCATCAACTTTGCAATGGAACCACAACAAAACATGCTTTTTATCCTAGGAATAATAGGGAAATGCCGCAACACTTTAGCTGGCAGTGTCTCGCCAACTGCATCTTGTTTGTAGCGCATTGCTCCGCACTTAGGACACGACAGAAAATCTGCGAATTCATTGCGAAAAAGAATGCAATCATTTGGACATGCATGAATCTTGTTGTAGTCCAAGCCAACTGAGGTCAGAAGTTGCTTTGCGTCTGGCCTAGAGGGGGGCATTTCATTGCCAGCCAGGAGAAGTTGCTCCCGCAATAACCTGTTTAAGCCACATTAAATTAAAAAGCTCTCCGAGCACATCACCGTTGCAATCGGAAAATCTCTTTTGTAAATTACGTACCTAAACAAAGCAGTGACGCTTGCATCTGACCACCCATACACTGACTGAAGATTCAAAAACGCCAGACAAGTACGAAGCATAGATATTTTGGCGCCTTCATAGATTGGTTGACGTGCCAACTTCCTCAACATGTCTTCAGGAGATAGGCGCACGGCTTCTGGTGCTGCTTCGTTCGCGTTCTCCTCGCTTGTCTGGAAGACGGCATCCAGCATCTCCTCCATGCCGTCGTCTTCTGTCTGTAAGCCCTTTTCTGCTTCCATCCGTGGCTCTATATTGGTCGGACCTTCACGCATAATCTTTTTTCTCTCTCTCTCAGATGTAGGTGCTATGTCGCGGAAATCAATACCCGTTCCGTAGGAGTCGTATCGCAGATTCTATACGGTTTCTCTATCGAACTCTCCGTACTTGTGCACATGCTCACTACATATCCTACGCTTGCGCAGGATTTGATACTTGAAGAGCGTGCACGAGCATGCAATCTTTTCCTCCATGTTAGTTGATGACGTTGCCATCTACAATGATTATGAATGTTGTTTTAATATATATATATATACTCCTCACAATGTAAACTACCTCGCATTCTCTAGTCTTGCCCAATCTCCGTACACCTTGGTCCAGAGGTGTACGGAGATCAGAACCACCGGGTCAAAATCTCGTCTTTATTGGTCAAATCCTATATGGGTAGACACATACATGCACTCCCAGGTGTACATGGCAATGCATGTAGCAGGCAAAACCCCTTTGCCTCTTTTAGTTCCATAGTTTCTTCTTTGTCTACGAACCCACCTGCCTCCATTCCGAGGTAGCCTGTCAAAGAAAGCTTTCCAATGCCGCACTTGAATGAATCATATATTAAAGCATGACCATTTTTGTCATTTTTGTAATGTTCCGTCTGTTTGCAATTTTTTGCACTGGTTTTTCCAAGGATATTATGCCAATCCTGGTGTTTTTTTCACCACATGCACAAGCCATGGAAGTTCTCAGCCCAATGAAAGTTTTCTACCTGATTGTAAACCGAACGGGGCCTCCATGTCCAAGCCAGAAGATAATGTGGAGATGGATGAGCAACTTGAGAAAGATTCAGAAGCCTTGCATGGTTCTTGCTCAAAAGAGCGATCTCGATCTCTCTTTCTCTCTCGATCTCACTCTCGCTATCTCTCTTTCTCTCTCGATCTCGATCTCGCTCTCGTTATCTCTCTTTCTCTCTCTATTTCCTTATTTTCCTATCTCTCTCTCTGTCTCGCTCTTCACTTCCCTACCTCTCTCTCTCTCTCTCTCTCTCTCTCTCTCTCTCTCTCTCTCTATATATATATATATATATATATATATATATATATATATATATATATATATATATATATATATAACTCTCTTTCTCTATCTCTCTAGCTATTTTCTATCTCTCTCTCTCTACTTACCTCTCTCTCTCTCTCTCTCTCTCTCTCTCTCTCTCTCTCTCTCTCTCTCTCTCTCTACTTCCCTATCTCTCTATTGATCGAACGAGCGACTGAGCTAGGGAGATCTAGACGTCCACGACTGCGGAGGACTACACAACATCAACAGAGGCTGCATCAGAGGATCTAGCTAGGTCACTTTGGCTCGACATGCATAACGCCCGGTCAGACTACTGACCATGGAGGAGATTGATGAGATCCGCCAGTGACAACTGCTGGATCTCCTATGATCTACCTATCCCAGCTAGCTGGTTTAGCCGTTTAGTCCATACCCAGCAGTTTAGGATTTCATAATATTTTATTTTGTCATCTTCTTACTCTGACTTTGTATCAGATCCATCACATTGTAACTTTCTTGTCTTATGTCTCATAGGTCACTTTGGCCTTTCGAAGACGTTAATATAACATTTCATTTCATTTCTCTCTTTAATTATTTTTCTTTAATTTTAATTTCCTAAGCATACATTAATTCTCTCTCTCTCTCTCTCTCTCTCTCTCTCTCTCTCTCTCTCTCTCTCTCTCTCTCTCTCTCTTTCCTACACACACACACACACCGCTCTCTCTCTCTCTCTCTCTCTCTCTCTCTCTCTCTCTCTCTCTCTCTCTCTCTCTCTCTCTCTCTCTCTTTCCTACACACACACACACACGATGTAGAGAGAGAGAGAGGGGTTGGGGGGGGCATAATACCTGCGCAGCAGGTGGAGGCCAAGATTTGAGCAGAGCGCAGGCGAAAATGGCCCCTGCTGCTCGCGGGTTTCGCTTTTTTTCCCCCAAATTTTTTTGCGTCGCTATACGCATCGATATACGCGTGGGAAATAAAGCCTTTCCACGTGTATATCGACGCACATTGTGATGCGTATATCGACGCCTATATCGACGTCCGCTAATTTCATCGATATACGCGCGTCGATATCTCCATGTAGTGTTGTAGTGCTAGAAACCTCTCCAGCTTGAAACAATCCGCATTGACCACTTGGGTGACAGCCACCAAATTCCTCCAAGATGCTTCAAGCTTTCCAACAAAAATATCAAAATCTTCTTATCACATGCCTTTAATCCTCACATCTGCTTAACCAATTGACACCACCTTTCAAAATTTTCATAGAAATTTCCCTCAAAAATTGATCCAACTCTGCTTGGCCACAACCTCCAAGCCATCAAACCAGGCTTTTGCTTTACCTTAAAATACCAATGGCATGGTCTGCACATTTTCTTCATCACTTTGCATCCACAATGAGAGCATAAATAGCTCAAAATCCTCCAGCCATTCGTCCGAGTCTTCATCACCGTTGAAAATCGAACCCGAACTCTACCACATATTTACTCATAAACACATCTCATCAAGGAGAAATCAATGTGCTCCTCCGTAGGAGCACATAAGATGAAAAGGGGGAATGGGGAGCACAAAAAAAATCCTCTCTATAGCCCAGGATATACACATCACCCCAATCCACTAGAATTCACCTTCAAAACTCTCAATTTCAAAGCACACCATCATCCGCACACACATCAACGCGTAAACATGCTCACACTTAGCTACCCACTCATTTTGTAGCTTGTTTGAAGCCACACACTGCTGTCGCACACAAATCCACTCTCTCAATTCAATTCTGCTCACAAAAAGAGGGCCGGAGGGGCACACACATCGACATCGACACCACACCACAAAGTAATACAAGTAAAGAAGGGGGGGAAGGGGAAACAATGCAAGAGACACTATAGAAGTTTGACCATACTCAAAAACACAATATCAATGCATCTACATCAAACGGCACACCCACATGGTCATTTGGAAAGAAAATACACATTTTGGGATTTGAAGGCACTCACCCTAGCACAAAAATCCCCATTAAAAATTCATCCACATACATTGGATTTCTCTAGGCACCAACTGCTTAAGGATTTGGCAAAAAGCATAAAAATGATAAAATTTTGACTTTTACAGGGGTCTCCAGCTCAAATTTGAAATCCAGCTTCCCATTGGTCCATTTGGCATCTTTTTTGGGCAATTTTTGGAAGGTGGTTGTTTGCTTTAGCTACTTTGTTCTTGCTTGGGGGGGTGCAATAGCGACGTCGCTAGTGCCCTTGGTGTTTTTGTGTTTTTATATTTTATTTCATTTCATTTTCCATCTCTTTCACCTTTGTCTGGCCGCTTGAACTGCCACTTGATCGCCACTTGGTCCACCCTTGATTGGCCTTGGATACGCCCTCTCTCTTATCTTCAAGCTCATGAAACCTCCCTTGCCTGCCATCTTTCTCACAAAAAATTCCCTCCTCTACCATTAGCGATGTTGCTTGGGGGGGGGGGGGGGGGGGGGGGTTCTCTTGGTTTTATCTCCAAAATGGGGTGCACAATGGGCCCATGGGACTCGAATCTTCAATCCTACCACATCACAGTGCCGCTACCTGGCCCTCACCACTATCACGCCATCCACATTGTCCATTGCCGCCACACCGGTAGCACAAAAAAGCACCAACGTCCGTTGTCTGCAATGACTTTGGCCTTTCGCCTCTGCTGCGCACAAAGAAAGATCTCTCTCTCTCTCTCTCTCTCTCTCTCTCTCTCTCTCTCTCTCTCTCTCTCTCTCTCTCTCTCTCTCTTTGATACTTGTAGACCCCATGCTATTTTGACATTTTGAAACATTTTGGGGTTATTTTGGGGATCTGCATGGGCATTTTAAGAGCATATTGATGTTTAACTAGCCATATTAAGAACGAGTTTTAAGACTATTTTTGTCAATTTTAATTCTGCTTGAATAAATTTTATCAGTACTATTTGGAAAAACGTTCGTAGCAAACACTTTCCTAAACTGTGGTCATAGTATCAGATTAAGCCTTGGATCTATTGTCTGTGTTTTAACTTTAGAAGGAAGGCTCGAGTTCAAGGCTCTCATGGATAGATTTTTTAGGTCTGTTAGGAGTGTTGAGTATGCTAAGCATAGCTAGATTGCTAACATAAATTGACTTCCAAGATTTCCTAATTGATAGTGTATATAACACGGCTTTGTAACAATCTCAAACTAGAAGAAAAGTTGCCTAGAGATAGAAGGGGTTTTAAGTTCAAGACTTGTCAGAATAGCTCTTTAAGGTCTTTTGCAATTGTCTTTACAATGTTAAAATATCTCTTTTTTGATCAATTTGGTAGGATCTAAGAACACCGGTTCAAATGGTAAAATCCCAATTAAATTTTAAGTTTGCCTTTGAGGAAAGCGGAAAATTTACACAAGTTTTAGTGTAATTACCCGTAAAGGCTTTCAAATTTTGACTTAAAGACCGAGAGAGGGAGAGAAATGGCAAGAACGAGAGAGAATGGAGAGAGAGGACTTGAATTTAAATCTCGTTAGAGAGATCTTTGACATCTCGAGGATTGTCCCTACGAAGTTGAAACCTTTTTAAAGGTGGGAATAGGGTCTTAAAGACCATGGGAAAAGTTAAAAAATAAAAAGTTGTTTTTTTGTTGTTGTTATCATTATGGAACAGAACGTCGCTAGAGAGAGAGAAGGCGAGGGGTACTGAGAGTAGAGGGAGCCGCCAGACAATTATGGAGTGCTAGAGAGCCAAGGTAGCTTGTGTGTGTAGAGGGTAGTGCATGAAGGGCGAGTGTGTGTGTGTGTGTGTAGTGAGATGAGAGAGAGAAACCCCTAGAGTGCAAGAAGTAGAGAGAGTTAGAGAGAGAAAGAGAGAAAGAGAGAGAGAGAGAGAGAGATAGAGAAAGAGAGATTCTTTCTGTAGTGCAAGAAAAGAAAGAGAGAGAGAGAGAGAGAGAGAGAGAGAGAGAGAGAGTACTGAGCGAGCTTGTGTGTATGCTTGTAGCGATACCTTGTGTGTTAGTCTGTGTGTATAGCTGTTAAATCTTAGATAATAAGACATAATTGAGTTTTTACATTCAAAAGAAAATTGGCAATGGAACAAGGAATAGATATGTACAAAAACAACTCAGTATTAGAATCATTTAAGTACAATGTTTGTAGGAAAGAGATCCACTTTCAGTATGCCAAAAGTAAAAAGAACTTCCCAAGTCACCTTGAGTGTTTTATCCAGAGTAGGGTAGCTTGCCAAAGTAAAAAAACCTTCCAAGATAAGATAGAGTCCTTATCTGCATCCATCCAAACAAGATGACAATTCAGTTAACCTTGGATGTGTTTTACAGGTATCAATGGACCTTATCAGTTGTTATCCATGTCCATCTTATAAACTTTTTTCATTTTAACAAGCTTAGTGACATAAAAATGTTCTTCTTTTTTCCAGTTTATTAGCTTAAAAAATATCATTTTGATTAGAAGGCCACCACCCCTTCTAATCCAAGTGTCATAGTCCCCTATCAATAATCTTTCAAGCTTTAATGATTTGTATCTGTAGTTCAAAAAGGACTTCTTTTATAGCCCAAAAAAATAATACGCTAGTTTATGTTTTGTTTTTAGATCAATTAAGTTAAATGTTCATCATGGTATATGGAATTTAAAACATCTTATGGAGTGTATGACTTTTATCAGATACATCTCTTAGCTCTTTTAAGTGGCTGGAGCCCTTGAAGTAACCAAGTAATTCAAAATCCATATGCAACCAGCAGACCAAGTCTCCAAAAACCATAGAGCTGGCATCAGTTATTACGCAAGAAGATATCTTGTACCATATCCTCCTTATGCCAAACCAAGGGGTGCAAGATATGTAGCTGAGTGTAGTTGAAAAAATAATCCCATAGTGTATACTTACCTTAACTAGGTCGAGGCTCTTTAAGTAAGATAAGACGGGATATGTTGCAAAGCAACGGTTGCGACGGGTTAAGGAGTACTTATATACCAAATTGTATAAATGTCGAGTGAATGCGACAGAGGTAATAGACAACCCTAAAACAAGATTTTATACAGCAAACGTATGCGGCCTACCCAAACAACCTTGCATACAGTGCGTATAAAGCCAACAGTTTGTATCATTTACCAAATGCCCACTGCACTGTTATCCATGTTAATCCATCCAATCCCTAACCATACCTTCTCTAAGCAGTTACCTCAATAAAGCAAGTGAACTCATACAGTATTGTTTAGCACCCAGAAAAAACAAGTAACAATACTCCTTTAAAAACCAAAACGATGAGTTTAATAGTCTTGTATACCACCAAATAACTAGTGAGCCTTTATGCTTACCAATTTAATTCCCTAAACCATATCCCCCCCCCCTTTTTTTTAAGACCAGTACTCGTTAGCACCCGGGGAAAGAAAACCCCTTTACTGCAAAGAAAACAGTAGGTGAATTCCAATTTTGAGCAAGCCAAGAACAGAACCCCATTTTCACTTTTTCCAGTGTATGCCAAATTACCCATACCAATCCTTACCCATATTGATAGAACCTATCCTTCAAGGGCAATAGCAGCGGAGTTAGCAGTGCCAGCTGTACACAGTATAAAAAACCGACAGACCCCGACGGGCAATAGCAGGGCCAGCTGTACACAGTATGAAAAACCGACAGACCCCGACGGTTGTAAGTTCTACCATAAACGCAGGCAAAAATTTCCTAAGGTGAAAACACCTGCCATCATTTCACCATATATAATGTTTTACCTTACCTTGTCAACATATAGCAGAAGACGGTATATTCTACCCATAGTTTCCATGTTGAGCCTAATGATACAACAATAAAAAAATACGAGTTGTATACAGTGTGAAATCCGACAGTCCTCGACCTATGTACAAAGCCTATTATGAACGAGTGCAGATTAAGCCCAAGTAGAACAACCTTCTTTAAGCTAAAACATTTTAATGGTAAATTTACAATGTCAATCGAAAGCATACAATGCAAAAAACCCAATAAAGCCAGTAACGAAGCAAGCTAGGGTAGAGAAAAACCTGAGTCACCTACATGGTGAGCTCCATGTCTCTTTTTTGTGAAGCAGGCAGTAAGACCTCTTAGAAAAACACAACAGAACTATGTTGGCTAAGTGAGGGGCAGAGATGCACCCTCACCTGTTTATATAGCAGGAGGAGGATGGTCTGCACGTCCTCTATGTTGGGATAATGAGTGAGTCGGGCCACACTCCCTTGTGAGTGTGTGGTTGCACAGAACGGCATGCAAACACCCATGAATGGGGAGATCCAAAGCCAGGGAGGAGAGGCCGCCTTCACAGTGTCATGAGGGAAGAGACCATTGAACACTCTCGTCTCTCCAAGAGTTATGAGTACCATATTTTATTCAAGGGCTATGCCCCATGGTTTTAGTAGCCAATGGCATATTTTGAATGTTTTATCACTAAAGTGACCCAGTGAGATCCGGGCTAAAGCCATCAAAAGGGGGGGGGGGGAGGGGGGAGAAAAAAATTGTGGTGTGTGTGGGGGTATGATTTTATATAACTGTGAGAGTATAATAGTGTGTGTGTGTGTGTGTGTGTGTGTGTGTGTACCCGCCCTATCCCAGGCGCCATACACAATGGGTCGGTAGTAGGCCCATTGTGTATGGGCCTACTACCTAATAAGAGAAATGAAATTCTCTTGTTTAAAGTGTAACCCAGGCCAGTTATGTTGGGTGAGAGCTTGTATGGTAGTGTTGCAGATCTGATTTCTATTAAACTCGTTAAGGCAATACTTTTTAATTAGCAAAAAGACCTCCTCCCATGCAAGAGAAGGGTTAGAGGAGGAATAGCAAATTAAGTGTAGCAGGCCAATACAAAAGCTAATAGCAGCCTTGTAGAGCCTATTGCTATTCTTTTTTATGAATTCTATTAGTGGCAGTTTTAGGAGATCCCTTTTCCATGAAAACCTTAGATCATACTCACCAACAGAAGGGGTATGAAGGGAAATTGAGAGGTTAAGAAATTGGACAGATGTGCAGAAGGCCCCATTGGGTGTTATGGTCTCATGGAGAGAGGTAGGTTCAATTTTTAGGCAATGAGGGTATATGAGACAAATTTTCTTGGGGAAGTCCCTATTGTTAAGTAGGTCATCCATGTATCTATAAGTATGTCTGAATTGTGGAAGCTTACTCTTGTAAGTTTCCATGGTCTTGAGACACCACTTGTATTCAAAGAAAGCAAGTAAATATTACACATAATTGGAGAGCATGAAAAACCCATGGGGATACCAAGGCATTGGTTAAAGCACAGACCACCTAAAATTATAGTGCAGTTGTTCAGTAGCCAGGAGATGTAGGAGCAAAGCTTAGCTTCATCAAAGTATTGGGAGTGTACAGAGTGAGATAAGTGAATCCACCTAGGTTTTTTGGAAAGAGAGTTGTAGAAAAACTTCTTCTTTCTAGCATTGGAGAAAGCCAATTTAATTACTTTGGCAAGAACAACCTTAAGGCCAAGATCCCCATCAAGGGGAATGTTTTCATAACATTATGTGATGTCGGCAGTAAAGATGTGGAAGATCTTCTGAGGAAGGTTAAGCAAAACCTCTGTAGAGTTTTTTGTAAGCCAGAAGGGATTATATTGAACATGTAAGAAGTCCTGGTAGATTTTCTATTTATTGGCACAAATAAGCTCAAATTCAGATAGAATAAGGTCAAGGCAAAAAGTAATATCCTTGGTGATATCAGTAAAAATACAACTGGAGGCATCAGATATCCACCTGAACTTATGCTTATGGATTTTATAAGTGGGAAAGAGCACTGGTAGCTTAGTGTTCAGCATAGAATACCCTAGCATCCCTGAGTGTTTAGCAATTTTACTGGAAATGGTTTGAGGTGTACCATTAATATGACAGAATTCCTTACCAGATACTCGATTACAAGCGTCCTTCCAAGCCAGGTATTTGCAAACGATAGTGGGACAGTTAGAGCTTTTGTCAAGCTCAACGACAAACCATTTATCAGAGATCTTTTGAAAATCAAGAGTTAGCTGGGAAGTAAGCCAAGACTCCGCAGATGATAACCATTTACTAGGAAGTTGTGAAATTTTATGAAGGAAGCATTCCTTCACTACTTCCCTTAAGTCCGGTAGGACTATCATCTCCAGTCGGAGAGCATTGACAAGGTCAGTGAGATAGCTTAGTATAGCTGATAAGGCAAGGTATGGGTTTTTAGGAAAGCTAGGTATATGATTGAGCCCTTTGGCTAAAATTCTATGTATTTAAGTACTTTCAATAATGCTAAGATCACAAGTGTAAACATGGTTACCAAAAGCCTCAAAATCTCTGCAAAAAGTGGTAAACTTAACACATGTACAATGAGGGATAGAATCATGCCGAAGAAAGTCATTATTATAGATCTTTTTATGGGATGATGATATTTCCATCCTATGAGTATATTGTCGAGCAATTTGTGATTTCCAAAAAATAGATCAAAATAGTCACAAAAAAGTTTTTTTGGTTGAATCCAATCGAGGAGTACATTGTGAAATAGACGGTGTATGTAGATCAAACCAGTTTTCGGATCCTCTTTGTTGAGAGTTCTTCTTCCGCAAGGGCTTGTAGCAACCTGCAATATAACCAGGGTTTAGAATTCAGGGAAGTTCCTCATGGGAGGAGATCTACCTCTTCCTCTTGTAAAGCTACGAACTCTTCCTCGGTTAGAGGAAGAACTAGGTGTTAGGAAGGAAGTGAAGGAGTTAGGGGTGATCAAAGAGTTAGCCCTTTTGAGAGCAGGGGAGTCATTTTCATCAATACAAGGTTTAAGAAGACTAGTGATGAGCTTAACACCTTTAAATTTAGCATAAGTAGTTAAGTAAATGACAGGTTCATCAACTTTCAACTCCTTCAAGATATTAAGCATAAGTCCACAAAAGATGTTGAAGGCAATCTGTGCAATTACAATTTCCTTAGCTTGTCCACCTAACCAAGAGCAAATGAGGGAAAGATGAAAATCCACAAGTTTCTCCGAGAAAAGTAAGTCCAAATGGTTGAGAATAAACCAGATGGCATGCTCAAACCACATGATGCTGGATTCACAAGAGGCTTTAGGGTCAAGAAATCTGCAGACACATTTCACATAAGGACAAAATACATTCCAGATGGACTCAATGTAGAAATCAGGGTTACTCTTGGCGAATTCCATGCTTCCTTTGGTACGGATATACAGGCCTGTGTTTGAGGGGCACTTGGAGTGGTCGATGAGATTGAGATTGAAGGATGCTTTGATAAGCTCACCTTTGTCCAAGAATTGTCCTCCTTTAAGAATCTTGAGTCTGCAATCTTCAACAGCAGAGGCAGGGAGGTTGGCAAGGTAAACCCAGGTCTCACTCAAAATAGGAGCTAAGAAAGCTTTGTTGGGTAGGACCCAAAGCTGATGGTCAACCCCGAGGGATTCAATTTCAATTTGTCTCACAGGCAAGACAGGAAAAACTTTAGAGATTTTGGGCACCATCTCAAGGCGGTTTGAGTCATTGAGAGAGAAAAGATTACTCTGAAATTCCTTAACTGCTTCAAGGGCCGCACTATCCCGGCAGAAGATTCCACCTGCTTGTGGAATAGAAGAAGTGGCAGGCGCACAGACAAAGGAGGGATTCAGTCAACATAGCTTCCTAAGAAAGTTAGACAAATCTGCACCATAGGATGAGAACAGAGCAAGCTCTTACTGATATTGTGAGCATAATAGAGGGAGCTGGGCAATGTAATGGGAAATTAAATTTACTCCTTCCATGGAGTCTTTATCCAAAGTTGCTAAAATATTGACCCAATCATTAAAAGACAACATATGTAAGACAATAATTTTCTGTCAGAGGTAAGAGCCGACTTGTAAATTAGTTGCGAAGCATCCAAGCTGCTAATACATCTGAGAACAAGAGAAGTGGCCACTGAGAGGGGCTCCAAGGTCAGATCCAATCCTTGCAAAAGAGCAAGAGACTGCAAAAACAGTGAGGTGAGGTTCACTTATACTTGCCATAGTAGGTAATACAATTTTTGGCCTTCCTAAAGAGGAAAGGTCTAGTTCTAACTGCCAAGGCATTCTTTGGTTTACGGTCCTCAAGGTAAATCTTAATCTATTCAAGAATCTTTGCATGATTCTCAGGGTTGTGATTAGTGCTCATGCGAGTTGTCTTTCTATAGGGTAAGCAGTCCTGAAAAGGGAACAGTGTAAACATAAATAGAGGTAAAAGCAATAAATGTAGCATTTTTGGGCCTGCAAACCTTCAACCGGCAAAGTCAAAGACTATAGTAGCCGTGAGCACGGAACCAAAAAAAGATTCTAACAGGGACCACCTAACACCAGTCAACCGGTCAAGGGATTACAGACAGTGGGTCCAACTTAGAACTCAATTTCCAAGAGAATTTCCAAAGCCAGCATCCCGGTTTCTCTTGGAAAGAAAACCTTATGTATAGGATGTGTGTGTAGCTGTTAAATCTTAGGCAATAAGACATAATTGAATTTTTACATTCAAAAGACAGCTAGCAATGGAACAAGGAATAGATATGTACAAAAACAACTCATTATTAAAATCATTTAAGTATAATGTTTGTAGGAAAGAGATCCCCTTTCAGTATGCAAAAAGTTAAAAAAACTTCCCAAGTCATTTGTGAGTGTTTTATCCAGAGTAGAGTAGCTTGCCAAAGTAAAAAAACCTTCCAAGATAAGATAGAGTCCTTACCTGCATCCATCCAAACAAGACAACAATTCAGTTAGCCTTGGATGTGTTTTACAGGTATCAATGGACCTTATCAGTTGTTATCCATGTCCATCTTATAAACTTTTTTCATTTTAACAAGCTTAGTGACATAAAAATGTTCTTCTTTTTTCCAGTTTATTAGCTAAAAAATATCATTCTGAATAGAAGGCCACCACCCCTTCTAATCCAAGTGTCATAGGCCCCTATCAATAATTCTTCCAACCTTTAATGATTTTTATATGAAGTTCAAAAAAGACTTCTTTTATAGCCCAAAAAAAAAAAATGCTAGTTTATGTTTTGTTTTTAGATTAATTAAGTTAAATGTTCATCATGGTATATGGAATTAAAAAAAACCTATGGCGTGCATGACTTTTCTCAGATACATCTCTCAGCTCTTTTAAGTGGTTGGAGCCCTTGAAGTAACCAAGTAATTCAAAATCCATACGCAGCCAGCAGACCAAGTCTCCAAAAACCATAGAGCTAGCATCAGTTATTACACAAGAAGATATCCATTACCATATCCTCCTTATGCCAAACCAAGGGGTGCAAGATATGTAGCTGAATGTAGTTGAAAAAATAACCTCATAGTGTATACTTACCTTAACTAGGTCAAGGCTCTTTAAATAAGACAAGACGGGGTATGTTACGAAGCAACGGGTGCGACAGGTTAAGGAGTACTTATATACCAAATTGTATAACTGTCCAGCGAATGTGACAGAGGTAATAGACAACCCTAAAACCAGATTCTATACAGCAAACGTATGCACACTACCCAAATAACCCTGCATACAGTGCGTATAAAGCCAACAGTTTGTATCATTAAATGCCCACTGCACTGTTATCCATGTTAATCCATCCAATCCCTAACCATACCTTCTCTAAGAAGTTACCTCAATAAAGCAAGTGAACTCATACAGTACTGTTTAGCACCCGGAAAAAACAAGTAACAGTACTCCTTTAAAAACCAAAACGATGAGTTTAATAGGCTTGTATACCACCAAATAACCAGTGAACCTTTATGCTTACCAATCTAATTCCCTAAACCATATCCCCCCCTTTAAAAAAAAAACCAGTACTGGTTAGCACCCGGGGAAAGAAAACCCCTTTACTTCAAAGAAAACTGTAGGTGAATTCCAGTTTTGAGCAAGCCAAGAACAGAACCCCATTTTCACTTTTTCCAGTGTATGCCAAATTACCCATACCAATCCTTACCCATATTGATAGAACCTATCCTTCTAGGGAAATAGCAGCGCCAGCTGTACACAGTACAAAAAACCGACAGACCCCAACGGCTGTAAGTTCTACCATAAACGCAGGCAAAAATCGCCTAAGGTGAAAACACCTACCATCATTTCACCATATATAATTTTCTACCTTACCTTGTCAACATATAGCAGAAGACGGCATATTCTACCCATATTTTCCATGATGAGCCTAATGATACAACAACAAAAAAATACCAGCTGTATACAGTGTGAAATCCGACAGTCCTCGAACTATGTACAAAGCCTATTATGAACAAGTGCAGATTAAGCCCAAAGTAGAACAACCTTCCTTAAGCTAAAACATTTTAATGTTAAATTTACAATGTCAGTCGAAAGCATACAGTGCAAAAAACCCAATAAAGCCAGTAACGAAGCAAGCTAGGGTAGAGAACCTACACCTGCATGGTGAGCTCCATGTCTCTTTTTTGTGAAGCAGGCAGTAAGACCTCTTAGAAAAACACAACAGAACTACACTGGCTAAGTGAGGGACAGAGATGCGGCCTCACCTATTTATATAGCAGGAGGAGGATGGTCTGCACGTCCTCTGTGTTGGGATAATGAGTGAGTCGGGCCACACTCCCTTGTGAGTGTGTGGTTGCCCAGAACGGCACGCAGATACCCATGAATGGGGAGATCCAAAGCCAGGGAGGAGAGGCTGCTTTCACAGCGTCATGAGGGAAGACTTGAACACGCTCGTCTCTCCAGGAGCTATGAGTACCATATTTTATTCAAGGGCTATGCCCCATGTTTAAGCAGCCAATGGCATGTTTCGAATGTTTTATCACTAAAGTGACCCAGTGAGATCCGGGCTAGAGCCAACAAAAAAAGGGGGGGGGGGGGGGGGAAGAAAAAATTGGGGGATGTGGGGGGGTATGATTTATATAACCGTGAGAGTATAATTGTGTGTGTGTGTGTGTATTATATAGAGAGAAAAGAGAGAGAAAGAGAGAGAGAGAGAGAGAGAGAGAGAGAGAGAGAGAAGGAAAGAAAGTAAAAATTCAAATCCCGTATATGCGAACGCGAAAGCGAAGACGGCAACGAACCAAAGCACGACTTAGCAAGCGACAACGATAGTAGCAATTTGGACAAAACTAAATTGTGGTTAGTTAATTGATGAATAGTAAGAACAAATAATAATTGTGAAGTTAAATTTCAATATCGATGAAAAATTTGAGAGCAAAAATTTGAATTTCTTTTAAAAGTTTCTAGTTCTAAAGTTTTATATCCTATTCGATAAAATACAAAAAATGACATGCAATTTAGTATTAGCATTGGGGTTAAGATTAAAAAACATATTTCTGTCAATAAAAATTTCATCTTATTCTATCTGATGTGTCACAAAAGACTGATGTGTGTGCATACATTTGCAAATTAATCAGAATTTGTCGTAATCTAAATGTTATAAACAGAATTTAAATGCTTAAAAACATTCATTAGCAACGTTAGCACTTGGATAATGTGAACTTATATGAAAATCATATTAGAATGTTTTTTACAATAGTGTTAGTATGTGCTTAGCAAAAAGTTAGGGTATTTAGAGGCTAGTTAGGGGGCCGTTTAGGTTGTTGGACTACGTTAGTAAAGACTTGGAAGGCGTAGTCATTTTTGGTGCATCTGTCGAGAGACAGCTGGATTACAGCTACGAGGCACTTCTGTGCATAGGCTTTGCATGCCAATTGTACTTGGGTTTGACCCAGAGTCCTAGAGCGAGAAATTAAGCGTTTACAGTTAAATTATCGAGCGAGCCAACATAGACATTCCCACGGGGTCCTTAGACTTAAAGAGCCATGAATCTATGTGTGTGAGCAACAATCGGGAATATCAAAGTACACTAGTGTCCGTGGAATTTAGGGTTTCTTATGTAGGTTCTCGACCTTGGGAGTCAATACAAATAGAAGCTCATACTTATGTCGTTGCCACGAGAAAAACACAATCTCATGAAAAGATTTTCCCTGTGAGCGCAATGAAAAAGATGGCACTTCAAACGAACACTTCAAGATAGATTTATGAGATTGAGAAGACAAGAGGAGAGTACATTGTAATGGAAATTGATATTTTATTATTTATAGCAAGTGATAGGTGGAAAAATCACAGCCAAGCTATGGGCTATGCGAAAGAATCACATTTATGTATATTTCATCATTCAGGTGCTCTTTACGAGCTTTGGCCATTTATGTCCGATTGGCCAATTTGTACTCATTTTGAGCATTCAAAAATTCTATGAGTAAATATGTGCAAGAGAAAAATGCTCACTTTTGCACAGTTGGGAATTGCACCCAATGCTTGTGTCCTTCGTCTCTCCTCTCCTCTCTTCTCTCTCGCCGTACCAATGTAGCACTCCCCTCTAGGAGGTGCGTCTGCACGTACTCGCTCTCTCGCTCTCTCGCTCTCTCTCTCTCTCTATTCGTATACGACTTAATTATATGCTCATGGAATTTGTTATGTATGCATATTTGTGGTATTTTATCATTTCTATCAAGCTATTTGAGGTATTTTGCAGGGTCGCCATGCATCTATAAGCAGTAGTGGTACCCAACCACGGGCTACACTCAAACAATTGAAGATCTCAATAATCAAAAGCGCAGTGCAATTCACAATTTTGTTTTGCTTCATCTAATTTTAGTGTTTTGATATTTATTCATGAACATAATCTCTAAATAATTAAGGATAAACACTTTGCATCAAATTGTGATGAGGAAAATTCATACAAATAAGGTAGTTATAATTATAATACTTTATGGGAAGGATCCATAGGAATGGCATGGTGATTAATTCAAAGCTTTGCTTTACTATGGAGGTTTTAACTCAAGGCAAGTGGGAAATGGAATAAACATTCTACATGTAATTGCAAAATAGAAGAGGGGTGATGATATGGGACATTGGGCAGCAACCAAAGGAGTCAATGGACATCATTTTACCACAACAGGAGTGTCAAAGGGTGATCAGCTGACGCCAAGCCGTAACACAATTGCTAATTTCCTACTTGTTCAAATGAGGCTAGTCACAAGTAGATGCAATGAAATCATATATTTTAAAAATTTTAGAATCATAAACAGCCCACAAGCGAGCACCACTCTGCATACACACTCACCGTAGGCATTGTACACAATACTGCAAACTTGTGATGTCGGTGGTCGCCAGAGGCGACACCCCATGCACATATTCAATGCCATGTCAGCATGCAGTAACTGCTGTGGCGACTGGGTGGGGGGCGGGTGTCGATAGATAGAATCACCAGCATGCAAATTTGGTGCTCCCAAAGCACCACTGCATACCCACAATCTCTACCTTCTCGACTTTTACCCACCAAGCCTGACGACTTTACATTTTTGTGTGTCTCATGACTCACCTAACAATTGCCAGCGAATCACCTAACATCAGAGGCTGACTCGCTCTCTCCCCCCCCCCTTCTATCTTGTTCTCATGAACGCGTTCGATTATTGCTCTCTCTCAACCTGTCTCACTTTTGTAGTAACCACACCACATACACACACACACACCCCCCAAAAAAAAATCCATGCTCAATGTTTGCCTCTATCAAACAAATGTTCGTAGTGGACGTCTCCCATGCCCTACTCAAATAATCTTGTTCCTCTAATGGGGCCTTCATCAATGTCAGGGTGGCCCTCATAGACATGGGGATCTCGCTCTCCCAAGCTTAATGGCTTTGCTGGTCCATATGAATCTTATCTAAATGCCGAGTCTCAAAAAGTCAACGATCTCCCTTTGTGCATAAATGCAGAGTCTCTACTCTAAAAAAGTCAATGATCTCCCTCTGTGCATGTCCCCCACTGTTTTGGAGATAGCTTGGATTAGCTTGGTCTCAGTTCTATACTTTTATTCAAGAGGAGATGTCGAGTATCTCTTGGATTAGAGATAGTTTGTCTCCTGGATTGGAGATGGTCTTTTGCTCCTGGGATGGAGCGTGCCAGAGATGTCATTTTTCTTCAGTTTTTCTTCCTAGTCCAAATCTCAAGAGGAGAATTGTAAGGGTGAGTTTTTTCCTAGAGTCAATATAGTGTGAGTCAAGGAGGAAAAGGTGGAATTATCCCACATGTATTGGTGCAAGGCCGTCAAACTTCTTAAAGCTCACTTCATGAATAAACAATCTCCATTCTATTTGCATTACTTCTCACTTGTTTACAGTGAGTCTGTGATGGCTTAGCAACTACTCAAGATCATGTTTATGAGTCCAAGTTAGTCTATCTTGGAACCTACTTTGCTCGAGTCATAATCTAGCCTACACACTCCTTGTGTATATGATGTTTCTCTTCCATCCTCCCCAGCTAGTACGATGTCAATCCCATCAGTGTGGACATGAGGTGCGTATCTAACCACATTTTCTTGTTCGCTGGAGCAGCAGTTTCTTGGAGGTCATGCATCCAAAATTGCACTTCGTCTTCCACCATTGAGGCAGAGTATGTTGCAGTGACCATTTCAAGTAAGGAAGTTGTGTGGTTATCGCGTTTATTGGGAGACCTTGGTATACACTAGACTTCACTGCTACATTATGATAGTCACAGTGCAATTGCGCTAGCAAAGAACCCCCTGTTTCACTCCAAGTCGAAACACATAGAGGTCAAGTATCATGTGGTACGGGATATTTTGACAATAAATGCATTGACTCAGCCAAAGTTCACACGGATGACAACCCACTAGATGCTCTAACGAAGAGCTTAGCCTCATAGCGGTTTGCACATTGCATAGAGATGATGGGCGTAGGGTGAAGTTACAGTCATGCTTCATGTTTCTACAAATTACATATATAGTCCCTATTTTTCTTTAGCCACTTGGGCCACATTGGCCTTCAAGTGGGAGATTGTTGGGTTTCATGCCTGTGGCCAGTTTGGCCGGTGTGGTCGGGCACCCGCCCTCTTATTCTTTGGTTATAAGGTAAGAATAAGAAGTAGAGGGTTTTCACTCTCTAATGCTCCACAAATAGCTGTGTACTGTGTCTTCCCCTTCCCCTTCTTTCCTACTCTCTCCTTGTATGCGTACGCCGCTTCACATATACAAGAAAGCAAAGTGGTGATCTATACGCTCGAATGCAAGCAAGGATCGAAAGACTGGGCTAGGGCTACCCATGTTGTATTGTCAAGCTGCAATAAGTAAAGCCTAGGTTTATAGTTCACCTACTTTGATAAGCCGGTGAGGCTTTAGTTGAAAACTTGGGATCTTCTTTGATAGTTCACATACCCTCCTTAGAGTAAACATTGGGACTTTCTACTTTAGGGCTCCAGTTGAAAACTTGGGCCCTTCAAAGTTCTTAAAGGTGTCCCATATGCCCCCCATCTAAGCGTTCAAAACCCTCCTACTTTTGGGTTTTACCCATGATTCCCCTATTTTTGACTTGGGTAACCTAGGAACCTAGTGTATGGGATAATTTGGGGCCAAACTTTTGGTTAGGGAGTGGTACAGCAGTCCCCCCCCCCCCCCCCCCCCCCCCTCCCAAAAAAAAAAAAGTGAGAAAAATGGAAAATTTCATTTTACAGTACCCTTATGTATGTGAAAATGTGAGAAAAAATGGACTCTAACATCCCCTTCTACTGTACTCACGTGATAGTCACATAATTATTAAGTGACCCCCCCACCCTGCCAAGAGCTTTATACAGGATAAAGAACTCATTGGGGATCCCATCAATCCTTGGAGATTTACCATTCTTGAGTTTCTTCATGGTTTCTTGGAGCTCACTTTCAAAGAAAGGATGATCCAGAAAGTGGGTTAAATGAGGAGCCATTGTCTTTCTTTTGATCTGAGCAATTTTTGCTCCTGCTTGCTGAACACCTTTGTCACTTTTGGACGGGCTGGAGAAAACAACAGTAAAAAAGTCATAAGAAATATTAGGATTTTCCTTGTAACTAAGTGCCAAACTACAATCTTTCTTCTTTACCAAAGGGATAAAGTCCTTTGCTTTCTTTTTTTTTTAGAAGACCAAACATGTCATCGGTAGCTCTATCTATCTTTCTAGTCCAAATTGACAAGGACACTATTAGCTATAAGGAGCTCTTCTTGTCTAAAAGATTCCCTTAGCTCTATCAGCTTCATGGGGAGAGGATCAAGCTTGGAGAGAGATTTTTCCATCTAAATAATCTCCCTAGTTATCATCATCCTTCTTTTTTCTTTTATCTCCCTAGCTAGCCTTTTGTAGTCTTTTAAGGTTTTCTGAATCTTTTTAATTTCCTTCTCCCAAACCTTGCTTGGAGAGTGATTGGATTCAAATGACTCCTTGATAATATGCTCTACGTTCGACCTGATGCATTTTAATTCAAGAAGAGACTGATCAAGATGAGGCCACCTTGTACTGATTATTAGCCTTAATAAGAGACAAAGAAACAAGTTTATGATCTGAAAGAAGGAGAGAAGAGTCACTCTTACATTCCAATTGCCACATACCTTGTAGCGTATTAATTGAAAGATAAACTCTATCAAGTCTTTCTACCTTGTAGTTTTCACCTATCTGCCTGTTGCTCCATGTAAAGTCTACATCTTCAGAAACATTCAATATATTAAGATTAGTTAGTAAGGAAACCCATTGACTTTTCCATGTCCCAGTTATAGCTCGTCCTTTACAATTGAGTCTCCCATTGATCTTGTCCATATTGAAGTCTCCAACCGTTAGCATTGACAATTGAGTCTGCCATTGATCTTGTCCACCATATTGAAGTCTCTGATCATCGGGACAAGTCTTGAAACATTGATAATGTTCTTCCAACTTTGAAGTTTATTTGAGATAGAGTTAGAGGCTAGACATTTATCAAAGAATCATTGAAAGGACTATCTAGTGTGACAAAGATCCAACTTCCTTTATCAGACTTTTGCACAATTGTGACCAAATTAGTTTAGAAGTTTTTAGTGCATGTAGCACACCCTCCTCTTCTTGCATGATGATCAGGCAGTACCAATGTGTAATTGTTGTTGATCCTCCTTAGATCATACATTAAAGTTGAACCTGAAATTTTCAGTTCCTACAAGCAAATAAAGTTTGGTTGCAAACTTAGATCATAAAGACATTTGTTGATTGCCAAAGCTCTGGCAAGGTCTGTAAGACCCTTACAATTTAAGGTGATAGCATGTATAACAGAACATTTTATTTCTTACTATTTTTAAGGGGGTTTGTTTGCCAAGGAAGCTGAAGCTCTATTAGGGTCACTGGAATTTTTGACTTTCTTCTTAGCTTGAGGTACTGTTTGATCAAGTAGACCTTCCTCGTTAGCTTGAGTCATCGGTATATCTATTGAGGGATCAAGAGACTATGACAGTTGGGCTTTGGTGTCTATGTCTATTTTCTCCAAGTCTGTAGCAAAAGCCTGCACATCTTCATCAGGGACCTTCCCAATCATTCACATGCTTTGTATGCACTCATCATCATTGTCCGAAGAGTCTGCATTTGACAACCCTCTGGCTTTATCACTGGGGCTGGCATAAATAGGGGGATAGCTTCTAAGGGAGGGAACTATATTTTTGGCATACCCAACGGGCTTGGGTCATAAAGTTCACTTAAAATTTCCTAACTAAAAATAGGAGAAAGAATTTCAGTCTAATTTTTTAAGCGATTGAAAAGTTTGTGGGTGGTGAACCCAACACCAAGAAGTTTTAATCTTAAGCGATGGAAAAGTTTGTGGGTGGTGAACATAACACCAAGAAGGTTGTTGGTAGTGCACTACAACTTTAAAGGTGGGGTTGGTGAGGGGCCGTATGGGTATAAGTGCACTACAACTGTAAAGGTCAGGTTGGTAAGGGGCTATATTAGAAAGGTATAGTGTGAGTGTTCATGTCGGCAGTTGGTATTGCCGCGTTAGTGTCTTCTTTTGGGTTGTGCGGAACTTCACCCGCTCTACAACAGCTCGTGCCAATAGTTGCTCCTATGTTGAGCCCTTGGTCCTAATGTATTGCTGAATCTGATTGTGACTCGAGCTTCACCTAAGATGCTCGTGCTTTGCTACAGTAGTCCGCTATATTGCAAAATCTGGTTGTTCATCTAAGATGCTCGTGCTTCGCTATAGTAGTTCGCTCTGTTGTAGAATCTGCTTGTGACTCGAGCTTCACCTAAGATGCTCGTGCTTTGCTATAGTAGATCCATTTGCCGTTAGTTGGGCTTCTTGTGGTGTGTTGATGAAACCAACAAAGGTAAGGGGGCCTTGGGTTGGGGATACATTGATACACTATAGAATGCTCAGTTCTTGTTGAGTCACTTGAGCGTGCATATGGTTCTTAATGAGCGCTTTATCAGGAGTATTGTTTCTTAGAGTGCCTTGATTTTATAGGGCACCTGACATGGTGATGACAAGGAAGCTCAGAACTGCTTTAACCAAATGTGAAGGAATGCCATTTTTTAAATCCCATCACCTTTGCTTGTACGTTAAACGCTAGCGGTGGCCCTACGTGAGATGGATGAAAACGCTCACAATCGGATTGCTAGTTAGGGACTATTGGGAGAGATGTAGTACTGGGCAATGCTTTGTTTGATAGGCATGCCAATATGGTACTCTCATGAAAACAATGGAAGTTCTTGATGAATATTAAAGTATCATCACGGGGAGCGCATTGGTTGCACTGAATGCTCGACATCACTGTGGCGAGGAAGCATTGGGCTGTTTTTGTTGTTTGTGATGAAAAGGTGTTCTTCTAGATATAATCGCATATGCTAGCACCTTGAAGGCGTATGATACTATGCTTGGCCATTGCTTAGGTTGAAATTTATGTTGTGGGAAGGAAAGGCCCAAAAAAAAGTAAAAACAGCTGGCAGTAGGGGGTACCGCACCCCCTACTAGAAAAAATTCAAAAAATAATGGTATTCTTTTAAATAAAAAAGGGAATGGTTTAGAGGGAAAGCAAAAGGGAAGGGTTTACAGGGAAAGCAAAAGGGACAAAGCAGGTGGAAATACTTTACTTTTTTTATCACTCTCTTTCTCTTTGTCTCTCGCTCGAGCGCTAAATAGCAAACTCCTCTCTCTCTCTGTGCAAATCGCATCCGCCCTTGCACCTCTCAACGGCCTCTGCCGTCCCTTGTCTCAGGGTTCCTCCCCTCCCTCTGTAGGCCCTCTCGCGTGAAGAAGAGGGCGATTGGACTGCAGATATTGCGAGACGTCACGAGAGAGAGAGAGAGAGAGCACGCGACTGGCCTGCAGACATTCAAGGGAGGAAGAGAGAGTAAGGTGGACGCGACATGGCATATTCCTCCAAATGCATTTTTTTATTTTTGTGGGAGCCAGCAGGAGGACTAGGAGCAATATGGGGGAGCATGGTCACGAGATTGCGGCCAACTAGTTGCGAGCTGGGTGCGCAAGGGTGAAGAACACAAAGGGGAGCACAATCCAGAGAGAAGCGCGACCAATCTGAAAGTGGCTGCCGTTTGCAGAGGTAAGCGAAGCCAAGTTCAAGTGCGTGAGAGTCCCTGGTGTCTGGGAGTTTACGAGGAGAGTCATCAAAGGGGGTTGAGAGGAGTGAAGGAGGGTCCGCATCTCCCTTCTCTGTGTGTGCCTTCCCGTGTAGGCGGGTGGAGATGGTTGGGAAAAGTTGGGAGATGGGCTTCTGAAGTAGGGTCAAGAGGGTCTGCTTGTGAAACCATGCATGTGCAAGCTTGCATGGATGAACACGAGAGCTTGGAATGGTTGTGCAGGAGCTCGTGTACGTATTCGAGATGATGATATCTTATACTAGAAGTTGATGCAACAAATTTTGGTGATTTTGTTGTTCCGGCAAGGTGTCTAGAGCTATGTCATATGTGGGATGCTGGAGTGTGTGCAGAATGGCCATCTCTTCCCCCATCATCTTTTGGCGATCCTGCTCGGGACGAAGGTTTTTGCAGATTGTGCACCCTAGAGTGTGTGCAGAATGGCCATCTCTTCCCCATCATCTTTTGGCGATCATGCTCGGGACGAAGGTTTTTGTCGGTTGTGCACCTAGGAATTCTTTTTGCGGAAAGGTGCTTGGTAGTTCTATGTTGAACTTCCCGAGCATGGCCAATATAGTTGGAGGTTGATGAAGCACGCATTGTTGAAACGTTATGTGGGTCCGAAGCTGCAAGGAAAAAATGGTGTAAATTTTTGTGGAACAGATGAGGAATGTATAAGGCTGTGGATAATGAAGGTTGAGCAAGAGATGACGAAATTGGGAATTCAAGATGATATGGCAAAAGAAAATTATGCGTCTCAAGGTTTGTCCCATGATGCGTTTGTTTTTTTGCATATGCTCCCTGAGGAATGGTGGCAAAGCTGGTCCGTCTTGAAGGTCTCACTGCTGATGCGTTATTGGAGGTTGCCGAAGCCTCAAGATGCAATAGAAAGGTATGTCGTCATTGCCTTTGATTCATTACAAGATGAGTTCTGAAAAATGTTGCATAGCCAATTTGAGGATGTCAATGATGATAATGCACATCGTCTATCAGATTTGTGGGCAAAGAGGGATTTGCAAATGGTTGATGATGCTCCATGCCAAACAAATGCTGGTGATGAGTTATTCGAGAGTGGCTATTGCAGTGATTTGGAATCTGATGATTGTAGTGCAAGCTTTTTTTTGGTTGATCAATCTAGAGATTGTATTCCGCTTGTTGGAGCGTTTGCTAATGAGGAGTCCTCTGATGATGAATCTATGATATTCAACCTCTCTCTCTACATGAGGGACATCATAACAAAATGTCCATATGAAGTTCATAATGGCAAGGAAGGGAACCAAGTTTTGGAGACTTTTGATAGGCAAGAAGGTTCATGTAAGATAAATGATATGAAGTGCAGTGCATCTGGCTCTTCCTGTGATGTTTGGCAATTTATGAGCTCTTTACCTCTTGCTATTGTCATTGATGATTGTGAGAAAAGCGATGATTATCCTGATGAATATGCTAAGCACAAGGTGGATTTTGTAGATGAGCAACTATTGTCTCATGACAAGGAATGCGTCTTTGATATACCTGATATAAATTTTCACGATCTTTATGACTTGGATGATGTAGGTATCCATAGAGGCAGCAATGGCTATGAGATTGAGAGTGAATCAGATCTCAAGGAGGACAAGGAGGGCTTGTCTGAGATGCACGACCCATGTTATGGTGATGTTTATGATTTGGATGTTTCAGCTCTACGCAAAGACTTGGTAAGGGCTACACAGGTTTGGAGCTTGTCTGAGCCGGATACTGGTGATTTTGATTTTGATTCTTGCATGTCACACCAAGAAGAGGTCAATTTTTTTACCTGAGGAAGAGTTTTTTACCACTCCTTCATGCAAGGAAGGTAGTGTTGCCTTAGAAGTCTTGCATGAAGGCAGTCATAAGAGGGTTGAAGATGTTGATGTTCTGAGTGAGCGTGTACTTCTTGATGAGAAGCCGCAGCAGGAGGGAGGGCAGGCCTTCTCTCTTTTGCGAAGCATATGTTGCAAAGAGGAGTTAGAGATGTGATGAGTGTAAAGTCAAAGTTTCTTTGTAGCAATGAGAGTCCAGGTAAGGCGGTCTTAGAGGATGAGGGCTATGCTGATGGCAGATGTAATGACTTTGTTTTTTTTTATAATCTCTTATTTGAGACAGGTGATGTTCCTCCAATTTCACCTCGGACTGATGTATGCATATCTAGTGAGGTCAATTTCGAAGTTTTGGAGAGTTTGCTTAAAGAAGAAATGCGTCTTTTTCAAGTGAAGAGCCCTTCTATAGATCATGATGCGAATGCAGATGCTAGTAGTGTGTACAAAGCCGTTGTGTGCCTCTTTGCCGGGATATATGCTCTTGAAGTCTTTTGGAGGCCTAAGTGGCTACTGTAAAGAATGAGGATGCAAGAGAGCTACACAAGACAAGCACAAAGCACACAGAGATGGAAAGCTTCTTCTTCTTCTTCACAGAAAAGAGAGTACAAAATGATTAAGTGCTAAAGCTGAAAAGTAGCACATATGTACATGCGGTCACTAAGTGTGAACTCGCTAGAAGCGTACTAGGTTGGCACTATAAGTGTAGTCCAGCTGTAGAATCACTGGCAGAGATCCTTCGTGTCGGTCACCTAACGCGCCAGTGAGTAAATGCCGTAAGCGGCCAAGACCCGTAGTGGATGCCAGCTCAAGGTGTAGAGCTCGACATCTCAACACTCCCCCTCGAGCTCTGCATGTCGCAGAGTCCAAGCATAGTCCGGAAACGTCGAAGCTTCTCAGCTCCGAGAGCCTTGGTAAAGATATCCGCTATCTGCTCCTCTGTGCTGACGTAGACCAAGTCGATGTCGCCCGTCAACACTCGCTCTCGAACGTAGTGGTAATGGACCTCTATGTGTTTGGTCCTGGCATGGAACACTGGGTTCCTAGCCAACTGCAAGCTGTTGAGGTTGTCACAATGGATGACAATCTGCTGGTCCACCTGCATTCCCAAGTCCTCAAGTAATGTGCGTAGCCAAGCTACCTCGCACGTCGCAACTGCTGCACCTCTGTACTCGGCCTCTGTGCTCGATAAAGCAACCGTAGGCTGCTTTTTGCTGCTCCAAGTAATAGCAGCACTCCCAAAAGAGAACATGAAGCCACTCGTAGATCTCCTATCAACAATGCTACTTGCCCAATCTGCATCTGTATACCCATACAATGCTAATGGTGCATCTGCTGCATAGAACAATGCGTAGTCAAGAGTACCTTGCACATACCTAAGTGTGCGTCGTACTCCATCCAAATGTGGCTTCCTCGGAAGTTGCATGAACTGACTCTCCAAGCCTACTGTGTAGCTCAAGTCTGGCCTCGTGATAGTCAAGTAGATTAGACTACCCACAATCTTCCTGTACATATTGACATCCTCAACAACATCACCCTTCTCTGCACTCAGCTTTGCATTCACATCCAAGGGAATAGAAATTGGCTTACAATCAGCCATACCATACTTTGACAACATGTCCAAAGCATACTGTCTCTGTGATAGCCATACACCCTCTGGAGTCCTGATCACTTCAATGCCAAGAAAGTAGCGCAACTCGCCTAAATCTTTCATTTCAAACTCCTGTTTGAGAAGACCCTTCACATGGTCAATCTCCATAGCATTGTCAACAACAATAATAAGGTCATCTACATATATGGTAATGACCACAATCCCCACATCACTCTCACGTACATAGAGTGAATGATCAGCATGAGCTCTCCTAAAACCAATACTGACAAGATACTTGGTAATCCTGTCATACCATGCTCTAGAGCCCTGCTTCAAACCATACAAAGCTTTGAGAAGTCTGCATACATAATCTGGGTAACCTGGATCGACATAACCAGGTGGCTGATCCATATACACTTCCTCTTGCAACTCACCATTCAAGAAGGTATTCTTTACATCCATTTGATGCATAATCCATCCTCTAGATGCAGCCACTGCTATGACAGCTCTCACTGTCGTCATCTTTGCCACTGGAGCAAAGGTCTCCTCATAGTCTATGCCATACGTCTGTGCATAACCCTTTGCGACCAGCTTTGCCTTGTGACGCTCAATATTACCATCAGCCTTATGCTTGGTTTTATACACCCATTTACAGCCAATAGCTTTCTTGCCACTTGGCAATGGCACCAACTCCCATGTGTTGTTTGCTTCCAATGCATCCATCTCTTCATTCATTGCATCATCCCAATGCACATTTTCAACTGCATCCTCAAAACATGTGGGCTCCACATTCTGTATCACCTTAACCATGTAGGCTTGGTGATGCGCTAGATACCCATCATAAGTCAATTTCTGAACTGGATTTCTGACTCTATTAGATCTGCGCGGTCCTGGGTCACTCCTTTGCCCTCTAGCATCTTCTTGTACTTTCCTTACACCAGGTGTCCTGACAGCCGGAATTCCAAATTCCTCATCAAGACTTTGTTCAGAACCATCTGAATCCATGTCTACATGTGAAAAACCTGATGATGCATCAACCATAAAGGGAGGTTCATCAACCTTTTCCTTTCCTTTTCGTGATACATTCCCTGTACCTGTTGGTGGAGTAACCTGCGTACGTAGTCTACCATTCCATGGTTTCTCAACAGAGCCACGAGAAGAGGACTCTTGTGGTCCACTCAAAACCTGTGACTGTGGCCTCACATTTTGTACAACCACATCATCTTTTACATCAGCCCCAATAGTGCCATGTGTATTACTGTACCAGCTGCTCATCTCATCAAAGACTACATCTCTGCTCACTCGTAATTCTCGTGTAGTAGGATTGTAGCACCTGTACTCCTTTTATTCAAGGAAATATCCCACAAGAATACATTTCTCTGCTTTAGGATCCAATTTCCTACGCAACTCATCTGGTACATGCACGTAAGCTATGCAGCCAAACACTTTCAAGTGTGCCAAATCAGGCTTTGTACCTGTAAACTTTTCCTCAAGTGTTACATCATGCACCGCAGCTGTAGGTGTCCTGTTCATAATGTACACAGTTGTATTTACAGCTTCAGCCCAGAAATGATGAGGCATGTTCTTCTCATTCATCAATGCACGTGCAACCTCTGCAATGTGCCTGTTTTTCCTTTCTGCGACCCCATTCTGCTGTGGAGTATATCTGCATGTAAATTGCCTGTGTATACCATGCATTCGCAGAAAATCTGAAAAATCATTGGAGAAGTACTCTCCCCCTCCATCTGACCTCAATGTCTTGGTTTGCATATCTGTCTCCTTCTCAATCATGACTTTGAAGTCTTGAAAGTGACCAAACACTTCACTTTTGTTACGCATGAAGTAGACCCATACTTTCCTTGTATGGTCATCAATGAAAGAGACATAATACCTGCAACCATGTATACTTGCAGTATCGGTTGGACCCCAAACATCTGTGTGCACCACCTCAAGTGGCTTTTTACATACATTGCGCTCATGTGGAAATGAGCCCTTTGACTGTTTTTCAAACTGGCATGCTGCACACACTTTATGCATACCATCCACCTTGAATTTGGGCAAACCTTTTACAATCTGTTTTGATTGCATGCTGCGCAATCTCTGCTCATTGACATGGCCAATGCGTTTGTGCCAAATGTCAACATCAGCCACAACACCTGTGCCCTGTGCAAATAATGCAGCTTTTACCTCAGGCATGTCTACATTGAGCGTAAACATTCTGCCCACACATTTGCCCTCTGTGATCAGCTTACAGCCATTCTGGAAATCTTTTACATAACAGCCATTTGGATTGAAGCGAACCTGCAAACCCTGCTCAACCATTTGTCCAACAGAAACAAGATTCTTTGTAATGTTTGGGACATGAAGTACATCTGCTAAGTGCTTTGATTTCCCACTCTTCGTATTTAGAGGTATGTCCCCTACATGAGCAATGGGGTGAGCTGTGTCATCTCCTGTCTGCACATAGCCTGACACATCTGGTTTGCGCATATCTCTAAACCACTCTCCACAAGACGTCATGTGATTAGAGGCACCTGAATCCACATACCAAACATCATCTTGGGTGGAATTCTCTGCAGTCATTGTATTCATTACATGTTGCATAACAAACATGCGCTCGTTTTTGCTGTCATCTGCATCTCTGCTAGTAGATGCATAGTTGCCCTGTTCTCTCTTCCTACTTGCTTTTCCCTTTGGACAGTCACGTGACATGTGACCTCTTTCACCACAAGTCCAACATTCTCTACTATCTGGAGTATGTTGCGAACGAAGGGATTGTGATGCTCTTGCTCTCTTAGCCTCTCTTACCTACACCAGGCTCTGATACCATGTAAAGAATGAGGATGCAAGAGAGCTACACAAGACAAGCACAAAGCACGCAGAGATGGAAAGCTTCTTCTTCTTCTACGCTTAGAAAAGAGAGTACAAAATGATTAAGTGTTAAAGCTAAAAAGTAGCACATATGTACATGCGATCACTAAGTGTGAACTCGCTAGAAGCGTACTAGGCTGGTACTATAAGTATAGCCCAGCTGTAGAATCACTGGCAGAGATCCTCCGTGTCGGTCACCTAACGCGCTAGTGAGTAAATGCCGTAAGCGGCCAAGACCCGTAGTGGATGCCAGCTTAAGATGTAGAGCTCGACATCTCAACACTCCTCCTCGAGCTCTGCATGCCGTAGAGTCCAAGCATAGTTCGGAAACGTCGAAGCTTCTCAGCTCCGAGGGCCTTGGTAAAGATATCCACTATCTGCTCCTCTGTGCTGACGTAGACCAACTCGATGTCGCCCGCCAACACTCGCTCTCGAACGTAGTGGTAATGGACCTCTATGTGCTTGGTCCTGGCATGGAACACTGGGTTCCTAGCCAACTGTATGCTGCTGAGGTTGTGAACTCGTTAGAAGCGTACTAGGTTGGCACTATAAGTATAGTCCAGCTGTAGAATCACTGGCAGAGATCCTCCGTATCGGTCACCTAATGCGCCAGTGAGTAAATGCCGTAAGCGACCAAGACCCGTAGTGGATGTCAGCTTAAGATGTAGAGCTCGACATCTCAACACTCCCCCTCGAGCTCTGCATGCCGTAGAGTCCAAGCATAGTTCGGAAACGTCGAAGCTTCTCAGCTTCGAGGGCCTTGGTAAAGATATCCGCTATCTGCTCCTCTGTGCTGACGTAGACCAACTCGATGTCGCCCGCCAACACTCGCTCTCGAACGTAGTGGTAATGGACCTCTATGTGCTTGGTCCTGGCATGGAACACTGGGTTCCTAGCCAACTGCATGCTACTGAGGTTGTCACAATGGATGACAATCTGCTGGTCCACCTGCACTCCTAAGTCCTCAAGTAACGTGCATAGCCAAGCTACCTCGCACATCGCAACTGCTGCACCTCTGTACTCGGCCTCTGTGCTCGATAAAGGAACCGTAGGCTGCTTTTTGTTGCTCCAAGTAACAGCAGCACTCCCAAAAGAGAACATGAAGCCACTCGTAGATCTCCTATCAGCAATGCTACCTGCCCAATCTGTATCTGTATACCCATACAATGCTAATGGCGCATCTGCTGCATAGAACAATGCGTAGTCAAGAGTCCCTTGCACGTATCGAAATGTGTGTCATACTCCATCCAAATGTGGCTTCCTCGGAAGCTGCATGAACTGACTCTCCAAGCCTACTGTGTAGCTCAAGTCTGGCCTCGTGATAATTAAGTAGATTAGAATATCCACAATCTTCCTGTACATCTTGACATCCTCAACAACATCACCCTTCTCTGCACTCAGCTTTGCCTTCACATCCAAGGGAATAGAAATTGGCTTCCAATCAGCCATACCATACTTTGACAACATGTCCAAAGCATACTGTCTCTGTGTGATAGCCATACACCCTCTGGAGTCCTGATCACCTCAATGCCAAGAAAGTAGCGTAACTCGCCCAAATCTTTCATTTCAAACTCCTGTTTGAGAAGACCCTTTACATGGTCAATCAAAACTGACAAGATACTTGACAATCTTGTCATACTATGCTCTAGAGCCCTGCTTCAAACTATACAAAGCTTTGAGAAGCCTGCATACATAATCTGGGTAACCTGGATCGACGTAACCAGGTGGTTGATCCATATACACTTCCTCTTGCAACTCACCATTCAAGAAGGCATTCTTTACATCCATTTGATGCATAATCCATCCTCTAGATGCAGCCACTGCTATGACAGCTCTCACAATCGTCATCTTTGCCACTGGAGCAAAAGTCTCCTCATAGTCTATGCCATACGTCTGTGCATAACCCTTTGCGACCAGCCTTGCCTTGTGACGCTCAATGTTACCATCAGCCTTATGCTTGGTTTTATACACTCATTTACAGCCAATAGCTTTCTTGCCTCTTGGCAATGGCACCAAGTCCCATGTGTTGTTTGCTTCCAATGCAGCCATCTCTTCATTCATTGCATCATCCCAATGCACATTTTCAACTGCATCCTCAAAACATGTGGGCTCCACATCCTGTATCACCTTAGCCATGTAGGCTTGGTGATGCGCTAGATACCCATTATAAGTCAATTTCTGAACTGGATTTCTGACTCTGTTAGATCTGCGCGGTCCTGGGTCACTCCTTTGCCCTCTAGCATCTTCTTGTACTTTCCTTACACCAGGTGTCCTGACAGCCGGGATTCCAAATTCCTCATCAAGACTTTGTTCAGAACCATCTAAATCCATGTCTATATGTGAAAAACCTGATGATGCATCAGTCATAAAGGGAGGTTCATCAACCTTTTCCTTTCCTTTTCGTGATACATTCCCTGTACCTGTTGGTGGAGTAACCTGCGTACGTAGTCTACCATTCCATGGTTTCTCAACAGAGCCACGAGAAGAGGACTCTTGTGGTCCACTCAAAACCTGTGACTGTGGCCTCACATTTTGTACAACCACATCATCTTTTACATCAGCCCCAATAGTGCCATGTGTATTACTGTACCAGCTGCTCATCTCATCAAAGACTACATCTCTGCTCACTCGTAATTCTCGTGTAGTAGGATTGTAGCACCTGTACTCCTTTTATTCAAGGAAATATCCCACAAGAATACATTTCTCTGCTTTAGGATCCAATTTCCTACGCAACTCATCTGGTACATGCACGTAAGCTATGCAGCCAAACACTTTCAAGTGTGCCAAATCAGGCTTTGTACCTGTAAACTTTTCCTCAAGTGTTACATCATGCACCGCAGCTGTAGGTGTCCTGTTCATAATGTACACAGTTGTATTTACAGCTTCAGCCCAGAAATGATGAGGCATGTTCTTCTCATTCATCAATGCACGTGCAACCTCTGCAATGTGCCTGTTTTTCCTTTCTGCGATCCCATTCTGCTGTGGAGTATATCTACATGTAAACTGCCTGCGTATACCATGCATTCGTAGAAAATCTAAAAAATCATTGGAGAAGTACTCTCCCCCTCCATCTGACCTCAATGTCTTGATTTACATATCTGTCTCCTTCTCAATCATGACTTTGAAGTCCTGAAAGTGACCAAACACTTCACTTTTGTTACACATGAAGTAGACCCATACTTTCCTTGTATGGTCATCAATGAAAGAGACATAATACCTGCAACCATGTATACTTGCAGTATCGGTTGGACCCCAAACATCTGTGTGCACCACCTCAAGTGGATTTTTACATACATTGCACTCATGTGGAAATGAGCCCTTTGACTGTTTTCCAAACTGGCATGCTACACACACTTTATGCATACCATCCACCTTGAATTTGTGCAAACCTTTTACAATCTGTTTTGATTGCATGCTGCGCAATCTCTGATCATTGACATGGCCAATGCGTTTGTGCCAGATGTCAACATCAGCCACAACACCTGTGCCCTGTGCAAATAATGCAGCTTTTACCTCATGCATGTCTACATTCAACGTAAACATTCTGCCCACACATTTGCCCTCTGTGATCAGCTTACAGCCATTCTGGAAATCTTTTACATAACAGCCATTCGGATTGAAGCGAACCTGCAAACCCTGCTCAACCATTTGTCCAACAGAAACAAGATTCTTTGTAATGTTTGGGCATGAAGTACATCTGCTAAGTACTTTGATTTTCCACTCTTTGTATTTTGAGGTATGTCCCCTACATGAGCAATGGGGTGAGCTGTGTCATCTCTTGTCTGCACATAGCCTGACACATCTGGTTTGCGCATATCTCTAAAACACTCTCCACGAGACGTCATGTGATTAGAGGCACCTGAATCCACATACCAAACATCATCTTGGGTGGAATTATTTGCAGTCATTGTATTTATTACATGCTGCATAACAAACATGCGCTCACTTCTGCTGTCATTTGCATCTCTGCTAGTAGATGCATAGTTGCCTTGTTCTCTCTTTCCACTTGCTTTTCCCTTTGGACAGTCACGTGACATGTGACCTTTTTCACCATAAGTCCAACATTCTCTGCTATCTGCAGTATGTTGCTTTTGACTCCCCTTGCCTTGAGACTGGTTTCCCCTGCCACTTGTATTGTTTTGATTTGATTGACCTTCTCAAAATTGGCCCCTGCAACCACTTGGGCCTCGACCACGACCTCTACCTCTGTTGGAGTTAGAATAGAAGGCCTATTCAGACCTATTTCTTCCATGAGAAGAAGATGTGTCAAGACCAAGGTTCTTCTCCTCAAGAATATGCATAAAAATCAAATCTTGGAACATGAGGATGTCGTCTCTTGTATTCATGGAAGACCTGAAATGTACATACTCATTTCCTAGACCATCCAAGCATGCACGGACAATGTCATCGTCTTCCACTGAGACTTTAATAGATCCAAGAGCCTCAATGACACTCTTGATCTTCAAGGTATAATCATTGATGGAGAGATTGTTCCTCTTAACCTGATTTGGCTCCGACTTTAGTTGAAGCTTCCTGGCTTTGGTGTTCACCTCGAACACTCTGCCTACGTTTTTCCATGCAATGGCGGGGGTTTCAGCATCCTGTAGATAGCTCATCATGCCACCTGTGATGCTCATAGAAAGCCAATACATCACGTTGCTCTGGCCTTGTTGCCAGTCCCTCAAAGCTTTTCTTTGTTCTCCTGTAGCGTTTGCCTCGGGAATCTCTAGTTCCTTTTCATTGTCTCCTTCTACATAGTCCCAATAACCTTTTCCTTTTAGGAAATTTGTTATTCTCAACTTCCATGCAGGGTAGTTATTTTTCTCAAGCTTCTCAGTGACAATCTGACTGAAACCGTCAGACATCTTGAAGCACTAAGACAAAATAGCTGCAATCTGCAAAAACCTGCAAATCTGCTGAACCTACTATCGTGGTACATGTAACGTTTTCTACACTCAACGAGTGTCCACAATCAAACTTACATACAACCACTATACTTGTACAGTAAATCTCTGTGTACTGCACTTTGGAGACCTGTTCAAAAACTTGTACGAAAAACTTGTACTTGAATGTAGATCTGTTCGGTATCTGGTACGTGGATTGCGAATGAAGAGATTGTGATGCTCTTGCTCTCTTAGCCTCTCTTGCCTGCACCAGGCTCTGATACCATGTAAAGAATGAGGATGCAAGAGAGCTACACAAGACAAGCACAAAGCACACAGAGATGGAAAGCTTCTTCTTCTTCTACGCTTAGAAAAGAGAGTACAAAATGACTAAGTGCTAAAGCTGAAAAGTAGCACATATGTACATGCGGTCACTAAGTGTGAACTCACTAGAAGCGTACTAGGCTAGCACTATAAGTGTAGTCCAACTGTAGAATCACTGGCAGAGATCCTCCGTGTCGATCACCTAACGCGCCAGTGAGGAAATGCCGTAAGCGGCCAAGACCCGTAGTGGATGCCAGCTCAAGATGTAGAGCTCGACATCTCAACACATGAGTCCTGTGAAGTGAAGGACAAAGATGCAAGAAACGTGGTTGCACATCCTTTTACTGTTTTATTGTGGAGTCAATTTAAAACCCCTTTAGCTAAGCTTGAAGGCTTGGACAGTCAGTTCCCACAAGCTTATCGAAAAATGTTGAAGGATATACTTGGAAAGGTGGCTTTGCTCCTAACTGACATGGAGAAAAAGTTCGAGTATGGATCACTTGGCGATAATTATGCAATAGCTCTACCTACAGCGTTCTTCTTGATCAAAGAGTTCATGAGAAGCAATGTAAGAACTCTTTGTCATGCATTTCATACAAAGTAATAAATACTTGGTAAGGTTAAGTTTTAGCTATCTTTTTGGTTACTAAAAGAAAATGTGAATACTTGTCTTGTCATGGAGTGTATGGAAAGTTTGAAAAACTTGCTAAGGTTATGTTTTAGCCATGTTTAGTTATTGAACTTATTAATTGCTGCTATTTTTTATTACATTTTGTTTCAGTGTATTTTAAGTCAGCATGCTATAATCTTTATCTCTGTCCGAACATTGTGTTATACTTATTTCAGTTTTAACTCATTGTTGGTTGCTAATTTCTGTTTTGTTTCATGTATCTATAGTGAAATTTGTTTTTTGTTTCTGAGTGAGACTGTTTTTCTCTCTTCAATGGGTCAAGTAAATTTGCTATTGTTTTTATGTTTCTTATTTTTATTCGAATCTGCTGATATTTTTTTCTCTGCATTGTTTCCATGTGTGTTAATTGAATCATTGATATCTTTGTTTTTGTATGAGATATTAAATTATGTTCAGGATGTTATGAATTTCAATTTCATGTATTTGCACTTGTGCCAAATTTTCCATTCTGATTTTTTGTAAAGCATGTAAAGCATAGTTTATTTCTGTTATTCTTGATTCGTATTGTAACTGAACGAGCAATGGTAACTTATTTTAGTATGGTCCGTGTATGTTAACTAAAGCTTACTCCTTTCCTTTACTATGTGCAACATGAAAAGGAGAGAGAGGTCAAGTGGTATGATATGAAGGCCACCATATCAGGTATAATGTATGCAACGATGCCACCTTTGGTGCTTGGGAGTGTTGTGGCAGTGTTGTGCCAGGGTATGCCACTGCCACAACACTTCTCTTTGCTGCCGGCCGAACATTTCCTTTGGAAGAGCTATCACCAAGCACCAAAGGTTGCATCATTGCATACATTCTACCCGGTATGGTGGCCTTCATATCATACCACTTGACCTCTCTCTCCTTTTCATGTTGTACATAGTAAAGGAAAGGAGTAAGCTTTAGTTAAAATACGCGGACCAGGCTGAAATAAGTTACCATTGCTGGCAATACAAATCAAGAATAATAGAAATAAACTCTGCTTTACATGCTTCACAAAAAATCAGAAAGGAAAATTTAGCACAAGTTCAAATACATGAAATTGAAATTCATAACATGCTGAACATAACTTAACAGTTCATACAAAAACAAAGATATCAACGATCTAATAAAGACACATGGAAACAATGTAGAGAAAAAGATATCAGCAGATTCAGATATAAATGAGAAACATAAAAACAATAGCAAATTTACTTGAAGTACATGAACCATTGAAGAGAGAAAAATAGTCTCACTTAGAAACAAAAAACAAATTTCACTATAGATACATGAAACAAAACAAAAATTAACAAATAACAACGAATTAAAACTGAAATAAGTATAACAGAATGTTCGGACAGAGATAAGGCAATAGCATGCTGACTTAAAATACATCGAAACAAAATCAGATAAAAAATAGCAGTAATTAATAAGTTCAGTAGCTAAACATGGCTAAAACATAACCTTAGCAAGTTTTTTAAACTTTTCATACACTCCATGACAAGACGAGTATTCAAATATTTTCTTCCAGTAACCAAAAAGATAGCTAAAACTTAACCTTACCAAGTATTTGTTACTTTGTATGAAATGCATGACATGAAACAATGCTAATAGATAAAGAGTTCTTACATTACTTCTCATGAACTCTTTGATCAAGAAGAATGTTGCAGGTAGAGTTGTTGCGTAATTATCACCAAGTGATCGATCATTGAACTTTTTCTCCATGTCAGCTAGGAGCAAAGCCACCTTTCCAAGTATGTCATCCTTTAGCATTTTCCAGTAAGCTTGAGAGAACTGACTGTCCAAGCCTTCAAGCTCAACTAGAGGAGTTTTAAATTGACTCCACAATAAAACAGTAAAAGATGTGCATCCACATTTCTTGCATCTTTATCCTTCACTTCATAGAACTCGGGAGAGAAAAGATGCTCAAGGTCTCTGTACAGAATGATATCACCACGCAACTCAGACACAAAATATTGCCGATCATGGACCTTTGCACCTAAATTTTCCATGAGGTTCAAAAAATTTGTCTCAACTGAACCTTGTAGACACAAGCAATCCTGGAGAAACTCATCAAAAATCTCCTCACAATCTTTTTCTGCATTCTTTTTCTCAATTGCTTTTTGAAGGTATCCAATAAACTTAACAAGCTTAAGATATGAAATCCTCTCTGCTCTGTCGGATTGAAAAGATTTCATTTTGTAGTAAAAAACGTAAGTGTCTGCAAATCCTTCAAGACTAGACGCCACCAAGGGAGCTAGCAGAAAGGCAATAGCATTGCCTAAAGAGGTGACAATTGACGTTTGCAACAACTGAAAGTAGAGCTGAAACTCTTCTTTCACACGGAGGAAGTTACGAAATGCCTCGTTAGTTTATCCTGTTGGAGATGGCCATACCGACAGAGAAAACCCTCGCTTGACGTTCTCCTTGTGGACTTCAGAGGGGAAAAACTCTTCAGCAGAGGTCCATCTTAGAGACAAATTGGGATCTCTGCGTCTAAGTAGAATCTAAGACCAAGAGATAGTTGAAGGAAGGAATAAACCTCTCTAGAGGTCTACTTACTCTCATAGATCTTCGTGGCATAGGTTGAGGTTCCTCATCTGGTTGACGTTGTTGCAAGTTTTCACCTCTTGCACTCCTTGAGTCTTCATCGTCCTCAAGCTCTCTCAAGCTCTATGTACTCATCACTTGTACTTTTTATTTTTTTTCTTTCCAAGTAATCTTTTGTACATACTTTGTTCATTGAAAATTACATCGCTACTCCTAAAGATTTTACCTTCTTCAGGATCCCATAGGTGATACCCAACGTCTGCTTCTCCATAGGCAATAAAGAAACACTTCTTGGAATTTGCATCTAGCTTTGACCTTAGGCTGCTATCTATGTGCGGCCTAAAGGGTTGCCATCTCTCATGAGAGACACCCGTGTGTGTAGCCACCCTTGCGTAGACAAGTCCCATGCACCCATATGTAGTCGTCTTTAGGTAGACAAGTCCGTCCGAAATTCTTCCATGCGCCCATGCGTAGTCGTAGCCAAGTCTGTTTGAAACTCATCCACCGGCCATTGAATTCATCCACGGACCAAAGACTTTTGACCATCAGCCACCATCCGCTAACTGAAGGCTAACTGACCAACTGGCCAGCCGTTTTTTGGTCACTTTCCGACCGCACTCTCGAGCAGGCGTGAATTTTTTTGTTTTTCAGCAAGTGATTTTTCTCACGCACGATGGCTTCTCCTCTCATAACAGGGGCCTTACAAATGTGCGGTTTTTAGAATAAAAAATACAATGGGTGAATTGGGCTCCATACTAAACAAGGGACACTTGTCTTACAAAGAAAATTGAACGATCTTCATCCTTTGGCTACTAAGGCCTTTAGCAAGCCAAAAATATCTCCCTATCTTTGACCACCTGCCTTTTCAATTGCCAAATTACACCTACCTCTCTCTCTCTCTCTCTCTCTCTCTCTCTCTCTCTCTCTCTCTCTCTCTCTCTCTCTCCATGTACCTTCCTCCCCCTTTTTTACTTCAAAGCCTTTCTTCCCCTTTCCGTTTTGCACTTCATTGCAAAGTGGTAGATACCTGTCAATGAAACATTCTGACCCATCTACCCACCTACTAGCTTTTTTCAAACCAAAAAATCTTTGAGCAAGCTTAATAAATACGTTGGTTTATGAAACCCTAAATCTTGGGATGATTTTGCCAAGAGTATTCAATGTTGGGTTTCAAGCCCCCGTCCACTTACTCATTGTTTGTTCATAAAGGAAATAAGGAGAAGAGAGTATTGCACTCTCTAATGGTCCACCGAGGCACTGCCTGCTCTGCATCCCCTTTCCCTTCTCTCCATCCCTTCTCTTGCACTCCATATCTTAGGATCCATCAAGTGGTATCAGAGCCTAGGAGGCAAACCCCCGAGCCTCGGCTACCCGGCACGTGAAGCGACCCCAAGCATGGAGCTTGAAGCTCTACAGAGCAAGTCGAGCAGATCCGAAATGGTGCAAAAATCGAGGAGGAGAAATTCGAGCTTCAAAGAGGATAATTGAGCCCGTGAGCAGGTCGAGTTGCGAACAAACATGGGAGCCATGCAGAATCGTGAGCCAGGCAGGAGCTCCAATCAACAAAGCATTTCAAGTTTGAAGGAGTGTGCAAGCTTTGAGTGTTTAGAGCAGGTTGGCATCGAATTGAAGAGCCGAGCAGAGGCTTGCAATTGAGGGCGCACCGAGCAGGAAATCGAGCAAGGAGCGAGGCTTGCAACATTGTTTTGAAGCTTAATGATCCCTTACATTGGCATGCTCCTCAAGATAGCTAAATGAAAATGGATAGAGTTCTTGAAACTGATGAAAAGATTCTTATGGAAAAATAACAACAAAGACTCGATGCCTTGGCAATGGGCAAAATGGGAGGCTGTCACTAGGCCTGTGGAGCATGGTGGTATTAGGATACTTAACCTTATTGTTAATGTTGAGGCCCAATGTGAAAAACTTGTGATCTCAATTGCAAAGCAAGACTAGGCATGGGCTATTATCACGAAGGATATGATGGACAAGGAGAAGCTCTACTCTCAAGGTGGCCAATGGAAAGGGATAGAGGTCCATGACAAACTTCTAGCCCCTTGGTGGTCCAGCCTGAGACTAGGTGGCACAATGTGCGAGCTAGTACGTAAGTGTAACAAAGAAACGGAGGCGTTCGAGTGGTGAGAGATAACGAGATATTTCCAGAACTCCATAAAACATTGGTCCGCTTGGCTCTCCAAAGCAAGCAACGCACTAGTGAGCCCTTTTTGGAGAGAAACTGCTAGAAATGTGAATAACAAAGGACTCAAGCACTTCACCCATTTCTGGGACAACCAACACTAAGAGCTGGAAAGATAAAAACCAACTAGCTACCAGTTTCACCTTAATGGACTTGAAAGACAGAGCTGTCTCTTGATGCCCTGGCCATGACCTAAGAGCAGCCACTTCTACAAAACGCAAATCTAGGGCATCTACCACACTCTGATGTTCAAGGCTGATCGTCCCCCTCAACAAGTAGTGGGATAAACAATGGCCGGAAGCTAGCTAGTTGCAAATAACATCTTAAACCCTAACTGGTCATTGTTAGCCTAGTACGCAAGTAGTGCAAATGGATCCAAAGGACCTGAAAGATAGGATTCTATAAGGACTATTTGTTCCTTGGAGGGAAAGTGGTGAAAGACAAGCACTCAAATTGTTAGATTCTTTTATTGACGTGTACTCAAACTGATAGATTCTCTTATTTTCAGCATGTTTGGAAGGCCAGGAATAGTCGGACGGTTGGATTCCAGCATGACACCTGAAGATATGGGGGCCTAGCTTGGATCATCATAGTAGATCACGAGGCACATATGATGGATGGAGATCCATGGAGAGACCAGTTGTATCCATGATCTCCACGTTGATCCGGGTGAAAACCTCAGGAGATTATTAGAGCTGAGATAAGCGCACCATCAATTGTAGTGGAGGCTCTTGCTAGATCAGTGTCTTTCATTCATAGGACATGGGAGCTACCACGCAACAGATATGCACGAGTAACCCTTGAGTCATCTCGACAATTGGCGATGAGTGTGATACTTCATGTTGGTTTGCACGGATGTCATCTTGGTTTGAGCTTAGTATGGACAAGCTACCCCCTTTTAAGATGCACAATCCCTCACCCTCACACATTCAAAGATTAGCAGGATCATTGTTAGGAATAAAGACATAGCTAAGTAGAGACTAGAGTGGTTTACTTAATGGAGAGAGATAATTTTCACACACGAGAGAAAGAGAGAGAGAGAGAGAGAGAGAGAGAGAGAGAGAGAGAGAGAAAGCACACCCAATGTGGGCTACGTCCACAAGAAAGCAGCCACTCAATGGCTTTTGCACTTCAAACTAAAAGTAGGTTACAAAGGGATTATACCTTTAGCAGAACTCCTGCCTTGCTTCACTCTCACCACCTCACACACACCTTGCTTCACGAACTCCACAAATCCACCATTGCAATTTGTGTGTAAAAGAGGCCTCCTGTTATAGGCAAAAAGGACTGCCCTCTCTCATGAGAGACACCCTTTTTGTAGCCGTCCTTGAGTAGACAAGTCCGTCTGAAATTCGTCCATGCGTCCATGTGTAGCCGTAGCCAAGTCCGATTGAAATTCGTTCGTGTGGCCATCCTTAGGTAGACAAGTCCATCTGAAATTCGTCCATGCGTCCATGTGTAGCCGTAGCCAAGTCCGGCTGAAACTCATCCACCGGCCATTCACAACCGACCAACCGTTTTCCTGTCACCGTTAGTTTTCCGACGAGTGATTTTTCCCACGCACGATGGCTTCTCCTCATAACACGGGCCTTACAATATGTGCGTTATTTAGAATAAAAATTACAAGCGGTGAATGAAGCTCCACACCTAACAATTATTAGACATGATCTCACTCTACTAGATACTCGGAGGACTTAGCTGAATACTAGGAGGACTCGGTTGTCTCAATCACATGAGTTAGGGATAAAGATGGGTTTTTATTGAGACCTTCTCCAAATGTCAGATGATGGGTTATCTCGCACCCCAAGTATATGGACACCCACCTATCTCACGACATTAGATGTGTTATTGGTTAGCTACACACCTCATCTCGCTAGTTGGAGATATAGATTGGCCAATACAGAGGTATACCCCCAGAGGAGAGATTATGCCAAGTTTGTCAAAGAGAGCCAAAGATAAGAGGAGCACTATATCTACCTATGCACAACATATTAAGAGTTCCGCAAACGTTTTCATTGCTTATTTAGAAAGGGCTTTGGCCCCTTATCCCGCATCATGGATTACTATGATCGGAGGTGCCTAGGTCTCTTCTTGCTAGAGATCCGCAGACTCAAAGACTACCCTTAGGAGCAAAGTACGTACACAGAGGATCCATACAAAGCCAAATCACCACTTTTTACAAAGGAACTACTCGGGATAGCCCACCCAAGTTACCCAATCACACCCTCATTGGCGCATTCTTCTTGTTCAAGCCATCCAACTTGGCCGATCACACCGCCCAAGATTCTTCACACCATAGACGAGGTCTACTTCGGAGTCATTGAGTGACATCGAGCACGCCCAGCTCACCATGGAGGACATTGAGGCCATACTACATAGACACACGAGAGGCCTCATGGGATGATCACCATTGTGCACCTCATTAGCCTCATGTGATCGCACCCCTCTCCATATGTTTTGAGGTGATGTATTATGTGATGAGGATGTTGATGATGATGAGGATAGGCTTACATACAAGGTACTATTTTTATCTTTATCTTCCCAAAACACTCTACTACTAGTTACACATGGATGTAACCGTTTGGTCTCATTTTGACCTTACGAAGACTATAATATAACATTTCATTTCATATCTCTCTCTCTCTCTCTCTCTCTCTCTCTCTCTCTCTCTCTCTCGCGCGCGCGCGCGCATACATAACACATCTGCACATAAATGTATCCTCCAAACAACGTTAAATCGTTAAGCATGTGCATCAATCAATATTAGCACCTCTGAACTGTATTGTACATTCGGCAGACATCTTTATCCTGGGGGAACCTCGTAGTTTGTACGATTGTGAATTGCGAGGCTTTTAAAGGCTCCCCTCTTTCACATGTCAATCTTAATACAAACCATGCGTGGACGGGGGATTGTCGTCTCCCTCTTCAGAAATTATCTCGGAACTAGGCTGAAAGCGAAGATTTTAATAGAGCTGTCCACTTCACGACCTACTCCTGCCCCTGAAACGACTGCCCCCACGTCCACCAGCTGCTCCTCTACCACGAAAGCCACGTCCACCTCTACCACCTGTAAGGAAAGGAGAGATAAAACATTAGCCTTACAACACATGAGAAAGCAGGAAATGATCGCACAACAAGTGCACACCTCCACGTCCACCTCGGCCCCGACCCCCTCTGCCACCCCCTGATGGTGTTCCAGCTTGGCCCCTGAACAAGGAAAAACGAAAATGTAACCAAACTATGCAACTTGTATTAGATTTTTAAAACACAGTTTTCTGCAGCCAGGAATCACTGTGGTTGGGGCAGAAATCTTTGTAGCGGAAGAAGCTTTGCTGGATCAATGAAAATTATATCTCCAGACTTGTATGATGTAGCGATGATACCCTCCAGCATTTTTACTGAGAAGAACTACAAACCACAAACAAAGAGGCTAAATGTGAGGTCGTGGAAGATATTTGTTACGGTCTGCCTAGCAATCAGTTAAACGTACCACTTCATTGATGGGACCAAATATTTCCTCCACCTTCCCTATCTGGGTCTTGTTTTCAAGGTAGATCGGTGCATTGAAGTAAGGAATCTTCTCATTGATAAGCTTTATCACTGCTTCACCTTCGCATGCATGGAGGAAAGTTGCCACTTCTGCTCTTCAAAACACGACAGACAGTGAGACCAAGATTATTCCAGAGATGCAAGCCAGAACATTGAAAGTTAAAAAGCTCTGGAAACGTATATAACCTTCTACACAAATTATTAACATCATGACAAGCCAATGTCAAAGTTGTCCATTATAAACAGACCCACTTTCTTAATCTCACGTTGAAAGTTAAACACGCCAATTTCACATCTCCATTTAGACTCGTCATCACGATGGAAGTGCTCTTTTGATCAATACAGTTCTTTTCGATAGGCAACATCACATTCCTCGTGCCAATAATAAGGTGCCAACATAGTGACACCCTCCATGGTAAAAGCACTGCTACGTTACCGCATTAATGACACGAAACGCACAATAAACCCAACCATCGCTCATATTTACACTTGATTTCATGATAGAGTGTCAGATTGTGGTATGATCGCCCAACACTCCAGGCTTACATTGTGTGTGTGTGGGGGGGGGGGATATTGTGGCGTTATCTATTGGTCGCAAAGTTGCCCACAAGGCTTGTACACCCTCTCTCTCTCTCTCTCTCTCTCTCTCTCACTCACACAGGTTCCCTACATTGGAAGCTAGGAAGTGTTTCCTAAAGAAGAGACCAACACTCAAGCAAACTAGGATATTTTTGGGTGATGACCACTCTAACACAAGTAGCACACATGCAAGAGCTGATGCCAGAGAAGAAGGCAGCAAGGGATAAAGGGAAAATTGTTTTCTACAGGGGAGGGAGAGTAGTGGTTTTGGAAAGACGTACCGCATGACGGTGCAAGACCTATGGGACCAACCGTAAAATGGCAACATGGAATTGTAATAGATGAATGAAGCTAGATGTAGACGCATTTGAGGATAGCTTCAAGGGAAGAGACATCGTTCTTGGCGCAGTTTCACCCATTCTTGGTTCAAGTGTATCTTCATGAGACCCAACCTACCCGCTCGCTGCTGCTGTTTCCCCTTCGCTGCGCCATCGCCCCCCCCCCCCCCCCCCAAGCACCGCCCTCTCTGCCCCCCCGCCAGCCCTCGCTGCCCCCCTTGCTGCCCTGCTTGTCCGCGCGCTGCCCCACCCCTGCTGTAGCAGCTCGCGACACTGCTGCTGCTGCAGCCCCGCCCGCCCCTGCCGCCACTGCCACCCGCTGCCGACCCCCTGTTGCAGCCGCTCGCACCATTGCCGCCCCCGCCCGCTGCTGCTAGCGCTCCCGCATTAGCCGTCCCCGCCCGTTGCCCCCCCCGGCCCGCCTGCTCTTTTTCCTCCGAGTTACATCCTGCAAATCGGTACATACAGCATTGACTCCGTTTTGGGGCAGTGCTTTGCGTGCCTAGTTGCAGATTCCGCCCACCATCCTCTTCTTACGCCACAGCAGTAGACACAGATGGAGGCTCCAGCTTCGCCACAGAGGGACTCGCCTGAAGCCCCCTCGCCCGACCCCGTTGAGCCCACCATTCGACTTGCTCTTTCGCCGACAGAGCAAGTGAGCCTTGCCGCAGAGGTAGAGCGTTTGCAGGCGACTTCGGTCATCTGCAAGGTTCTTGGCACCCGACCTAGCAGAGGAGAGCTACGAGACCTTCTCCAGGCCCGCCTTCTCACAGAGGTGGGCAAGATCTTGGATGTCCAGATTCTCGGACGGGGGTACTACCGGATCGAGTTCGAGACCTCCGAGATGGCCTCCAAGGTCATAGCTATGAGTCCACTGGCCATCCGAGCATCACGCGCCCACTTTCGACAGTGGCGACATGGTTTTGACCCGACTTCGGATGTGCTAGTAGAGGAGGCAAACATCCCCATCTCAGTCTGCTTTCCGCGTTTACGGAGGGAGTACCTTCCACTTCTCTCCAGGATTGGCTCCGCCATCGGGACTGTCCTGGAGACACCTCGTACGGCAACATCAGTAGCTGCCAAGGTGGCTGGCATCCCTTCAGTTCGAGTTTTGGTCAGAGATACCCACACGCTCCCGAAGGTCATCCTTCTACCTCGGGTGAGTAGGGGTTGGTTTAAACAGAGTGTGGAGTACTCAGGTCTCCCGAACCAGTACTTCATTTGCAGACAGATGGGCCACCTAGCGAAGGCCTGTCCACGGAGGAGGCCACGACCTGCACCTCAGCCTCAGTCCCAGACTACCAAGGCTGGGCCGTAGCCACAGCCAGCAGCACAGCGCACAGATTCAGAGCCACCCTCCGAGCCTGGGGCTCCAACGGAGGAGGGGTGGCAACAGGCTCGTGGCCGTCGACGCCAGGGGCCACAGCGACAGCCTGGCACTCAGAGTAGCCCTCAGGTGCCTACTCAGCAGCAGTGGGTTCCCACGGGGAACCGCTTTGGTCTTCTTGAGCAGGAGGAGCCCCCTACGCCAGCCTCCACCTCCGCTTCACCCTCGCCAACCGCCACACCTTCAGAGATCCCCTCCTCCTACTCATCCTCCCCCCCGCCCTCTGCTCCCGTCCACTCCCCATCTCACCCCCCTGCCTCTGTCGCCCCACCCCGTTTCTCTTCCTCTCCCCCCCCCCCCCCCCCCCCCCCCCCCCAGCTCCTTCTCCCCCCTCCTCCTGCTTCAGTACCACAGTCGACTCAGGAGACTGGTCCCTCGCGGGCGGCTAGGAGATCTCTTGGCAGCGCTTTTGCCACGAGTCACCTAGCGAGAGAGGGTCAGCCCTTCTTGCGGCCCCCTCTGCAGATTCAGACATCTTCCCTTGCAACTATCCCTCGTGGTCTGACGAGCATTGACCTCCGACACCGCTGGGATTTCTTCGATTACGGGTTCACTCGCTTTCTCGGCGATTCCGCAGCAGACCATGAGGCAGCCTGCTTCAGGGTCCATGCTTTGTTCCTCGCCGCTAGGGGGACAGAGGCCTTGGACTCAACAATTGGTTGCTCCTTCCCCCTCTGTGGTAGGACCGAGACAGAGTGGTCCCTCGACTCAGTGGTGGGATGGTTGCATACACAGGTTCTCGAGTTCTCTCACCACATGGGAGAACTTGGAGTTACAGATTTGCTGCAAACTTTGTGGCCACTGGCCAAGTTTGCGGTGACACCCCCAGACTCTGCAGGATGTAGGCACATTGTGGTGTACTTTTTTGCTGATACGCAGTGTTTGCCTTGCTATGTATACATTCATGAGGACTCCTAGACAGGGGAGGTTGCTTAACGCACAGCTCGCTCTGCTTGGGCTTGGGCTAGGCACTCAATGCAGTCTCGCCTATCTAGAGGACGCTCGGATGCGGATTACTCCCCATCCAAGCCCGCCTCGAAGATAGCCCGTCTTGCTGCTGCGGCAGCATCTGTTCTCTCTCGCTCCCCATGAGGATCGTCTCGTGGAACGTGCAGGGACTAGGTGGGCCCCAGTTTCAGCGACAGCGGGGCCGATTGTGTAACAGACTTGGACACTCCAAGTCAAGAATCAACCGCGACAGCACGTCTCGTGGAACGTGCAGGGACTAGGTGGGCCCCAGTTTCAGCGACAGCGGGGCCGATTGTGTAACAGACTTAGACACTCCAAGTCAAGAATCAACCGCGACAGCACCAAATAACCACTTCAAAACAATTCACAGATCACAATAGATTTGCACTGGCCGGCGGAGTTCCGTGCCTAGAGATATTGGCCCCAAAGACTGGCGCCCCTTTCGGTATTTCTTTTTGTATTAATCAATCATCAAAGTACAAGAGAGCGGTTAGGGTTTCACTCTCAGACTCTGCGTCCAGATGCTCTGAGGAGTGAGGCCCTCACCACTAATTTAAAGGTTACAAGGGATGCCCAAAAGCAGAGCCCCAAAAGCTTTTAAAATCAAAAGCATCAGTTCTCTCTCTCTCTTAGAGAGTCTTTTCTCTTTTTTTTTTTTTAAAAGCAAAAGCAAAATTCGCGTCGCTCATCATTTTCCAAAAAAAAAAAAAAAAAATTAATAATCCGCCTCCGCGATTTCCGGAATTTAGGGTTTTTGGCAAAAATTAGGGTTTGCAGGAATTTTAGGGTTTTTGGCAAAAATTAGGGTTTCTGTTGTCCGCCACGTCATCACTTTGTGACATACCCCCCTCTTGAAAGCATTGTAATCGACCGCGATTACGCCTGCAAAACCGACAAAAGCCATAAACCGTCTTAGCAGACACTGACTGTTAGTACCTACGTACTAGGAACGCACATCTAGCACATGTACAAAATCGACAGTCACATCACACGACATCACAGGACATCACAGGACATCACATGACATTCAACATTCATTCGGATCTTAGACCATGATTTATCAGCAATGTAGCTAGCAATCACATCTAGGTCCAATCGGGACCTCATCGATGTCCGATTGACTAACCCCTATTGCAACCATGTCTATTCGAGATCAATCAGACCAAAATGCTGCAGTCATTTCAGCTATCAATTCCTGCACTCACAAGAAGTCAAGAACAAATCAGTATCATAATCAGGAATTCCATTTCATAAAGTCATCCAGCAGAATACTGTCAGCTCTCAGTATCCCTGAAGCTCAAAGAGACATCAGTGACTTTAGTATCAAAATCGAGGCATCTGTTGACAAAGGAGCGGAGTAACTCCCCTCTTGTGCATCCCACTGCACCAGATCTTCGGCCAAGCTGAGTTCTGGGTTCCGTTTGGAGTAGACTATGCTAAACCAAAACATCGAGGTAAAGTTTCACAATCCGAGGAGTATCTGCTAGGTCCTCCTCCTCCATCCACTTCGCATTAAATGCAGGAAAGTTCTTGAACTTAACCAAGAACCCCCCTTCGGACTTTACCTTTCTTCGTATCATTATGTGCCAAAATCTGTTCAGGAACAAGGATCTCCTCATTTTCTTCCACTTTGGGTTGCTCATCACGCTCCCCATCATCAGGCACATCACCCTTAACAGGTTTCAAGAGACTCACATGCAATGCATTGTGAATCCTCCAAGTATATGGCAGTTTCAATCGGAAGGAGACATCATTTATCTTGTCAATGATCTGGAAAGGTCCGTAGTATCACATACTAAGCTTTGGAAAAAGCCTCTCCTTTCCCTTTTTCTTTCTTAGGCGTGCCTTCTCAAAACGTAAGAGCACCCAATCATCCTCCTTCAGTTTCCAATCGCGACGATGGCGATCCGCTGCCTTTTTCTGTCGTTCTTGAGACTCCTGCAAAGTCTCGCGAACCTTGGCAAAAGCCGTATCCAAATCTCGCGAATATTCATCCGCTTCAAATTTCTAATCTTTCGTGCTCAGGAAGGATGGAACCTTCGCAGCAGTTTCAACAATCTCTCATGGCGTCTTCCCCGTCGAAGAGTGTATCATATTATTGTAGGCAAATTCCACCAAAGGTAAGTTCTTTTCCCATTGAGTCTTCTGATCCGAGATACAAGACATCAATAAATCTAAAATCACTGAATTGGCAATCTCAAATTGCCCGTCAGTCTGCAAGTGGAACGATGACGAGAACTACAACTACGTGCCAATGTTCTCCCAAATTGCCTTCCAAAACCAACTCATAAATCTGGGGTCTATGTCAGAGAGAATCGTCTCAGACGTGCCATGTAATCGGAAAATCATCGTGATCATTCTGTATTCTCGGGAGATCAAATAAAAAGAATTCCATTTCAATATTTTCCCAGGGGCGGGTGGGTATAGGTGAAGGCTGTAACAATCCCTGTGCCTTATGCCTGTCAAACTTGACCTTCTGGCATACCAAGCAATTGCGCACAAACTCTTCCACATCCTTCTTCAGTCTCCGCCAAAAGAAATCTCTCTCTACCCCTTTCATGGTGGTAGCAATGCCGCGGTGACCCGTAAAAGGTGGACAGTGGCAATCAGTCATAACCTTTTCCCTCAACGGCTGTGTAACGCACAACATAGTCTTTTTCATCAAGTAGCCTTCCCGAAGGGAGTATCCAGCTACTGTCTCCCCATCCCGTATCCATGTGAAAATATCTGCAAAATCTGTATCTGTGGCACACTGATCGACCATATCCTCGAAGCTCCTATGATGTATCACGGAAATAGCCAGAACCAACGATTTTCGAGACAAAGCATCTGCCACCACATTCTTCTGTCCCTGCACATGGACAATCTGGAAGTGGAACTGTGACAAGATGTTCACCCACCGCATCTGCTTTTCCGAAGCTGCTTCTGTGACAAGAAGTAGCGCAAACTCTGATGGTCTGTAAAGACAGTAAAATCCGCTCCGAGTAGGTAATGCCGCCACTGAGTAAGAGCGTGGATAACTGCCAAAAGCTCTTTCCCATAGATCTGTGTTGTCATCTCCGGCCTAGAGAACAAACGGCTCTCGTAAGCTATGACATGGCCTTCTTGCATCAAGACCGCACCCAGACTACGACCATAAGCATCACAAAATACTTCAAATGACTTCTGCAAGTCCGGCAAAGTCAAATCTGGTCTTGTAGTGAATTTCTCTTTCAATGTCTGAAAGGCAGTCACCTCTGTGGGTCCCCACGAAAAAGGTACTCCTTTCTGTGTCAAGGTATGCAAAGGGGAAGCAACCTCTGCAAACTTTCGTATGAACCGCCTGTAGTACGAACACAGTCCCAAGAAGCTTCGAACTTCATGGACATTCCTCAAATCGGGCCAATCACGGATAGTCTCTATCTTGGCCGGGTCCATTTGCACTCTGCTACTGACACAATGTGTCCCAAAAAGTGTATCCATGGTAGGAAAAATTCACTTTTCTTTGCATTAATCACTAGCGTGTGATCTCGTAATGCCTAAAAGACTTGAAGCAGATGATCTCTGTGTTCTGCCTCATTCTTGGAGAAAACAATGATGTCGTCAAAGAAAGTGCCAAAAAAAAAAAAGCCTGTACTCTCGAAAAATCCTGTCCATCATCCGGTTAAATGTCGCGGGAGCATTGGTTAAGCCAAAAGGCATCACCAAAAACTCAAATAACCCAAAAGTCGTCCGAAAAGCTGTCTTGTAGACATCTCCTGGCGCTATCCTGATCTGATGATATCCACTCTTCAAGTCATCCTGCTAAAGCACGAGGATCCCTGTAACCTGTCGAGTATATCATCGATCCTAGGAATCGGAAATCTGTTCTTGATGGTGCTTTCGTTGAGAGTGCTATAATCGATACACATTCTCCAAGATCCGTCTTTCTTCAAAACCAAGAACACTGGAGAGCAATACGGTGAAGTACTAGGTTGGACAAGACCCTTTTTCCAAGAGGTCTTTCACTGGGTTCATAATCTTTTCATTCTGTACTCTGCTCCACGGTAAGGTGGCCGATTCGGTGGCGTGCTTCCAAGTATCAGATCAATGGTTTGATCTTCAGGCCCTCTCAAAAGCAATCGGCATGAGCGTGGAGAAAAAAAATCTTGGCGTTCTTTTCTTCAGGTCAAAACAATCGTTCAGTTCTCCCAAAAGAATGAGTAAGAAAACTGAAGTTCATCAAGTACAATCTCTAAGCCCTTCATTTATCAAAGTCGCTTTCTCAGCCCGATAGTCAACCACGGCGTAGTTCTTGTGGTACCAAGGGATCCCGAGTAGAACGTCACTCACGTGCCCTGAACACCCCTGTCATTGCAAACGAAGTTTGCCAATGCTCGGTGTAATGGCAACATCCCATCCGGGTGCCAGTCGAACTACCTCCGCCTGTGGCGCCAGTCTGTCGGGCATAGTTCCAAATCGAGCCGCCAATTCCAAGTGAAAAGAAGTTGGCCTTGGCTCCTTCAAAAGAGCTTCCTGATCCTTCACTTTGCCCCAAAAAAAAGCGGCAAAGTTTGTACTTTCATTCATTTGATTCGGTGCAAGTCCCACGCCATGTGGTACCAGTTCTACTTTTCTATCTGCCTTTTTTGCCACATTCCTCAGCTGCTCTCAAACTCTAAGGCCTGTCGTCGTCTTTTCATTCTGTTCTTTCTGTGCCTTATCAGGGCACTCGGCGGAGATATGTCCATGTTCCCCGCATCCAAAGCACTTTGCCTCTCTGATGAAGCGAGCTCTCTCCTCAGAAGTAAGCTTGGGTCGTGTATCCTTTTTTTTCTCTAGGTTGCTCTTTTTCATTCTACTTTCATTCCCAGAAGTCTGTTCGGCTCGTTGTGTCATGGCCTTATCTGTGGGGTAGGTTAAACTGCCAGAGTGAATGGCAAAGCCCCGCTTCGCATGACTCATCAACTCCTGAATAGAGGCTGACTTCTGTTCCAAGCAGTGATCTCGGATCTCTGTAGGTAGACCCAAGGTAAACCGCTCAATCTGTTCTCTGAACGAGATCTTCTTGAATGAAGAGGCGGGTAGAAAAGAGCTCTAGAATCTTTCACAATAAGCATTGATCGTATCTTTCTTGGTCATCCGAAGATGGTTCCAAGCAGCTCGTACATTTCGTTCATATTCTTGCGTCAACCAAGAAGAAATAAAAAGCTTCTTAAATTTCAGCCATTTAACTGGCGCACTCTTGTTAAAAGAAGCGTGGACCACCAAGTACGAGCATTCCCCTTAAGGTAAGAGGTAGCTCTCTGAATCTTGGAGTGCTCTGAATAGCGTCCTCCCACGAAAGCGATGTCAAACTGCTGAATAAAAGACAAAGCCTTCGAAGCATCTGAGTATCCTGAAAAGTATCAAACTTGATCAAGTGGCCACCTTCCTTAAACTCTCGGACTTTCTTGCTTTTATCTTCGAGAAAGTCATACTGGTTGGCTTTGTAAAAATTCTTCTTGTTCGCATAAAACTTTCCGTCATCGGAATCTGAGCTGTCTGTAGACGAGTCCTCAGTAGAACTGTGAGTCTCTGGGCGAGATTTAGCCTTCTTTGCCTTTCTCTTGCCCTTTCCAAAGCGTTGCTTCTTGCTTCGCTTTTTACCTTTTCTGTCTTCTTCGCTCGAATCCGAGGAGCTAGAAGAACTGTCAGAAGAAGAAGAAGAAGAACTGGGTAGGTCTTCAAACTTGACGCGCTTCTTCAATTTCTTTGCCTTGTCAAATGTCAACCGACGACCTAAATATCCCGGGAAGTCAGTGCCTTTCTTCTGCTTTTTGCCGTGCTTTTTGTCTTTCTTTTGCACATCGAAAAGCTGAGCAATCCGTGCATCAACCACGTTCTCCAGTTCCTTCTCCGTATATTTCTTGGAGACAGAAGGTTTCTTGAGAGCGGGTTTCGGGAGTGGTGTTGTGGTTCTCTGCCACTCCATCTGTACCTCTTCCAAAGAGGTCTGGTTCATATATTTTGCCATCTTCGGGTCCTTGGCAAAATTGAGCATCATCTTTGTTGCATCGCCGATCAACTGGCGACGCTCTATCTCTCGCCGCTCCGCCTAAGTAGGCCAAGGCGGGCCATACTCTCTGCCTAAATCTTCGTTGTGATCCCAGCCCGCATCTCCAGATGCAGAGGGAGTCGACTGATCATTGCCTGAAGCCATAGGTGCCGCGGAAAAAAATTCGGGGATCGGATTTCCCGTAGAAGAGAAATCGGCCGTGCTCTGATACCACTGTAACAGACTTGGACACTCCAAGTCAAGAATCAACCGCGACAGCACCAAATAACCACTTCAAAACAATTCACAGATCACAATAGATTTGCACTGGCCCGGCGGAGTTCCGTGCCTAGAGATATTGGCCCCAAAGACTGGCGCCCCTTTCGGTATTTCTTTTTGTATTAATCAATCATCAAAGTACAAGAGAGCGGTTAGGGTTTCACTCTCAGACTCTGCGTCCAGATGCTCTGAGGAGTGAGGCCCTCACCACCAATTTAAAGGTTACAAGGGATGCCCAAAAGCAGAGCCCCAAAAGCTTTTAAAATCAAAAGCATCAGTTCTCTCTCTCTCTTAGAGAGTCTTTTCTCTTTTTTTTTTTTTAAAAGCAAAAGCAAAATTCGCGTCGCTCATCATTTTCCAAAAAATAAAAAAATAAAAAAATAAATAATCCGCCTCCGCGATTTCCGAAATTTAGGATTTTTGGCAAAAATTAGGGTTTGCAGGAATTTTAGGGTTTCTGGCAGAAATTAGGGTTTCTGCTGTCCGCCACGTCATCACTTTGTAACAGATTGCGTCAGGAGCTTCAGCGTTGCCTTGTGGGAGAAGAGATTGATCTCCTTACCCAGAAGTGGCAGAAGGCTCACAGAGTGACACCTCGCCCAGTTTCTGATTTTGGCCAACTGGGCTAAAAATATCTCATTTGGTGCGTCAGTTGACTTGACAGCAGAGTAATAAAATGTTCCTCTTGTCATTCCGGAGCTAATGGCGCAAACACATTTTCAGGTCCCAAAATAGCAGTTCCCTAAATTTTAGGAGATGCTGCATTGTATCTTTCTAGGTCATCCGACCCTCTTTGTACACTGCGGCCACATCCAGAACTGAAATGTAGCCTCTGTAGCAAAGGATTCCACTTTGGCTAGTCAATGACCCCACTTTGGCTAACCATAGTCCTTGTCCAACCTTAGTGCTCTCTTGCCCTCAGTCCTGGACTCCCTCTGGACAGTTCCACACTAGCTATGCAATGCAGGGCAGTTAGATTTTCCGAGGGGTGTTTCCAAAAAGTGAAAGTAAATAGATAATAAGAAAGAAATCAACAAAAAGGATAGATAGTAGTCACACGCTGGTGACATACTGCAACTCGCTGTAATCGTCCCGCACCCTGAAGCTCGAAGAAACGGGCTGGGACAGTCTTTGAGCAAGCCCTGACTGAAATGAGAACCTCGAGTCGTGTGAAGGCTCCCATCCACCTAGGTGCTACTGGCTCGAGAGGCGTGAGCCACTCAGCTGGAACTGACTCTGAGATGTCTTGACACATGCTCTGCACCCCTCTCATGCCCTGTAGCTAGAAACCCTGCACCTCCTCTGACAAACCTGTGAACTCTAGCTAGTCACCTAGAGAGCGTGCTGGACCTGCTGCCATGGGACCCCAAGAAACATGAGGCCGACTCTCAACCAAGTGGCCTCTCTGAGTGCTAACCATGGGGTTCCAGACGAGGGGCTGCTGTAGGCGCTCCTCCGTGCACGTCAGCTGTCTCTGCTCTAGGCCACGCCGTAAGAGCTCCTTAGATCGAAGCAAACTCACAGCGAAACGGTCCTCCAGTCTCCTGCTCAAACCAACTCGGCGCAACTCTGTAAAGATCCATCTGGTCGAAGGTTGCCAAGGGTCTCCTGACTGAGGCATCCTGGCACGAAGCCTCTGCAACAAGAACTCCTTCTAGGGCTCCTCGCTTGGAAGAAGTCCTCTGACGACGAACTTCCCAAGAAGCGCTCTGCTCTGCTGTGCTGGATCAATGATCCCAAGCCCTCCCTGAGAACAAGGAAGTGTGATGATCGACCAAGCCACCTTGGCTCGGGCAATCTGAATGTCACGACCTGACCAAAGGAAGTTCCTCATCAGCCTCTCAACCTGGCTGAGACAAGAACTCGAGAAGATCCAGCAAGAAGTGATGTACCACATAGTCGCCAACAACACTTGGTTGGCAACTACTACTCTATCAGCCAGCGAAAGTCGTACTGAGCTCCAATGTAACAGCTTTCTCCTGATGGACAGGAGAAGAGGAGCAATCTGCTGCTCGGGGGACAAGTCCAAACCAACCTGACAACCCAAGTACCGAACTGCAGTCCTTGGGGAAATCCACCTGAAACCCTCTCCTGGCATCCAATCTGGCACAGGAGCATTGCCAACCGAGAAAGCCACTGTCTTTCTCCAGTTGATCAGTGCGCCCGATGCACAACAGAAGGTCTCCAAAGCCTGCTCACATCTGTGTAGATTGGCCTCCTGGCCCTCTAAGTACAAGGCTGAGTCGTCGGCAAACTCAGCGCCAAGAAGCTCACCCCCCCGTATAGGGAGCGCTAAGCCCCTCAGACCAACCTGCTGTGACAGCAAAAATCTGCTCATCGCCTCCGCATAGAACAGAAAGAGAAAGGGGGCAAGAGGACAACCCTGTCTGACCGATCGTGTGAGCATGAAGCGCTCACCTCTACCTCCTGCCAAAAGCACCTGACTGTGAGCCTGTCTGTACAAAGCTGACACCCCTCTGATCCAAGCATCTGAGAAGCCCATCCTGCGTAGAGTGCCCTCTAGAAAATTCCCAGTCAACTCTGTCGTATGCCTTCTCAAAATCGAGAAGAAGAATCACAAGGTCCTCCCCACGGAGCCGTGCCAGGGCAGAAGCTTCCTAGAAAGTGAAGATGTTGTCAAGGATACTGCGTTCCTTGACAAAACCTGTCTGAGTCCCATGTATAAGGCTCTCCAAAAGTGGCTGAATCCTCAAACTTAGAGCCTTGGCAAGAATTTTGTAGGCTGAGTTGAGGATGGTGATGGGGCGCCACTGTCGAATCTCATCCAAGGAGCCACCCTCCTTTGGAATGAGGTAAATCAGGCCCTCACTCATGCTATCTGGCATCACGCCTGTGTGCAGAATGTATTGAAAGGCACTACAAAGATTTGGGCCAAGCAGGTCCCAGTAATCCAAGAAAAAGCTGGGAGTCAGCCCATCCTCACCTAGACAGCTACCACGAGGGAGGGCCCTAAGAGCCGTGTGCAGCTTCTCAAGTTGAAGAGGCCAAGGTGGAAAGGTACGGTACGTGTTCGGTACATACTGTACGTAGTACCGAATGGATTGAGCGGTAAGGTACGTAAAATTCGTAAGGTTTTTTTCGAAAACGTCAAAAACCTACAATACGGTCCGTACTTGATAATAAATTCATAAGTATCACTTCTAGGATATTAGCTCACTGTTCTACTATCCAAGGCTGTCATAAATAGACAATCCAAGGCGAGTCATGACCACTTTCTCGACATTCAATATTCACAAACAAATACAATTCAAAGCTTCAGTTCTCTCTCAAATATACTTCAACAAACTTCAAACTTCAAACTACAGAGAACTTCATATTCATCATGATTTGCACACTTTGCACCCAAACTCACTCTGTCTCAATAACCAGGCCCAGAGGAGGGGGCACCTAAAATGAGAGAGGAGGCTGATTTTCAGAATTTGTCACAGGTTAAGAGCTATGGAGTGCTTGCTTTCCCTCCTATGTACAGTGCGGTGCCAGGAGTGATGCCATGCACGCTACGCACTGCCCTCTCTCTCCCCTATGGCAGTATGTTATGCCCCTCTAGTGGGCTTTTCATTTGACCAATGTACAGTTGTGTGGGTTCATGCGCGATTGCCGAGGCAAGAGCCTCTTGCACAGGTACTGGATTAGCTAGCGGCTAATCCCCCCGTAGGTACAGGTGATTCGGAGAGGTTTCACACTCGAAATCTTGTCTGATTCAAAGGGCAAGTAGCCCTACAAGTGCGGGAGCTCGAGGACTTGCTACGGATGCGACCGGCACGCGAAACGGAGCCCGAAACAGTAAATTACAGCCCGCTGTGTATTTTTGCAGGTTTAGGGTTTTGGCCCTAAACGGACCCTAATACCCCAAGGAGGTTCGGGGACGCAAGGGGACCGCTTATAGGCGATCTGACAGATTTTCAGGGCTGAAAACAGAGAATTCAGCGTGCTGCAGATTCTCGCCAGGTTTTGCAAAGTGCCTGTATGCGTCGAGAAAGTCATATAATGCGTGGGAATACTGACCGTGAACGGTTCTAGTACAGTTATGCTGCCGAAATCAGGCCAGAACAGTCAAAATTCAGCCAAGGTTGTGCGGGGCAGCTTGGAAAGAACCACAACGTTTATTCCCTCTTTTAAACAATACAGAAATACCGAAAGGGGTGCCTAAGTTAGGGGCCAATCTGGTGTCGGTCTTCTCATACAGGTGCATTCTAGCATCTGTATCCCATTCCCCTCTCTTGTGTCACTATAGCGCAGGTATAATAGACGACTAATAATGGGTGAAAGCTAAAGCAAGGTTTGAGGTAAAGTCTACCGCCCTTTTTGGATTGAACAGGCCGGTTTCATGGTTCCATCGACGGGATTAAATCACTTTTTCCCATAGAAGTGAGCCTTGGTCAGTTTTGGGCTTGAAGACACAGGGGATCATAGACTAGACACAAGGAATTGCAATTATGGCTGACAGACCAGATGATGTGACTGAAGAGGATTCCTCTTCACAGGGTCAACAGACACATGAAGTGGGTGAGTCCTCAAGACCACCACAGACGGATGATGATATATTCAGGACCCAGTTACCTACTGCTGTGGCTATGTTTACACAAGTAATGCAGAACCCGAGCTTTTTAGCCTTTCTGCAACCTCCTATTCCGTCTCAGCAAGTTGGGTCACTGGATCATATTCAAAAGCCTGTTAAGGTTCGAGCACAGGTGATTCATACCGCACAGTCAATGGAAACACCTATACACTTGACGGAGAACATGCAGTCTCCACAACCTGTGCCTAAGGTGCAAGAACAGGTGGCTGAGATGCCAGACTTTCAAGCTGTACCAGTTCAACCCGCCACCTTTCAGCAACCTATAGGTGGTTCTAATGGGCAGGGAAGCAACCTACAGGCTATGCAACAGGTCTTCCCACCACCTTCAGTACACCCTGGCTATTTTGGAGGTGGATCGGTATTCCAGAGCATGGCTGGTCATGCACCTGGAAATCAGTTTTACACACCAGGAACAGTGTTTGGGGGTGCTCAAACGATGATGTCTAACCCCATGTACAGTGTCATGGGTATGCAACCAGGGTTTCAGAGTACTCAGGGCCAATTTGGGATGCCGCAAGCAAATTTTGGTATGGCTGGAATTACAAATCAGCAGCCAAATATGGCATTTCCACGTCAAGTTAATAGCGGCCAAGGAACACAGATGAACCCTAATAGTGTTCCCATGTTTCAGTCACTTCCATATGACAATTTAACGCCGCTGGAGAGACCAACTCCGTAAAACGAAGGTGGCAAAGGTGTGACTTTCACGACCTTTACAGGGTTTGATGACAGGAAGAAGGCTCTCTCATTCCTCCAGCAATTTGACAAGGCCTATGCAGGGGGAAACTTTACAGAGGCTTCAAAGGTCCGCAAGGCAGCCACTTTCTTGACAGGGAATGCGGGACAATGGTGGACAACTTTATTGCTTCAAGGGCAAGCTCCGTCCACATGGATTTACTTCAAGCAGATTTTTGCAGCAGCATGGTTATCTGATGACTTTGAAGCAGATGTCATGACAGAATGGCACTAGCTTAATGCTGCCACTTGCAAGGATCGAAACCGGCCTGTTCAATCCAAAAAGGGCGGTAGACTTTACTTCAAACCTTGATTTAGCTTTCACCCATTATTAGTCGTCTATTTTACCTGTACTTTCAAGACACAACAAAGGGGAGAGGGAACAGGCTGCTAGATTGCACATGTATGAGTAGACGGACACCAGATTGGCCCCTAACTTAGGCGCCCCTTTTGGTATTTCTTTATTGTTCAAAAGAGGGAATAAACGCTGGGGTTCCCTACAAGCTGCCCCGCACAAACTCGGCTGAATTTCCACTGTTCCAGCCCGATTTCGGCAGCATAACTGTACTAGAACCCTTCACAATCAGTATTCCCACGCAGTGGCCGACTTTCCCGACGCATACGGGCACTTTGCAAAACCTGGCGAGAATCTGCAGCACGCTGAATTCTCTGTTTTCAGCCCTGAGAATGCGCCAGATCACCTGTACAGCGGTCCCCTTGCGTCCCCGAACCTCCTGGGGGTATTAGGGTCCGTTTAGGGCCAAAACCCTAAACCTGCAAAAATACACAGCAGGCTGGAATTTACTGTTTCGGGTTCCGTTTCGCGTGCCGGTCCCATCCTTAGCAAGTCCTCGAGCTCCCGCACCTGTAGGGCTACTTGCCCTTTGAATCGGACGAGATTTCTGGCGTGACACCTCTCCGAATTCACCTGTACCTGCGGGGGGATTAGCCGCTAGCTAATCCAGTACCTGTGCAAGACGCTCTTGCCTCGGCAATCGCGCATGAACCCACACAACTGTACATTGGTCAAATGAAGAGCCCACTAGAGGGGCATAACATACTGCCAAAGGGGAGAGAGAGGGCAGTGCGTAGCGTGCAGGGCATCACTCCTGGCACCGCACTGTGCATAAGAGGGAAAGCAAGCACTCCATAGCTCTTAACCTGTGACAAAAGCTGCAAATGAGGCTCTCCCAGCTTAAAATTCAGCGCCACTTCTTGTTGCATGAGGCAAGTGCACCAGAAGGTGCCACTTGGCACATTTATAAGCATTTTCCCGTTTCGGGGTTGCCGCCTAAAAATCTCCCAGCCGGTTGCCCAGTTGACTTCACGGCAGAGTAAGAAAATGTTCCCCTTCTCATTCCGGAGGTAATGACGCCAACACATTTTCAGGTCCCAAAATAGCAGTTCCCTAAATTTTAGGAGATGCTGCCATTGTATCTTTCTAGGTCATCCGACCCTCTTTGTACACTGTGGCCACACCCAGAATTGAAATGTAGCCTCTGTAGCAAAGGATTCCACTTTGGCTAGTCAATGACCCCACTTGGCTAACCATAGTCCTTGTCCAACCTTAGTGCTCTCTTGCCCTCAGGCCTGGACTCCCTCTGGACAGTTCCACACTAGCTATGCAATGTAGGGCAGTTACATTTCCCGAGGGGTGTTTCCAAAAAGTGAAAGTAAATAGATAAAAAGAAAGAAATCAACAAAAAGGATAGATAGTAGTCACACACTCGTGACATACCCCCCTCTTGAAATCTCAAACGTCCTCGTTTGCATCTATGTCGTACATGCTTACTGTCAACACTGATGTATTCAACACCTGTCGACACATATCCGACACATACATGCTCATTGTCAACCCTGGTGTATTCAACACCTCTTCGACTCATGTATTGCTTGCGTGTGAACCATGTCCCAATGACATAGTGGTAGCTTCGCACTCTAACATTGCTTTGAGTCACTAACTTTCCAATGACAAAATGGTAGCTGCACATTTTGCCACTGTCTTATAGTACACGTTGGATCCCGTAACACTTTCAAGCATACCCAAACCGACAGTTTAAGAATGCAGTTACACATGTACTCTTCAATAGAAGCAATCACTGTATCCTTGACAAACTAACAAGAAATACTCACTTCTATAGCACTAACCAAACTTTTGGACATTCCATAAGAGCAATTGACAAACTGACAATCTCTACAGCTCTAACATTCATGTAACATGTACTTGATTTGAGCTCACTTTAAATACCATCTACATCATTTGTTTCAGAAGCCATTGTCACACTGACAATCCATGTAGCTTTGAAACTCAAGGGGTCAAGGTAGGTTGCAAATCGAAGGCTTCAAGGTAAAGTGATAACACAGTTGGTGACTCTGCAAGTTCACCTTCTTCCATGCACTTAGCATCCATTGGTGGATAGTTTCTGAACTTTACCAAGTAACGCCTAGCAACCTTGCCTTTCACTTTCCTTTCTTTGTGTGCCAAAATCTGTTCCGGGACCAAGATCTCGTAAAGTTCCTCGACTTCCGGCTGATCTTCAGCTGGCATATCTTCTCGCATATCACCCACATAGGGTCTGAGAAGACTCACATGAAACGCATTGTGAATCTTCCAACTGTCAGGCAATTTCAGCCTATATGCAACATCACTGATCATGTCGCACACTTGAAAAGGCCCATAGTAACGCATGCTGAGCTTTGGAAACAGTCTTTCCTTGCCCTTTATCTTCTTTAACCTTGCCTTTTCAAAGCGTAAAAGCACCCAATCACCAAGTGAATATACCACTTCACGACGGTGACGATCAGCTGCTTTCTTTTGCTTTGCCTGAGTCTTTTCTAAGGCCACTTTGACCTTCTTGTACATTTCATCCATGTCCTGAACATACTTATCTGCTTCAAATATCTTGTCCTTTGTATGCAGTATGGGAGGAACTTTCTTGCCACCTTCAACTATCTCAAAAGGTGCCTTGCCAGTTGATGAATGCACTGTATTATTGTATGCATACTCCACCAATGGCAAATACTGCTCCCACTTTCCTTTATGCTCTGACACATAGCACTTCAGCAGATCTAGGACAGTAGCATTTGCCTCTTCTGACTGCCCATCTGTTTGAGGATGAAATGACGAAGAGAATTTGAGCGTGGTGCCCATATTCTCAAACAAGCCTCTCCAGAACAAACTTGTCATGCGTGGATCTGGCTTTATCTTCTTCCTGACAGGAATAAAATGAGCCTGTTTGCTGAATCTGCAAATAATGGTCCAAATACCATCGTTCCCTGTCTGCGTTCTCGGAAGATCAAAGATAAAATCCATAGCAATACTTTCCCATGGTTTATCTGGAATAGGTAGTGGTTGCAATAACCCTGGTGCCTTTTGCCTGTCAAACTTGACCTTCTGGCAAATTAGGCATTCTCGCACAAAGGCATCCACATCTCTTCTCAATGTAGGCTAGTAGAAGAATGTCTCAACCGCTTTAACTGTAGCATCAATACCACGATGGCCTGCATACAGTCAGACGTGACTCTCTTCCATAACTTTGCGTCGCAATGGCTTTGTGACACACAATCTTCCATGCATCATCATGAACCCGTCTTTAAGAAGATAGTGTTCATGACGTTGTCCATTCATTAGTTGCTCGAAGACCCTTGCAAAATCTTCATCATTTTCATACTGTTCTCTCATATCATCAAGTTCATGATGATAAGGAATTGACACAGCTAAAATTTGTGGCTTCCTTGACAAGGCATCAGCGACAACATTCTTCTTGCCTTCCACATGCACAATCTGAAAATGGAACATGGACAAGATATTTGCCCATCGCATATGCTTCTCAGATAACTTTGTCTGTGTCAAGAAGTACCGCAAGGTCTGATGGTCCGTTTGGACAACAAAGTCTGCACCTAGCAGGTAGTGTTTCCAACTTAAGAGCGCATGAATCACAGCCAGTAACTCTTTCTCATAGACCTGCATGGTCATCTCTGGCCCTTGCAAAATTCTGCTCTCATAGGCTACTACCCTGCCATCTTGCATTAGCACTGCACCAATGCTACTACCGCAGGCATCACACTGGACCACAAATGACTTCCTAAGATCTGGCAACACCATGACTGGATCTGAAGTCATCTTTTCCTTTAAGAGATTAAAAGCTGAAATCTCTTTCTTTGTCCATCTAAAGGTGACTGCCTTCTTTTGAAGAGCATGTAAAGGTGAAGCAATCTCAGCGAAATTTCGGATAAATCTTCTGTAATAGGAGCATAGTCCCAAAAAGCTTCGGACATCATGCACCGTCTTCAAATTTGGCCATGACTTGATCGCTTCAACTTTTGCAGGATCCATTCTGACACCATCCTTTGAGACAATGTGACCCAGAAAGTGAATCTCTTCCAGAAAAAACTCACTTTTCTTTGCATTGATGAGCAACCTATGACTGCGTAGCTCTTTGAACACAATGGCCAAGTGATGCCTATGCTCCTCTTCATTCTTTGAGTAGACTATCATGTCATCAAAGAATGTACCAACAAACTGCTGGTGTGAAAGGAAAATTCTGTCCATCATCCTATTGAACGTAGCAGGAGCATTTGTGAGACCAAAGGGCATCACTAAAAATTCGTAAAGGCCAAAGGTTGTTCCAAAAGCAGTCTTGTGCACATCCTCTGATCTAATACGAATCTGATGGTACCCACTCTTTAGATCTATCCTGCTAAACATAGCTGCTCCTTCTAATTTGTCCATAATATCATCAATTCTAGGTATAGGGAACCTATTCTTGATGGTATTCTTGTTCAGTGCACGGTAGTCGATGCACATACGCATGAGCCATCCTTTTTCTGCACCAACACTGGAGAACAGAATGGAGATGAACTAGGCTGAATCAGCCCCTTTTCTAACAGCTCCTGTACTTGGCCCATTATCTCTTTCAGCTGAGCCGCACTAACCCTGTACGGAGGCTTATTTGGTGGGCTACTGCCTGGCACCAAATCTATTGCATGGTCCTCGGGTCTCTCTGGCGGTAATTGAGACGGTAATGAATCGGAAAAGCAGTCACTATACTGTTGTAAAAACATTGACCTTTCTTTATCTAGCACAGATAAATTTGATTCATCACAATCTGACACTTCACGTGCAAAAACCAAGTACGCAGAAAGATGCTTTTTCATTACAGAAGTAATAGCAGAAGCTGATACAGTAGGAATAGACTCCTCTTTAAGCTTTACATCCAGAATGTGAGTCTTTCCCCCGCTCTGTACAGTGATCTTTTTGTTGTAGGCATCCATGATTCCCTGTACACGAAACAACCAAGGAATACCTAACAACACATCACATCCGTCCAGTGGCATGATGTAAAATTCTTCAGCATCTACATAGGACTGGATATGTAGACGCAACTTTCCAATGATGGGCGTCACAGCCTCTGTATGGCCAGGACATGCCAAACCTGCCTTTGCTGTATACCCCATCTCTTCAGGTCTGATTCCCAACTTTGAAGAAAATTCTGGGGAAATGAAGTTGGCTTTGGCACCTGGATCAAAGAAGATAAGCACTGTTTGATCCCTGACCTTTCCCCATGCTCTGCAAAGCTCACTTGCATCTGAATTTGGCTTATCGCCCACCATATCTGGCACTAGACCAGCCATGGGCTTCTTTCCTTTCTTGTCTTCCTTGTCATCAGAATCAGCTGGCCTTTTCTTTGTAGGACAATTGTAAGCAATGTGGCCAGGCTGCTCACATATAAAGCATTTGTTCTCTGTCCTCAGGACCTTCTTTTGCTCTTCTGACTAGCGAGGAAAACGTCTTTTCCATTTCTTTGCTGGTCCCTTTTCTGATTCAGCCGTAGCTTTATCTTTCCCTGCGTTGGCCGACTCTTGAGTCCCTTTAGGAGCCTCATTGGGAACGTGCTTCTTGGTTGAATTTTTCTTGCCTGATCCTGCCTTGACGCCAGTGTTAAATTCACAATCTTCTCCCTTGAGCAAACCATTGCCAGTGTTTGCTACCTCGATGAGCTGCGTCAAAGTAGTGACTTTTGTCTTCGTGCAGTATTTTCTCAATCCTTTGGGTAGGCCACAACAGTATTTTTCAATCTGTTCTGTCAATGACACAAACCTATAGGAAGTTACTGGAAGTAGAGCTTTCCAAAACTTCCGATTGTAATCATCCAGATTTCTGCAAGTGGCAGCATTCAGCTGGTGCCATTCTATCATGACATCTGCTTCAAAGTCATCAGATAACCATGCTGCTGCAAAAATCTGCTTGAAGTAAATCCATGTGGACGGAGCTTGCCCTTGAAGCAATAAAGTTGTCCACCATTGTCCCGCATTCCCTGTCAAGAAAGTGGCTACCTTGCAGACCTTTGAAGCCTCTGTAAAGTTTCCCCCTGCATAGGCCTTGTCAAACTGCTGGAGGAATGAGAGAGCCTTCTTCCTGTCATCAAACCCTGTAAAGGTCGTGAATGACACACCTTTGCCACCTTCTTTGTACGGAGTTGGCCTCTGCAGCGGCGTTAAATTGTCATATGGAAGTGACTGAAACATGGGAACACTCTTAGGGTTCATCTGTGTTCCTTGGCCGCTATTAACTTGACTTGGAAATGCCATATTTGGCTGCTGATTTGTAATTCCAGCCATACCAAAATTTGCCTGTGGCATCCCAAATTGGCCCAGAGTGCTCTGAAACCCTGGTTGCATACCCATGACACTGTACATGGGGTTAGGCATCATCGTTTGAGCACCCCCAAACACTGTTCCTGGCGAGTAAAACTGATTTCCAGGTGCATGACCAGCCATGCTCTCGAATACCGATCCACCTCCAAAATAGCCAGGGTGTACTGAAGGTGGTGGGAAGACCTGTTGCATAGCCTGTAGGTTGCTTCCCTGCCCATTAGAACCAGCTATAGGCTGCTGAAAGGTGGCGGGCTGAACTGGTACAGCTTGAAAGACTGGCATCTGAGCCACCTGTTCTTGCACCTTAGGCATAGATGTGAAGACTGCATGTTCTCCGTCAAGAGTGTTTCCATTGACTATGTGGTATGAATCACCTGTGCTCGAGCCTTAACAAGCTTTTGAATATGATCCAGTGACCCAACTTGCTGAGACGGAACAGGAGGTTGCAGAAAGGCTAAAAACCTCGGGTTCTGCATTACTTGTGTGAACATAGCCACAGCAGTAGCCAACTGGGTCCTGAATATATCGTCATCTATCTGTGGTGGTCTTGAGGACTCACCCACTTCATGTGTCTCTTGACCCTGTGAAGAGGAAACCTCTTCAGTCACATCATCTGGTCTGTCAGCCATAATTGCAATTCCCTGTGTCTGGTCTATGATCCTCTGTGTCTTCAAGCCCAAAACTGACCAAGGCTCACTTCTATGGGAAAAAGTGATTTAATCCCGTCGATGGAACCATGAAACCCGCCTGTTCAATCCAAAAAGGGCGGTAGACTTTACTTCAAACCTTGATTTAGCTTTCACCCATTATTAGTCGTCTATTTTACCTGTACTTTCAAGACACAGCAAAGGGGAGAGGGATACAGGCTGCTAGATTGCACCTGTATGAGTAGATGGACACCAGATTGGCCCCTAACTTAGGCGCCCCTTTCGGTATTTTCTTATTGTTCAAAAGAGGAAATAAACGCTGAGGTTCCCTACAAGCTGCCCCGCACAAACTCAGCTGAATTTCCACTGTTCCAACCCGATTTCGGCAGCATAACTGTACTAGAACCCTTCACAGTCAGTATTCCCACGCATTGGCCTACTTTCCCGACGCATACGGCCACTTTGCAAAACCTGGCGAGAATCTGCAGCACGCTGAATTCTCTGTTTTCAGCCCTGAAAATGCGCCAGATCAGCTGTACAGCGGTCCCCTTGCGTCCCCGAACCTCCTGCAGGCTGGAATTTACTGTTTCGGGCTCCGTTTCGCGTGCCGGTCCCATCCTTAGCAAGTCCTCGAGCTCCCGCACCTGTAGGGCTACTTGCCCTTTGAATCGGACGAGATTTCTGGCGTGAAACCTCTCCGAATTCACCTGTACCTGCGGGGGGATTAGCCACTAGCTAATCCAATACCTGTGCAAGAGGCTCTTGCCTCGGCAATCGCGCATGAACCCACACAACTGTACATTGGTCAAATGAAGAGCCCACTAGAGGGGCATAACATACTGCCAAAGGGGAGAGAGAGGGCAGTGCGTAGCGTGCAGGGCATCACTCCTGGCACCGCACTGTGCATAAGAGGGAAAGCAAGCACTCCATAGCTCTTAACCTGTGACAAAAGCTGCAAATGAGGCTCTCCCAGCTTAAAATTCAGCGCCACTTCTTGTTGCATGAGGCAAGTGCACCAGAAGGTGCCACTTGGCACATTTATAAGCATTTTCCCGTTTCGGGGTTGCCGCCTAAAAATCTCCCAGCCGGTTGCCCAGTTGACTTCACGGCAGAGTAGGAAAATGTTCCCCTTGTCATTCCGGAGGTAATGACGCCAACACATTTTCAGGTCCCAAAATAGCAGTTCCCTAAATTTTAGGAGATGCTGCCATTGTATCTTTCTAGGTCATCCGACCCTCTTTGTACACTGTGGCCACACCCAGAATTGAAATGTAGCCTCTGTAGCAAAGGATTCCACTTTGGCTAGTCAATGACCCCACTTGGCTAACCATAGTCCTTGTCCAACCTTAGTGCTCTCTTGCCCTCAGGCCTGGACTCCCTCTGGACAGTTCCACACTAGCTATGCAATGTAGGGCAGTTACATTTCCCGAGGGGTGTTTCCAAAAAGTGAAAGTAAATATATAAAAAGAAAGAAATCAACAAAAAGGATAGATAGTAGTCACACGTTGGTGACAATCTGGATGACTATAATCGAAAGTTTTGGAAAGCTCTACTTCCAGTAACTTCCTATAGGTTTGTGCCATTGACAGAACAGATTGAAAAATATTGTTGTGGCCTACCCAAAGGATTGAGAAAGTACTGTACGAAGACAAAAGTCACTACTTTGACGCAGCTCATCGAGGTAGCAAACACTGGCAATGGTTTGCTCATGGCAGAAGATTGTGAATTCAATACTGGTGCAAGGAAGGATCAGCCAAGAAAAATTCAGCGAAGAAGTATGTTCCCAAAGAGGCTCCGAAAGTGACTCAGGAGCCGGCCAACGCAAGGAAAGGCAAAGCTTCGGCTGAATCAGAAAAGGGACCAGCAAAGAAATGGAAAAGACGTTTTCCTCGCAAGTCGGAAGAGCAAAAGAAGGTCCTGAGGACAGAGAACAAATGCTTTATTTGTGAGCAGCCTGGCCACATTGCTTACAACTGTCCTACAAAGAAAAGGCCCGCTGATTCTGAAGACAAGGAAGACAAGAAAGGAAAGAAGCCCATGGTTGGTCTAGTGCCAGATATGGTGGGCGACAAGCCAAATTCAGATGCAAGTGAGCTTTGCAAAGCATGGGGAAAGGTCAGGGATCAAACAGTGCTATCTTCTTTGACCCAAGGGCCAAAGCCAACTTCATTTCCCCAGAATTGGCTTCAAAGTTGGGAATCAGACCTGAAGAGATGGGGTATACAGCAAAGGCAGGTTTGGCATGTCCTGGCCATACGGAGGCTGTGACACCCATCATTGGAAAGTTGCGCCTACATATCCAGTCCAATGTAGATGCTGAAGAATTTTACATCATGCCACTGGACGGATGTGATGTGTTGTTAGGTATTCCTTGGTTATTTCGAGTACAAGGAATGATGGATGCCTACAACAAAAAGATCATTGTACAGAGCAGGGGAAAGACTCACATTCTAGATGTAAAGCTTAAAGGGGAGTCTATTCCCACTGTATCAGCTTCTGCTATTACTTCTGTAATGAAAAAGCATCTTTCTGCGTACTTGGTTTTTGCACGTGAAGTGTCAGATTGTGATGAATCAAATTTATCTGTGTTAGATAAAGAAAGGTCAATATTTTTACAACAGTATAGTGACTGCTTTTCCGATTCATTACCGTCTCAATTACCGCCAAAGAGACCCGAGGACCATGCGATAGATTTGGTGCCAAGCAGTAGCCCACCAAATAAGCCTCCGTACAGGGTTAGTACGGCTCAGCAGAAAGAGATAATGGGCCAAGTACAGGAGCTGTTAGAAAAGGGGCTGATTCAGCCCAGTTCATCTCCATTCTGATCTCCAGTGTTGTTGGTGCAGAAAAAGGATAGATAGTAGTCACACGCTGTTGACATACCCCCCTCTTGAAATCTCAAACGTCCTCGTTTGCATCTATGTCGTACATGCTCACAGTCAACACTGATGTATTCAACACCTGTAGACACATATACGACACATACATGTTCATTGTCAACGCTTGTGTATTCAACACCTCGTCAACACATGTATTGCTTGCGTGTGAACCCTGTCCCAATGACATAGTGGTAGCTTCGCACTCTGCCATTGCTTTGAGTCACTAACTTTCCAATGACAAAATGGTAGCTGCACATTTTGCCACTGTCTTATAGTACACGTTGGATCCCGTAACACTTTCAAGCATACCCAAACCGACAGTTTAAGAATACAGTTACACATGTACTCTTTAAAAGAAGCAATTACTGTATCCTTGACAAACTGTCAAGAAATACTCACTTCTATAGCACTAAGCACACTTTTGGACATTCCATAAGAGCAGTTGCCAAACTGAAAATCTGTACAGCTCTAACATTCATGTAACAGGTATTTCATTTGAGCTCACTTTAAATACCATGTACATCATTTCTTTCAAAAGCCATTGTCATACTGACAATCCATGTAGCTTTGAAACTCAAGGGGTCAAGGTAGGGTGCAAACCGAAGGCTTCAAGGTAAAGTGATAATACAGTTGGTGACTCTGTAAGTTCACCTTCTTCCATCCACTTAGCATCCATTGGTGGATAGTTTCTGAACTTTACCAAATAACGCCTAGCAACCTTGCCTTTCACTTTCCTTTCTTTGTGTGCCAAAATCTGTTCAGGGACCAAGATCTCGTCAAGTTCCTCGACTTCCGGTTGATCTTCAGCTGGCATATCCTCTGGCACATCACCCACATAGGGTCTGAGAAGACTCACATGAAACGCATTGTGAATCTTCCAACTGTCAGGCAATTTCAGCCTATATGCAACATCACTGATCATGTCGTACACTTGAAAAGGCCCATAGTAACGCATGCTGAGCTTTGGAAACAGTCTTTCCTTGCCCTTCATCTTCTTTAACCTTGCCTTTTCAAAGCGTAAAAGCACCCAATCACCAAGTGAATATACCACTTCACGACGGTGACGATCAGCTGCTTTCTTTTGCTTTGCCTGAGTCTTCTCTAAGGCCACTTTGACCTTCTTGTACATTTCATCCATGTCCTGAACATACTTATCTGCTTCAAATATCTTGTCCTTTGTATGCAGTATGGGAGGAACTTTCTTGCCACCTTCAACTATCTCAAAAGGTGCCTTGCCAGTTGATGAATGCACTGTATTATTGTATGCATACTCCACCAATGGCAAATACTGCTCCCACTTTCCTTTATGCTCTGACACATAGCACTTCAGCAGATCTAGGACAATAGAATTTGCCTCTTCTGACTGCCCATCTGCTTGAGAATGAAATGACGAAGAGAATTTGAGCGTTGTGCCCATATTCTCAAACAAGCCTCTCCAGAACAAACTTGTCATGCGTGCATCACGGTCGCTAACAATCGACTGTGGCATGCCATGATACTTGAAAATATTGCTCATAAACAAGCGAGCCATCTAATCTGGCTTTATCTTCTTCCTGACAAGAATAAAATGAGCCTGTTTGCTGAATCTGCAAATAATGGTCCAAATACCATCGTTTCCTGTCTGTGTTCTCGGAAGATCAAAGATAAAATCCATAGCAATACTTTCCCATGGTTTATCTGGAATAGGTAGTGGTTGCAATAACCCTGGTGCCTTTTGCCTGTCAAACTTGACCTTCTGACAAATTAGGCACTCTCGCACAAAGGCATCTACATCTCTTCTCAATGTAGGCCAGTAGAAGAATGTCTCGACCGCTTTAACTGTAGCATCGATACCACGATGCCCTGCATACGGTGGGACATGACTCTCTTCTATAACTTTGCGTCGCAATGGCTTTGTGACACAATCTGCCATGCATCGTCATGAACCCATCTTTGTAGAGGCCCCGCAGGTAGCAGAGTGCTGTTTCCAAAGGATCCGAGTTGTGGGCATCTGTGGGAGGACTTGCGTCATAGTCCTTGACCCAGCAACTCTTGAGATTGGACATTGGAGGCTATGGGCTTGGGAGTGTTGTCCACTGGCACGAGTAGAGTGGGATCCTGGTGAGTGGCTATGGAGGGACCCCCTCTCTTCTGCAGACCGCCCAGGAGTCCCCTTCTTTCAGTACACTGTTCGGCTTGGACGTCATATACTTACAGCACACAGAGAGGCCCGCCCCGCTGCAGCACGTCATTGGCAGGAGGAGGGCCTCATAGTCGAGTTCTTGGCAGCCTTTTGGCAGAGGCTGTGGGACTCCAGACAGCCGAGGCGCGCCACTTTGTTTCAGTGGTTGGTTGCACACAGAGCCACGGCAGTAGGGAGTTGGCTTGTGCATGGTGGTCTCTCGGCCGCATGTGCAGCCTGTGACCAGTTGGTGAAGAGTCAGCGTCATTGTCTTTGGGACTGTCCCTCGGCCCAGCAGGTGTGGTTGCGAGTTCTTCGGCTGATGCCTGCTCTCTCCACGGCTCAACAGTACACTTGGGGGGCAGCGGCCTGGTCCACACTCACCGGCCCGACACTTCAGTTTGAGCTATCTTCCACCAACAGGATGATAGTGATGCAAGGGGGGACGACCTACACTCCAGTCTGCTATACAGAGCTTACTCCACAGGAGTGGTGCAGTGAGAGAGAGGAGTGTTGGGAGCTCATCAGTGGCCTAACACTGTGGTTCATCTAGCAGGCCCGCTGTTTCCGCATCTTTGAGGCTCTCCCTATGCCACCGCAGAGACTGTTCATGACTTATGGCTAGAGCTGATCCATGCTCTCAGAGGACAGCTTGAGGGACTACAGGGTAGCTCTGACCACATGCAGGAGCGCCGCGAGGCTTTCCTTCGACTCTGGTGCCCTGGGCCTTTTTACACCATAGTCCAAGGGGTGCTCAGATGGCACTACTATCCACCTGTGTGGCTCTTCCCTCCTCCCATCTCTTGATTTAGCCTCATTGTATATATGTTGCTTTTTCATTGGGAGAGTCTCCCCATCATGCTTGTTGTAGCCCTCTCTTGCAGAGGAGGATGTAGCCCTATGGACAGTTTTCATTAACTAATAGAAGGATCTCTTTCTCGGCAAAAAAAAAAAAGAGACATCGTTCTTTACTTGGAAACACATCAGAGTCCTGGTGGCACATTACCTAGAATGATGGGATCTCGTTGGGAGACTACTTAGACAGGATGTGAGATCAACGCAAAGAGGACGTGGGTCAGGAGGTGTGGCAGTCCTATTCAGGGAGGACCTTCAGCCCCTCATTTGTATTATTCAGAGAGATGAGCAAGCAGATATATGTGGGTCAGAGTGAGAGCAGAGACAAGGAGGCCACTCTACATTGCAATATGCTATTTTGCCCCCAGCACATCTTATTATGCATCATCCAAGGGACAGTCACCCTACATGATATTGGATGAGGACATATGGGAGTTCTCTATGGATGGAGATGCCATTCTTCTGGGAGACTTCAATGCCAGAACGGGCAGTCTCACACAGCTTTCTACAATACCTCAGAATAAATGTTGAGAAAATTGGATGTCAATGATATGGGATTGGCCAGGTGTTCACAGAATGAGGAGCACACTGGATATGTATTAGTCATCACTTCTACGGAGGTATGGGGTCAGTATGCATCATCTCTCTACACAGTCTAACGGCAGCCATCTCTTCCGGATCCGCCAGAGCCACGCCCACCACACACATGTGCTTTCTTTACCACCAAGATGGTAAAGAAGGCCATTGACAAGATGAGGACCAGGAGAGCATATGACCACAATGGCAGCTTGCCTAGTAGCAGAGCATTTTATACATGCCAGAGATCTGCTTGCAAAGCTTCTAGCAGTGATGTTCAACCGTGCATGTGAGAGGGCCTACCTGATCCTTGGAGTTTATCTACTACCGTACGTATCTTCAAGTCAGGGAACCCTATGGAGCCTGGGAACTGCCGCACTATCATGATTGAATACGGTGGTACGCATTGAGCAGCAGTTGAGTAGATGGGCAGAGAGAGAGGGTATACGAACAGCAAGACGCTCAGACCCATGATTGAGGAGGGGAGATCACATGGGAGACCGCTCTATTGTTGCTTTGTGGATTTCCGCAAAGCTTTCGATACACAGCCTGGAGCTAGATTGATGCGCAAACTGCAGGAGATGGGGTTAGCCACCAGGGTTGTTCTCGTCAGTCGGACGGAACGAGCCGTACGGTGGCGTCCCGTCCGGTCAAGGCGTCCGTTGCGTTCGGTGGTTTTTTAGTGCGTTTGACCGGTTTTTTAGTCCATTGACTGAGCTTTTTTTTTGGAGGTTTTTGGGTTACCTTTTGGCATAAAATCCCTCCCACCTAGCCTAGGATCCCCCACCTCCCACATGCCTTGAGCCTCCTCTCTCTCTCTCTCTCTCTCTCTCTCTCTCTCTCTCTCACACACACACACACACGCACACACATTGCTTTGGATTCCATTAGACTCCTCTCTCTCCCTCTCCCTCTCCCTCTCCGTCTCTCTCATTGCTTGATTGTCTCATTGTCTTGTTGCCCATTGTGTCTCATTGTCTTGATTCTCAACTCTGGAGTGTCGGCACTTGGTACTTGCAAGTTGCCTTCTTGTCCAATGTGATAATCAATTGTCTAATTGTCCCAAGTCTAAAATCTAGGGTTAAGAATTGCATGTTTTTATTTTTGAACGTACGTAACCATGTCGTACGACATAAAATTTTCTAGTTCGATGAGTACCGTACGTCTTCGTACGTGGACAAAACGTACGTGACCGTACGAGACCACCCTGGTACCCACTGAGTTGATTTGGGAGATCATCGCTATATACAGGTCAGTGGTGGGGCATGTGCGCACTCCAAAGGGATTTCTCATTCGGTCGGGGTGAAACAGGGCTGCCTGCTATCAACTACTCTATTTGGCATGTTTCTTTTTATTTTCGGTTCTTTGAGTCATGATCTCATCTGTGGGGTAAGTATTGCATGAATGTATGGCAAAACCCCGTTTCGCATGACCCATCAATTCTTGAATAGAATCTGACTTTCGTTCTAAGCAGTGATCTCGGATCTCTATAGGGAGTCCGCAACAAAACCGCTCAATTTGTTCTTAAATGAGATCTTCTTAAATGAAGAAGCTGGTAGAAAAGAGCTCCAAAATCTCTCGCAATATGCGTCCAAAGAATCTCTCTTGGTTATCTGAAGATGATTCCAAGCAGTTCATATATCTCGTTCGTACACCCGAAACAACCAAGAAGAAATAAAAAGCCTTTTTAAATTTCAGCCATTTAACTGGCACTTTTTTGTTCAGTAGGAGGGTGGACCACCATGTTCGAGCATTTCCCTTGAAGAAAAAGGTAGCCCTTCGAATCTTGGAGTGCTCAAAGTAATGCCCTCCAAAGAAAGCTATGTCAAACTGTTGTATATAGACCAACACCCTCGAAGCATCTCGGAATCCAGAAAAAGTGTCAAACTTAATTGACTGTCCACCTACTTTAAATTCTTGAACTTTCTTGCTTTTATCCTCGAGGAAATCATACTGGTTGGCTTTATAGAAATGCTTCTTCTTTGCGTAAAAGCTGTGATCGTCCGAGTCCAAACTATCTGAGGGTGAGTCCTCTGTAGAACTGTCAGAAACTAGGCAAAACTTAGGCTTATTTGCCTTTTTCTTGCCCTTTCCGAAGCTTTGCTTTTTGCTTCGCTTTTTCCCTTTTCAGAATGTTTTCATGTCCTGACTTGGTAGCACAAATTTACAAGAAAGAGTTGTTGGCCGTTATCTATGCTCTTACAAAGTGACGACACTATCTACTTCGAGCCGACTTTACAGTCTTCACAGACCACCAGAGTTTACGCTACTTCTTGTCGCAGAAGCAGCTTTCAGAGAAGGAGATGAGGTGGGCTAACATCCTGTCACGATTTCATTTCCACATAGTCCATGTTAAGGGACAGAAGAATTTAGTGGCAAGCCCTAGGTTCTGGCTATTGTGCTAAGAAGGTCCCATCATTTATGAGCAGCATAGACAAAGATTTTTGAAACGGAGAAAAAGCAAGAAAAGAAGATTTTTGAGAAAGTCTTGGAGCTAACTTTACCGTCTTCACAGACCATCACAGTTTACGCTACTTCTTGTCGCATAAGCAGCTTTCGGAAAAGCAGATGAGGTGGGCTAACATCTTGTCACACTTTCATTTCTAGATAGTCCATGTTAAGGGACAGAAGAATTTAGTAGCAGATGCATTGTCTAGAAAACCCTTGGTTCTGGCTATTGTGCTAAGAAGGTCCCATCATTTCTGAAAATTTTTGAAGCAGAGAAAAAGCAAGAAAAGTAGATTTTTTAGAAAGTCGAAGGCAATCTAGAAGTTCAGAGGAGAAGAGCTCGTCTTTTTCTAACAATGACGATCAGCAAGAAGACCAAGGAATTCAAGAAAGGGGGTCAGGCCATCACGTTCGAGACGTTTTCAGGCTACCATGACACCCATCGAGCCCTTGAAATTGTACAACAGCTTGACGTTGCCTTCTCTGGAGATCGGTTCACAGAACACTCTAGGGTGCGACGTGTGGCATCTTACTTGAAAGGAACTGCAGAGACATGGTGGTCTACTCTGTTGTTACGCAAAGAAGCATCTGCGACGTGGTTAAAATTCAAGACAATTTTCACGTCAACTTGGATATCAGATGAATATGCATGAGATGTCATCAGGGCTTGGCATCACTTGAAAATGATTGTTAGGTGCAGCGGAATGAATGTTTGTGCTTTGCTCAAGATGAGTGCTCCAAACTGTGCTCAAGGTTCCTTTTGTTCTTATGGAAGGTAGAGCCTTCCGTTCTTAATGAGAGAGTGCTATGATCACAAACAAAGTGAATAGACACTGTGCGTGCAAGTGTATGAGACTGAGAGATAGAGAGAGAAAAGAGATACGACACCAGAGACGTTGTAAAACCCTCCTCCGAAGGCCCCACTCTCATCGGCGAGAGTGGTCTACTTATGATTGCACAATCTGGTACAAATGGTATGCATGAGACTGATGCAAGTCTAGGCTATGTCGGCGATGACGACGGGGATGGTGACACCGGTCTAAGGGCTGAAATCTGCAAGTGAGTATCTGCTGTCCAAAAAAGCTATGGGCTGAAATCTGTTGTTGCTGAAAAACGCTGATTTTGGGGCTGTTTTCTAATGGTCTTTGTCGCTGAAAATCTGCAGGTTTAGGGCTGCAAACTGAGGTTCTTAAGGGTTGAAACTGATGGTCTTTCCGGGCTGAATCTGCTACTCTCTTAGGGCTAAATTTGATGGTCTTTCTACTGCTGAAAATGGCCAAGCCTGAAAGTAAAGGTTGAGATCTGTAGCGGCTGAGGTGGGGACCAAAAACGCTAGAGGCTGGAATCTGTAAAACGCTAGGGGCTGGGTTCTGCTGGCGATCCTTGCTTGAAGGAAAAACGCTAGGACTGCTGGGTTTCCCGCGATGAAGCTTGGAGATGGAAACGCCAATGGCTGATGATGATGCAAAAAACGCTAATGATGAGTCTTACTTGGAGGGGAGATCAACCAAGGTCTTGTTGGAGAAGTTGCTTGCTTAGCTTGGCTCCTGTTGCCTTTTCTGCCAAATAGTGCTAGCTCTAGTTTGCTTATATACAAACTTAGCAAAATTGCCCTACCTACTTTTGTTAGAAAGTCACTTAAATTATTAAGTGAAAAAAGCCAAAAATAGGTAAAATAGGCTAAATGCACTGGAAAATTCCCTGACTGATTTTGATGGATTCTGATGGGAATGCTTATAATCATGCTGTGTGCAACCAGCGGATATGCATCTACACTAAGTGACTGGGCATGCACGGTCTACGAATAGACTCACAAAAGTGCCAAATCACTTCTAATCTAGACTGACTGGACTGACTTAACCCTGATCATGCTGTAGCTTGTCCACGGACACATAAGGTTGGATGTGTCACGTGACATCCCCTCCTTTTCAAAGTGAGATACTGGTACCGAACTGTATGGCGTCGAGGGAGATCGCCAATAGCATCCGGAATCGTGGAAGGGACTCTTCGCCGGCCCACTTTGATGTGTGGGTCGTGCGGTACTTGAACTTCATAAAGGTCTGCAACGCTTGCTTCTTTGGGCCACGCCGAAAGCGACACAAAGTCTTCTGTAGCTCCTTTAATGCTTCAACTTTGTCTATGGACATAGGTCCACCTTCTTCAAGAATCTCCAAGGCTGAAAATTCCTGGAACCACTTCCAACACAAAAACATGAACATTCCTATTCCATGTAAAGTGATTGGAAAAATTCGTGTCTTCCTCAAAGATTGTGCATGCAATATAGATGAACAAATAGACAGAGTGCCAAACCGTTAACCACACACACGCAAACAATGAGATCGAATCTTTCTCTTCTGATCTACAGCAATCAATTGTGGCAATTAACAACGGAAATGCCCATGCTTGGTGCACATACTGTCATGTGCGCTTTCTACAATTGTGTCGTGCCAAGGAAGGGACATGAAATGTGACTTCCTTGAATGCATACTTTTCAGCTTTTCATGAAGAATCCGCATACATTTGTGCTCATTCATAAGTGAAACGCGCTCAACGTACAATATGTCATGCCTAGGAAAAGGGATCACATAAAGACGCAGATGAAAATACAAGAAACGATCGTGAATTAAATACTCGAACAATGCGTGCGTATCAATCATGCGAACACATAATACTTCCTGTAAGGGTTCTTTGGACCTAGGCTTGAGAGCCAAGATCGCTTCTTTCTTTTGACCTCGACTCGAAAGCCAAGATCGGTTCTTCGTGATTGATCGAATCTACAACGAGCTTAGCTTCGCTAGAAAAAGCATCCACTAACACATCATCCTTGTGAACAATCACATCATCTTCATGCAACTCATCATGCTTGTGAGAAATTACATCGTGATCATGCAAATCATCATGCTCATCATTATCATTCAAATCATCATGCTTATCATTATCATTCAATTCATCATGCTTCTCACAATCATGCAAATCCTGTGTGTCATGCTTTGGAGAAGAAGAGACTGAGAGTCTCCTTTTCCTGAATCTCTTGCATCTGTGCCTGCATTTGAGAAAAGAGTCGCAACATCTCTTGCATTCTTGCTTTGTTCTCGCGATCAAATCTTGCTTGACTTTCTTTTTCTTCGAAGTCGTACTGACGCTCTATGGCTGCCATTTCTTCTTCGTAGTCACGATCTATGGCTTCCATTTCTTCTTCGTAGTCCTTTCTTTCTGCTTCTCTTTCTTCGCGTTCTAACTTCCTTTCCATAAACAACTCCTCCATAGGAGTTAGTGCAATCCGTGGCGTAGATGGGGAAGGGGGAGGGTCGGAAAAACCTCCTGGTGGGGAAAATTCTTCTTTGCCTCTCTCATGCTCATCACCTCCAAGCGAAGTATCCATTCCGCCTCAAGTGATGACCATTCTAAAGTCGTGGGTTCTTGTGGGTTCTTAAGTTCACGAGGAACTTGGGTTCTTGCGGATCTTGAGGTTCTTCAGTTCTTGAGTGTCTGGGGGTCTTGAGGTTCTTGAGGTTTTCTTTCGCTTGCAATCTGTGTTTGAGAAGGATCTTCTCTTCACCCGAGTTCTACTCCTTTCCGCGGGCGCACCCCTTGCGGCCTTGCACTCACACCAAGGTTGCTTTTTCCCACCTCACGTCGATTAGCCGGCCGCTAAGTGCACGGTCCGCTCTCAATGAGTGAAAAGAGGCACAAGGAGAGGCTGGACAAGCGCTTCTTTCCTAGGATTCTTGTCACTCTTCAAAAATACGATTAAGAATCGACACGCCCAAGCGAACTTGGGTTCGTGCGACCTCAACAAGCAAAAAAAAAAGATCTTGTGGTTCTTGTGGTTCTTTCCTTGAGTGATACAGAACACTGTCAAAGCGCTGATACCAATGTTAGGTGCAGCGGAATGAATGTTTGCGCTTTGCTCAAGATGAGTGCTCAGCACTTTGCTCAAGGTTCCTTTTGTTCTTATGGAAGGTAGAGCTTTCCGTTCTTAATGAGAGAGTGCTATGATCACAAACAAAGCGCTCAAGATGAGTGCTCCAAACTTTGCTCAGGGTTCCTTTTGTTCTTATGGAAGGTAGAGCCTTCCGTTCTTTATGAGAGAGTGCTATGATCACAAACAAAGTGAATGGACACTGTGCATGCAAGTGTATGAGACTGAGAGATAGAGAGAGAAAAGAGAGACGACACCAGAGACGTTGTAAAACCCTCCTCCGAAGGCCCCACTCTCGTCGGCGAGAGTGGTCTACTTATGATTGCACAATCTGGTACAAATGGTATGCATGAGACTGATCCAAGTCTAGGCTATGTCGGCGATGACGACGGAGTATCTGCTGTCCAAAAACACTATGGGCTGAAATCTGTTGTTGCCGAAAAACGCTGATTTTGGGGCTGTTTTTTGATGGTCTTTGTCGCTGAAAATCTGCAGGTTTAGGGCTGAAACTGATGGTCTTTCCGGGCTGAATCTGCTACTCTCTTAGGGCTGAATTTGATGGTCTTTCTATTGCTGAAAATCGCCAGGCCTGAAGGTAAAGGCTGAGATCTGTAGCGGCTGAGGTGGGGACCAAAAATGCTAGAGGCTGGAATCTGTAAAACGCTAGGGGCTAGGTTCTGCTGGCGATCCTTGCTTGAAGGAAAAACGCTAGGGCTACTGGGTTTCCCGCGGTGAAGCTTGGAGATGGAAACGCCAATGGCTGATGATGATGCAAAAAACGCTAATGATGAGTCTTACTTGGAGGGGAGATCAACCAAGGTCTTGTTGGAGAAGTTGCTTGCTGAGCTTGGCTCCTGTTGCCTCTTTTGCCAAATAGTGCTAGCTCTAGTTTGCTTATATACAAACTTAGCAAAATTTCCCTACCTACTTTTGTTGGAAAGTCACTTAAATTAATAACTGAAAAAAGCCAAAAATAGGTAAAATAGGCTAAATGCACTGGAAAATTCCCCTGACTGATTCTGATGGATTCTGATGGGAATGCTTATGATCATGTTGTGTGCAACCAGAGGATATGCATCTACACTAAGTGACTGGGCATGCACGGTCTACGAATAGACTCACAAAAGTGCCAGATCACTTCTAATCTAGATTGACTGGACTGACTGAACCCTGATTATGTTGTAGCTTGTCCACGGACACATAGGGTTGGATGTGTCACGTGACAATGATTGAGAAAGATACATTGGATGACTAATGCCAGAGGATTTTGTTAGACTTACACCACTCTTCTGCTTCACATAGGTCTAGGGCATACTTGTACGGCTAGTATGTCTTCGGGTTGTCCACCAATAGTCTAGGTTGTACCTAGTCCGGCCGGCCGAGTTTGGGGCCAACCGCCCACCTCTGTACGGGCGCCCTCATATATTTCCATATATCATTCTTCTGTTGGGTCGTGGGGGATTTTCCCAAGATTGCCCTACCTCCCCTTGGGCACCTATTTAGGGCCATGGAGGAACCCACTTCCATCATATCTAGTCATTGTGTATTGGATCTTCTGCTCATGGTAGTCATGGGGGGTTGATCGCCTATTCTTGTTTGTGGTCTCTCTCTCTCTCTCTCTCTCTCTCTCTCTCTCTCTCTCTCTCTCTCTCTCATATTTTATGTACAATGTCTTCCGACACTCGGAAGGGTTCTTCTTCTTCAACAAGGTCTACAACCATTGTGGAAAATGATCCAAAATCTCCTAAGTGTGGAGATAGCAACACAACCACCCAACCAACGACATCAAAAACCATGATTATGGCGTACTTGGTATCGTTGCAAGAGACCGTAAACAAACAAGGCGAAGACTTACGAGCACTTGCAATGGAGAATGGCACATTAAGGGTACTTGTGGTTGAGAATAAGAATCTCAAGAGGACACTTGAGATGCAAACAACACGTTTGATGCAACTTGAAGAGGAAGTCAAGGAATGTAAACGCTCTCTTGTGGACTTGAATGCTCTGAAGGAGCGGATGAGTAAAGTAGAGCATGACCATGTATTGAAAGAGGAACGGGAGCAACGTTCCAAGAACATTGTTATTCGTGGAATTCTCAAAGAGAAGTTAGAGACACCTCCTTCTCTTGCCATTGTTATCGAAGATTTCTTCAAAACCCACTTTGGCATGTTCGGAGTTATGGTCTATGGAGCACATATAGTGGGCAAGCAAGGAGCTCCTCGCTCGGGAGAACGGCCAATTGTATGCACTTTTCTTTCTCAATGGTTCAGCCACGCAAATTGCTTGGTGGTGATAGAAGTAACCATCTCGAATGGAATAGGGATATTCATCCTCTCCTATTGTAACTTATTCCAAGTGGAGGAGAAGTCTGGGTCATTCGGATACAACTCTGGAAGTGATTCCAATTTTTGGTGATACACAGAAGTAACTGCGTTCACCCTAGGCCGTCTAGACAATGCGTCTACAGCCACATTCTTACTCCCAGCCGTACGGAGGATCTGGAAGTGAAACATGGACAAAAGTTGGCCCATCTCATTTGCTTCCCAGATAATTTCCGTTGCGTAAGAAAATACCGCAAACTCTGTTGATCGGTTTTAATCACAAAATCCGCTCCTAGAAGATAATGCTTCCAGGTAGACAAGGCGTGGACCACAGCCATAAGTTTCTTCTCGTAGATCAAGGCATGCAATTCAGCATCCTTAAGTCGACTACTTTCCTAAGCCACTGCATGGGCTTCTTGGTTAAGCATTGCAACGATGCAATCACCTGAAGCATCGCAATGAACCTCATATGGTTTTCTTAAGTCTGGCACTATCAAAATAGGTCCATGGCTTAATAGGTACTTTAGCCTTACCAAAGGCACCTTGTTGTCTCGATCCCCACCAGAAAGGGATCTTTTTTCTTGTTAGGTCATGAAGTGGTCCTACTACTTGAGCAAAGCCTCGGATAAATGTAACAAATTGCTGACGTGTCGAAACCCTAATTCTGTTGAAACCCTAACCGAAACCCTAATTCTGTTGAAACCCTAACCCTAAAATCAAAAACTCTATTTCTGCCCGAAACCCTAACTCTAAAATCAGAAACCCTACGAAGAAGTAGCAGTAGGAGAAGAAGAAGTTTTACAGACTTACAAAGTCTTGACGAGTGGCCTATTTTTAAAGAAGAGTTCCCACCAACTTATGGGACCCCGTCTGATGAGGCCCAAGTGACATAAAGGCATTAAAAATAAAGCAGAACACACTTGAAAGACTTTGCACATCAAAATATGATAATGTGGCACCTGTACGGACGTTCCGGAATTCGCGGCGGATTTTTAGGGAAATCCCGAAATTTTAGGAAGGTGATTTTTTGGGGTCAGCTTTTCATAGTTGATGCTTTTAGGCTTTGGGCCTTTAAATATGAGCCTTCGGGGACCCTCTCTGGCACTTTTTAGCGCCCAGATTGCAGAGGAGGTGCTCCCCGGCTGTTGTACTTTGCGAATCAGCAGTAATATAAAGAAATACCAAAAGGGGCGTCAAGGTTTGGGCCAATCCTCTCTGGGGTGGAATTCCGCTACTCCGTGTCGCGTATCGTCTCTCACCATTTTAGTTCAGTTGTTATTTGAAGTGCTTAAAGTTGTTCAGTATGTTCTTTTCTATTGGCACATGGTGCCCGTCTTGTGACAGTGGTATCAGAGCATCAAGCGTGTGCTTTTCTAAAAGCATACCGGTCCTACAAAAGAGGAGACAAAGTTATTGGAATTTTATTCGGGATATCTTCGCCCTTCAACCCGAACTTATTAGCCACTTCCACCCTTACTTCATCGCGCATCGGGCGCGCTCCCGTCTTCATCACAGTGTTTTACAAGGCATAAGCCAATTAAGATCACTTGCAAGAGAAGGATCCAGATCTCTTTCAAGTCACTGTTTTTTCTCAGAAGCAGTGCCATGCAAATGTTGATGTCTACAGCTACCAAGCAGCATTCTCCAAGTACTTGGCAAGCTTTCAAGAAAATTTTTGCCCAAAGTTATATGGTTTCTGACATCTTCGTTCGGAGTGCAACTTCTTGCAGAGTGGGGTATCCTGAAATGCTTGCCATGGAAACCCTAGCAGATTATAACTTGAAATTTTCTCGTCATCTCTCAGTAGATGTCTCTTCACGAGCAGATGACCTTGGAGGTCCGGTACGATTGTTATGTCTTGGGACTACCATCGCCGCCAGCCGAACAGTGTCTTTCCAAGAGTTGATGGACCATGATGTGGTTGTCTACGACCTTATGAAAGGAACCTAACCCTAATTTTTGGTGCAGGTTTCAAGATGGAAAAGTCAGTCAACTTTTCGAGCTCGATTGATGTCGAGATTGCTTTTTAAGTTTAAAATCTGTTTTGAGAACTTGTTTGGTGATCCTGTTTGGAATTTGTTTGAAATGGATGGTATCTGTTTTAAACCTGTTTTGGTGCCGATTTGAATTGTTTGACTCTGGTTTGATACTGATTTCAATGATTGGTGATTTTACTCCCGGGTGGAGAAGTGAGAAATACTGCTTTGGTATTGTCTGAACCTCGAAACGACGCAGGCCGATGCTTGGGGAGCGTTTCGTTGTATGTTTGAAAACCTCAAAACGACGCAAACCAATGCCTGGGGAGCGTTCCGTTGTATGCTAGAAAACCTCCGGACGACGTAGGCCAATGCCTGGAGAGCGTTTGGTTGTATGCTTGAACTTCCAAGCGACGCAGACTGCGGTCTGGGGAGCGTTTGGTTGTACAGTCCTCTGAGCTCATGGCCTGGACCTCTTTAGGTTATTTGCGGGGGGAGTGACGAGGTAGTCGTTGAGTAGCTTCATACCGCAAACCGTTTGTCTCGGGGGAGTGCTCAGCGGCGTTGTTTGTTGTGTCTTGTAACATGCATATGTGAGCATTTGTGTTGCATTGTGATGTGTCAATTACTGAATATTCCAATTAGCCTGGGTATGTAATTTTAGTGCATCAAGACACCCGTGGAAGATGAGTACGATCTGGGTGTGATGACTAATTTTACTACGCCAGATTATCGAGTTCCGATCTGGAGAAAGGAGAAGTTAACTCCTTGATCAAAATAGCCGAAAGGAGAAGCTAACTCCTTGATCAAAAGAGCAGAAAGGAGAAGCTAACTCCTTAATAAAAAGAGCAAACTGATTGTCCCTCGGAATGACCCTCGAAAATTTTTGAGCTATCTTGAGTTGTTTTGCAGATATGTTGTAATAGCGGACAATTACTCTCTTTCAAGAAGGGGAGATGTAACAAACTGCTGACGTGTCGAAACCCTAATTCTGCTAGAATCCTAACCCTAAAATCAGAAACCCTAATTCTATCTAAAACCCTAATTCGCTGAAACCCTAACCCTAAAATCAAAAACCCTAATTCTGCTGAAACCCTAACCCTAAAATCAGAAACCCTTATTTTGCCCGAAACCATAACTCTAAAATCAAAAACCCTACGAAGAAGCAGCAGAAGAAGAAGAAGAAGTTTTACAGACTTACAAAGTCTTGACGAGTGGCCTATTTTTAAAGAAGAGTTCCCACCAACTTATGGGACCCCGTCCGATGGGGCCCCAAGTGACATAAAGGCATTAAAAATAAAGCAGAACACACTCAAAAGACTTTGCACATCAAAATATGATGATGTGGCATTCGCGGCAGATTTTTAGGGAAATCCCAAAATTTTAGGAAAGTGATTTTTTCGGTCACCTTTTCATATTGATGCTTTTAGGCTTTGGGCCTTTAAATATGAGCCTTGGGGGCCCTCTCTGGCACTCTTCAACGCGCAAATTGCAGAGGAGGTGCTCCTGGACTGTTGTACTTTGCGAATCAGCAGTAATATAAAGAAATACCGAAAGGGGCGACAAGGTTTGGGGCCAATACTCTCCGGGGTGGAATTCCACCACTCCGTGTCGCGTGTCGTCTCTCTCTATTTCAATTCAGTTGTTATTTGAAGTGCTTAAAGTTGTTCATCTTGTTCTTTCTATTGGCACGTGGTGCCCGTCTTGTGACAATAAACCTCCGATAGTAAGAACACAATCCCAAAAAACTTCGTACATCATGTACCGTAGTGGGAGTTGGCCAATCTTGCACGATTTGGATCTTTGCGGGATCCATTTTCACTTGGTTGTGTGAGACTATATGGCCGAGATAGTGTATCTCAATGAGGAAGAACTCACTCTTCTTTGCATTCATATGCAACTCATGCTTTCGCAATTCCTAAAACACTATATCCAAGTGCTTCCGATGTTCCTCCTCGGTCTTTGAAAAGACGAGTATGTCATCAAAGAACACTCCTATGAAAGCTCAGTGTGGGTTGAAAATTCGATCCATCATTCGATTGAATGTGGTAGGAGCATTGGTCAAGCCAAACGGCATTACCAAAAATTCATAAAGTCCAAAAGTTGTGCGAAAGGCAGTCTTATGGACATCTTCAGGGGCTATTCATATCTTATGATACCCGCTTTTTAAGTCAATGCGACTGAAGATGCTTGCTCCCTGCAACTTATCGAGAATATCATCAATCCGGGGTATCGGAAAGCGATTCTTGATAGTGATCTTGTTTAGAGATCGATAATCTATGCACATTCGAAACGTGCCGTCTTTCTTCTGCACCAGTAGAACTGGAGCGCAGTAAGGCGAAGTACTTGGTCGTACTAGACCTTTTTCCAGAAGCTCGTTGACTTGCTTCAAAATTTCCTCTTGTTGAGCAAGACTAACCGAATAAGGGGATAGGTTTGGGAAAGAGCTACATGGTACGAGATCAATGCAATGATCTTCCGGACGTTCCGGAGGTAGCTTGTCCGGTAGAGTATCCAAGAAACAATCTTTATACTTTTCAAGAAATTGAAACGTTTAATTTCCAAACTAGAGAAAATCAAGTAAGCAGAAACGCACTTCTTTATTTCCTTCTTAATGGAGATATGGCTTACAATAGGGAATAGCCAATCCCATGCATCAACAAAAATTTTAATATTCTTGCCCTCATGCTCAAAAGCGAGGGTCTTTTCTACATAATTTGGGACGGGTTGCATATGGTAATGCCATGGCATACCCAAGATGATATCACATCCCTCGATAGGTACCATCAAAAAGCATTCGCAGTCCTTGTATTCACCAATCCGGAGATTGAGTTGTCCTTGCACGGGAGTTGCATAATGCATTGGTGGTCAATCCCTCAAATGCCGATCCGGAAGTGATCGGAGTTCCACGCTAAGCCGGTGTGAGGCCCAAGCGTTCTGCAGTTTCCAGTGAAATGAAGTTATCCGTCGATCCAGGGTCGTAGAGGATCAACACCCGCTGGTTATTCACAGATCCCCAACCTTTAAGGAGCTGGCGCTTCCCTTTCTCCGTTTTTGTATTCCCTTGCACATCAAGAATGGAATTCAAGCTCGGTGGAGCGGGTTCCTTCTTCGATTGTTCCTTCTTCGAAGATGATTGTTCCTGCCCTTGCTGCCGAATAGGGCAATCGGGCTTCATATGTCCTTTTTCACCACAGTAGAAGCACCTTCCTTGTTCTTTGAAGGTTTGTACTTGGTTCGGTGTGAGATACTTAAGCCGTTTTCCGATACCCTCTCGCTTCTTAGGCTCATCCGGATCCTCTAGGGAACGCTTTTTGCCTTGATTGCCATGGTCATCATAGACCGCTCTTTGCCTTGCACGGTATGTTCTATGTTCCATTTGTCTAGAGGTACCAGTGGAATGTAAATCCTCAGCAATGATTGTCAACTCCATCATCCGCTGAAGGGTGTCGTGTGGTTACACCTTCATGCTCTTCCGAAGCGGTGGTTGAAGACCTACTTCAAACTTTCACATTTTTTCCTAGTCGGAAATCTTCACAAAAGGCGTAACTTTTAGAAGAACCAACCAAAACTTGTCAACATAAGCCGTGACTTTCTCTTGTTCCTTCTGGGGGAGCCAGTCCCATTCCTTCCGAATGTCCTTCTCGAAATCAGGTGGAAGAAATTGTTCATAGAATTCAGCTTTGAATTGAGCCCAGGTTCTAGCTTGAGTACCTTCCAAAATTTTGGCTAGCCACCAATTGCTTGCAATCTCCTAAAGATGCATCCCAACATAATGCAACTTGGGTTCCAGTGAAGTTTCCGTTGGCAAAAGAAACTTCAAACTGCCTGATGAAAGACAGTGCCTTGGAGATATCTCTCTGTCCTGTGTAGTTATCAAACTTCACATCCTTGCCACCGGATTTGAAAATCCACATCTTGCGGTGACGTCTGCGGTTATCCCTCTTGAGATGGGGCTTCTCTTTAGTAGTATACAAGGAAGTAGTAGGTGTTTTCTTCTTGGGAGAAGATTTAGATACTGTATGAGAAGTAGATGTAGTAGTATAGTCAGGAGAGTATGATGGAGAAGAGATAGAGACATCCTTGCTTCTGTTAAGCTGAGAAAGTTCTTTTTCCTGGCCCTTGCTCTTGGAAGGCCGTTTGTTCTGCTTCGGTGATCCCTTGTGCGTTTCGGCACCACTTTCCGCACCATCCACTTACTTCCATTAACAAGATATTCCTGACACCCATCGGCATCCGTTCCTTGCGGCTTCTTGATTCCGTCCAAAGCCTTTTAAACAGTCGGCAACGAAATAAGTTGTTGCAATTCCGCGAGTTGGGCTTGCACTTGCTTAAGTTCGTCTTCAGCGGTTCTTCCGTGGCTTGTCCTGGTTCTTCCCGTTCCTTCCCAGAATCATCCTTCTTTGTAGAGAAAGAGAGGAATCCGAGCTCTGATACCGCTGTCACAAACGGGAGCGCACACGAATAATCAACAAGATGAAAAAAAATAATCTTTCAACTAAACAGAGTTGAGGGAGAAGTTCGACACAGTATTTGGGACCAGAAGATGGGCTTGTCCCCCCCCCCCCTTAAAGAGAATCCTTTATTAGGGAGAATCTTTTTACAAGCACAAGAACCAGAGAAAACCCCTCCGTTCTAGTTCTGTGACTCGATGGTCGTTCCTTCCCGTAAGGGAAATCCGAGAGACGAGCTCTCAATCCTTTTTCAGTCTGTACTCGGAGTCGAGACTCCGCATAAAATTTCCAAATTCCGTTCTCCTTCATGATGAAGTACCTGCAAACACACACAAACACGGGAAAACAATTCGTATGGCGAATCCACAATAGATACCTGTAGCTCTTGGCGGAAAAGCGACTTCCGTGCTTCACAGTCTCGAGATCTCTTGCATCTTCTGGCGGTAGAGTCTTCTCTTGCTGGCGCTGACAATTCCTCTTGCTGGCCACAGCAGGAGTAGCTGAGCAAAGGCTGGCCGCGTAGAGATCGCCGTGATTTTATTTTTTATTTTTTTTCTGTTCTACCCGAAATATGGAGAGAGACTTTGCTGGCTGGTTTTGTTGCTTTATTTTCTAAGTGGTTGCCCACTTATTAAGTGGGCAGCCGGCATATTTTAAAATTGGTCTGAGCCTGCACAAAAACTCAATAAAACCTAATAAGTTAAAAACAATGCCTTTCACAACACTTCCCCAGCGTCCCTGGATGCAACCACATGCACAAATGCAATGTAGACATAGATTCCTCGCGGGAAAGTGTCTGCTCTTCTCGGAAAACTCGTTAAAATATTCCGCTTTTTAAGAAAAGCTTCTCAGAACCCATCTTTATTCTTATGCTTGCGTCTTTACACATATTCCTCTTTCCAATTCCGGTTTCTTGCCAAACCAACGAGTTCCCTTTCCAATGCTCCCATCACCCCATCACGTGACGCATCAAGAATATTCGTTTCTCGGTCTCTCCTACCGAACTAACGGTGAAACCCCTTCGCGATGCTTAATGTCACCCATCATATGACGCATCATAGTTTTCTGTTCCTGATGGCTTTTAATAATTCCAGTAGATCTATTGTTCCTAACCTTACTGTTCAAGTATACATCTTTAAATATCCTAATTTCAATAAGAAGAAAATACTCGAGAAAATAAGAAAATAGTCCATTTAGCAACATGAACATGGCTCTGTGTTCCACGTAGACATGCTACTACAACCTCTTCGAAGCCAAGGTATGCCTGAGAGGGATATTGTGCCGACAACATTGTGAGCCTATTTGCAAGACCTGCAAGCCCGGACAAGACCATTAGATAGGTTTTCCCATTTGAGAACCCTCTCGCATAAATGGTTTGTAAATCTGTTTGATGGGTGTTATTACACATTGATGGGCAATTGACCATTGCATCTCATTGGTGCATCAAATCAACTCCGGAGGTGCTTTATCTTGAAGAGTTGCCGTAGCGGTTAGTCAAGTCGAGTGTCGCAAATTGCTGACGTGTCAAGCCTGTCACAAAGTGATGACGTGGTGGACAGCAAAAACCCTAATTTCTGCCAAAAACCCTCATTTTCGGAAATCGCGGAGGCTTTTTTTTTTTTTTTTTTTTTTGGAAACTGATGAGCGACGCAAATTTTGCACTCTCTAAGAGAGAGAGAGAACTGATGCTTTTTATTTTAAAAGCTTTTGGGGCTCTGCTTTTGGGCATCCCTTGTAACCTTTAAATTAGTGGTGAGGGCCTCACTTCTCAGAGCATCTGGACGCAGAGTCTAAGAGTGAAACCCTAGCCACTCTCTTGTACTTTGATCTGATTAATACAAAAAGAAATACCGAAAGGGGCACCAGTCTTTGGGGCCAATATCTCTAGGCACAGAACTCCGCCGGGCCAGTGCAAATCTATTGTGATCTATGGATTGTTTTGAAGTGGTTATTTGGTGCTGTCGCGGTTGATTCTTGACTTGGAGTGTCCAAGTCTATTACAGTGGTATTAGAGCACGGCCGATTTCTCTTCTACGGGAAATCCGATCCCCGAAAAAAAAATTCCGCGGCACCTATGGCTTCAGGCAATGATCAGTCGACTCCCTCTGCATCTGGAGATGCAAGCTGGGATCACAACGAAGATTCAGATAGAGAGTATGACCCGCCTCGGCCTACTCAGGCGGAGCAAAGAGAGATGGAGCGTCATCAATTGATTGGCGATGCAACAAAGATGCTGCTCAATTTTGCCAAGGACCCGAAGATGGCAAAATATATGAACCAGACCTCTTTGGAAGAGGTACAGATGGAGTGGCAAAGAACCACAACACCACTCCCGAAACCCGCTCTCAAGAAACCTTCTGCCTCCAAGACATATACGGAGAAGGAACTGGAGAACGTAGTTGATGCATGGATTGCTTAGCTTTTCGACGTGCAAAAGAAAGACAAAAAGCACGGCAAAAAGCAGAAGAAAGGTACTGACTTCCCGGGATATCTGGGTCGTCAGTTGACATTTGACAAGGCAAAGAAACTGAAGAAGCGCGTCAAGTTTGTAGGCCTACCCAGTTCTTCTTCTTCTTCTTCTGACAGTTCTTCTAGCTCTTCAGACTCGAGCGAAGAAGACAGGAAAAGCAAAAAGCGAAGCAAGAAACAACGCTTCGGAAAGGGCAAGAAAAAGGCAAGGAAGTCTAAGTCTCGCCCATTGAGTGACACTTCTACAGAGGACTCGTCTACGGACAGTTCAGACTTTGACAACGGAAACTTTTATGCAAACAAGAAGAATTTTTACAAAGCCAACAAGTATGACTTTCTCGAAGATAAAAGCAAGAAAGTTCGAGAGTTTAAGGAAGGTGGCCACTCGATCAAGTTTGATACTTTTTCAGGATACTAAAATGCTTCGAAGGCTTTGTCTTTTATACAACAGTTTGACATCGCTTTCGCAGGAGGACGCTATTCAGAGCACTCCAAGATTCGGAGAGCTGCCTCTTATTTTAAGGGGAATGCTCGCACTTGGTGGTCCACGCTTCTATTAAACAAGACTCTGCCAGTTAAATGGCTGAAATTTGAAAAGCTTTTTATTTCTTCTTGGTTGACTCAAGAGTTTGAGCGAGATATACGAGCTGCTTGGAACCATCTCCGGATGACCAAGAGCGATACAGTGAATTCTTACTGTGAAAGATTCTGGAACTCTTTTCTGCCTGCCTCTTCATTCAAGAAGATCTCCTTCAGAGAACAGATTGAGCGGTTTACCTTGGGTCTACCTACAGAGATCCGAGATCACTGCTTGGAACAGAAGTCAGCTTCTATTCAGGAGTTGACGAGTCATGCGAAGCGGGGCTTTGCCATTCACTATGGCAGTCTGACCTACCCCACAGATAAGGCCATGACACAACGAGCCAAATAGACTTCTGGGAATGAAAGTAGAAAGAAAAAGAGCAACCCAGAGAAAAAGGATGCACGACCCAAGCTTACTCCTCAGGAGAGAGCTCGCTTCATCAGAGAGGGGAAGTGCTTTGGATGCAGGGAACATGGACATATCTCCACGAAGTGCCCTAAAAAGGCACAGAAAGAACAAAATGATAAAGACGACGACAGGCGTGAGAGTTCGAGAGAAGCTGAGGAATGTGGCAGAAAAGGCAGATAGAAAAGTAGAACTGGTACCACATGGCGTGGGACCTGTACCTAATCTAATGAATGAAAGTACAAACTTTGCCGCTTTTGGGGCAAAGTGAAGGATCAGGAAGCTCTTTTGAAGGAGCCAAGGCCAACTTCTTTTCACTTGGAATTGGCGGCTCGATTTGGAATTACGCCCGACAGACTGACGCCATAGGCGGAGGTAGTTCGACTGGCACCCGGATGGGATGTTGCCATTACACCGAGCATTGGCAAACTTTGTTTGCAATGACAAGGGTGTTCAGGGCATGCGAGTGACGTTCTACTCAGGATCCCTTGGTACCACAAGAACTACGCCGTGGTTGACTACCGGACCGAGAAAGCGACTTTGATAAATGAAGGGCTTAGAGATTGTACTTGATGAACTTTAGTTTCTTACTCATTCTTTTGGGAGAGAACTGAACGATGGATAAAGGTTGAATATGTTTTGACCTGATGAAAAGAACGCCAAGATTTTTCTCCACACTCATGCCAATTTCTTTTCAGAGGGCCTGAAGATCAAACCATTGATCTGATACTTGGAAGCACGCCACCGAATCGGCCACCTTACCGTGGAGCAGAGTACAGAATGAAAAGATTATGAACCCAGTGAAAGACCTCTTGGAAAAAGGGTCTTGTCCAACCTAGTACTTCACCGTATTGCTCTCCAGTGTTCTTGGTTTTGAAGAAAGACGGATCTTGGAGAATGTGTATCGATTATAGCACTCTCAACGAAAGCACCATCAAGAACAGATTTCCGATTCCTAGGATCGATGATATACTCGACAGGTTACAGGGATCCTCGTGCTTTAGCAGGATTGACTTGAAGAGTGGATATCATCAGATCAAGATAGCGCCAGGAGATGTCTACAAGACAGCTTTTCGGACGACTTTTGGGTTATTTGAGTTTTTGGTGATGCCTTTTGGCTTAACCAATGCTCCCGCGACATTTAACCGGATGATGGACAGGATTTTTCGAGAGTACAGGCTTTTTTTTTTTTGGCACTTTCTTTGACGACATCATTGTTTTCTCCAAGAATGAGGCAGAACACAGAGATCATCTGCTTCAAGTCTTTTAGGCATTACGAGATCACACGCTAGTGATTAATGCAAAGAAAAGTGAATTTTTCCTACCATGGATACACTTTTTGGGACACATTGTGTCAGTAGCAGAGTGCAAATGGACCCGGCCAAGATAGAGACTATCCGTGATTGGCCCGATTTGAGGAATGTCCATGAAGTTAGAAGCTTCTTGGGACTGTGTTCGTACTACAGGCGGTTCATACGAAAGTTTGCAGAGGTTGCTTCCCCTTTGCATACCTTGACACAGAAAGGAGTACCTTTTTCGTGGGGACCCACAGAGGTGACTGCCTTTCGGACATTGAAAGAGAATTGACTACGGGACCTATTTTGACTTTGCCGGACTTGCAGAAGTCATTTGAAGTATATTGTGATGCTTGTGGTCGTAGTCTGGGTGCGGTCTTGATGCAAGAAGGCCATGTCATAGCTTACGAGAGCCGTTTGTTCTCTAGGCCGGAGATGACAGCACACATCTATGAGAAAGAGCTTTTGGCGATTATCCACGCTCTTACTCAGTGGCGGCATTACCTACTCGGAGCGGATTTTACTGTCTTTACAGACCATCAGAGTTTGCGCTACTTCTTGTCACAGAAGAAGCTTTCGGAAAAGCAGATGCGGTGGACGAACATCTTGTCACAGTTCCACTTCCAGATTGTCCATGTGCAGGGACAGAAGAATGTGGTGGCAGATGCTTTGTCTCGGAAACCGTTGGTTCTGGCTGTTTCCGCGATACATCATAGGAGCTTCGAGGATATGGTCGATCAGTATGCCACAGATACAGATTTTGCAGATATTTTCACACGGATACGGGATGGGGAGACAGTAGTTGGATACTCCCTTCGGGAAGGCTACTTGATGAAAAAGACTATGTTGTGCGTTACACAGCCGTTGAGGGATAAGGTTATGACTAAATGCCACTGTCCACCTTTTACGGGTCACCGCGGCATTGCTACCACCATGAAAAGGGTAAAGAGATACTTCTTTGGGCCGAGACTCAAAAAGGATGTGGAAGAGTTTGTGCGCAGTTGCTTGGTATGCCAGAAGGTCAAGTTTGACAAGCATAAGGCACAGGGATTGTTACAGCCTTTACCCATACCCACCCACCCCTGGGAAAGTATTGCAATGGATTTCATTTTTGATCTCCCAAGAACACAGAATGATCACGATGATTTTCCGATTACATGGCACGTCTGAGACGATTGTCTCCGACAAAGACCCCAGATTTATGAGTTTGTTTTGGAAGGCAATTTGGGAGAACATTGGCACGTAGTTGCAGTTCTCGTCATCGTTCCACTTGCAGACTGACGGGCAATTTGAGATTGCCAATTCAGTAATTTTAGATTTATTGAAGTCTTGTATCTCGGATCAGAAGACTCAATGGGAAAAGAACTTACCTTTGGTGGAATTTGCCTACAATAACACGATACACTCTTCGACGAGGAAGACGCCATGTGAGATTGTTGAAAGTGCTGCGAAGGTTCCATCCTTCCTGAGCACGAAAGATTAGATATTTGAAGCGGATGAATATTCGTGAGGTTTGGATACGGCTTTTGCCAAGGTTCGCGAGACTTTGCAGGAGTCTCAAGAACGACAGAAAAAGGCAGTGGATCGCCATCGTCGCGACTTGAAATTGAAGGAGGATGATTGGGTGCTCTTACGTTTTGAGAAGGCACGCCTATGAAAGAAAAAGGGAAAGGAGAGGCTTTTTCCAAAGCTTAGTATGCGATACTACGGACCTTTCCAGATCACTGACAAGATAAATGATGTCTCCTTCCGATTGAAACTGCCAGATACTTGGAGGATTCACAATGCATTGCATGTGAGTCTCTCGAACCCTGTTAAGGGTGATGTACCTGATGATGTGGAGCCTGATGAGCAACCCGCAATGGAAGAAAACGAGGAGACCCTTGTTCTTGAACAGATTTTGGCACATACGGATATGAAGAAAGGTAAAGTCCGAAGGCGGTTCTTGGTTAAATTCAAGAACTTTCCTGCATTTGATGCGAAGTGGATGGAGGAGAAGGACCTAGCAGATACTCCTCGGATTGTGAAACTTTACCTCGACGCTTTGGTTTAGCATAGTCTACTCCAAACGGAACCCAGAATTCATCTTGGCAGGAGATCTAGTGCACTGGGATGCACAAGAGAGGAGTTACTCCACTCCTTTGTCAACAGATGCCTCGATTTTGATACTAAAGTCATTGATGTCTCTTTGAGCTTCAGGGATACTGAGAGCTAACAGTATTCTGCTGGATGACTTTATGAAATGGAATTCCTGATAATGATATTGATTTGTTCTTGACTTCTTTTGAGTGCAGGAACTCATAGCCGAAATGACTGCAGCATTTTGGTCTGATTGATCTCGAGTAGACATGGTTGCAATAAGGGTTAGTCAATCGGACATTGATGAGGTCCCGATTGGACCTAGATGTGATTGCTAGCTACATTGCCGATAAATCATGCTCTAAGATCCGAATGAATGTTGAATGTCATGTGATGTCCTGTGATGTCTGGTGATGTCCTGTGATGTCCTGTGATGTCGTGTGAGGTGACTGTCGATTTTGTACATGTGCTAGATGTGTGTTCCTAGTACGTAGATACTAACAGTCAGTGTCTGCTAAGACGGTTTATGGCTTTTGTCGGTTTTGCAGGCGTAATCGCGGTCGATTACAATGCTTTCAAGAGGGGGTATGTAACAAAGTGATGACGTAGCGGACAACAGAAACCCTAATTTCTGCCAAAAACCCTAATTTTCGAAAATCGCGGAGGCTTTTTTTTTTAAAAAAATTTGAAAAATGATGAGCGACGCGAATTTTGCTTTTTTTTAATTTAAAAAAAAAAGAGAAAAGACTCTCTAAGAGAGAGAGAGAGAACTGATGCTTTTTATTTTAAAAGCTTTTGGGGCTCTGCATTTGGGCATCCCTTGTAACCTTTAAATTAGTGGTGAGGGCCTCACTTCTCAGAGCATCTGGACGCAGAGTCTGAGAGTGAAACCCTAGCCACTCTCTTGTACTTTGATCTGATTAATATAAAAAGAAATACAGAAAGGGGCGCCAGTCTTTGGGGCCAATATCTCTAGGCACGGAACTCCGCCGGGCCAGTGCAAATCTATTGTGATCTGTGAATTGTTTTGAAGTGGTTATTTGGTGCTGTCGCGGTTGATTCTTGACTTGGAGTGTCCAAGTCTGTTACACAAGCCACTGAAAAACGGAGCCACAGTGCAGATCATCGGCCGCGGGACCTAAACCCTAAGAAGCAGAAGCAGTAGTAGAAGATGACGTGGCAAAATGTACTGAACTCAAGATTGGGCGTTGGCTCACTGACGTGGCAGGCTCTTTGGAATCCCGCGTTTCACACTGACTGCTGACGTGGCAGTCTGTACGGAATCCCATGTTTCACGTTGACTGCTAGCATGGCAAACTGTACGGATTTCCGTGATTTGCGCTGACAAGTGCTAACATGGCATTGTACGGATTTACTTTGCGCTCACAGCTTTCGAACAAGATGCTTTTCTACCAGATGCTTTTGAGTTTAAGGCTTTTCATGTAAACTGCTTTTGGGCATAGGGCCTTCAAATATAAGGCCATGGGCTCATTCTCTGGCATGCTTCTGGACGAAGGTGCCGAGGATGGAATACTGGCTTGTACTCTGATGATGCAATATAAAGAAATACCGAAAGGGGGGCCAAGGCTTGGGACCAATACTCTTTGGGGTGGAACTCCGCCACTTCGTGTTGCGTGTCGTCTCTCTCTCTTTCAGTTCAATTGTTATTGAAGTGCTAAAAGTCTATTCAGTATGTTATTTTTCGTTGGCACGTGGTGCCCGTCTTGTGAGAGTGGTATCAGAGCATCAAGCGTGTGCTTTTCTGAAAACATATCGTCCTACAAAAGAGCAGACAGAGGAGACCAGAGACTATTGGAATATTATGTGAAGTATCTTCGGGACCCGATCCCGAACTTATTAGATACTCCCACGCTTACTTCATCGCACATCGAGCATGCTCCCGTCTTCACTGCTCATGTCTTACAAGGCATAAGCCAAAAAGATCACTTGCAAGAGAAGGATCCAAGATTTGTTTCGAGTCATTGTTTTTCTCAAAAGCAGTGCCATGCAAATGTTGATGTCTATAGCTACCAAGCCGTACACTCCAAGGACTTGGCAAGCTTTCAAGAAAATTTTTGCCCGAAGTTATATGGTTTCTGACATCTTCCTCTGCAATGCAACTTCTGACAAAGCCGGGTATCCTAAAATGCTTGCCACGGAAACCCTAGCAAATTACAACTTGCAGTCATTAGACGTCTCTCAACAGGTGTCTCTTGTTGATAACCTTGGAGGTCCAATGTGTAAGGTGCAGCAGAATGAATGATGAACTTTACTCAAGATGAGTGCTCCGAACTGTGCTCAAGGTTCCTTTTACTTATGGAAGGGAGAGCCTTCCGTTCTTAATGAGAGAGTGCAATGGACACAACAAAGTAAATGGACACTGTGCGAGAAGGTGTATGAGACTGAGAGATAGAGAGAGAAGAGAATACGACACCAGAGACGTTGTAAAACCCTCCTCCGAAGGCCCCACTCTAGTTGACGAGAGTGGTCTACTATTGATTGCACAAACTGGTACAAAGTGGATGAATGAGAACTGATGCAAGTCTAGGCTATGTCGATGTCGACAACATGGATGACGAGACCGACTCGATGGCTGAAAATTGATGTGCTTGCTCTGCTGTCAAAAAACGCCAATGGGCTGAAATCTGTTGCTGCAAAAACGCAAGTGCTGGAGCAAGTAAAACGCTAGTTTGCTGCATTTCCGTGGCTTCGGCTGCCCTAAAAAACGTTGATTTGCGGCCCTTTGAAGTCCTCCGAAAACGCTGTTTTGGCTGAGGTCTTATCGCTAAATTGTTGAGCCTATGGTACTGCTGAAAATGCTAGGGAAAAGCGATGATGCTGATGCTGAAAAACGCCAGAGTGTGGGAGTCTACGGCGATGAGGCTACTGCTGAAAAACGCCAGCAGAGGATGGTCGCTTGCTTGGAGGAAAATCGCCACCAAGGGGGGAAGTCTAGCTTGAGAGAGAGAGGGGGAACCTACTGCCTTTAGCCTGTGTTCTCCTTGCTCTTCTGCCAAATAGTGCTAGCCTGGGTTTGCTTACATATTATCTTACCCAAATTGCCCTACTCAGTTCCCAACAAAAGTCACTTAAAATAATAAGTGACAAATGTCAAAAATAGGAAAAATATGTTTAATGCACTAAAAAATGCTCCTGATGGATTCTGTTGGATTCTGATGGTAATGCTGATGATCATGCGTTGTGCAACCAGAGGATATGCATCTGCCTGGGCATGCACGGTCTGCGAACAGACTCACAAAAGTGCCAGAACACTTCCTAAGCTAAACTGACTGGACTGACTGAACCCTTGTCATGTTGTAGCTTGTCCACGAACACATAGGGTTGGATGTGTCACGTGACATCCCCTTCTTTTTAAAGTGAGGTACTGGTACTGAACTGCATGGCTTCCTTGTAGTCTGCCAACAACTCTGGATAATCCTTGAAAAACTCTTCGTCGACCCACACCACTTCGTGGGTCCCACGATCCTTGAACTTCAAAAAGTATTGTCTCACTTGCTTCTTCGAACCATGTTGAAACCGATGCAACAACACTTGCTCCGACGCCATGACTTCAGCTTCATCGATGATCTCCTGTTCTTCTTCTTCCAAAATGTCCTGTGGAGGTGTTCCCTGAAACACTTTCAACCAAGAAACATGGAAAAACGTTGTGCATTGACCATGAGTTAGGCAACTGCAATTTCATTGAAACCACATTTTCCTTTTTAATGACTAGAAATGGACCATACATACGAAAAGACAATTTTGGACACTTCTTTTCAACTTGCTTAAGACGTTGCTTCATGATTCTTAAATACACCCAATCCCCTTCCTTGATCGAAACATCCTGACGATGCTTATTAGCCTGCCGTGAATAAGATTCCTGAGCCTTGCTTAGCCGAAGCTTCACACTCTCAAAAATCTCATCCAATGACTGACTTTCAGTATTGGCATCAGGCATTTGATTGATCGAGCGAGTCAAAAGTGACTCGAACGGACGGCCAAAAGTTGCCTCATACGGAGTTCGACCGATGGTAGAAGAAAAAGAGTCATTCAAAATAGCCTGAATTAATAAGCGATAGAGCTCCCACTGAGACTGCTAATCATGCACATATGACTTTAAAACATCAAAAGCCAATTGATTGTAAATCTCTGTCTGACCATCTGACTATGGATGAAAAGCCGATGAAAAATTCAACTTAGTGCCAAAATTTTCAAAGAGTGCGCCCAAAAAATTGGACGTGAACTTAACATCCCTATCTGAAACAATTGATTGGCAAACCACAAAGGGGTATCAATGCTTAATGAACAACCGTGCTACATCTTGTGCAGTGACTGTGGCTTTACAAGGAATCAACATGCAAAACTTACTAACGATCGACAATTGTCAAACATTGAGTGTTACTTGAATGCAAACTTGGTGGAAGGTTAGTCACAAAATCCATGGAAATATCTTGAAAAGGTCCGTTGGGAATAGGCAGCGGAAGCAAAAGGCCTTGCTGCTTACCCCGAGGAGCTTTTACCTTTTGACATATAGTGCACTGAGTGACATAACAAAACACATCCTTTCGCATTTTAAGCCAATAAAAGAATCTTTCTATTTTTTCCAAAGTGGTGTTCATTCCCATGTGCCCACCCGTGAGAGAATCATGTGCATCATGCAATATGGTTGGCTTGAGAGAGGGCAACACACATAAACGTTGACGAAAATACAACAAACCATCACGAATGAGATAGTTGCTTGGCCCTTGGGAAGCAAAAGCCTGCAACCAATGCTTACCAAACTCGGAATCCGCATACTGATTCTTCATGCTGTCGAAAGACACCCTGAATAGAAAATGTGGATCTTGACTCAAGAGCCAAAATCTGTCCTTTGTGACTCAACGCATTTGCAACAGGGTTAGCTTTTCTAGGCATATACTCATCAAACCTCCAAATTGCTCAAAAAACTGTGATCACCGTGCTGAGCGATCACTCCAATGTGCACTAGGCATAGACTGGAGCCACTTGAGGGCTTGATGACCTGTGCGAACTGTAAACTCTCTACCATAAAGAAAATGCTTTCAATGCTTAAGAGAGTAAATGACAGACAAAAGTTCTTTATCATAAACTGAATAAATCTTTTCCGCACTATTGAGCTTCCGGCTAAGGAAAGCTACAAGACGACCATGCTGCTGAAGCACAGCGCCTATGGCAACATTGCTCGCATCAGTCCATATCTCAAAGGGATCATCCCAAGAGGCAAGGATAAGACATAGTGCTTCTGTCACCGCAACCTTGAGAGCTGTGAAAGCCTCAATAGCTGCTTCGAGCAAGTCTACGCGCTGACGGCGAGTCTTTACCCCTTTCAAAACATCAGTGTCACGTAACACATGAGTCTATTCGTAGACTGTGTATACCCAGTCACTTGGTATAGATGCATATCCTTCGGTTGCACACAGCATGATCATCAGTATTCCCTTCAGAATCCATCAAATTCCATCAGGGAAATTTTCCAGTGCATTTAGTCTATTTCCCCTATTTTTTGTATTTTTCACTTATTATTTTTAAGTGACTTCCCAACAAAAGTAGACAGGGCAATTTTGCTAAGTTTGTATATAAGCAAACCCAAGTTGGCACTCAATGGCAGAAGAGGCAGCAAGAGCACCGCTCAACAGGCACCTTCTCAACAGAACCCCAAAGGCTTCTAGCGTTTTTGCTCCACAGCAGCTTGGCTAGCGTTTTTGGACAAGACACAGCAGATCAGCCAGCGTTTTCTGTCACCAGCGTGTGACTACTATCTATCCTTTTTGTTGATTTCTTTCTTATTATCTATTTACTTTCACTTTTTGGAAACACCCCTCGAGAAATCTAACTGCCCTGCATTGCATAGCTAGTGTGGAACTGTCCAGAGGGAGTCCAGGCCCGAGGGCAAGAGAGCACTAAGGTTGGACAAAGACTATGGTTAGCCAAATTCGGTTCATTGACTAGCCAAAGTGGAATCCTTTGCTACAGAGGCTACAATTCAGTTCTCGATGTGGCCGTAGTGTACAAAGAGAGTCGAATGACCTAGAAAGATACAATGGCAGCATCTCCTAAAATTTAGGGAACTGCTATTTTGGGACTTGAAAATGTGTTTGCGTCATTACCTCCGGAATGACAAGGGGAACATTTTCTTACTCTGCCGTGAAGTCAACTGGGCGACCGGTTGGGAGATTTTTAGGCGGCAACCCCGAAACGGGAAAATGCTTATAAATGTGCCAAGTGGCACCTTCTGGTGCACTTTCCTCATGCAACAAGAACTGGCGCTGAATTTTAAGCTGGGAGAGCCTCCTTTTCAGATTTTGTCACAGGTTAAGAGCTATGGAGTGCTTGCTTTCCCTCTTATACACAGTGCGGTGCCAAGAGTGATGCCTTGCACGCTACGCACTGCCCTCTCTCTCCCCTATGGCAGTATGTTATGCCCCACTAGTGGGCTTTTCATTTGACCAATGTACAGTTGTGTCGGTTCATGCGCGATTGCCGAGGCAAGAGCCTCTTGCACAGGTACTGGATTAGCTAGCGGCTAATCCCCCGCAAGTACAGGTGATTCGGAGAGGTTTCACGCTCGAAATCTCGTCCGATTCAAAGGGCAAGTAGCCCTACAGGTGCGGGAGCTTGAGGACTTGCTACGGATGCGACCGGCACGCGAAACGGAGCCCGAAACAGTAAATTACAGCCTGCTGTGTATTTTTGCAGGTTTAGGGTTTTGGCCCTAAACGGACCCTAATACTCCCAGGAGGTTCGGGAACGCAAGGGGACCGCTGTACAGGTGATCTGGTGCATTTTCAGGGCTGAAAACAGAGAATTCAGCGTGCTGCAGATTCTCGCCAGGTTTTACAAAGTGCCCGTATGCGTCGGGAAAGTCATTCAATGCGTGGGAATACTGACTGTGAAGTGTCCTAGTACAGTTATGCTCCCGAAATCAGGCCGGAACAGTGGAAATTCAGCCGAGTTTGTGCGGGGCAGCTTGTAGGGAACCACAACGTTTATTCCCTCTTTTGAACAATAAAGAAATACCGAAAGGGGCGCCTAAGTTAGGGGCCAATCTGGTGTCGGTCTACTCATACAGGCCGGTTTCATGGTTCCATCGACGGGATTAAATCACTTTTTCCCATAGAAGTGAGCCTTGGTCAGTTTGGGCTTGAAGACACAGGGGATCATAGACCAGACACAGGGAATTGCAATTATGGCTGACAGACCAGATGATGTGACTGAAGAGGTTTCCTCTTCATAGGGTCAACAGACACATGAAGTGGGTGAGTCCTCAAGACCACCACAGACAGATGACGATATATTCAGGACCCAGTTGGCTATTGCTGTGGCTATGTTCACACAAGTAATGCAGAACCCGAGGTTTTTAGCCTTTCTGCAACCTCCTGTTCCGTCTCAGCAAGTTGGGTCACTGGATCATATTCAAAAGCCTGTTAAGGCTGGAGCACAGGTGATTCATACCGCACAGTCAATGGAAACACCTGTACACTTGACGGAGAACATGCAGTCTCCACAACCTATGCCTAAGGTGCAAGAACAGGTGGCTGAGATGCCAGTCTTTCAAGCTGTACCAGTTCAGCCCGCCACCTTTCAGCAGCCTATAGCTGGTTCTAATGGGCAGGGAAGCAACCTACAGGCTATGCAACAGGTCTTCCCACCACCTTCAGTACACCCTGGCTATTTTGGAGGTGGATCGGTATTCCAGAGCATGGCTGGTCATGCACCTGGAAATCAGTTTTACACGCCAGGAACAGTGTTTGGGGGTGCTCAAACGATGATGCCTAACCCCATGTACAGTGTCATGGGTATGCAACCAGGGTTTCAGAGCACTCAGGGCCAATTTGCGATGCCACAGGCAAATTTTGGTATGGCTAGAATTACAAATCAGCAGCCAAATATGGCATTTCCAGGTCAAGTTAATAGCGGCCAAGGAACACAGATGAACCCTAATAGTGTTCCCATGTTTCAGTCACTACCATATGACAATTTAACGCCGCTGGAGAGGCCAACTCCGTACAAAGAAGGTGGCAAAGGTGTGACTTTCACGACCTTTACAGGGTTTGATGACAGGAAGAAGGCTCTCTCATTCCTCCAGCAGTTTGACAAGGCCTATGCAGGGGGAAACTTTACAGAGGCTTCAAAGGTCCGCAAGGCAGCCACTTTCTTGACAGGAAATGCGGGACAATGGTGGACAACTTTATTGCTTCAAGGGCAAGCTCCGTCCACATGGATTTACTTCAAGCAGATTTTTGCAGCAGCATGGTTATCTGATGACTTTGAAGCAAATGTCATGAAAGAATGGCACCAGCTTAATGCTGCTACTTGCAAGAATCTGGATGATTACAATCGGAAGTTTTGGAAAGCTCTACTTCCAGTAACTTCCTATACGTTTGTGCCATTGACAGAACAGATTGAAAAATACTGTTGTGGCCTACCCAAAGGATTGAGAAAATACTGCACGAAGACAAAAGTCACTACTTTGACGCAGCTCATCGAGGTAGCAAACACTGGCAATGCTTTGCTCAAGGGAGAAGATTGTGAATTCAATACTGGCGTCAAGGAAGGATCAACCAAGAAAAATTCAGCGAAGAAGTATGTTTCCAAGGAGGTTCCTAGAGTGACTCAGGAGCTAGCCAACGCAGGGAAAGGCAAAGCTTCGGCTGAATCAGAAAAGGGACCAGCGAAGAAATGGAAAAGACGTTTTCCTTGCAAGTCTGAAGAGCAAAAGAAGGTCCTAAGGACAGAGAACAAATGCTTTATATGTGAGCAGCCTGGCCACATTGCTTACAATTGTCCTACAAAGAAAAAGCCAGCTGATTCTGATGACAAGGAAGACAAGAAAGGAAAGAAGCCCATGGCTGGTCTAGTGCCAGATATGGTGGGCGACAAGCCAAATTCAGATGCAAGTGAGCTTTGCAGAGCATGGGGAAAGGTCAGGGATCAAACAGTGCTTATCTTCTTTGATCCAGGTGCCAAAGCCAACTTTATTTCCCCAGAATTGGCTTCAAAGTTGGGAATCAGACCTGAAGAGATGGGGTATACAGCAGAGGCAGGTTTGGCATGTCCTGGCCATACAGAGGCTGTGACACCCATCATTGGAAAGTTGCGTCTACATATCCAATCCTATGTAGATGCTGAAGAATTTTACATCATGCCACTGGACGGATGTGATGTGTTGTTAGGTATTCCTTGGTTGTTTCGTGTACAGGGAATCATGGATGCCTACAACAAAAAGATCACTGTACAGAGCAGGGGAAAGACTCACATTCTGGATGTAAAGCTTATAGGGCAGTCTATTCCCACTGTATCAGCTTCTGCTATTACTTCTGTAATGAAAAAGCATCTTTCTGCGTACTTGGTTTTTGCACGTGAAGTGTTAGATTGTGATGAATCAAATTTATCTGTGTTCGATAAAGAAAGGTCTATGTTTTTACAACAGTATAGTGACTGTTTTTCCGTTTCGTTACCGTCTCAATTACCGCCAGAGAGACCCGAGGACCATGCGATAGATTTGGTGCCAGGCAGTAGCCCACCAAATAAGCCTCCGTACAGGGTTAGTGCAGCTCAGCAGAAAGAAATAATGGGCCAAGTACAGGAGTTGTTAGAAAAGGGGCTGATTCAGCCCAGTTCATCTCCATTCTGTTCTCCAGTGTTGTTGGTGCAGAAAAAGGATGGCTCATGGCGTATGTGCATCGACTACCGTGCACTGAACAAGAATACCATCAAGAATAGGTTTCCTATACCTAGAATTGATGATATTATGGACAAATTAGAAGGAGCAGCTATGTTTAGCAGGATAGATCTAAAGAGTGGGTACCATCAGATCCGTATTAGATAAGAGGATGTGCACAAGACTGCTTTTAGAACGACGTTTGGCCTTTACGAATTTTTAGTGATGCCCTCTGGTCTCACAAATGCTCCTGCTACGTTCAATAGGATGATGGACAGAATTTTCCGTCCACACCAGCAATTTGTTGGTACATTCTTTGATGACATGATAGTCTACTCAAAGAATGAAGAGGAGCATAGGCATCACTTGGCCATTGTGTTCAAAGAGCTACGCAGTCATAGGTTGCTCATCAATGCAAAGAAAACTGAGTTTTTTCTGGAAGAGATTCACTTTCTGGGACACATTGTCTCAAAGGATGGTGTCAGAATGGATCCTGCAAAAGTTGAAGCGATCAAGTCATGGCCAAATTTGAAGACGGTGCATGATGTCCGAAGCTTTTTGGGACTATGCTCCTATTACAAAAGGTTTATCTGAAATTTCGTTGAGATTGCTTCACCTTTACATGCTCTTCAAAAGAAGGCAGTCACCTTTAGATGGACAAAGAAAGAGATTTCAGCTTTTAATCTCTTAAAGGAAAAGATGACTTCAGATCCAGTCATTGTGTTGCCAGATCTTAGGAAGTTATTTGTGGTCCAGTGTGATGCCTGCGGTAGTAGCATTGGTGCAGTGCTAATGCAAGATGGCAGGGTATTAGCCTATGAGAGCAGAATTTTGCAAGGGCGAGAGATGACCATGTAGGTCTATGAGAAAGAGTTACTGGCTGTGATTCATGCGCTCTTAAATTGGAAACACTACCTGCTAGGTGCAGACTTTGTTGTCCAAACGGACCATCAGACCTTGCGATACTTCTTGACACACACAAAGTTATCTGAGAAGCATATGCGATGGGCAAATATCTTGTCCATGTTCCATTTTCACATTGTGCATGTGGAAGGCAAGAAGAACGTTGTGGCTGATGCCTTGTCAAGGAAGCCACAAATTTCAGATGTGTCAATTCCTTATCATCATGAACTTGATGATATGAGAGAACAGTATGCAAATGATGAAGATTTTGCAAGGGTCTTCGAGCAGCTAATGGATGGACAACGTCATGAACACTATCTTCTTAAAGACGGGTTCATGATGATGCATGGCAGATTGTGTGTCACAAAGCCATTGCGACGCAAAGTTATGGAAGAGAGTCATGTCCCACCGTATGCAAGGCATCATGGTATCGATGCTACAGTTAAAGCGGTTGAGACATTCTTCTATTGGCCTACATTGAGAAGGGATGTGGATGCCTTTGTGCGAGAATGCCTCATATGCCAAAAGGTCAAGTTTGACAGGCAAAAGGCACCAGGGTTATTGCAACCACTACCTATTCCAGATAAACCATGGGAAAGTATTGCTATAGATTTTATCTTTGATCTTCCGAGAACGCAGACAGGAAACGATGGTATTTGGACCATTATTTGCAGATTCAGCAAACAGGCTCATTTTATTCCTGTCAGGAAGAAGATAAAGCCAGATCATATGGCACGCTTGTTTATGAGCAATATTTTCAAGTATCATGGCATGCCACAGTCGATTGTTAGCGACCGTGATCCACGCATGACAAGTTTGTTCTGGAGAGGTTTGTTTGAGAATATGGGCACCACGCTCAAATTCTCTTCGTCATTTCATCCTCAAACAAATGGACAATCAGAAGAGGCAAATTCTATTGTCCTAGATCTGCTGAAGTGCTATGTGTCAGAGCATAAAGGAAAGTGGGAGCAGTATTTGCCATTGGTGGAGTATGCATACAATAATACAGTGCATTCATCAACTGGCAAGGCACCCTTTGAGATAGTTGAAGGTGGCAAGAAAGTTCCTCCCATACTGCACACAAAGGACAAGATATTTGAAGCAGATAAGTATGTTCAGGACATGGATGAAATGTACAAGAAGGTCAAAGTGGCCTTAGAGAAGACTCGGGCAAAGCAAAAGAAAGCAGCTGATCGTCACCGTCGTGAAGTTGTATATTCACTTGGTGATTGGGTGCTTTTACGCTTTGAAAAGGCAAGGTTAAAGAAGATGAAGGGCAAGGAAAGACTGTTTCCAAAGCTCAGCATGCGTTACTGTGGGCCTTTTCAAGTGTGCGACATAATCAGTGATGCTGCATATAGGCTGAAATTGCCTGACAGTTGGAAGATTCACAATGCGTTTCATGTGAGTCTTCTGAGACCCTATGTGGGTGATGTGCCAGATGATATGCCAGTTGAAGATCAGCCGGAAGTCGAGGAACTTGACGAGATCTTGGTCCCTGAAAAGATTTTGGCACACAAAGAAAGGAAAGTGAAAGGCAAGGTTGCTAGGCGTTACTTAGTAAAGTTCAGAAACTATCCACCAATGGATGCTAAGTGGATGGAAGAAGGTGAACTTGCAGAGTCACCAACTGTGTTATCACTTTACCTTGAAGCCTTCGATTTGCAACCTACCTTGACCCCTTGAGTTTCAAAGCTACATGGATTGTCAGTGTGACAATGGCTTCTGAAACAAATGATGTACATGGTATTTAAAGTGAGCTCAAATCAAATACCTGTTACATGAATGTTAGAGCTGTACAGATTGTCAGTTTGGCAATTGCTCTTATGGAATGTCCAAAAGTTTGGTTAGTGCTATAGAAGTGAGTATTTCTTGTCACCTTGTCAAGGATACAGTGATTGCTTCTATTGAAGAGTACATGTGTAACTGCATTCTTAAACTCTCGGTTTGGGTATGCTCGAAAGTGTTACGGGATCCAACGTGTACTATAAGACAGTGACAAAATGTGCACCTACCATTTTGTCATTGGAATGTTAGTGACTCAAAGCAATGGCACAGTGCGAAGCTACCACTATGTCATTGGGACAGGGTTCACACGCAGGCAATACATGAGTCGACAAGGTGTTGAATACACCACGGTTGACAATGAGCATGTATGTGTCGTACATGTGTCGACAGGTGTTGAATACATCAGTGTTGACTAGAAGCATGTACGACATAGATGCAAACGAGGACGTTTGAGATTTCAAGAGGGGGGTATGTCACCAGCGTGTGACTACTATCTATCCTTTTTGTTGATTTCTTTCTTATTATCTATTTACTTTCACTTTTTGGAAACACCCCTCGAGAAATCTAACTGCCCTGCATTGCATAGCTAGTGTGGAACTGTCCAGAGGGAGTCCAGGCCCGAGGGCAAGAGAGCACTAAGGTTGGACAAAGACTATGGTTAGCCAAATTCGGTTCATTGACTAGCCAAAGTGGAATCCTTTGCTACAGAGGCTACAATTCAGTTCTCGATGTGGCCGTAGTGTACAAAGAGAGTCGAATGACCTAGAAAGATACAATGGCAGCATCTCCTAAAATTTAGGGAACTGCTATTTTGGGACTTGAAAATGTGTTTGCGTCATTACCTCCGGAATGACAAGGGGAACATTTTCTTACTCTGCCGTGAAGTCAACTGGGCGACCGGTTGGGAGATTTTTAGGCGGCAACCCCGAAACGGGAAAATGCTTATAAATGTGCCAAGTGGCACCTTCTGGTGCACTTTCCTCATGCAACAAGAACTGGCGCTGAATTTTAAGCTGGGAGAGCCTCCTTTTCAGATTTTGTCACAGGTTAAGAGCTATGGAGTGCTTGCTTTCCCTCTTATACACAGTGCGGTGCCAAGAGTGATGCCTTGCACGCTACGCACTGCCCTCTCTCTCCCCTATGGCAGTATGTTATGCCCCACTAGTGGGCTTTTCATTTGACCAATGTACAGTTGTGTGGGTTCATGCGCGATTGCCGAGGCAAGAGCCTCTTGCACAGGTACTGGATTAGCTAGCGGCTAATCCCCCGCAGGTACAGGTGATTCGGAGAGGTTTCACGCTCGAAATCTCGTCCAATTCAAAGGGCAAGTAGCCCTACAGGTGCGGGAGCTCGAGGACTTGCTACGGATGCGACCGGCACGTGAAACGGAGCCCGAAACAGTAAATTACAGCCTGCTGTGTATTTTTGCAGGTTTAGGGTTTTGGCCCTAAACGGACCCTAATACTCCCAGGAGGTTCGGGAACGCAAGGGGACCGCTGTACAGGTGATCTGGCGCATTTTCAGGGCTGAAAACAGAGAATTCAGCGTGCTGCAGATTCTCGCCAGGTTTTACAAAGTGCCCGTATGCGTCGGGAAAGTCATTCAATGCGTGGGAATACTGACTATGAAGTGTCCTAGTACAGTTATGCTCCCGAAATCAGGCCGGAACAGTGGAAATTCAGCCGAGTTTGTGCGGGGCAGCTTGTAGGGAACCACAACGTTTATTCCCTCTTTTGAACAATAAAGAAATACCGAAAGGGGCGCCTAAGTTAGGGGCCAATCTGGTGTCGGTCTACTCATACAGGTGCAATCTAGTAGCCTGTATCCCTCTCCCCTTTGTTGTGTCTTGAAAGTACAGGTAAAATAGACGACTAATAATGAGTGAAAGCTAAATCAAGGTTTGAAGTAAAGTCTACCGCCCTTTTTGGATTGAACAGGCCGGTTTCATTTTCCCCTTGCAGATCCCTGGCGACAAGACCACAGCAGATCAGCCTAGCGTTTTTGCATTTGCAGAATCCCGACAACAGAAACACCAATTTCAGGCCCTAGCGTTTTTTATTTGCAGCACCACCTCAACGTTTTTGCAGATCATCGCGACGGAAAGTCAAGGACCATCAACGTTTTCAGTTTTCAGCAGTTAGTACCCGCAGATCAAGTCCCAAACCCCGCAGACCTCACCTTCCCGCAGCAGTTCCTGGCCGAAGAAGGGCTTGTCCAGCCTCCCCTTGTGTCTCTTTTCACTCATTGAGAGCGGACCGTGCACTTAGCGGCCGGCCAATCGACGTGAGGTGGGAAAAAGCAACCTTGGTGTGAGCGCAAGGCCGCCAAGGGGTGCGCCCGCAGAAAGGAGTAGAACTCGGGTGAAGAGAAGATCCTTATCAAACACGGTTTGCAAGCGAAAAAAAACCTCAAGAACATCAAGACCCTCAAGAACCCAAGTTCCTCGTGAACTTAAGAATCCACAAGAACCCACGATTGCAGAATGGTCATCACTCGAAGCAGAATGGATACTTCGCTTGGAGGTGATGAGCATGAGAGAGACAAAGAAGAATTTTCCCCACCAGGAGGTTTTTCCGACCCTTCCTCTTCCCCATCTACGACAAAGATTGCACTAACTCTTATGGAGAAGTTGGACCAGATGTTTATGGAAAGGAAGTTAAGACGCGAAGCAAGAAGAGCAGAAAGAAAAGCAGAAATGGAGCACGAACACCAAGAAAGAATGGCAGCTATAGCACGTGAGCGCGAGCAAGCACGCTTGGAAGCCAAAGAACGACAAGCCAAATTGGATCGTGAGCGCGCAGAAAGACAAGCAGAGAACAAAGCAATACAAGAACAGAGCGATCGACAAAACAAAGAGTTCTGGCGACTCTATTCTCAAGTTCAAGCACAGATGCAAGAGATTTGGGGAAAGGAGACTCTCTCAGTCTCTTCTTCTCCAAAGCATGACACACAGGATTTGCATGATTGTGAGAAGCATGATGATTTGAATGACAATGCTAAGCATGATGATTTGAATGATAATGATGAGCATGATGATTTGCATGATCAAGATGTGATTTCTCACGAGCATGATGATTTGCACGATCAAGATGTGATTTCTCACAAGCATGATGATTTGCATGAAGATGATGTGATTGTTCACAAGGATGATGTGTTAGTGGATGCTTTTTCTAGGGAAGCTAACCTCTTTGTAGATTCGATCAATCACGAAGAACCGATCTTGGCTTTCGAGTCGAGGTCCAAAGAACTCCCAAGGACGATTCGATCATTCACGAAGAACCGATCTTGGCTCTCGAGCCTAGGTCCAAAGAACCCTTACAGGAAGTATTATGCATTCGCATGATTGATACGCACGCATTGTTCGAGTGTTTCATTCGTGATTGTTTCCTGTATTTTAGTCAGCATCCTTATGTGATCCCTTTTCCTAGGCATGACATATTGTACGTTGAGCACGTTTCACTCGTGAATGAACAAATGTATGCGGATTTTTCATGAAAAGCTGAAAAGTATGTATGTCAGGAAGTCACATTCCATGTCTCTTCCTTGGCATGACACAATTTCTGAACGAGCACATGAAAGTATGAGCACCAAGCATGGACATTTCCGTTGTGAATTGCCACAGTTGATTGCTCTAGATCATAAGAGAAAGATTCGATCTCATTGTTTGCGTGTATTTGATGAACGGTTCGTCACTCCATCTCTATGTTCATCTACATTGCATACGCAGTCTTTAGAGAAGACAAGATTTTTTCCACTCACTTTACATGGAATAGGTATGTTCATGGTTTTGTGTTGAAAATGGTTTCAGGAATTTTCAACCATGGAGATTCTTGAAGAAGAAAGAAGCATGACACTCGACAAAGTTGAAGCATTGAAGGAGCCACAGAAGACTTTGTGTCGCTTTAGACGCGGCCCAAAGAAGCAAGCATTGTAGACCTTTATGAAGTTCAAGTACCGCACGACCCACACATCAGAGTGGGCCGACGAAGAGTCCCTTGCAAGATTCCGGATGCTATTGGCGATCTCTCTCGACGCCATACAGTTCGATACCAGTACCTCACTTTGAAAAGGAGGGGATGTCACGTGACACATCCAACCCTATGTGTCCGTGGACAAGCTACAGCATGATCAGGGTTCAGTCAGTCCAATCAAGTCTAGATTAGAAGTGATCTGGCACTTTTGTGAGTCTATTCGTAGACCGTGCATGCCTAGGGCCTTTAAATATGAGGCCATAGGCTCATTCCCTAGCATGCTTCTAGTCGAAGGTGCAAAGCATGGAGTACCGACTCATACTTTGATGTTTGATGATGCAATATGAGGAAATACCAAAAGAGGTGCCAAGGTTTTGGGCCAATATTCTCTCCGTGGAATTCCGCCACTCCGTGTCTCTCTCTCTCTCTCTCTCTCTCTCTCTCTCTCTCTCTCTCAGTTCAGCGGTTATTGAAGTGCTAAAAATCTGTTTGGTCTGTTCTTTTCTGTTGGCACGTGGTGCCCATCTTGTGACATCGAGTCATGCATTGAGGAATTGCATCTTTATACATCCCATTTACACAGTCAGGGGAGGCACTCTTTTGTACACCTATCTAGATAGGAGTCTTAGACCCAACTAGAAGATACCTTTGACATTTGATGTGCTCAGACACAAATAGGGAAGGATTGTTAGGAATTTGTGCTTAAGCCCACACCATGGAGCTCTCGCCTTTCTCTACCTTGTTTAAATTCAGTGTATTTGCCTACTAGACTTGCCTACTTGATTTAGTTGATTCTTGCATTGACTCCACATGCTATACACACCCCCACACACACCCATGAAGAGGTATGCATGACCAAGAGCTGATTTGGGCTGATCTTGATGCCTACCATCACTTGTGATGTCATCCAAAGCTTTCCCCAGAGTTTATATAATGGCTCACTATGTACTAGCATTCTAGTTCAATAATCAATCCAGTTTGTGCCTACTCTCTTTGTGCATTGAGTCTCCTAATTGTGCTTGGTGTGGCTTCACATGATGCTCTCACCATCATCATAAATGCTAGCTTAATCTATCCACCCTAATCTATGTACTTATCACATTGCTAGTCCCTATGCCTTCATATCTCTCTCTCTCTCTCTCTCTCTCTCTCTCTCTCTCTCTCTCTCTCTCTCTCTCTCATATTACCACATTCATGATTCTCTATAGCATATCTCTATTTCTCCACATAGTTTGTCTATCTACTTGAGAGAGCTCTCTCTCCCTTGATTTATCTATCAACTTCGTAAAAAGAAGAATAATTTTTCATGTGTGTCTTTCATTTCTTATATATGGTGCCTATTGTAACCTTGTTGAATCAATCAAACAATCAATTTCCACTCTAACTTCCGCTCAAGTTCTAATCTTAAGTCTTACTCAAGAGTATTTACAAATAACAATAGGGTAAGTACCCATGATCTCACAATAGGATGGTTCAAAACCATTGATCAACACCAATGGTATGCAACAACGTGGGTGGACCAATACACTCTTGTCTAGAACTGATATCTCCACCATAGATACACTCTTCATGAGTCTATACATATGTACAATATATTGAGAACTTGTTGCACTACATGTTTAGAAAAGAATTCATTGTGCAAGTATGACAGAAACCAAGCCCTATCATACTTGTTAACGGATTGTTAATTTAGAGAATGTGTGTCAACAATTACACAAATGTTTTTTAGCATCATTGTTAGGAAGGGCAAGTTTAAGCTAGAGAAGCTACACATGTATATGATGCACACGTTAGGTGATAAGCCATCAATCACAAAAAAAAAAATTGGCACCATATGTTGCACATTTTACATGATAATCCATCAGGCCTATGAAAACTCAAAGCCTAACAATCGAAGGGGTTAAAATCCAAGAGGTAAACCTTGGAATGTGAAATATTCTTTTGAGGCCTCTTCAGTTGTTGTAACCAACTTGGCTTTGAGCGAAAATGTCTTTTCGCAAGGCAAAGCACCCAAGGCCATACTTTGTTTGCAAGAGTTTCACTTGTTGTGTGTGTCATCAAAGGAAAAAGACGCAAAACCCCTAAGCTATGATTAACACAAAGGGCACAAAACCCGTAAGCTCCGAGAACAACCTAGATTACAACAATGCACTTTGAAAAGCATGGCACTCTCTTTAGTTCTCTCTTGAGAGGTTTAGTTTTCAAGCTCCGATTTTTCTCCTCCTTAAAACTCTATGAAGTTGGTAGGTTGAAGATTACACTATGCTGAATCTCTCGGCCAACTCAGATAACAAAATGAATGAAGTCAGACACAAAGAGAACTTCTCACTTTCATAGGAAGCCCACTTCAAAAAGTACAAAAAAGGCGCACTCATACCTCACATGCTGGAGAAATAACATTAACCTATATGTACAAACGTTCCAAACCCAGAACTGAAGGTGCAAACAAGACCACTAAGTTTTAACCTCATAATGTTGATCAAGGACAATGAGGGCAAACTACTGCCACTCAATGCAAGTCCATATCTGGTTCATCTTATCAGGGACATTCTTAAGCATGTGTGCTTGAGCGTACCAACAACTTCGGCGGGAGGTCCTTCGTCGCGCTGGAAGCCCCTCGACCGCGCCCCCTGAACCCGCTGCTCGCTGGAGGCCTCATTCCACTTCGACAACGACGTAAGGTTTAAGCTGCAGCGGCACAATTTCGCCTTTTTAAGGCAAATGTTCCAAGATTTTGGGATTAAACAAGGTGAAGCTTCAATTTGGTGAAAATTTCAAAAGGTTTGAATCTGATGTTAGGTGCTCTACATAGGCTCATGATGTGCTTAACAAAACATATATAATATCAATGCACAATGTACAGACTTCAATGTTAGGATTCGAAGGGTTCCATATATGTTGACTACTCAAGGCAGTGATTGTGCTTGGGGCTTTATGTACATTCTGTTTTGTGTTAATACAACACTTTTTACTCACAATTGTATGGCCAAAATCAAAAAGAAAAAAGAGGAACTCCGTATTCTTCCAAAAGATAGGCAAAGAAGTTCAATATCCATTTAAAATGCTACACTTGCAAGAATTTTGTTGGAGCAATGTACTTCAGGGGCCACTACCACTCTCTGCTTGCCACCAACACACATTCCCTATGTTATTAATGTGTACAAATTTGGTGGAGGCTCTGGTGAAGCTTGTGCTAAAAATAGCCCATTGGCATTTTCAACAATCTCTCTCTCTCTCTCTCTCTCTCTCTCTCTCTCTCTCTCTCTCTCTCTCTCTCTCTCTCTCTCATCCACTATAAGCTCATAGGACAGTGCTATGATTCAATTTCCACCTTGTATTTTCAGCTCATGACTTGAAATAGCATCAATGCCATGATACATGTAGTCAAAATGTACCAAAAGAGTTTAACCTTCTCTACAAGTTTGCAATCGCATTGAGTTGTTCTTGCTTCGTGCTACCTGTGACCTCTCTCTCTCTCTCTCTCTCTCTCTCTCTCTCTCTCTCTCTCTCTCTCTCTCTCTCTCCACTCCTGCAAGATGAGGTCCAATAAGGCCTACAGCCCATGCACAGACATGAGGTGGCACTGGGCTAGCAAATGTACAGCTAAGTGTGCCTGCACTCAAGGTCTCATGAAGCCATTGATAAATGAGTTTTTTCTCAGTACAAAACTAGAATGGCCCTTTCACACCCTCTCTCTCTCTCTCTCTCTCTCTCTCTCTCTCTCTCTCTCTCTCTCTCTCTCTCTCTCTCTCTCTCTCTCTCTCTCTCTCGGTCGTTGGTAGCACCCCAGAGCTTACAATCTGATAGTGCTAAAAAAAACTTAGAATCTTACAATCTGATAGTGCTAAAAAAAACTTAGAATTATAGTCTTATAAAACCTATAACTAAAAAAAGAAGTATATTTTTCCATATTGTCTTAATTCAAAAAAGTAAAAAACATAGGTTAATTAAGTTCATTCCAAATTTTGGGGTACAAAAAACGTAACACTTTTAACTATACACTTAACTTCTCAAAAAGAGTTTAAAAGCTCCACCAGTTGATTTTTACATAAAGAGCTATTCACCAAAAATACATAGTTTCATAACCTCTCTTTTTTTTTGGTGGTCAAGTGCTCGCTTCTTGGTGGAAACCCCAAACTTGGTGTGTAGTATGGATCTCTATGTCTCAAGTTGGCACCCTTTGTTAGCTAATGTATTTGGTTTAGTTTGTGTGTCCCATGGTATCCTTGGCTCAAGTATAGTGTCATAAGAGTCTTACCGTAGCCCGAGCAATATTTTTCGATCGACCTAAAACCCAAGCAAAGAGAGAGGTGGGCATAGGCACTTTTAGTACTAAATTGATGCACATCATAAAGACACTTTCTTTTCTCATCAAAACAATATAACCAAGGGCATGACACAATTACATCCATAAAAAGGATAAGTCCATAAGCTTCATCAATAAAAAACAATGAGTAATGCAACTACACAGAGTCACATTCGTCATCGATGAATTTGTTACGTCTCCTTACCACAGTGTCCTAAGGCATAAAAGAAGTCCCTAGCCAAAATTTCATTGCATTTGGAGCACATTTGGGCTAAAAAGTACCAAAAGACGGAATTGGACAAGGTTCATGCTTGTATTGACCATAACTTGCACAAAAAGTGTTCAAGTTGAATTTTGAAAGTTGTTGAGAATTGCTTGAGTGAGAAGGAGTCTCTGGAATAAAAGTCACTTCATTTTTCCACAAAAAGACATCATACGCATATGATGTCTCAAGTGCCAAATTAGACGTCAAAACTTTCATCTAAGCTCACAGAAGTGTTTGCCATCACAAAATAAGACTAGAGACCAAGTTTCATTCAATTTGGATCACTTTTGGCTTAGCTAACCTCCCCGGGAAGTTGCAAGAAACCAAACAGAAAAAGGAGTGACATACCTATCTTAAAGTGTCAGAATCACAAATCGAGACTTGGAGTGGTTAGAGTACATCAAGGAGATTCTAGAGTTAAAGTTCGGAGCAATTCTGAGCCAATAGACATCATATGCGCATGAAGAATCTAGGCACAGATTGAGGTCAGACAGGAACTTTGACTACTCAAAGGACTTCCTTTTGACCCTAGAATCCTAAATATCATTCCAAAACAAAATTTGGACACTTGTAAGTGGATCAAAGCATGCATCTTGTGTTGACACTCTAAAATTGCCAGAATTGACCTACAAGAAGACGGAATGCAATAGAAGACTGTTTTGGCCATAACTTGAGCTCCTGATATCAAATTCAAAAAGTCTTTTCTATCAAAATGAATCTATAGAGTAGCTCTACAACATTTAGTGCGACCCTCAACAACAATCAAGGACCCATTGGGTTATTCATTGTTGGTCAACATCCGAAAAAACGTCGTTCAAGGCCTCAAAATTCATCCGAAAGTTAGGGGTGTCTAAAAGTGACAATGAGAGAATTGTGAGGAAACGGTTGCGGTTTTGGACACAGTTTCGAGTTTCCCCTAACCAAAGCACTTGAACACAGTGATATAAGTACTCATACATCGAGCTAGAGTTGTCAAGCTCAGAACTCATGTCTACTTTAGATTCAAACTCGGCTTACACAAGCTTCGGGATCCCAGACATAGAGGAGCATCCGCTCATAATGGATCTTCCAAACTTGCAGTTGATGAAGACCGATCTTATTGAGAAAGTTCGGATGACAGATTATAAGAGTGAAGGACTGTATAGATACATTGATAGCAGTGAGATCAAACTTTATAGGTGCTCAGAGCCATACCCAGACGAGTTGACGGATTACAAGCTCTTATATGTCTATACATACGGAGCTGACTGTCAATGGAAATCTATAGTTGTTTATAAGTATAGACGAGAATACAGAGCTATAGAAATCACAAACCCACACACTACATTAGAAATAGGCACTATAAGAGTAGTTGTCTATAACCGCGTCCATAGCCGTTGAAAAACAAAGGAAAAAGGAGAGAGAAAAATTTACGGGAGTGGTAATAACCGCGGCTATGGACGCGGTAGTGGTTTCTCAGCAATAAACACAATAATAGTCGTGGCAATATACCCGCTGCTATTACCGCGCTTATTGCCGCCTCTATTACCGCGCTTATTGCCGCTACACAACAATTCAAAAATAAAGGTGCTCATTTGGGCCACCCAATTTTGGGTGGCCCAAATGAGCACCTTTATTTTTTACTTGCATAAAACAATGAAACATCAATTGTTTTTTGGAAGAGTAAAAAAAATACCAAAGAATTGAAATTGAATTTACTTTACCTTGACAATTTAAAATGCAAAAGATCAACTATTTAAAAAAGTTACAATAAAACGTAAAATAGTTGTATATACATTGTACCACATTGGGACTTTACGAAAGTTTGGACAAAATATTTTTCTATCTAATCCTCCTCTATCTTGTCGTCGTCCAGAGGCACGTATATTTGATCACTTTGACTCTACATAAACCCAAACCAAATTAAACAATTATCAACAGCTCAAAACAATTGATACAAAATTACTTGTTTAAACTTACCGCTTGTAGTGATCCAACCGCCGTGTCGAATTGCTCGCGAGAGATGTGGTTGTTTTCGAACATCCATCGCCAAGTATCAAATTCTCTATGTCGCTCCCGATACTTGACCATCTCTCTGGTTGGTCGAGAGAGAGCGATATTTTCATAAGTTAGCAATAACAATACCAAATCATCAAATACAATCTTTATAATCACCGATCGACGTTAAAATTCAATTAATCTTACATATTTATCCTTCCAAGCTCTCTTGCCTCCTGAGCCATAGTGCGTGGGAGTTTGTCTTGCACGAGCCTCGTGTTGTTGTTTGTACGATGATCCCGTCTCGCAGCTTGATCGCTCTTTTCTTGAATTGCCCACTCCCACTCCGCGTCTGCCATGTTGTCACCGCGGTAACTTCCGTCTAGATCTCTGACCTGGTTGGCTGTTGCGTGCTGCACACTGGACTGCTTGTTTTTCAGAAATGTCTTTATGTAGCCCTCCAACCATTGTTGTGAAAAATGTTGATCGGGGGTGTTTGGAAATCTAGCTAACAGAGCGTCCTCAATGTACCGTGCATGATCGGGCAGTTGGTCTCTAAACTTTATAAAACAGTTCTTATACGTTGAATTGTATAAAAATTTGTAGATGGCGTCGAAATGCCCTACCCTGTGCTGTGTCGAAGTCCACCTCCCCGCCATATTTAACCCTGTAGTAGCGCCCATGCGTGTCTGGCACGGGTGCGTCAGTATCCTCGTCCTCTGCGACAGAGGAGGCACGCTCTGAAAGTGGGGACTCCGTTCCCCCGCCACTACCAAAACATGCAAAACCACAAGATCTGCCACCGCTCGTCTCTCACGGCGCTCGCTGCCCTGAGACGAGCGTCGACGTGTGCCGCCAAAGAAAGTCCATCGACGATGTTTTGGCGAAGCAAGAGTGGAATGGAGTGGCGTAGGACCCTATGATGCAATGGGAGTGGGACCCTGTGATGCAATGGGAGTGGGACCCTGCGATGCAAGGGGAGTAGGACCCTGCGATGGAATGGGAGTAGGACGATAGGAAGGGGGTGTAGAGTGAGGTGCCATTGGTGCGAGGCTCTATAGGTCCCTTCCTTACTCCCCCATGGTGTAGTCTATGAAGAAATACCATAGGTCGCAAGTTGCTGCGGAGTGCAGCGGCCAAACAAATCCTCCGTCGAATGGAGGTACTGCTCTCATAAAGAGATAGCCCGATGTAGGTCTGGATCTATGACCTGTGGAGGAACCTGAGAAGGGTAGGTGTAGGATGGCCATGCCTGCAAATAACAAAAATAAACCTATGACGCTCATGGTTTAGGGTTAACTAGCCAGAAACATTCTTTATTTCTTTGCTTGTTCTCACCGACTCAAGACTCGGGTCCACTAGAGGCGATGTCCACCCCGGGTAGGAGCCCACCAGGGATGTGAACCAACCAAAAGAAGAGCCAGCTGGCTGCTCCCCACCAGTTGGTCTCTCGTTAGACATCTACGTTATGAAGACCAATATAAGATTAAGCTTTCCACCCTATTCACTCATCTATAAATACGTACACAAGTATATTAACACACAAACACGTAGATACATATACATACTAGTAGACCTAACTAGAGGCTAGTAGTGCCAAAGGTCAACTGCACCTCTTTAGATATCATCACAGTCTCAACCGTGGTAAAACCAAAGGTACATTGCGGTAATCCATGCATGAGTGGATCAATGACCGCAACGCCACGATTAAAAAAGGATTATACCCAAAAGGAAGCGTTTAGCCTTCGGGTGCTATGCTCCCGTACTTAGTGCCTACATACATGCATAAACAAATATATATGTACACACAAAAATATATACATATACGTAATGTAGCCCTCTCTTTATCTATCCCTCATTCTCTCTATTTCTATTCCTCTCTATTTTCCCTATTTCTATATCTCTCTAGTCCTCTCTTTTACTCTCTCTCCCTCTTTCTATCTCTCTATTTACTCTCTCTCTCTCTCTTTCTCTATTTCTCTCTCTCTCCCTCTTTCCCTATCTCTATCTCTCCCCCCCTCCCCCTTCCCCTCTTTCCCTCTCTATCTATCCCTCATTCTCTCTATTTCTATCCCTATCTCTATCTCTCCCTCTTTCAATCTATCTCTCTCTCTCTCTCTCTCTATTTCTCTTCTCTATCCTTATCTTTCTCCCTCTTTTCCTATCTCTCTCTATCTTTCTCTTTCTCTTTACCTCTTTCCCTCTATTTACTCTCTCTCTCTCTCTCTCCTCTCTCTATTCCTCTCCCCCTCTTTCTATCTCTCTATTTCTCTTTACCTCTTTCCCTCGTTCCCTATCTCTCTCTCTTTCCCTCTATTTACTCCCCTCTCTCTCTCTCTCTCTCTCTCTCTCCCAATCTCTCTCTATTCCTCTCTTTCCGTCTCTCTCTTTCTCTCTCTCTCTCTCCCTCATTCTCTCTATTTCTATCTCTCTCTCTATCCCTATCCCTGTCTCTCTCTCTTTCCCTCTCTCTCTCTCTATCCCTATCTCTCTCTTCTTTTACCCCTCTCTATCTCTCCCTCTCTCTCATTCTCTTTATATCCCTATCTCTCTCTTCTTCTACCCCTCTCTTTCTCTTTCTATCTATCTATCTTTCTATTTCTCTTTCTCTCTCTCCATTTTATCTCCCTCTTTCTGTCATTCTCTCTCTCTCTCTCTCTCTCTCTCTCTCTCTCTCTCTCTCTCTCTATTTTGAATCTCTCTTTTTTCATTTATCTCTCTCTCTATTTCTATCTAACAAGCTTAACATTTCTATCTTACATTCTATCCAAACAAGCTGAGCAAAGCAATCATTTTCAAACAAGCCTAGCAAAGCAACCATTTTCAAACAAGTCGAGCAAAGCAACCATTTCCAAATGAACGAGGTATGTTTTGGATTCACTACTTTCTTTTTCTTTTTCAATTTATGTGTGTGTAGTAGAAAAAAAAAGGGAAAGAGGGTTGGAGGTGCTTTGTTTTGTGTTTACCTCTTTCTTTGTAGCACGGTTGAGCTTCGCCTAGGTTGAGCTTCCAAAGACGATGTTAGAATACCCCCTTTGATGTTGTGCTTCCAAAGACGATGGTAGAAACCTCCTTCGACGAAACCTCCTTCAACGAAATCCCCTTCAATGAAACTTGGGGAGCTTGGAGAAGGAGAAAGAGGAAAGGGAGAGGAGGAAGGGAGGGGGGGGGGGGGAGCTTGGAGAAGGAGAGAGAGAGAAGGGAGAGGGGGGGTGGGGGAGTGGGAGGAAGCTTGGGAGCAATGGAGGAGAGCAAGAACGCAGAGTATGCAACAAAAAGCGCGGCATATTTTGTCTTCTTGCCTATTTTAGGCGCCAGGCATTATCGCGGATATTATTGCGTCCATTACCGCGTATATTACCGCGATCGGTCATTTCAAACAGATACATGCGAATCCGAGGTTGTAGGGGGCGGGGGGGTACAAACCAACCCCTCTATACCCTTAGCTATCCGTTATTCCATTTTTTAGCCTTTTGAGTTTTTTGATGAATATTTTTAATTTTTTATGGATACTTTATTTTGTAGTACTTTTAAATGTTTATTAATTGCATTTTTTAAGTTCTCTTTTGGTTAAAAATAATTTTAGCACTCACTATCATTTATTTCCTTTGACCTTAACTTTATGTAATTTTTTTAATTCTATTTAGGGCTTTTCTTATTATTTATTTTTTAGGACACATGACTGAATAAACAACATTTCGCGTGTGCAGGACATCGGCTGGGATGATCGTGGCCCCCTGGAGGCCTTGAGCGTGATCATTGGCTCAAAGAAAAACTCCCTTGTCCTTGCGTCAAGTGCAAAAGGGCAATCCCTCGCTTTAACATTGACACCAAGGCCACCCTCTAGCCCTAGGGCCATAGTTTTCTCTCTATTCTAATGAGAGATCATATGTCCCTAATGCCGTAGGGTGCCATTGTAGATTCTCAAGGGGCATAGGTTTCCCTCTATTGTAATAAGAGATCCTATGGACTTAGGGCCATAGAGCTACCATTATGCCCACGTACGTGACCTTGAATGGTATAAATTATCTTTAAGATATTTTACATTGACACCTAAGCAAACCTCTTACGCTAGGCCTTTAGGTTTTTTCGTATTCTAATGAGAGATCCTGTTGCATTAGGGCCATAGATTGCCAATGTATAAGCTTAAGGGACATAGGTTTCTCACTCTTGCAATTAGAGATCCTGCAATCTACGAGAACTAGGCCACCCTTTCCCCTAGGGCTATAGGTTTCCCTCTATTTTAATGCGATATCATACGACCCTAGGGCCATACGGTTCCAGTGTAGTAGGTCAAGGACAATAGGTTTCCCTCTATTCCAATTAGAGATCATATGGCCCGAGGACCATAGGGCTACTATAATGCGCATGTTGGTGCACTTAAATGGCCTACTTGTACTCTTTGGGAGATTTTATATTGACACCTAGTCCTCTCTTTTGTACTAGGGAATTAAATTACGCTCAATTTTGATTAAAGATCCTATGGCCCCCAGTCCATAGGGTGCCAGTGTATATAGGACGTAAGTTTTTGAATATTCCAATGAGAGATTCTATGGCCCTAAATGCTCTTTGATAGCTTTTAAATTGCCCTTGTTTGCCACCCTATGGCCCTAGGGCCATAGGTTGCCATCTATGTGAAAACCAAGTAAATAAAATCCCATGAGACCAACATGGATCTCTATTTGTGTGGTTCTATAGTGTTAAACAAGACATCTCATGTGGCATAATATACTCCAAATTGGATGCCATGTCCAAACTTTGATCCGAGCATGTCTTACATGCATGAGCAAGGCCGGCTTTAGCTTCTAGAGCATGCCTTTCTGGAATATTAATTCTAGAAAATGGTCCTTTTTTTTGGGTCTCCACGACCGAGCAATTGCATCTATAGATTCCCAGACTTGCGGGTCCTTATAATTGACAACCCAAAAGAACTTCTAGCAACAATTAGTGTAAGATTGAGTATCTATGATCCCACTCTTCCTTGCACAAATATAATTAATAGCATAGGAAAAGAAAATGTTGTGCCACATTGCATATTTGGAATATACATTTAAATTAAAAAATTAACATAGGCGTCTCATCTTCTCATTCTCATTCTTTTTCATTAATGGGAGCAGTTTCTAGCAGGACCCACCACCTCTCTCTCTCTCTCTCTCTCTTCTTTATTCCTCGTGCACTCAGCCCAACCTGTTTGCAACGCTATTGTGCTTGGACGAGCTATTGTGCTTTGAGTCTTGGACGACTACTATTGTGCTTGAAGGAAACCACTTGATGAGCTACTTGTGCTCTTGTCAATCTAGGTGCTATATGGTCCTCATCTGCCTGGAATGTGTGTGATTACATGCTATGTGATATGTAGCACAATGTGCGTATGTAATATCTGCTATATAGCCTAATTTGTGTGCTACACGGTCACAATATAGCCCTAGAGTGTGTATGGAATTGTAATATGTGCCATATAGCATAATCTATGTGATCTATTGTCACGACATAGCTTTGGACTATGTGTGGATTATGATATGTGATATATAGCATAATCTATGTGTTATATTGTCACATGTGTGTGAATTGTGATATGTGCCATATAGCGCAATCTTCATATGTACTATGTGCTACATAGCACATTTTGTGCATATGGTCACAATATCTTCTTGAGTGTGTGTGGCTATGTTCTATGTTCTTTAAAGCAACCTCTAAATAGAGCTATCTGTCATATAGCACATTGCATATGGATGATGGCATGTATAGTTGGTACAAAAAAGGAGTGTCTTGGTTGTGTTTTGATGGTCTTCTATGCTATATCATCAGCATCATGACTTGTTCCACATGGAACCTCATAGTGTTCAGAATGGCAGTACTGGCACCCATCTTCCTTCACTAGTGTCTATTACACAACACATCCTGGGGTATCTTCTGCCCGGTTTAGGAAACTACATGGCTGCAAAGAAGAGGAAACAAAGAAGCATTGAGAAGAGGATGACACAAACGTGTGAGGATGACATTGATGAGCGAGAGGCAAAGAAAATCTGCAAGATGATTGCTAAGTGCTTGCGTAAACAAACAAACGGGCTTTTTGAGCCTCTTCAAATGAGGATTCTACATCAACTCCTCCTTCATCCAACATTCTCAGTTGTGCAACATGGCGTTGGAGACAGTTGGGAGAGTCATTTTCTTGTACTGCATCTAGTGCATCAACTCGATTTGCCTCAGATATATCACCCCAAACGTGTGAGAGTGTGTCATAATGCTTTAATCTGTGCTTGTAATCCTTTCCAAATGCTTTATCAACCTTCCAATTGCTTAACTGCTTTCATGTGTATGTTAGTCCATTATAGTTTGTTGTACTTTCGAGTGCTTCTGAGTCTTTGAGTGCTTCCAACTGCCTCCAAGCGGACCCAATGTTTGTTAGTGCATTATAATATTTTACCCATCTTTATGGTTTTTTATAGAGCTTTTAAATGCGTGTCCATGCATTAAAGTGATTGCCCTTGCTCTATGGTGCTTGAGAGATGTTTGTAGGTGTTTACATATGTCTTCTAGGGCTTGTAAGTGCTTTATGGTTCTTGAGAGGTTTATAATTGTTTACATGTGTCTCTAATAGCTTGTAAGTGCTTTCGAGTGCCTCCAAGTGCTTTAAGTATACTCGTATTCTAGAATTCTTCTGAGTGCTTTCCACATCTGTCAAGTGCTTCAAAGTGCTTATAAATTCTTCTAAGTGCTCTCAAGTGCTTCCAAAGGCTTGCTTCAGAATACTTATGAGTGCTTTCAAGAGGTCATAAGTGATCCTATGTGCTTCAAAGTGCTTGTATGTGCCCATGGGTGATTCTGAGTCGGTCAAGTGCCTCAAAGTGATTCCAAGTGCTTCCAAGTGCTTTAAAATGCTTCCACATGCTTTGTAGTTCACTCCAAGTGTTTTCTAGTGCTTCCAAGTGATTCTAACTACTTTCAAGTGCTTGTGAAGGACTTTATGTGCTTCTAAGTGCCTTTGAGAGATTGTAAGTGCTTTCGAGTGGCTCTGAGTGCTTTAAGTATGAGTGCTTTAAGTATGTTCGTATTTCAGAATGCTTCTTGGTGCTTTCCACATCTATCAAGTGCTTCAAAATGCTTATAAATGCTTATGCGTGATCTCAAGTGCTTCCAAAGGCATGCTTCAGAATACTAATGAGTGCTTTCAAGAGGTGACGAGTGATCCGTGGTGCTTCAGAGTGCTTGTCTGTGCTCATGGATGATTCTGAGGCGATCAAGTGCTTCAAAGTGCTTCGAAGTGCTTCCAAAAGCTTTAGACTGCTTCCACATTCCTTGTAGTGAAATTCAGCTGTTTTCTAGTGCTTCCAAGCGATTTTTATTTCTTTCAAGTGCTTGTGAGTGACTCTATGTGCTTCTAAGTGCCTTTGAGTGCTTGTAAGTGACTCTATGTGCTTCTAAGTTCCTTTGATTGCTTCTAATTACTCTAGGTGCTTTAGAAAGACTCTAAGTGCTTCTATGAGTGATTTTGAGTAGTTTAAAGTGCTATGAAGTGATTCCTTGTTCTTCCAAGTTCTGCCAATTACTTTAATGTGCTTGTGATTGACTCTGTGTACTTCGACGTGCTTCTGAGGGCTTTCCATTACTTCCAAAATCATGTCAGAGGTACCCAAATGTGTCTTACTATGTTTGCAGAGAGACTTATACATGTGGTTTGTAGAAGGCGAGGACAGTCCCAACAGGCGGGAACTGTCCCTTAGAAGGCCAAACATTGGATCAATCACACCAGCAGTAATTATCAGAGGCACTTATTGCAGTAACTCCTGGGAGCTATAAATAGGACCCGCTACCTGGTGATTGGGGTTCCGAGCTTTTTTGCTTCTTAGTTTAGCTATTTGTCTTTTGGCTTTAGCTCTCTAAGCATTCTTGGGTTTACAAGCCCTTCGCCTCTAGCTTCACTCTGTAATCATTGCTTCTGTAATTATTTGAGCTTAAACCCATCATACACTGTACTGTTGTCCTAATTGAGCTATTAATCTAAATCTGCAAATACTCTTTCCAGTCTTTCAGTACGTCTCTCGTTTCAGTATAACATTCCAGTTCAGTTATCTATTTCAGTCCAGTCAGTTCTCTATTCCAGTCTCACTAACTAAACTGACGACATAACCAGTAGCTTTAAATTCTAACACTGGAATTAGCTGTCTGAAGAGACCAGTTCCAATTCCATTTTGGCAATCAGAGTGGTTAGAGCTGTTCGCTCTTCGACCAGAAAACTCTTATTTCCCCGCTAGATTTTTCAGTTGTACTGATGGTGCCCAGAGTCAATCGTGGTCGCAAACCGTCAACCCGATTAGGCACTGATTTTGACCATGTCAACCCTATTCTTGAGGTATCAGAAAGAGAGTCTAATCCTAAGAAGTACCCGGAGAGCGAGACTGAGTCTTAGGAGGAGTATAGTCATGCTGAAGAGGCCAAGGACTCTCAGCACTCCAGTCATTCCAAGAGAAGAAGGGTTGAGTGGGAAGAATGCAAAACCAGGAGTTCTCGGTCCACACACAAGGACATTGGGGCCAAAGGCAACAAGGGTAGTCGTCACAGTTCCAACAGAAAAGCCAGAGAAGAAACAAAAACTAAAACTGAAGAAGAAGTTGATTGGGATCCCGACACATACCACTATAGGAAGTCTTCAAGACGAAGTCAAGCTCCCAAGGACAGAAGAAGGAGAAATGATACCGATTGACATGATTATACTTCTTTACTAAAAATCTCTTCCCAATGTTCACAGGAGGAAAGAAAGATGATCCAAATGTTCATATTCAAGCTTTTGAACAGTATGCTAAGTTGAAGAATATTGATGAAGATGATTGGGGAGAATATTTTCCTCAGACACTGAAAGGCAGCAAGGAAATGGTACTACCATTACCCAACTTGCCAACTTAGATCATACAACAAATTTCTCAAGGCTTTTAGACTGGAATACTCAGACAACAGGGGTGATGAGGACATCTTCTGTGAGCTATATAAGATTAAACAAGGGAAATTGTCAGTTAGGAGTTATGTTGAGAAGATCAAGGAGTTAACCAGGTAGTTGCAAGAACCACCATAAAAAAAGAGGTTACGTGCATGGTTTTTAAATGGGTTCCGTAGTAAGAAGCTCAGAGAATAGGAGGTGCCTGTGCCAACAAAGAAATTTAATGATTTGGTGCAGCAAGCTCTAAAGCTTGAACAGCAGGCTAAGAAGGAGAGAAGTCACAAGAAGAGGAGGTCCAACAGTAGCAGTTCTTCCACTGAGAATTCTGATTCCAATGAGACCTGCAGTAGCTCTTAAAGCAGCTCAGATGAAAAGAGCAAGGACAAGGCTAGGAAGGGCTCTTGGTCCAGAAAGATTGATGAAATGGCCTAGTAGATTGCTGAAATCATCCAAACCAAACAACCAGTTAGGAGAACAAAAACCTGGTGTTCAAGGTGCAAATCTAAAGATCATATTTCCAATGAATGTCCACATGTACCTATTGCAAAGCATATGGTCACTTATGGAACAATTGTGGCATTTGCATTCATCACTTCAAGAAGGGAAAGGATTTGTGTGTAGTAGCATTTACCAATGTTGAACCAGCAAGAGTAGAGACAAATAGTGTACCCCAAGAGGAGAAACTAGGTACCACTGGTACTGGTATTGGACGCGGAAGATACAGCGGAGGTACTGGCCGGGGCCGGGGTCGTGGTAACTTTCAAAATCAAAGCCTTAACTGTCATACTTGTGGCAAGTATGGGCATTTTGCGGCTCAGTGTCCAGAAGCACCTGGCACTGCGGCTATTGAGGCAAAAGCTGGAGAGCCAGGTCCAGTACGAGCAATTACATGCAGTAAAGGAGTAGTCATTGAGGAGATCCTAGATGAGCCAGCAAAACCACTCAATTTTGAAACTAGCAAATGGGCTCAGCAGAGAGGTATGGAAGGCAATGGGCAAAAGAAAAGCGAGTAATAAAGCGATATCAAGACTCTCACATATGTGGGATGATAAGAACCTATGTTGGAAGGCAGTAGAGCATGTCTTCATGCAAGATAAATTAAATATCTATGAAAGTCTCTTGGTCAATAGAGTTTTGGAAGCATGTGACTGTGTCAGTGTTGGATTGGAAAGCCTGGCACTGGCCAAAGGATAGAGTATTTACAAAGCTGACTAGTTTTCAAGATTTGGAAAAAAATTGGTCAGAAGAGCATTGGTGGAAGAGTGTGAGTATCATCTAGGAGACCAAAGGGCTGAACTCCATGAAGATGTTTACTTGGAAGGTGCTTTGGGAGCCATCCTAACTAGGAACAAGATCTGCACTAGAGAGATTGGCCAGAACACTTGGTAGGGCTGCAAAGTAGCTTCAAAGAATCCCCTACATTTGTTCAAAGCCTATCCTACCACGCGGGGTCTGGTCACAAGTCTCTCCAAATGGGTACAAAAGACCTAGTAGATTATCTTATATAGAAAAGACCTCACCTAGGGAGGAATTAAATTGCATAGTCAAGCCATTCTAGTCTGCACCCAAATCTCAATATATTGTTATTAGAAACAGATTTTGAAAGTCATGAAACCTTTGTATTTTTAAGGAAAATGTGTCATGGCCCAGTTCAATGATGTTGTGAGTGAAAGCACTGAGATCATCTATGCTATTGGATTAAAGAGAGGTATCCCCGCTAATGCCAAAGAATGGAAACATGAACTTAAGTGCATTAGATAGTCATGCGATTTTACTGAGTAGCCCTTTGTCAGTCTCTTGCTATGTTTTGTTCTAAGCCAGCTCAAGGCACATGTAGTGCTTGAGGTTGATTGTATATTCTTTTCTGTGTCAATAAAACATCTCCACTCACAATGGCAAAAAAGGAAAAGGGGTTTTGAAAGAAATTTCCAATCTTGTAAGAGACCTATTCTTTTTGAAAAAATCCTTTCTTGAGCTTACATTTTAGAGACCAGTGCTTATGGAAAAAATGAGTAACATGTCTCACGCTTTGGTCATGTTAAGCCTCCAAAATTGATGTAGTATTCTATTTTGCTCAAAACAACAATTTCTTGCACTCTGTTCCATACTAAGAAGGCTAGGGATTTTTCTAGACCATCAAAAAATATTTCCCACAAACTTTAATAGGTTGGTGATCACATCATATGGCTCTTTTTTCCTCATGGTTTTATTTTTTGAACATAGAATAAGGTACAGAAAGTCGCCTTTTTTCCATTCTACTGAAGTGTTATTAGCCACGCTTAGTATTGCCACCGCTCAGTATTGCCACCAAGTACATGTTTCTTAGGTTGCTTTGGACCTTACAGTCATAAGTAGCCATGGAACATGTCGAAAGCATAAAAAAACCTCCCAGGTAGGAAATATTGGGCACAATAAATGAAGTACTAAAACAATGTACATGAAAAAACTAACGTTAGGGAAAATTTAGACTCTCAAAGGGGCCCTATAAGTGGGTACATGGTAATTTTTTTTACAAATGAAATAAAAGCTTGTCCCACCTTGTGGATTGGAATGTACTCTTTGAGATCTTTCTATTGATATATAGCATGACATTAGTTTCCCCAAATTCTAAAAGATTCTGCTTTTGATGTGACAAAATCTTTTCTATCAATGAATCTCTTCCACATTTAAGCTTCACTGAGGAGGCCATAACTTCTATAAATTAGGTACAAATTTATTAGAGTTTGTGGATCAAGAACTTACTTTCTAAGATCTTTCCAATGATATGTTTCTTGATGCGGTTTTGGTAACGCTTCCAAAGACTTCACCAGGTTGCCTACTTTGGACAAGAGAGAAAAATTCATAAACATTCTTATTTGGCCCCTTTGTGAGTTCAAATTTTCCATAATGGTTGCGTATCACGGCCTTTAGAATCCTACAAAAAAGGATAACTATATATCAAATTTAGAGGTTAAATAGACATTGATATGAGAACAAAATTTACATACATGGCCTTTGAAATTAGCAATCTTGAAAAGACTATACTTGTTAAATTAGAATGGCTTGTTGAACTAAAAAACTCTACCATCATTCTATAGTTAACTATATGGGGCATTAGGTGCCGCAAAACACAAGGAAGAATTGTTACGTGTTATGGAATCCACCCATGCAATCAAAACCCTGGGGGTCCACCTCAAAATATGTAAGTGTAGCACGTGAGTTCGCTCGAAAGGGTATTTTATATACTAAAACAGTTACAGAGCCATGCTCGTTTCAAGCCATGGCATTAGATAGCAGCCTACACAACTAACGGATACATTGGCTGATAAAGGGAGCCACTCTAGTACCAATCAATACACATGAGAACTTACAAAGACTTGGGGTTGCCACTAAGCAGTGAGCCCCGCCTCTTGACCACCAAGCTAGAGCCAAAGATCCATAACCATCGACAAAATACGTAGCTTTACTTGTTTTTCTTCTTTCTTTTAGCCAACCTTATAGAGATGATCGTGGGACCCGTAACACTTACCACACGGCCAATAAGGTCTAACGTTTGGGCCCGAACTTCATCTGCTATAGTGTCAAGATGGAGGGATTCAATGGGCCCCTGAAACTCCATGGGTGAAACGACAAGCGACTTAGATTGTACCTGATTTCTAGCTATGGGACCCTAAGGCTTATCATGCATCTCCTCTGTATGGTTCTCTGGCTCCTTAGTTAGCTCACTCTATGTCAACTCACTATTATCGGCTTCCTCCGCATGTTGGTTGGAGGTTGCAATAGGCACTTCATCCTTGCAAACCTGCCTCCATGTGGTCTCGAATGCAGGATTGTAGGCCACATCAGCCACTGGGAAGTTCCTAGCATAATGCCCAATTCTTTGACATTTATAGCATGCGTTGGGGAATGAAGCAAAAGTTAACTCCTACCGATAGGAACTAAAGTCTCCCATAATAAGATCTAGGTGTTTTGGGATTGGTTAGCCCATGTCCCACAAAATGCATACTTTCACATCCAATCCCGCGACCTAACCTGCTACATCTTAGGAATGAACAACACACGACCCATGAGCCTCGCAATAGTGTCCACATTTTCCCATAGCCAGAGCGGAAGGCTCTTGAGCATAACCCATACTGGGCATAAGTTCATAAACTCTTCATCTTGATAAAACTAGGGCAACCACAACATAGCTAGATGAAGTGTGATGCCCCCCAAATACCACCTCTAATGACCAGATCCTGGACCGTGTGCTCTAACAAGAACTCTGCTACATAGAACCCTTTGCTAATTGGTGTGAAGTGGCATATAGCATGTTTGTTGCTTGTAGCTGCTCCTGCCCAGTCCCATAAGCCATGGGGAAGTGTCGGCCCATGAAATATAAGACCACCGAGCGAGCAGCACACGACTTTAATCCTTGCAATGCCAGCTCACGACTGAAGTCAGCGTGCATTACAAGCCCGTCTTCAAATTGAATAAGTTCACCCTGTGCAATATCTCCGCCATCAAGGATCGCACTCCAAAGAGGAAAGCTTCAAAATATTTTCAAGACTGGAGCCATATTGTTAGACAAGGGGAACTAGAACCTAGGAGTCCACCATCCAACCACCCATTATATAGCATAGCCCCTGGCCCTTTGCCCTAGTTGGACTCCCTTTCCACACTGCCTAGCCCGCCCTGCCCTTGTCTAGTCCGGCCTTGCCGGTGTCCTGACATTACTCCCCCCTTAAGAAGAGTTTTCTTCCTCGAAAACAAAAGTGTGGAACTTCTTCTTAAGAACACTAAGGTTTTCCCAAGTGGCACCTTCCTCAGGTCGGTCTTTTCACTTGATTAAGGCTTGTTGACGTACATGATGACGTGTACGCAACTCATGATAATCGAGAACACGTTCAGGTTCATGCGGTAAGGTAGGAGGTTCAATGAAATCAACCAAAATCTGTTGGTCAATGACATTGTCGTCCCCATGTATCCGCTTACGTAACCGGCTTACATGAAACACCGGATGAATACACGAATGTGAAGGTAGCAATAATTTGTAGGCACGATCACCTACTCGCTTGAGTATTTTGAAAGGCCCACAATATCGGGGAGATAATTTAGATGTTGGCCCAGTTTTCAGACTTTCTGAATGTTCTGGCACACGTAAAAATACTTCCTCCCTTTTTTCGAAGGTAACTTGCCGACGTTTCTCATCAGCGTACTTCTTATACCGATCCTGTGCTTGTCGGACATTCTGACGAGCAAGTTTCATCATATCCATGTGGTCTTGGAGAAAATCCTTAACCTGGGAGTTTTTCGGTTGCCAACCGCACTGTAAACTGGTGACCTAGGTTGAAACCCATACATGAGCATGAAAGGACTAAAGCCTGTTGTGACATGCTTAGCACTGTTGTAGGCAAACTCGAGAATAGGTAAGTATTCTTCTCAGTCTGACTGTTTTTTGATGACGTATGCTCTTAGCATATCCTCTAGCACCTGGTTAACTCGTTCAATCTGACCATCTGTTTCTGGATGATTGGATGTACTGAGGTTCAGTTGTGTACCCAATCGTTTAAACACAGCTCTCCAAAAGTGACTGTTAAACTTGGGATCACGGTCACTGACAATGTTACTTGGCAAACCATACAATTTGTATAGATTGTCCACAAATAACTTAGCTAGTTCTGGTGTCTTAACCGTTGATTTGGTTGGAATAAAATTTCATAGCTTAGTCAACCGATCTACGACCACCTATACCGATTCATGACCTCGTATAGTGGTTGGTAAACCCACAATAAAGTCCATAAAGATGCTTTTCCATTTTCCATTGGGAATCTCCAAAGGATGTAAGAGTCCTCCTGCTTTCAGGTGCTCTGCTTTGTTAACTTGACATTTATAGAAATGCAAGACATAAGCTTGAACAAAGCCATGTATACTTGGCCAATAAAACTCTCGTCGTACGAGAGCATAAGTTTTTCTAATACCCAGGTGCCCTGCACTTGGACTATCATGACATTCATAAAGAATTTGGCACCGAATGTTTGTGTCCGTCGGTACACAAACTCTCCCCTCATGGAGTAGGTACCCATTGTCGATGGTGAAATGCTTCCATCGCTGTAGTTCATCACTCGATAGAGGAGAACTAGGTGTGGAGGTTAACTGTACACTGAAGTCATTGGAGTGAGAAGGATCCCTCATTTGAACATGGCTCCACACTTTGGAATATGCTTCATCATGCTCATATTTGCCTTTGAGAGAATCTAAAAATTCACTACGAAGTTCTGTGAACAAGAGAGAATTGATCTCTGGCATACAACTTAGAGCGTCAGCCACTACATTGTATCGGCCTTTGTAATACCTTAGTTTGGCGTCATATTCCTGAAGAATCTCGGCCCACCTGGCTTTTTGACCCTTCAAATCTGTTTGTTGTGTAAACCATTTGATGCTTTCATGGTCAAACACAATCTCAAACTAAGCACCATACATACAAACACTATTGCATAGAGTTCGTGCTCATATAGGCAGAGTAGTTCTACTGAGCTGCATCAAGCTTCTTGCTTTCAAATGCAATCGGTCATCCGTCTTGTAAACAAGACTGCTCCAATAGCATGGTCACTGGCATCCGCTTCCAAAACGAATGGTTTCAAAGGATGTACAATAGCTAGTATGGGAGCTGTAGCTAATGCATCCTTGAGCGTATCAAAACTGTGCTGTTGAGCGGATCCCCACTGAAAAGCTTTGCCTTTGCCTTTTAGTTGATCCGTCATGGGAACATCAATATTAGCATAGTTTTTAATGAACCTTCATTAAAAATCTGCAAATCCCAAAAAAATATGTAACTCTTCTAGATTTTTAGGAGAAGGCCATTTCCGGATGGTATCCACTTTGGATTGATCCGTATATAGCCCATTAGCTGAAATAACATGCCCTAAATAGTGAATTTTGTCTTTTAGAAAATCACACTTAGATTCCTTGGCATATAATTTGTTTGTGTGTAACAACTCAAACACCTGGCTGAGATGTTGTAAGTGTTGCATTGTAGACTAGTATGTCATCGAGGAAAACAATGACAAATTTGCCCAAGTATGGCTTCAAGAAACTATCCATAAGTGTCGTGAATGTTGCGGGCGCATTGGTTAACCCAAAGGGCATCACCAAGAACTCGTAGTGTCCAAACCATGTTCAGAATGCAATTTTGGGTATATCGGCAAGTCGAATATGGACTTGGTGATATCCTAACTGCAATTAATTCTGTAAAAATGCGAGCATGAGTGAGTTTGTTAAACAACTCATCTACTCTGGGTAATGGGTATTTGTTCTTAACCGTCATCGCATTTAAGCCACGGTAGTCTACGCACATGCGCATACTACCGTCTTTTTTCTTCACTAATAGGATAGGAGAGGCCCATGGTGAAGAATTGGGTTGTATATACCCTATAATAAGGTAGTTAGCAAGCTGACGTTCCACCTCAACAGCTTTAGAATAACTCATACGGTAAGGCGGTTTATTGACAGGTTTACAGCCTGCAGCCACGTCGATGCTATGTTGCACTGATCGTGTCGGCGGTAATCCTGGTGGCAAATCATTAGGGAAAACATCTTGAAATTCCTTTAGTAATTTCTGTAACTCACTAGCAATGTTTGCTTGTTTAGAATTAGCCATTGGTGGAAGAGATGAAAGAGAAGCATGCGACGTTGAGGAATGTTCAATAGTTTCAATGTTAGAAAGAAAATGAGACAGTGAGTAACACAAGAAAACTTGATCTATTTCATTATCAGAAACGAGATGCATAAGCTCAACGATACAAATTGGTGATGAAGGTATATCCTTCTCTCCTAACAACAACACATGTGCGCCATGGGATTCAAACATCAAGATGTTGTGCTCATAGCTACGCTTCAGTGATGGTCCTAGGCTATGCAACCACTTCCTACCAAGAACCACATCTATCCTTTCCATGTTCATAACCTGAAAATCCAAGCATATGGAGTAACCTTGTACTTCCAACGGAACAGCTCGGCATTGAGTATCCCAGATTTCGATATCGTGTCCATTCATCATTGCTACCTTGTAGCGGTGGGTACTCGGAGTCTGAGGCAATTTGAGTTTTTTCACCAAAATATAATTGATGAAATTATGAGTAGCACCGTCATCTACCAAGATGCGCACCTTGTGGCCTTGCAGAGATCCGTGCATACGTACTATCTCATGTGGTCCAAAGGTTTGTTGCCACATGGAAACTGTGAGACAGCATTCATGTACCACCTGTGTATGTGTTACTTCCACTGTAGAGAAGCATGAGGAAGACTCAAGAGGTAGCAGTTGCACCGTGTGAACTGCTTTCTCCTTGCCATGAGCACCAGATTTCCCCTTGGGACAATCCTTTTTGCCATGACCGCTCCCTAAACATTGAAAACATGATTTTTTCTTTCTTAGCTTTATCAAAGTCCTCAAGAGAGAGAGGACCCCTGGACCCCTTGGATTTTTTAGATGCATCTGAATTGACAGCTATAAATTTCCTTTTATTGTGCCCATACTGAGTGCGTGTATTACCATGTGTATTAGCAGACACGTGACTATTATGTGCTTTCTTTTCATCTGGGTCATCATGAATATGTGCTTTCACTATGGCTTCCTCAAGTGTTTTAGGATCTTGGGTCTTGACATACTTCTTAAGCTCTTGTGTCAGACCTCTTACAAACCCCCGTACTTGTTGAAAGTTATCTAAGCCCTCCAATTTGAGGATAACATCCCGATAGTGAGAGCTATATTCAAGCAATGATGAGTATTGGCGCATGGAACATGTGTCCCAAGCCGTCCAATTCCGATCTGCCTCATTTGTAGGCAAAAATTCTTTGTTAAACATAGCTTCAAAAACTGCCCAACTATGTGGTATGATGTTCTTCTCCTTGAGAGACATCCACCATTTGTAGGCCTTGCCTTCCAGAGTTAAGCTCGTTTGCAGAGCTCTGACTGCGTCCGGCGTACGCCGTAAGGCAATTCCATCCCACTTGCTGAGAAAGATATTCACTGCATCCTTATTGCGGTTTCGATCTTCTTCCTTAAAAATCGGTGGTTTGGTGTTTTTCAACAATTCATCCACATCTTTTGCAGTGAGAGTATGCAACATATCAACATTTGGGCCTTGCCCTAGATTAGAAGGGCCTTGCCCTTGTGTAGTAGCGTGCTCATGCATGTGCGTGTCAGCAGGACCCTTGGACTGCTGTTGCATTAATTGAATTACTAATGTGGATAGTTTAGTAACATTTGCATTTAAAGCTTTAAAATTTTCATCCATGACTGTCATGCGTGTCTGAAGTGCACAAAATTCTTGAATATCGAGCAATTCATAAGTGTCATCACTTGTCGTAGCGTCACGGGTACTCTCCTTGAGAGGATCCGGTCGCGGGCCATCATTGGCAGGATCAGGCGTACTTTGCTCAAAAGCGAATGTCATCTTGATATCCGAATTCATGGCGACACAGTGCGGTGCAAGGAGTAGTCAGAAAAAAATACCTGAGATTGAGAGCACTCACAAAGTGTAATTGGCCTTGCTAATTCCATCCAAATCGATAGTATCCTAGTGGAAATCAATTCGAATTGTCCGCCGTATAGGGAATTCCAAAAGTTCTTGGAAGCTGAATCAATTAGACTTGCAATCGTTAATTGATTTTGCAAATTAATTGTACTTGAACTCCCATTGGAATGGTTTTCTTAAATCTCTGAGTTTCTGCTGGTAATGCGCAGAGAATTTGGCTCGAAGTTTGTGCCGACCACGTCAATGCTATGCTGCACCTCTCCGGGCCTTGCCGAATCCGCACACGAGGAAGGGGGTGGGGTACCCCACTGTGGGTACCGCCCCTTAGTGTTGAAAATTGGGTGTGGCCACTAAACCTCAAGGGGGTTGGGCGCCCGTGTAGTGGGAAATAAGCTTCACAGAGCGGCTATGGCCGCTCAGAGCAGCACGCGAGTAAGTAAATATGCCATGGCCGCCACTGTGGTGATCTAGGGGCTTCGGCCCAGTGTCGTAAAGTGCTCCCCTGCCCGGCGCGCAGCCGTAGAGCCTGCGAGTGGCGCTGTTGATGCAGGTCCGCCTCGATGGCTCCTCCTTGCAAGGAGGGTTGCCCACGGACTGCTTGCCCTGTCGTCCTCCTCACAGGGGAGGTGTTCCAGGACTTGGTGACCCCGACATGCAACTTGCTCATGCAAGGTTGTGTGGCTCCCCTCCTGCACGGCTGTGCCTTTCCCAAAAAAAGAACCAAGCTTTGATACCAATGTTAGACAAGGGGAACTAGAACCTAGAAGTCCTCCACCCAACCACCCACTATATAGCATAGCCCTTGGCCCTTTGCCCTAGTTGGACTCCCTTTCCACACTACCTAGCCCGGCCCTACCCTTGTCTAGTCCGGCCTTGCCGGTGTCCTGACACATATACATTGGATTTGCTTGCTCTCTTCTTACCCTCGGCCGCAAATATAAAGTCCATGCATCGGGCTTTTCTCCGCTGCCAAGATTGGGCATGTATGTTCCTTTCAAGGGCATGTGTGTTGCTTCCATGACCAAAGCCCTTATGAGTCGGTATGACCCAACTCTAATCTAAGTCCCAAAAAGGACAAATTTCCAATAAAAACTATTCAAGTTAATGTGGGAGGATCGCGATCCGTCCCCCCCTCTGTGGCTTGCGATTTGTCCACAGCCACTGTCCAGAGCCACCACCTCGAAAAGAGAAGCCGGACAGTATAAACCAAGTCAAGCACCTTACCACATAGGAGAGTCAACTTTTGTAGAATACACCTGAACCCCAAAAGCTTTGATGGATCGCGATTCGACAGATTACCTCAGGAAGCGCACAAAGTTGTCAAGCGCAAGAAAGAAGTTCCCTATGCCCCTCCTTAGGATCGGCCAGACAATGTATGGCCTTGGGTGCCCCAACCAAACTCCCCCTAAGAAGAGTGAGCACTACCACCCTACAACACTCCCTTCCACTTGCGAATAGCACAGCACTCAGTACATCTTGTAAGTTTGCAACTCCAATGTGTACCCAAACCATAAGCAGCCTTGAGATTATCATGCTAAAACTCCACCCTTCGCAAATCCCTAACCCTTCGCCATTGCTCCCTATATATAACATCAAGCCTAAAATCTTAATTCCTCGATTTTGTACTGGTGATAACCGCCCATTTCGCTCAAGTGCGCCGCTTGTTTTTTGTCATCCATTTTTGACATGTATAGCACGACACATAGGAGAAAGATAGATCTTGTTTTGTGTTCTTCATAGCATGCAAACAATGGTTGAAGAAAACTTTTTCCAAAAACCTTGAAAAACCTACACATGAGTTTTTTTATTAGAGGTAAATAGACTAAATTTAAAGGTTTTTACTCGTTAAATTTCTTTGAATTTTGCAGGTCTTGTCACCTTTGAAATTAAAATTTAGAGGTGAATCTTAGGTGGGATTTTTACTCGCTAAATTTAAAGATTTTTACTCGCTAAACTTAGGTTTCTTTGGAGCAGTGATGCAAGAAGCCAAATGGCGTTTTAAAAGGCTAGAGTGAGCGCGTCACTCTGTTGATTGTATGGGAAATGTGTGAGAGTGTGGCACTTTAATTTGTGGAGTTTATTGCAATCAACTAGGTTGCAGGGCAAGATCCTCTAGATGCGTGGACCACCCAGCCCTTTGTGAAAGTCGCCCCAAAACTTTGCTTAAAGAGAGGTCATGGAGTCGATGGTGGGAGCGTGTAGGAGTTCAAATCCCACGATACACAAGTAGCCTAGGTAATGAGAAGCTGGAGGACTACGTTCAAAGCGAATATTCAGCTACTAATGATCTTCCTCTTTTTTCCAGAAAAAGAGTCGTGCAACGGCTCCAGCTTTTCATGGCGCGCGGGCGCTGCGATAGAGAAAGAGAATCATGCATCTAGGCTAGGTTAGAACTTTTAGGCTCATTAAAGCCTCTTAGCAAGCAGGCAGAGCTCATATTGAGCTAACTATTTAAAGTAACGTCGACGGCCTTAATATACAACATACCATCGCACTACTCTCTCTCCCTCTCTTTTGTGAGTGTATTGTGCTTTGCTGCACCGTCAGCAGTCATGATGCAGCTGTGGAGTAGTAGATCAAGTACATTGATGATTCGTGCGGCGTGCTTGGTGGCGGTGATGGCGATAATGATGCAGGGGCCGGCGCTTTGTGCCCGTGATTCCAAATACTGCGAATCGTGTGGGGGTAGCTTGCAATGCCCGGAGCCTTGCCCCGACTTCAACAATGGCAACTCCAAGTCTCTCTGCCACATCGATTGCCAGACTTGCTCCACCGAATGCAAACTCAACACCAATGGTACGCAACTATATGTATATTATATAATATACATATGTATGATCCCATACAATTATAAATCCAAGTATGGAAATTGTTCTATATTCATGCAACCACCAAAATGAATACATTTATCCATATGCTTTAGGTACATCAAGTGGAACATCGGGCAACTCAACAAGTGCATCACCTAGTTCATCGCCAAGCTCTCCGGGTAATTTGAATGGTGCAATAAACATTAGATCTAGCTCTCTTAGCCCATGACCTAATTTAGTAAGCCTTTGAGTAGACACAACAACAAATGGCACATCAAGAAACTCTTTTGGTCCATCAGGTGCTACATCAAGTCCTCCGAGATCATCATCCAATGGTTCAACAATTGGCTCTCCACCAGTCACATCTAGTACATCAAATGGTTGCAATGAGATAGGAGCTATTTGCAAGGATCCTCGTTTCATTGGTGGAGATGGTGGTCTCTTTTATTTCCATGGCAAAGCAAATGAAGACTTTTGCATTGTTACAGATACTAACTTCCACATCAATGGGCACTTCATTGGCAAGCGGGTGGAAGGACGTCCAAGGGACTTCACATGGGTCCAGGCGATTGGTATCATGTTTGGTTCTCATAAAGTTAGCATTGGAGCAAAGAAAGTTGGATTGTGGGATAATGACGTTGATCAAATGGAGGTCTTTTATGATGATGAAAACATAACAATTGACACAAATGCTGGGGAATCATGGGTTTCTCCTCATGGTGATTTCAAGATGACAAGGGCTAGGAAAGTCAACTCTATCAATATCCAAGTGGCTAGATTGCTGAAGGTTTCTATCAATGTGACTTATGTTGATGAGGAGGACAATAAAATACACAACTATGGCATTGATAGTGAAGATTGTTTTGCTCATTTAGATCTTCGGTTCACTTTCCTAAACCTATCTAGTCAAGTAGATGGAGTGCTTAGACAAACATATAAGGATTCATACATAAGCCAAGTGAAAGAAGGAGTTCCTATGCCAACTATGGGTGGATATGAAAAGTTCAAAGCGTCGTCCATTTTTGCCACTGATTGCCTTGTTGGGGTGTTTGATCCATCATCAATCTTGGAATTCTATGAAGGACCTGTAGTTGATGCAATTTCACAAGTGCCCAGCATGAGTTGCACTAGCATGGGAGAGAATGGCATTGTTTGTCGTCATTAGTTCCATGCTTAGTAAGCTATGCCTAGCTAACATATCACATCTCAAGCATATTGCAATTATAAACTATTGAGTGAACTACATACTTACCTATCCATTTCCATATACCATTTATGACCCAATACTTACATCTCAGCTTCATGAGCATCCCTAATATCCATGACAAAAAAATATTTTCAAAAATGCCACAAAAGATCTTTTGTATCAGGTTTCTAAAAGCATATTTCATGTTCAATGACCTGATTAAGTTGAGCTATCAAAACCACATGCTTTTTATTTGGCTATGATTTTGATGATTCATTGACGTAAGCTTGAACAAGGAAAAATGCATGATTTGGATTCATGCAAGGAAAGAACACTAAATTGTAAGTTGACCCAACACACCTTGTAATATGGGCATATTATAGTCGCCTATTTATATAGTAGTGTCTACTTTGTATGCTTTCTTGATAAGGCTCATAAGATGTCAGCTTTATTTGTCTTTCATTGTATTCTCTATTCTCCATATGTAGAATCTCCCCAAATTTTATATGGGTCCAATCTCTACGTATTAAGATACACATTGGATCTTCCTGTTCAAACATCGATTCGAACTCATGATGTTCAGGTCTAACATAAATCTCTGGCATAAGCAATTCTACTTTTGTAGTTGTGTGCCCTATCTACAAGCCCTCCCATTAAAAAAAACAGAGTTCTCTCTCCCTTCGGCTTCAAAATTTAGCACTACAACATCATCTACTCAATTGAACCATAATTCGTTATTTTTTCTCCAACCATAATCAACATCAAGCAAGGAGTATGTGCGTTGAGAGGGAGGGAGTAGGAGAGATGAGTACATTCTAAGCAAGGAGTTTGTGTGTAGAGAGGGAGAGGGAGTAGGACAGAGGAGTACATTCTAAGATGTATGACATACATAAATTATAACACTCAGTGTATGTCAAGCTACATAAACAACAAAGGCTAAGATAAAACAAATCATCATCATCACTAAAATAAGGTGATGGAAGCATCAATTGGTTTTTGCACTATCCAAGGTCCAAAGCAACGCACATTTCGCCCAAGGCATCAAGGAGGGTGACCCAACACATACATCTCTATCCTCTAGCAGGGACAATGGTCACCATATGAATAACGTGTATTAAGTGGGAGTTGGTCTCCCATCTCATGAATACGAGACATAGGCATGGCAATTATCATGGTTAATATCAACTTCAATGTGATATTATTCCTACGAGCCATCAATATGATAGTAAACACGGGCCATCAAGATATAACGTTGATAATAATGGTTCCTATTAACAAAACATACTCAATGTTAAATCGCAAACTATGTAACACCATTTTTCCAATATGTATCATTTAACCGTACCAAACAACTTCAAATTCTTCAGTGATGTGAATGACATCATTAACATACAAAGGGGTCTCCAAAATCATGGATCTAAAGCATAGTTTTAACTTATCTTTTGTGTTTCTTTTGAGATAGATGATTACCATAGAAAATGTTGGTAGGTACACGTGCATCCATGTCTGTTGGGCAGATGGACAATGAGGATCTTTTATTTTAGCCAACTAATTTTTGAGTTACTCTATGTAAAATCTGAGTAGCTTGATTTTGAGTCTAAGCCTTGTAAAGTCGGCCACTAGCCAAGAGAAGCCCTAGGTATAAAGCCTAATTTTTGTAAGTAAGAAAGGACACATTACATTATCAAGGTTTTATGACCTTTAGAGCATATGATTGAGAGCGGTTATTCTCTCGCACATTGTAATCCATTTATCTTGAGCTCAGGCTATCCAATTTTGATTCCAATTATTGCATTGTGTTCCTTGTCTACTGCTCCTTAATTTATAGTGTATCATTGGCAATTCTGCTCTGGTTCACAATTGCATGTTAGCAAGCTAAATCGACTGTTTTGAGTGTGTTAATGGTCGTTTTTTGACGTTAATACAGCCATATGAGAGTGATCCTAGACCATATGGAGACCTTTCTGGTATGTTCTGTTGGAGTTTTTAGGACCTTGATCATGATGAATTGCAATTTTGATACCTTGTTAGATTGCATTGACATTATGTTAGTGCCGAATAGCTATGCTACAGACATTCATCGCGGTGATCCGCTAATATTGGTGTCATTGCCAAATATAGTGATCTTTAGGTGGTGAGTGACCTAGTCGTAGCTTTCACTTTAGAGACCTTTGATTTTGATTTCCATACCATTTGCACCTTAGCAATCAGGCAGCTAGACTCGTGGTTCAATGCTTGGTAGAGGCTAGAAGTTGGGAACTTGCTAGATTTATTCATGAGAGGCATAGGGAGTTGTGAGTGAGATACAAAAGCATTTTATTTTACATTTTTTTTGATGCTTCGAAAGTACTGTTCCATCATCCGTTTTTCTTTCAGTCTTGTATCGTTTGTTAGTTTTTGTTCCTAGAATTCATTTCAACACTTAGAAGTAGATTAGGTAGCAACCAAAACCATCAAATTGGGTTGAAAAGTTCAAGGAAAAAACTATCAAAACCATATTTTGGTAGGAAAGACCATAAACATGCCATTTGGTGTCGAAACATACGTGGCAATACATGACCCCCTATGACCTTTTGACCAGAAACTAATAGTATTTGGTCCAGTGTGGTTCCAGATCATCGAATATACACTTTTGGTGAAGAATTGACACAGAAAAGTCACTCAAATCAAGAAAATTGGAACAAAAGACACAAAAACCTTGGAAATTGCCCAAAATTTGGAGCTTTCAACTTTTTGATATACAAAGTCAAAAATAAGTGAAGATCTAACATCTACAGAGTGCAAGCATAGAGCTGACCAAATTTTATGCATCGCGATCCATGTCCCTTTTGGTCATTTAAAGCTGACATTGAGCAGTGAGTAGCTGACAACATTTGGGACAACTTTTGCAAAGGGCATCATAGCAAAAAACTCCAAAAAGTTGGTCAAACCATCAAACGACCAGTTTCTAGTCAAAAACCACAGGGCAGACACAAAAACTTGCTTTTGATCAACAAAAAGTTCTCCAAATCTAAAAATAAGTGGTGGAGTAGACTAGTCATACTACAGGTAATTATCAAGCCAAATTTGGGGTCCATATTTGATGGAACATGGATCGAAATCCATGTCCCCTTTCTTATTTTTTGGACAGAGACCACACAGACTAGTAGCAGAGACCAATACAAAAAAAAAAATCAAAAGAAGAAAAAACTCCAAGAAGTGGATCAAAAGAGTGAAAATGTGCTCGAAGTCCAAAAACCACCAAATAGACTGAGGGTTTGTCTTTTGGGTGACCTAAAGTGATCCCAATCACAAAAAAACACATAGGAGGGATCAAGGGTTTGTGAGGGACATGTGTGCCAAGTTTTGGTACATTTTGACACAAGGGTACATGGATCTCGATCCATGTCCCCCGTCACAGATTGAGCCCAGATTCATATCACAGCTAGCATCGGTCCCTAGAAGCATAGTGTTCGATCAACAAAAAGTTCTCCAAATCTAAAAATAAGTGGTGGAGTAGACTAGTCATACTACAGGTAATTATCAAGCCAAATTTGGGGTCCATATTTGATGGAACATGGATCGAAATCCATGTCCCCTTTCTTATTTTTTGGACAGAGACCACACAGACTAGTAGCAGAGACCAATACAAAAAAAAAAAATCAAAAGAAGAAAAAACTCCAAGAAGTGGATCAAAAGAGGGAAAATGTGCTTGAAGTCCAAAAACCACCAAATAGACTGAGGGTTTGTCTTTTGGGTGACCTAAAGTGATCCCAATCACAAAAAAACACATAGGAGGGATCAAGGGTTTGTGAGGGACATGTGTGCCAAGTTTTGGTACATTTTGACACAAGGGTACATGGATCTCGATCCATGTCCCCCGTCACAGATTGAGCCCAGATTCATATCACAGCTAGCATTGGTCCCTAGAAGCATAGTGTTCGATCAACAAAAAGTTCTCCAAATCTAAAAATAAGTGGTGGAGTAGACTAGTCATACTACAGGTAATTATCAAGCCAAATTTGGGGTCCATATTTGATGGAACATGGATCGAAATCCATGTCCCCTTTCTTATTTTTTGGACAGAGACCACACAGACTAGTAGCAGAGACCAATACAAAAAAAAAAAATCAAAAGAAGAAAAAACTCCAAGAAGTGGATCAAAAGAGGGAAAATGTGCTTGAAGTCCAAAAACCACCAAATAGACTGAGGGTTTGTCTTTTGGGTGACCTAAAGTGATCCCAATCACAAAAAAACACATAGGAGGGATCAAGGGTTTGTGAGGGACATGTGTGCCAAGTTTTGGTACATTTTGACACAAGGGTACATGGATCTCGATCCATGTCCCCCGTCACAGATTGAGCCCAGATTCATATCACAGCTAGCATTGGTCCCTAGCAGCATAGTGTTCTTTTCAAAATTCAATTTGGATTTTAACTATGCGCATAACAAGCAAAATAAGATTTTGTGTCGAAAGTGCAATAAAATTCTTCTTGGTTCAGCTTTCGACTAACACAGCGGCTGTAAACTCATAGCCACCAAGTGATTGTTATATAGGTTGTGCAAATCAGAGTTTTTAGATTAAATTGCTATTGATTGAAAGATTAGGTGCATCATAAAAGGTAACATGTCAGGTTTTGCAAGCATAATTTTCTTGATGTATTTGTGATAAGGAAAGTTATATCAGAAGTGAAACCCTACTACTAGAGGCCAAGTTAGTTGTATTTCCATTGAAGAGAGTGTCAATAAAGGAGATTTGCCAACCTTAGAGCCTATCTTAGAGAAAAGTATTTCTGATACCTCTTCAGAGAGATCTTACACCTATACGGCCGAGGGATCCAAAAGTGTGCGTTTTAAGGAGGAAACCAGAATGGGAGCAATACTATCACAAACAACACCAAATATGAAACTTTTGCAACTACAATACCACTTTGAAAATGAACAGGGTGTCAAAATCTATAAAGACAATATGGATCGTTACTGTGTAATAGAAGAGAGACCTAGTGAGCTCAAACTCATAGTGCCCATGGATTATAGTGGCAATCAATACTTTGATGAGGAAGAAAACATGTAGTTATTTGTGCACAATCCCTTTATTGTGGACAAGTGGGGATTGGCATGTACGAAGGAAAAGGTTGATGTCGAGCCTGAAGAGAAGCCACCAAAGCTGGCCATTCCTAATGGGAAGCTTAGGTGAGTGGATGTGGTTACTTGCATCAACACGGACAACACACATGTGGGTTTATACAAGTACCATAATGGAGAGAAAATGCTCTATTAATACAAGTGTGATGAACCCAATGTGAGAGAGCTAACGGATCAAAAAGCTTATATGTGTTATCGTATGAAGTGGAGAGAGATACTCAGGTGATCATGCTGGGTAAGTATGGTTGGAGATACTCTATAGTAGATTGAGAAGAACTCAAGGGATATACATACTTTGGAGGGCCACTCCACCAATACTATGTCCCCCCAACAATTCATACAACAATTCATAGTCTGACAGCCTCAAAAAGGCCGAAAACCACGAGAGCGAGTCCTGTGAGAACAAGAGTGGAAGACTCTTTCAGTTGACCACATTTTTTGAAATGTAGACCGATGGGATCCTTGGGTTTGAGGGTTCGAATGACCACGCATCATGGTAGTGATGCTCCAGACACAATTTTCACAACAAGGGTTCCTACTAGTACTGAGGGGAGAGACATGCAATTTGAGGAGATAATGACTTATCGAACTCCCTCCTGAACACCTATCAATGGATATGAGGCAAGAGATGTTATACTAGGAGAACCTAGAATGATGAGAATGGTATCTAGAATGCAAATATTATGACCTTCTCAAGTGGCGAAGTGTGTGTCCAAAAAGTATAGCGAATTGGGAGATCCATACGCAAATGTTTACATATTTAAGCAAGTCTTAAGAGCGAAACAAGTTGAAAATTTTCATACACAATACAAGGGATTAGTTTGACATTGGAAGGAATAGAATTGACTTGGTTGAATCCATTAAATAGTCAAGATTTCCTAACCATTGATCAACTCTTGCAAGAGTTTGCCAAAGAATTCTCTAAAAGAGGAATCAAGCACAACACAATTTGCCAAATCTATGCCTTTAAGCAAAAGGAGAGAAAAAAGGTGAAGAAAGATTTGCTTCCCTTCAAATAGTACATTGAGAGATGTCCAGTGAGAGAGTTAACTCAAGATAATCGGTTGTCAATTCTCTTCATAGAGTATTAGGAAAAGTTTGAGATCTCTTTTTTGACCTTTAATGTTTAGAGAGAAAGAGAGAGTGCTCTAGGCCAACGAGAGGAGGGCTTCCATTACGGAATCTTCATTTTTAAAATTCCTTTTGAATTTCTAAAATGAGTTTTTTGGAAAGGAAAACTAAGGTAACTTTTCATTACGTGGTCCTTTTACCTCAAAAGGTATCCGTCATTGACCAAAAAGTGTTTTTAAATCTTCTTACGGTCTTCTTTTCCCTCTATTCCCATCTCCCTTTTGAATCTTCTCACGGCATTCTTTTCCCTCTTATTCTCACCTCTCTCCTCATTCCACCATCTTCTTCTCCCTCCTCTTCCTACCGTTCTCTCTTCACTCATCTTCTGTGTGTCATCTTTCTCAAGCAATGGAGTCCAACTAGTCCAAACACCCTAGCACATCCATTGAAACCATTATCACCTATGCCACATTAAAGGAGCACAAATAGTGGATCCCAACATCCACAGCCAAGTTTAGCTAGATTATAATGTAGCAAAGTAAGAGAAGAAAATCATCCTCAAAAAACCAATTCTTTTCATGGTGGAAAGACAGAGTGAAACATATTAGGCTTTCTGGATCCAAGAACATGTTTACATGCACAAGGAGCTTCATCTCCATCCTGAGAGCTCTAATCTTTCTGTGCACCGAGATAACTATAAGTGATTCATATGGTGACTATTATTTTCAGTTTACTTTAGGTTGTTTGTGGTACTTTTCTCTTACGAATTCTACGTCTTTTGCTTGTTTTGTGCTACTATGCTTCTTACATATCTCTATCCCTAAAGCATAGAGGAATGGCAATTGGTGGAGTGTGCCATGGACATTTTGGATGTCTAGCCTTGCTCCTTTGGGGAGGAGCTTTACAAAGGGAGAATGTCTCTGGGATAGAAGGGGGTATTCTCCCATGTTCCACGACATTGATATGTGGATGAACAGTGAACACATGGCCACCTTGAAAATACGATCCATGTGCACATTGCACTAAATGAGGCAAGATCTACACAATGCACATATTTATGTTTATGTAGCTTTTGCTTTTGACATAGATGGAAATTTGTGTAGATAATGATGTCTTTCTTTCTACCATTCTTTGTTTCTACGAGGCAGTCTTACTTTCCCTTTTTTATAATATGGCTTATAGGTCTTGGTAAGAATTGAAAGGAATTTATTTGCCAAGAAGTGCCAGAAGGAATTGTGCATCTATTGCCAAGCTAAACTACTCCTTAGTCAGAGTCCTACATTATTGCTAGTGTTGTTGAAAATTTGTATCAATTGTTCCCTACAATTGGTAATTTTTACAAATTATTTTGATATCAATGACAATTAACTTTGGTAATTATTTGTTTAGTGCAAATGTCTCATCTTGTTGGTTTTCATTTTGTAAGGCTTTTTTGTGGTTATATAGAAAAAGGTCTGTCAATGTCATGCCCTCATCATTGTATGGTTCTTGTATGTTAAAAAAGAAAGTGCTGTCATACCACATTCTTGTCATGTCCTTGCTTTATAGCACTATAAGTAGCTCAAGACAGTTTTCAAAAATCACCCATATACACTTACAACTGTCAATACAAATAGAAATATGAATAAGGATACATGCTCCTCTTGGTACAAGTAGTTCAAGAGAGATTGAATGATAATGAAAAGAGGCATGAGAAAAAGAAACATCATGCATACAAGAGAGGAACAAAAGAGATATATCTAAGACAAAACTTTCCAAAAATGATGGCTATGACATAGTTCCTTATTTTATGCTCAATGTCTTGAAAGGAGCTAATGAAAACTTTAAGTTCCAAAAAGATTTTCAAAAAGGATGGCTATCACATAGTTCCTTAGTCTCCTATAGTTTTCAAGAATTTTGAGCTCATTTAGTTGAGAAATCATCATTTGATTATTTGGAGTGAGGACTGATTGAATGCCTAGCTAACACTATGTGTTGATTCATGATTGCTCTTGAGTGCATCTTCTAGTAGTGCGTACTCCGTTGTGATTGAAAACTCAATGCATCTTTGTACCCCATCCCAATTGCTTCCTTGGGTACCAAAAAAAGAGAGGGTGTTAGTGCCAGATAGCTATGGTATAGACGTCTGTTTGTGAGATGATCCACTAACATGGACTTGGAGGTTGGAAGGAGGGCATGGGAGAGTGCCACGTGGAACTCCATTTATCCCATATGCAAAGTATGGGCTACATAGTCCAAAGGAGAACCATTCAAGGGATATTACAGAGGAAGTCTCCCTCTTCAGGATCTTGGAGACCGTAACTATGGCACTTATGTCTCCCCCCTTGCGGATAAGCATACATGCATCATTCTGAGAAAAGTTGGTGTTGTTGGTGGACGATTGTGATGTTGACCATGCACTTGAAAACTTTCTTGAATGCTATTTCTTATGAGGGAGGCCAAAGCCAACCCTTATGGGTGGCCAATGTATTATAGAGAGAATTCCCACTGCCTCATGGTGCTACAAACGGGAGTGTGGAAAGCCCTGCAAAATACTCGAAATAGCACATAGCAAGCCATAAATCAAAAAAACTGTATACCTGGCACATCCACGAACTCGTAATCAAATCTATACGCGAACCGCGAGAGACGTAGAGCAAAAGAGAGGGAAAGAGCACGTGCAGGCGCACCTCCTAGAAGGGAGTGCTACGCTGGCACACGAGAGAGAAGAGAGGAGAGGTGAGAAGAAGAACGCAGACACTGGGTGCAATCTCCCCCCGTGCAAGAGTGACCATTTCCCTCTTGCACGTATTTGTTATATAGATTCTTGAATGGTCAAATTGGTTACAAACTGGTCGGCCGGTCATAAATGGCCAAAGCTCATAAAGAGCACTTGAATAATAAAACGTACATAAAATATGATATCCTTTGCAATAGCCTAGCTCTGTCAAGCCTTTTCCACTTGTCACAGCTGCAATAAATAATAAAATGTCAATTCTATAACATACCTCTCCGTTGGAAAGCAACTGTCCTCAGTTGCAAAGACAAGAAATTTGCAACTGTCCTCAGTTGCAAAGACAAGAAATCTGCAAACGATACTTGTAAGAAATAGTGATTAGAAATCGATGTAAAAAAAAAAAGCATATAATGAAACTAAACAACATTGCTTATGCTTGCCGTCATCCACATACTACCTATTCTAGTGTCCCATACCACTGGAATAAGCAGTATATGTCATACCCTGATAAATTAGGATATCATTGTTCACACTCATCATCAATATCATAATGTCAAGTCTCATCACATAAACACTGTCGTAATCACCAGATACCAAATCCCAATCCAATTCCAATTCCACAATATAAGTCGAAATCCAAATCACTTTCATTATGTACCCGGGTAACAAAATCATACCAGTTACAGTGGTGGCCAGCCATTGTAGCATAATTTTGTGATTGGTGTTGCCTCATCCGACAAGTCTACACCAATAAAGCGTGCTGCCTAAATCGGCGAATCTGCACTAATGCTACCTAAATCGGTGGATCTACATTGGATATTGTTTAAAAATAATAAATCTGAAGTTTGTCAATGTGCTGCCTAAATCGGCGGATCTGCACCAAGATGAGTATTTACACACTGCCTAAATCGGCGAATCTGTGTGTCTATGACCAAAGGACTAGGCTAGGCATAAAAGTAAAAAATAAGTGACATGTTTGATTAAAAATAAATAAAAATTGGAATAGACTGGAATGTGTTAGCGATCATCGCACACCAACTGAGCTTGTATAAGTAGTGGTATGACAAGTCATCTCAGTAAGAGTTCAATCAAGGAAAATAGAACCCATGGCATTAGAAACAATAGGTTTTGCAACATAATGTAGACAAGTAAGGGAGCATCTGCAAAAAAATCTTCCCTGCTGCAAAGTTGTTGGGATATCAATGGGGTTGTGAGAATATCTGCAAAATGACTCACTTAAAAGAAATCAAATATAATAATTTTTTTTTCTTTTCAAATTGTCCAATGATATTATCCCTATTACAAACTACTTGACTTTGTGTCCTTAAATATATGCACAACCATTCCAAGCAAGTAGAGAAAGTGAGTATTATTGTAGGAGTGTGATAAGGGATGTCAGTGTAGTATAGGCAGACAATATATGTTACATAATTGACGAGATCTTAAGAAATATGATAGCCATAGATATATATAGGAATGGATTCATTAAGGAGAATTAAAATACCGTGGAAAACAACGTACCTGGAGGTGGTTTGAAGAAGTGACTAGTATCCAAATCATCAAATGCTAAACAATTTCTTGAAACAAGGGTCAAGAGCAAAATTCATCATTTGAGTAATGTTATGCAAGTTAGAACAAACCAAAGTACAGATGCCATAAACTTCAAGTCGTACAGATGGGTGTCAGATATCGGTGAGGTGGATTGTATATGTGAGTAAGTTTTTAAACCATTGATTGTTGTCCAAGAAAATTAGAAGCTAGAAAAATTTCACCAGTGTTATTGAAACTAGCTAAAATAGAAAAACATCGGCTAGATTCCATGCTTTCCTTCAAGTAAATTGGCAAAGTTGTACAAATTTTAGTGTGAATACCTGAAAATCTTTGAATTTTGAGGTAAAAACCCAAAGAGCTTTAGGTGTGCCCTTATTTTCATTAATTACAAAAAATGATTTTTTTGAATTTTTATTTTTGGCAAGCCCTAACTCAATCAACAAACGTTGCTATGATTACTCTAATCCAAAGTTGGATTTTCACCATTGCTCTCTCAAAGAGAAGTTCTAATGAAAAATTTAGTAGGAACTACTTTTGATGGTCATCTTTGAATGGATACAACAAACATTGAAATACCAAAAGACATAACAATGCTTACCTTAAATATAGACACACAAATCTCAAAGCCCAAAAAAATAAAAAACAGGCACAGATCGGCAAGGTTGAAAACTGCAGCTCTTTCCACTTGGGGAAAGCGTGTCTCAGCTCACAACCATGCTCCTTGAAAATTCAATAATGCCCCTTATGAGCAGGAGAAAAAGGAATTATTCCGCTTGAAGTTTAAGAGAAATAGTGTAAAAAGAAGAAAAATGCAAGTCATTCTTCGAAACTTTCCTCTTTCTTTGTATGGTTAGAAAAATGATTTATCTCAAACACTACTGTCACCACAAGCAAGGCAAAATGTTGTACCTTGCCCCACCACTAATGTGCAAGGTGCTTAGCAAACAATTGCTCGAGGAAAAGAACCCTATAGTACAATGAAGGGTTCTTCTTTTGGAGGCCCTTCAAATATGAAATCTTAAATTAGATGAAGTTTATATATGGATAATGGCTATACAGTCTTGGGGACGACTACAATGGGTCTAATGTAACAAGAGAAGAAAACCGTGCAAAGAAAAGCAAGCCCTAAAAATTAGTGTATATTGGAGGTACAAGCCGCAGCTACATCCAGTGTTACAGGCGAAGGGAAAAAAAAAAGTGATCATGCCATTGGACAACCGTTTGTGAAGCCGTAGAAGGCCTTCTTTGCACCAGTTCCCGTCCTTGCTTTGAGAGCCCTAGTGGTGGTTCATGCTTTCTCTGCAGGCACGGCTTGAGAACACAGACATAGAGGAGTAGCAGAAATAGCAGTAGCGGCCTTATTGCCATCCCATGTCAGGTAGCGCAGGAAGGTCCCTGGGAGCTTGATGGGCTGATGAGGGTCATTGTAGCCTGGCTGCTAAGGAGGTAGGATTGGATGTCCAGAAGTAAAGAGTCAAGGCTGCGCCAATGTGCTTCAAGATCCTGCACCGCCTAAGCTTTGGAAAAACAGGAAGATTATGCACTATTAGGGCAAACCCCTTTATCGTTGAGCTACCAGATGCAGATCTCCACCATTACGATGTTTCCATTATACATGTGTATGATGGTTGAAAAGGTCTTTATACCGCAGGTTCTCTTCCTTTTTAGAGCAGAGAGTTCAGCATCAAGATAGTGGACAAGGATAAAGAAAATGGAGTACCAAGGAGGGAGAGACAGTTCAACGTGTCAATCAAGTTCTGGGTGAATTTTTGAGTGGAAGGCAACCAGATGCCCCACAGGATGCTCTGCAAAGTTTTGTACATTGTTTTGTGTGAGGTTCCAACTGAAATGTTTTGTCCTGTGGGTAGACCCTTTTATTCATCACGAAGAAGAAATTCTCTTGGTGGACGTGGTCTTGAGAGTTTTATCAAACCATCAGGCCGACAAGGAAAACCATTGTCAAGTTGGAGTCGAGGGAAAAAAACAGCAGCTGTACTATAAGAGAAAGAGGGTGGGTGGTGGCGGCAGTTAGGGAGAAAGAGACAGAGAGAGTTGGCTCGTTGGGTGTGGCTGCATGGGAGCATGGGTGGTAAAGTTGTGGTTGAGAGAAATATCTGCATGGCGGCTTCTGCTGTGAAGTGGAGAGTGAAAGTAAGAGAGAGAAATTGCGAAATGTGCTCTGTGTGTTGGAGAAGGTGCCATGCATGCAAACGACGTTAGACGAGTAGCTGCACGTGGTGAACCAACATTAGAGAGAGAGAGAGAGAGAGAGAGAGAGAGAGAGAGAGAGAGAGAGAGAGAGAGAGAGAGAGAGAGAGAGAGAGAGAGAGAGAGAGAGAGAGAGAGAGAATTGCATGAGTAACCATGCTAACCGAGGGTGGTTAACGCCGCTGTTTGGCAAAGAGGAAGAGACACAGTGATGCTGAGGTGATTAGCAAGTGTGGGACTGCAGGTTCGGCCGCTCCTTGCTCAGTTTTTGCATGGCGTCTAGTGGTCTACGCACCTAGATGTGCATGAGCTCCTTAGATTCCATGGTCGTCGTTAGCTGGGTGTAGATTCTGTCGGCATCAATAGACACATCCTGTCGGGCAGGGGGTACTGAGGTTGTTCAAGGCTAACGAGAAACTGATGCAACGCTGCCTGTCAATGCCTACACTACCATGCTTTCGCCTACTTAATGCCCTAGCACACGCCAAGTCTGCCCTGGTTGGTGAGAGTCAAATCCCAAGCGGTTCGCTGCATGTCAAACAACGATCAAATACCACTGTTGGGTGCTGTGAACGTAGGGGACTATTGTTTCGAGCAGCAATGCCAAGTCGATTGTGTCTTGCCCATAGGTGATGGCTTAGAGCGCGGGGGCTCTGGTGGAGGAGATGGGAGGTCACCACGTGCATTTAAGGAAGCCCAATAAGACGAGCCTTAAAGGATTTTCTTGCCAAGAGATATTCCCATAGAGAATAGAAGTTCGGACGTTGCCGTAAACGTGACACTGCGGATAGTGGTGTGCCTGAGGTTGCCTCAACAAGCATCACCCGTGATTTCAAAACTCGACAACATATCTGTGAAGCTCTTAGGTGGTTAAACCATCACCTCTACTTTTCTTTCTCTTCTTCTGCATTCTTATATCTCATAAAGATACTATTCTCGTTCATTGACCTATGCAAAATCAAGTTGTTTGGCTGCTTCTTCTTCCTATTCTTTGTCTATTATATGGATCCTATGTCGATATCTATCGTGCTTATTAATATATATATATATATACACACGCACATTAATACTATGTAAACTTTGCTCACAGTATAAAATTTTCATTTCTACTATTTTATTCAGACATCTTTCACTAATTATAAATAAATGAAGGATTAACGTCAGATTTGCATGAAAAAGGTAATATAAAACAAGGACATAAAATGATAAATTTTGAAAACCAGAAGAAAGCAAGATCTGTGTATATGCACTTAGCTTTTGATTATCCGAATCTAGAATATTAGAAGCATAGCCTCGGCTCTGATACCACTGCCACAAACGGGAGAGTGGAAAGCCCTGCAAAATACTCGAAATAGCACATAGCAAGCCATAAATCAACAAAACTGTATACCTGGCACATCCACGAACTCGTAATCGAAGCTATATGCGAACAACGAGAGACGTAGAGTGAAAGAGAGGGAAAGAGCACGTGCAGGCGCACCTCCTAGAAGGGAGTGCTACGCCGGCACGCGAGAGAGAAGAGAGGAGAGGTGAGAAGAAGAACGCAGACACTGGGTGCAATCTCCCCCCGTGCAAGAGTGACCATTTCCCTCTTGCACGTATTTGTTATATAGATTTCTTGAATGGTCAAATTGGTTACAAACTGGCCGACCGGTCATAAATGGCCAAAGCTCATAAAGAGCACTTGAATAATAAAATGTACATAAAATATGATATCTTTTGCAATAGCCTAGCTCTGTCAAGCCTTTTCCACTTGTCACAGCTGCAATAAATAATAAAATGTCAATTCTATAACACATGGGGGACTCATGATGCAATTAAGACCGTTGCAATTAAGGCCGGGGTGCTGTGTAGAGCGTGTGATTGCAATGGGGCCAAGTGTGTTTTAGTTTCTAGTTCATGAAGTGCCTTAGAATCTTGAAAGAAAACTAATTGGGTGATGGTTAAGTTTGTCCAAGGCTGAACCCCTTTCTTTTGACTAAGAATCAACAAAGATCCCCTTTGGATAAGCAAAGCAAACGGAAATCGAGAAGCTAAAGTTAAGATAGTTGTTGTAACTGGAAATGAAGAGGAAATTGTAATTGGCAGGTGTCTACGATCTCAGGGGACTACTTGGATTTGAGCGAGGTAGCACAAGACTACTTGGATTTGAGAGAGGAGACATGGCACATCAAGGGATTGGCATAAACCAGGTGCTAGGGAGTAGCAAAACTGTTTTTTTAAAATTGTTTGAGCTTGCCATTTCGGCAACCAAGTCCTCAGGCCGGCTTTGGCTCAAGCATGATGTTTTTTTGGCTACCTCCTCCTCAAAACACTATGCTCGGTGGCTTTATCAAATGCCAACGCTTCTTCTAGACTCGTCACTGCCCGACGGCATGCTCTCCTTTGGCCCTTGCCAACAACTATGCTTTTCCTTGGCTTGTTCAGTCATGTCAATTGAAGAGGCCTTGAATTCCGAGCCGCCTTCATTTATGGGCTCTTCTCTCCAATCTGATTATTTGACCTCCGTTTCAAAGCAGCAAGTAATTGCGGGCCACTTCCACTCTCTCTCTCTCTCTCTCTCTCTCTCTCTCTCTCTCTCTCTCTCTCTCTCTCTAGGATAGATCTCTTCTCACATTAAAATGTGTCATGGGGATTAAAAAGATATTCCTACGACGTTAAAATTCTCTTCTTCTTCTTCTTATTCTCTCTCTCTCGCTCGGATATATCTCTTCTTACATTAAAATGTGTCGCGAGGATTGAAGAGATCTTCCTACGACCTTAAAATTTCTCTTATCCTTCTTCTCGTATCTCTCTCTCTCTCTATTTCCTTCTTCTTCTTCTTCTTCTCTCTCTCTCTCTCTCTCTCTCTCATTATCCTCCCACTTCATACTCTATCCCTCTATTTAGTATGCATCCATCTCTCTCTGTCTCTCTCTCTCTCACACACACACAACTCAGCTGGCGTTATTATTAGCACACGCCCATTTCTCTTGCTCTCTCTCTCTCTCTCTCTCTCTCTCTCTCTCTCTCTCCACACATTAGCTAGCTTGCTTGTGCTGGGAGAACTGTGATCAAGATGGGGAGGCGCAGCAGCTCCCAATTCCTTCATCGCCACAGGTAAGACAATCGAGGGCAGGGTTGGGAGGGAGACGTAGGAGCAGGCAACGAAGCCAGCAGGGCTTTGACGCCTTTCTCTCTCTCTCTCTCCGATTGATCGTATGCTCTCACTGTTACTGTGTCGCTCAGAGTGCACTCACCGGAGAAAGGAGGTGCTGCCATGTGTCCGGGGGAGGGGCCGGAATCCCTTCCCCCATTATAATTGTATAGATAGATATAGATTTTACATTTTACTTAGGTGGGTATCATTAAGCTAGTTAGTATCTACGAAGGTGCTTTGCTGTTCTTTAAGAGCAAAAGTAACCGGAGAGGGAAAACTGGACACGACACGAAGGGAGAGAGAGAGAGAGAGAGGGGGAGAGGAATGTCGGAGTTTCGAGTGGGAGCGCACACCATCTTGCTCTCTATATCTTACATTGGTGTCGAGGCGAGGTCTGGCGTGCTGTGCCGTTCCCTTCTCTGTCCATCTCTTTTCTCTGCAGGGGAGCCAAGTGTGGAGCTACACCATGTTTGAAGAGGAGAGGTATTGTGTGTCCATGACCTCAGATGTGGCATTAGAGTCTCTCTCTCTCTCTCTCTCTCTCTCTCTCTCGCGTTTTTGTGTTTGCGCGGATACCAGCATGGACGCACTGCACAAATGCAAGGGAGCATGGACGCGATTTCTGTGGAAGACACAACTGCGACAGATACGAGGTGCTGTAGGATTCTCTCTCTCTCTCTCTCTCTCTCTCTCTCTCTCTCACACACACACACACACACACACACACACAACCAAGGGCAGGCAGAGCTGCAGGCGTTTTCTCTGCACGAGTAAGGTTGGCAAGCCCAAAGAGGTCCAGATTGACCTGCACACATGGAGGAGGATGTACAGGCGTGGGGGCGCTCGCGAAGGTGCAGAGGAATATGCGCAGATGCGGGGATGGATGCCCATAGCAAGCACCTGCCCCAACTTAAAAAGATGACTTTTGGATTAGAATCTTGCAAATCAATGGGTTTTACACAAAGTGACCAGGCACATTATTTACTGGTGTGTTTCTAATTCTATTGGCTCGAATCTTCTAAGGTTCCTTGTGAAGGACGCAGTCTCCAAAATTTGTATGCTAATTGGGATGCTTAAATGAGATCGAACCCGTGACTTGCAGCATGAAACAAAGTTTTCTGAGCTAAGCCGACTCACCGTGGAGGCTCTTGTGTACTCTACGTCATGAGAAATCTTTATTTTTTGAAACAAAACTTCTCAGCCTGCTCTACCGCGAACCCTCCGCCTGGTTTGCTTCCCTCTCGGGCTTGCATCATGTCTCGCCTTGTCTGGCTCTGCCATTGACTTCCTCCTTCGCTGTTGCTACACGTCATTGCTTTCTGTTCGTCGTCTTTGATATTTGATCAGATAGAGAATCTTCACAAAATTTTGCATATTTCGCTATTTTCTTAAATGAGTAGGACATACTTTCTTAGAGTCAAAAGAAGGAAGAGAGAGAGAGAGAGAGAGAGAGAGAGAGAGAGAGAGAGAGAATTTTAAAAGGAAAAATCCTTTCTCAAGGATCTGCACCGGCGCAGATTCCTTGAGGAAGTTTTTTTTTTTGGCCTGCCCAAAGGGCAAAGGCTATAGCGTTGCCTTCTCTTTTTGCTGACTAAAATAGGAAAAAGGTTGAGTTGTCTTTTTAAGCATTTTTTGATAGGCCAAATATTTTGATTGGTTGAATTAAGATAGTGGGCACTCATTGAAATGAAGATGTGTAAATTTAATGATGGGCATATCTTGAGTTTTGAAATATGAAGTGAGTGCCCATTTTGGTAGTCACTGCTGTTAGGTGCACCTCTGCTAGTGTTAGGTGATGTTGGCATAGAAATGCTAGTAGTTTCTTGCTAGTGGCGACCAACTTGAGGGAAAACGAGCCCACTGTGGATTTCGAAAATCCCAAGGAGAGCATGTGCATAGGGAACATCCTGTACCATTGAGCCATGCATTGAGCAAGTGGGTCTGTCAAATCTTGGAAAGTGGGCCTCACGAGATCCGCCTCTGGTTTCTAGGGGAAAAGGGTGGTGGGGAGAGACAAATTTTTGGGGATCCGCCTCTAGTTTCTAGAGAGGAAGAGAGATATTTTTGGGGTTCTTTACAGCCTACAGGGTAGGGTTACATACAGATTACCCTCTTTAATTCCAAGAGGTCTTCACGTCAGGACTCCAGTCTCTAGCTCTTTGAGGGGCTTGTTGAGGTGGGGGTTGGAGCAAGTCAAAACACGGGGTTCAATGTTGAACCGCGGCAGATACTGGGTGGCCATAGAGGGCACTACGCATAGGTGCGACTGGAGGGAAAGGCGATGTGGTCAAGGGAGCATGATATGATGAATGTGAAGTAGAGATGTAGATGGCATCTGCGAGCAGGAGGGCAGTGAGAGGGAGACATCCCAGGTGTAGATCGGGCTGCAGAGGCAGGGAAGAAGCTAAAGCAGACAACTATAGTGGGGGTTGGGCTGCTCTTCACAGAGCCCATGACGCTCACAAGTCCGTTTGCAAAAAAGCAACCTTGACTTCGATAGAGAAACAGTTTCAGTTCAGGGTTTTCTCTCTTGTTCTTAACAGCCCACGGTATTTGTGTGTGTGTGTGTGTGTGTGAGAGAGAGAGAGAGAGAGAGAGAGAGAGAGAGAGAGAGAGAGAGAGAGAGAGATGCAATGCCATCCAATTAGGGTAGGGGTGATGGAGGCCCAGGTTTGGCACACGGATGATGTGAGCACTCCATGTGCGGAGGTCATGACAGGGACGAGGGGGGTACAAGCTCGGCACAAAGATGATGGTGTGTGTGCAGGGAGTTGGGGGTGGGGCTGAGCTGGCGTAGGAGACATGGTTTTTCTTTAAATTAACAAGATTCTTTTGGAATCTTAGATACAAACTATTACCATCTCTCTCGCTTTTGTTTCTTTGCAGGGTGGCACCCACTGGACGTGCTGCATCTCTCGCTCCTTTCATCTCACTTCCTTATAGTGCAGGACCTCCATGCAAACGTGCATCTCTCTTCATCTCGTTTATGTGTGGGGGAGGCCTTGCATGAGAGGGCTTGATGTGGATGGTACGTGGAAGTGAAGGCAAGCGTGGTTGTCTCCACTGCAAGGAGGGTTGCACACATAGGCAACGATTTGGGGGTGGGGGGGGCTTGCAAGGACACTTTTGCTTTAAAATTGCGAGCCTCATTGCTAGCCTTTCGACCTTTGCAGCTCTACCTCGTTTAATTAAATGATATCAGAGTTAACCACTTTTTCATCATGAAGATTATAAGCCACATATGTGTCTCAGAATTTACAATCCCAAGGGAACTTTTCTGTAGATGAGCTTTTGCATGAGCATATGGTCTGCTCTAAGCAATTGTAATGAGTGGAGTCTTCGGGCGTATTTCCAAACGCGTAAATTGTCAAGTTGTAACCTCTCGTTGGGAACATGATGCTGATGTGATGGAGTTTATTAAGTCGGTCAGTTTAAGTCAGCTTAAGTGTCTCTGTTTTCTCATAATAGCTCCTTCATCACTAAGGTTTTTTGCTTAGGTTGTCTCACCTTTTCTCAGCTTAGTTTAGCTTAGTTTCTCTAGATAGTAGTAAGGAAATAGATGTTTTGCGTAGTGTGAAGTGAGCTAAAGATGTATCCGAAACTATATTGAGTTGATAAAGCTTGCTTGAAGCCTAGTTTCTATTTTTGTCAAAATCAAGTAACTTTTGTCTCATGGTGACCTCATGTGGAATAGCAATTATCTTGTTATGTGGGGCATCTTCTTCTGGCTCTCTCTACATTCAAGGGGAGTGTTCCAAGTCCACAAGTCCCTTTAAGTGAGTATGGCAATAGAAGCTATGATACTTTTTTGCAAATCATAAAGATGGTGCTCTCCTTGCATCTCTTGGCAACTAAAGCAACCTTGTTGAGTTTTGAGTTTTGAGCATGTGATAATGCTTTGTCGGGGACTATCCCACCTCAATTGAGCGAGTACAAAAACTTGGAAGTTCTCTCTATCTCTCTCTTTCTCTCTCTCTCTCTCTCTCTCACTCACACACACACACACACACACACACACACACACACATATCGAGCAAACGATAGGTTATACTTCGGCTGCATCCATAGAGACAAACGATCTGACTGAGGGTGAGAAATGGCTAAGGGGGTTTCCCAAAGGCAAGCATGGCAAGGGGTGGGGGGGTGCCACACAGACAAATGTTAGTGACAGGTCCCTTATTTTTTTAACAAAATTTGATTATTGATCCAAAACCTAGCTTGACTTTCCATGAAAACATTGATGATGGCGAGAGGTCCCTTAATTTTTTTTAAAAAAATGGGCTATTGCCTATTGATCTAAAACTAGCTTGACTTGCGAAACATTGACGATAGACAGTCATGTTTCCTTGCCATTTGAATGTCCAAGATGCATGTGCTTAGTCTTTTTGATTACAAATTTAACCCCCTCTCTTTGCATTTCTATTATGGTAAGAGCTAAGCCAATTTCTTTTGTTTTAACCATGGAAAGAAGAGCACATTTAAAGCTCCCCTAACTTTTAGGTTAATATTTAGATGGAAATGACTTTTAAGTTAATAATATTTGAAGCATTTGCATGCATTTTCATTAAAACTTTTACAACTTTACGAGTTTTCTTCAAGGCAAACTTTAAATCTGGCCACATTTTTGCAAATGATTTAGTTAGTTTTCTTTTAGAAACATTCTAAATTTTATCATAGGACCAATTTATCAATTATAGGCAGGCCTTGTGATTTTATCACTTGTTTAAACTCTCTTTTTTTAAAAAAAATTCAACTCATTACCAAGAATCTTCATGGATTCCACTTGAGTCATTGCGTTAGAAAGTAAACTCACTTTCTCAAAGTGAGCTAAGCGAGCAAACTCTCAATGTCGATGTCGGTATAAATTATCTTGCTTCCTCGTCCAGTCGTAACCACAAGGCTCCCATATATGTATATGTATATATGTATATGTATATGTATATATGTATATGTATATGTGTATATATATATGTGTATATATATATATATATATATATATATATATATATAAATATAAAATCTATTGGTACTTGCCACAACTACCGGAGTTTGTCATGACTCATGTCCAACTCTGTTTTACTTTCCTCTTATGGACGTGCTCGGGGTCTCCTATCCACGTGCATTGTTGTTTCATTTCCACGCCAGCCTCTTCCTTTTCATTTGCTTACCCTCATCTACTTCTTTTTATGTTTTCATTTTCACCATCTTTTCCTCTCCCTCTTTCTCTCCCCTCCACGTGCCGCTTCACCTATTTTCCTGTTAAGTATGGAGCCTGATTTACCCTTGTAATTTTTTGTGGTAAAAGCGCACATTTGTAAGGCCCCCATTATGAGGAGAAGCCATCGTGCGTGAAGGAAAATCACTCACCGGAAACCAAAATTTTCACGGACAAGAATCAGGGGCAACTTTAAAGGCCTCGGGGACGGAGGCCCCGATATTTTTTTTTTGCCGGAATATTATGGCCGGACGGCGGCCAGAAAGTGGTCGGAAAACAACCGGTCGGTTGGCCGGTAGTCAATGGCCGATGGCCGGTGGTCGGAAGTCAATGGTCGGTGGCCGAATTCAATGGCCGGTGGCCGAATTCAAAAGCGGACTTGTCTTCTCAAGGGCGGCCACACATGGGCGGATTGGAGGGTCCGATTTGGACTTATTCGCACAAGGGCGGCTACACATGGCTGTCTCTCATAAGAGAGGGCAGCCCTTTTGGCCTATAAAAGGAGGCCATTTCTACACACATTTCATAGTGCGAAGTTGATGCAACAAGGTGAGTGTGAGGTGGTGAGAGTGAAGCAAGGCGGGAGCTCCATTAAGGGTATAATCCCTTTGTAAACTACTTCTTGTTTTGAAGTACTAAAGCCATTGAGTGGCTGCTTTCCCGTGGACGTAGCCCACATTGGGTGAACCACGTAATCGTGTGTACTCTCTCTCTCTCTCTACTCTATAATCTCGTGTATATAAATCTGTCTCTCTCCATTAAGTAATCTACTCAATTATCTATTTAGCTACGTCTTATTTCCTAACAACTGGTATCAGAGCAAGGTTTTCTCGTAGCTAAATTATCTCAAGGAAAGGATTCCTTGAATTGAGTGGGAGTTATGGCGGAGGAAGGGAAGCTCAAGATTGAGAAGTTCAACGGCAAAAACTACCAACATTGGAAGATGCAGATTGAAGACTATCTCTACCAGAAGGACCTCTATTTGCCACTAGGCGGTCTTGCGAAGAAGCCCGCAACAATGGCAGATGAAGCATGGATTGTCCTTGATCGAAAGGCACTGGGAACAATCCAGTTAAGCTTGGCGTCAACGGTGGCCTTCAATGTTTCGGAGATGAAGACCACGGAGGACTTGATGAAGTCACTTGACGACTTCTACGAGAAACCATCGGCATCCAATAAGGTATTTCTTATGAAGCGCTTGTTCAATCTAAAGATGGCAGAGAATGGTTCAGTTGCAGAACACCTAAATGACTTTAACACAAACATAAGTCAACTTCGATCAGTGAAAATCAATTTCGATGACGAAGTGCGAGCTCTCCTTATACTATCATCTCTACCGGATAGTTGGGACAGCCTTGTGATGGCTGTAAGTAATTCTATCTCTGGTACAAATACTCTTAAGTTTGATGATGTTGTGGGTGTTCTCCTAAGCTAGGAAATGCGAAGGAGAAGCACAGGAGAATCATCAAGTGCTGCACTATCAGTGGAAACAAGAGGAAGGCCTAAGGAGAGGTTCAAAAACCAAAAGGGTTGTGATCGCTCAAGGCGGAGCAAGTCACGCACAAAGTCAGTTCTTGAATGTTGGAACTGCGGCAAGAAGGGCCACGCCAAGAAGGATTGCTGGTCCAAGAAGAAGAAGGAGACAAAGTCTCAAGACAACTAGCCAACATCGGAGGCCAATGTGGCAGGTAAAGTAGAGCAAGATGCTCTAATTCTCTCATTAGACAATGTGTCTAACTCCTGGATAGTAGATTCCGGGGCTTCATTCCATGCGACACCACACAAGCAACATTTCCAAGACTACACCAAAGGTAATTTTGGGTATGTATACTTGGGAGATGATGAAGCTTGTGAGATTGTCGGCAAAGGTACATTTTTTGTCAAAACTGCTAACGAAAATGAATGGAAGCTTAAAGATGTTAGGCATGTTCCTTCTCTTCGCAAAAATTTGATCTCTACAGGACAATTGGACGATGAAGGTCACAACATTGCATTCGGAAACAAACGGTGGAAGATCTCAAAGGGATCTTTGGTGGTTGCCAAGGGAGAAAAAGTCGGTACACTTTACTTGTGTACTGTTAGCACGCAACCTTCAGCTTGTGCAGCAACTACAGAAGTTGACAGTGCGGTGTGGCACTACCGACTTGGGCATATGAGTGCCAAAGGAATGCAAATCCTTCAAACAAAGAAGCTTCTACCAGGTTTGAAAGAAGTGGACTTAGAGTTCTGTGAAGATTGTGTTTATGGTAAACAAAAGAGGGTAAAATTTCAAAAATTAGGAAATGAAAGAAAAAAAAAAAACTTGAGTTGGTTCATTCTGATGTTTGGGGTCCTGCAAGTACACCATCACTTGGTGGCTCATTGTACTATGTAACATTCATAGACGATGCGAGTAGAAAAACATGGGTTTATGTCATGAAGAATAAATCCGATGTATTTTCCATATTTCAAAGGTGGAAAGCCTTTGTGGAAAATGAAACAAGTACCAAGGTTAAATGCCTCAGATCCGACAATGGAGGCGAATATTGCAGCCAAGCTTTTGAAAGCTTTTATGCTAGCAATGGCATTCGGAGGCAAAGGACAACCCCAAGGACACCTCAACAAAATGGGATTTCGGAAAGGATGAACAGGACAATCATGGAACGAGCACTAAGCATGCGGCTACATGCAGGCCTACCACTTGAGCTTTGGGCGGAAGCTGTAAGTACGTCTGTGTACTTAATCAATCGGTCACCCTCAACGGCATTCGATGGGGGAGTTCCAGAAGAGGCATGGACAGGTAAACCGGTGAATTATGCATTTCTCAAAGTGTTTGGGTGTGAGGCTTTCATGCACATAGATAGAAGCTTAAGATCAAAGTTAGATGCAAAGTCCAAAAAGTGTTTCTTCATTGGCTATGGAGAAGGAGACTTTGGGTATCGCCTATGGAATCCTGAAGATGGTAAAATCTTAAGGAGTAGGGATGTAATTTTTAACGAACAAAATATGTACAAAGATTACTTGGAAAGAAAACAAACAAAAGAAACAGGTGATGAGTACATGGAGCTTGAGGACGGTGAAGACTCAAGGACTGCAAACGGTGACAATGTGCAACAACGTCAACCAAATGAGGAGCCTCAACCTATTCCCCGAAGATCTACAAGAGCAAGTAGACCTCCAGAAAGGTTTGTTCCTTCCTTCAACCATCTCTTGATCTCAGATTCTAAAGAGCCGGAATCATATGAAGAAGCTATGCAACATGAATCCAAAGAAGAATGGACGAAGAGCATGCAAGTGGAGATGGACTCACTACATCGCAACCAAACATGGGGGTTGGTTGAGTTGCCTAAAGGTAAGCGGGCACTTCAAAACAAATGGGTGTACAAGCTGAAGGAAGAAGAAGGTGAGAAGAAAAGGTACAAGTCTAGGCTTATGGTAGAAGGTTTTTCTCAAAAGAAAGGTATTGACTTCAATGAAATATTTTCTCCTGTTGTAAAAATGAACTCAATTATGCTTGTCTTAAGCCTTGTGGCTGCTCATGATCTAAATCTCGAGCAAATGGATGTAAATACGACATTCCCTCACGGTGACTTAGAGGAGGAAATCTACATGCTTCAACCAAAGGGGTATGAAGTAAAAGGTAAGGAGAAAATGGTTTGAAGATTAAAGAAGAGCTTGTATGGTTTAAAGCAAGCATCAAGACAATGGTACTTGAAGTTTGATCGATGGATGTTGGATCATGGATTCACAAGATGCAACTCGGATCACTGCGTCTACACGAAGAATTTGGGAGATGGGAAATTCATCATCCTAATGTTGTATGTTGATGACATGTTGATTGCAAGTGCTAACATGCAGGACATCAAAGACCTAAAAGAGGAGCTGTCCAAATCTTTTTCAATGAAAGATTTAGGTGCTGCAAAGAGGATACTTGGTATGAAAATATCAAGGGACAGGACGAAGAAGACAATAAAACTATCTCAAGAAGATTACATCAAGAAGGTACTAGAAAGGTTTGCAATGCAAAACCAGTTTCTACACCTTTGGCTGGTCATTTTAAACTAACGAAGGATATGTGTCCGAAGACACAAGAGGAGATAGCCTATATGTCTAAAGTTCCATATGCTGCAGCGGTAGGTTCTCTAATGTATGCTATGGTCTGGACAAGGCCAGACATTGCACATGCAGTGGGAGTTGTGAGTAGGTTCATGGAAAACCCAGGTAAAGAGCATTGGCAAGCTGTGAAGTGGATACTTAGGTATCTAAAAGGGACAACAACAAATGCTTTGTATTTTGGAGGAATTGATATTTTTCTAGAAGGGTTTGCTGATGCAGATATGGCAGGTGACAAAGATACTCGAAGGAGCACAGCAGTAAGCTGGGCTTCAAAGCTGCAGAAAGTGGTTTCACTTTCTACCATGGAAGCAGAGTATGTAGCAATGACGGAGGCAAGCAAAGAAATTCTGTGGCTTCACAGATTCTTAGAAGAGCTTGGGTTCAAACAAGACAATTGTGTCTTGTACAGTGATAGCCAAAGCGCTATCCATCTTGCGAAGAACTCAGCCTTTCATTCAAGGACAAAGCACATTGAGGTGAGATATCACTTCATACGCACTCTTTTGGAAGAGGGACAGCTAAAGCTAGGAAAGGTGCATACAAGTGAAAATCCTGCAGACATGTTTACAAAGGTGGTCAACAAGGAGAAGTTGAGCTTTTGCTCATCTTTAATCGGCATTCAAGGATAAGAAGCCAGAATGGAAAGCAGTCACAGGTTTGGTTTGGAGATCAGTCTTCAAGTGGGAGATTGTTAAGTATGGAGCCTGATTTACCCTTGTAATTTTCTGTGGTAAAAGCGCACATTTGTAAGGCCCCCATTATGAGAAGAAGCCATCGTGCGTGAAGGAAAATCACTCACCGGAAACCAAAATTTTCACGGACAAGAATCAGGGGCAACTTTAAAGGCCTCGGGGGCGGAGGCCCCCGAGACTTTCTTTTTCGCTGGAATATTATGGCCGGACGGCGGCCAGAAAGTGGTCGGAAAACAACCGGTCGGTTGGCCGGTAGTCAATGGCCGATGGCCGGTGGTCGGAAGTCAATGGCCGGTGGTCGGTGGCCGAATTCAATGGCCGGTGGCCGAATTCAAAAGCGGACTTGTCTTCTCAAGGGCGGCCACACATGGGCGGATTGGAGGGTCCGATTTGGACTTATTCGCACAAGGGCGGCTACACATGGCTGTCTCTCATAAGAGAGGGCAGCCCTTTTGGCCTATAAAAGGAGGCCATTTCTACACACATTTCATAGTGTGAAGTTGATGCAACAAGGTGAGTGTGAGGTGGTGAGAGTGAAGCAAGGCGGGAGCTCCATTAAGGGTATAATCCCTTTGTAAACTACTTCTTGTTTTAAAGTACTAAAGCTATTGAGTGGCTGCTTTCCCGTGGACGTAGCCCACATTGGGTGAACCACGTATATCGTGTGTACTCTCTCTCTCTCTCTCTCTCTCTCTCTACTCTATAATCTCGTGTATATAAATCTGTCTCTCTCCATTAAGTAATCTACTCAATTATCTATTTAGCTACATCTTATTTCCTAACATTTCCCCTTCAAATCCATGGAAGGTAGATTCTCTTACAATCCCCCCTCAAAAGAACGTTGTGACACCTTTTTACATTACCCAAAATCTCCAGAGATGCCATTGGAGGTGTCACACTTTGGCAATGATTTTTAAAACCCTCAAATTCAGGCACCGCGAAAGAGCTTATTGTAGGCAGCTTCCCTGTCCACCCACGTGAGTAGCATTTTGTGTTGCATAACATTGCTACTTTGCAGAAAAAAGATCCTTATGCCGTCTCCTTCTTGGTCCATGCGGCCCTGTCTGTTTCTCCTGTCTAGTTTCCCCGCATCCAAGTGGAGGTCTTCCTTGCTACATACCTTACCCTTTTCTAGTTCCCTTTCTTCATTTCTCTTTTTTTCCTCCAAGGCATGAATGAATCTACCTTAGTTCGTATTGAACTAGTATATATTGGTCTTGCAAAAGCCTCACGAATCTCATGATTGTAGTTTATTTAACAATTTAGTAGTTTATTTATGGTCTGACTTAGATAGTTACTAAGAAGCGACAGATATTCTTGTATGCGTTCCGAATAAATCAATTTCACAAACATACAAAACACCCATTATGATAAATTCAAAGAGGAAATTTTCTAAAATAACTGGGATATGTTTTAAATTTTCCAAGCGAATTTTCTTCTCCTTTAAATTTTCAATCAGCCCAAGGCTAAGCTGAGGCACACTTTCTCCAACACTGATTCTTGTGACTAAACTTTGGGGAAGCATTTGTGTGAAATTGTTTTATGTTTTTTTTCCTATACAAATAGTGAGTGGAGAAGGTATTGATAATTAAAAAATTTACGGGAGCTACCCTGCTTAATCCAAGCTAGGGCAATTCAAAACCACATCACAAGAGACGGCTGACAAGTGAGCTATCTTGCCACATCAACAACCACAACCAAGAACTAACAAGGGAGACCCTAACTGAGAAAATATTGGTTGAAATAGGAGCCACCCGTAGAGAGCATGAAAAAAAAAAAGTTGAGCAAAGTATGCCAATGAGCTAGGAATGTTACCACCCCACCCTAGAATGTCTACAGACCAGTCACAAAGGCAACAACAAATAATGATGAGAAGATCCTAAGTCACCAAAAGGGACATATAAAAAAAAACTTACATGGATCCTTGCACCCATCTAGAAGATGCACGTGAGGCCCCTCAGTAGACCCCAAACCCTCCATAACACTACCATGTGCGAGCAACCGGCCATAGGGGCCTTCTATCGGATTTGTGAAGCCCTACACCCTGTGAGAACTTTGCCCATGGCTAGTGGGTAGAGGCGCGCTGGAGATGAGCCTAGTCCGAGAGGATTGGGGTGTGGATGGAAAAATTCCCCCTTGTAATAAACTCCCCATGGACATTGCTTGCACCATCCCCATCTCTTTCACCCACAAACTAGAGCTTGCCTAGCTCTATGTGCATTAGCTCGTCGTGAGACACGTAAGGGTTTCCTCCCAATAGGAGGAGGTTGCCAAGAAACCTTGGTCCTAAAAAAAGGGACCTCCAAAGGAAGAGGCACAATGAACATTATATTGAGAATAATCCTGGTTCTAAAACCCATAAAAACATTAGAATGAAAACATTCCTGCTCTAAATTTCATGAAAACATTATATTGAAAACTTTCTTGGTTCCTTTCCCCTTTTCTTTTACTTTTTCTTTTATCCACTAAGCTTGCAAAAGAATCTTTGTAGATTTTGGCTCAAATGAAATGGGTTCAGCCATTAGGCATCTCACACATGGCGCTTCTCAGGCCCTCATTCTCCCTCTTCTCAATGCCCTCATTATCTCTCTCTCAATTATAAGAGTTAGATACTATACATATTATAAAGATTCTCTCTCCCTCATTTTTTGCTTAAGAAATAACCCTCACCCACTCGTACACCTTGCCTAGCCTCTGTAGCACTTCACCTTGGGCCTTGCCCTACTCCCATAGTAGCTTCCATCTAGGCTGCCATTCATGAGCACATGTGCAATTTGTGTGTGTGTGTGTGTGTGTGAGAGAGAGAGAGAGAGAGAGAGAGAGAGAGAGAGAGAGAGAGGAGGGGGGGGAAATAGTCTTCTACACTATAGTTGAACAGAGAAAGAGAACACATTTGCAGCACAAGAGAAAGAAGAAGGGCATGCGAGAGGACAAACAAAAAGCCTATGGCATGTATGCTATTACGCTTTATTAGGCTACTCTATTAGACAAGAGACTGCTCTATTAGGCTTTAATAGGCTACTCTTTTAGACAGGAGATTGATCTATTAGATTTTGAAGGTGGTTTTGCATATGCTATGGAGAGAGAGAGAGAGAGAGAGAGAGAGAGAGAGAGAGAGAGAGAGAGAGAGAGAGAGAGAGAGAGAGAGAACTATAGACATGATCCCTAGGTGGCATGTCCCCCCTCTACTTTATCCTTGATATTGAGGCTCGGATCCCAATAATGCTGAGTAGTGAAGTTTCACAACTCAAATTGCTACATATAGTAGAACATAGGCCCATGCTATATAAATATTCGCTCGCATTTTGGTTTGCTCGGAAAATGTTGCTATGTGTATGGTAAGACTCATTGGGATAACTCTAGACAGGATCCCAACATGGAACCATATCGAGATCAATCAAATGGAGAAGGTTTTTGGCCTTGTTGAGAAGTATCTTGATGAAAAGAGAAATTTGGTGGTGTTATGTCATCAAGAACACGCATGGATCTTAGTGAGCTTAGCACCTCAAAATGGGTACTACGTTAACCATACGACCATGGTTCTATGTGCAACTCCATTTAGTGTTCATAGTGTTGTTCAGCTAAATAAACTACATGCTTGATTTGTAAGATGGTAGAGTGTGTGATTGAGTGTTTCCATTATGACTCTTAATCCCCGCATATTCAATGCTTGGAAATAGTTGTACTCCACAAGCTTGGGTCCTTCCTATTCGATCGGTTTTTTGATTCAGACATTATGATTCATGTATTACTACACCGATAGGCATTGCCAATGCAAAATAGGTAGCTCTTCTTCGCACGGTATGTTTTACGTCCTTGACATGTTCACTCAAGAGTATTTTCCTTTTTAGTTTAGTAGGCATGTATTTTGAATAATACTATCTTTACAGGGGGCCTAGAGAGATCTGGCTTTACACGAGAAGTTACTCTCTTTCTCTATTGCAAATCTATGCAGGATGGGAACTCCTTGCACTTCTGTTGCTATGAATCGGCCAATACATAGTGTTTCTAGATCGGGAAAACTCAGTGAAAGAATTATAGCATCTATGCAATGGTAAGTGTCAACTCTAAAGTAGTAGTGTGAAGTGGGAATTTAGTAATGACTCTTAGGAAGAGACTTGTTTGGCAATTGATGACTTAGGCAATGTTGAGTGCATTCATGCATCTGATCACCTAAAAACACAAAAATTGAGGAAGCACTTGAAATCACTACTAATTACAGGGCTGCAAACAAAAAAATATTTATGAAAAAGCTCACACTAAGTTTTACTACATTCTATTATTATGTTATTATATGAGTTGACTTAGGCAATGTTGAGTGCATTCACAAATCTGATCACCAAAAAACACAAAAATTGATGAATCACTCTAAATCAACAATAATTACAGTGCCCTAACACAAAAAATTATTTATGAAAAAGTTCACACTTTGTTTTGTTTATTTGACACCTTGACAAAAGTAAAGAACTTTAAGAATTATCATAAAATAGCTTGCATTGATCAACATCAAAATTGCAGCACTCCAAAGATTCTCTCGCATTGAATATTTACTAGCGAGCCCCCAAGCCTGAATGAATTCCACTTTGGACAAAATTGCCAGGTTGATAAACTCATGGCCGTTTTATCTAAACTGAAGCTTGCATTCATTAACATCAAAATTGCAACATGTTTTTTATTTTCTAGCGTTGGATATTTAATCGCACACCTCCCAAAGCTTGAAAGAGTTCCACTTTGGTCAAATCTGCTTGGTGGATAAACTCATGGGCTCTTTCATCTAACCCAAGCACTTGAAGAAACACATAATATAAATGCTTGCATGGTATATTACCCACTTGCTTCTTACTTTGTCGCTTTTGAAAATCCTCGCATGTGCACTGTGGAAAATCAGACAGTGTGAATGAGTAAGTTACCCCTTTCTCCAATAAGATCTCTGAATTAACTTGGCATATATGTGACTCATTACATACAAGGATTGCTTCTTTTACCAATTCTGTTGACATAGTCCTTCCCAAGTCAATCCTGCATTGGAACTCTTTGGTCAACTTACCTTACCCTCTCGATATTTTGGGCGAAAAGTACTAGGTATTTTGCTTGGAGCATGAGTATCCTTGCCAGTTTTCAAACCCTCTGATGTGTCATGAAGCACAAATGCACCAGCTTGTAGATGCTCTACTTCTGACAAATTCAATGTTGTTCCCTCTGCCACGGGCCATACTCTGGGTGCTGGGCCAGGGGGTCCCACAACCATCTCATGGACACTCCATGTATGCATGTTACTGGAATTGCAAAACCAAATAAATCCCTCTCTAACTCCACTTGGGTTTGTGTTTGAACTGGGATATTACTGACGTCCCCAAAAGCAAGGTGCTGTAACTCCATTCTTTACACCAAAAGAATTCTCATTTATGAACCGGCCGCATCAATTTCCTGGCTCTATTCGTCTTATTTCCCACATACTCTTGGATATTCTCATCTTAGGCCATGCATTGATTATATCATGAGCTTCATCTCTTCGCTGTCAAGAACTACCGATGTCAACGATTTTTGTGACAAATTCGAGCCTATGGCTGTTCTACATCAACAAAGATTGGTCTCTTTTTTCTAATGTTCTTCTCTCTTGTGGAAATCTATTCATTTCACGACTATTGAAACCCATTTCCTCCATAGAAACATTAGCATAATCAGCTAGTTTTTTTGTAGTTGAAGCACTAGAAGTACGATGCTTAAAGCGCTCTGCCAAGTTTTCTAAGCCTGGTCCAACAAATGTACAAACACCTTTAAGAGAGGCATTATATTTCACACTTTGTAGTACTTCCATTGACATGTCCACACCAGCTGCCTCGTACAAGTTGAGATTTTCCTTATAGCCAACAGAAGCTCGCATGCTTGCATGCTTTGTCTCTTATACATTTGTATTAGGGATAAATATACCAGATTCATCTTGGGACACAAATCTGCCCCCCCAATGCGACACTCTTACATCCCACCAAGCCAACTATGTTTCTAAACATGGAGTCTCATCATGAATAGCATGACCAATGTTCCAAAAGCAATGTAGCTCCCCCTTGCAATTGTCAGATTGATTCTCTGAAGGAGCACATCTCCACTTGCAGCATAATATTTTGTGCTCTTCTTGAGACGAAGGGCGAATACACTTAATTGTGTGTCGTATCATGGATTTCTCCCAATGAAAAGCACATGATCTTTCTTTGCCAGGTGTGACGTTTTTGGCACCTACAAAATAAACTATGTGAAGTGCAATCTAGTTAGCATTAGCTTCATCTGCCATAAAGCCTCTTAACTCTAGCTTTTCAAAGCCTTCAAGGCTCGACAACTTTATTAAGAATTTTCCAAAATTCAATTTGAGCAAACTTGTTCTCAACAGTAAACTCACAAGTAGCAGTGGTCATTAACTCTCACACAAATGGATCATAGACATGTACAGACATGGTTGTGCATCCATTAACACGATGAACATGATCAAAATGGATCCACATACTTTTAAGGTTCCTGCATGGCCTCATTCTATTAACTAACTCAACCCCACTACCAGGACGTTTCACAGACATCTTGAAAACATGTGGTTGTTGATCTCTCCCAAGTTGTCCTAGAAAAAGGACACTTTGTATGTAAGGATATCTGTTTTTACTCTTAAGGTCAAGAACAACCTCCAAGCCTTTAGCAGAAATGTTCTTTGCTTTCTTTGAATCTCTAATGTTCTTTCAATTCTTCGTTTATTTGATAATGGGGTGATTGTATCTAAAAAGGCGGCAAATTCATCATCACCTATCTCATTTGAGACAGATTCACCTTCAACAACTAATTTTTCAAAAATAATGTCCTTAGTTGTCACGCACTCCAATTGCTTTGGAGTTGTGAATGGTTCTAGAGTAGCATGTCTCTTCATTAGTGCATCAATTTCAACCTCTGATTCTCTACATTTTCCCTCTCGACAAGGATGTTTGTGTTCCTCCAAATGAAGAACACATCTGGTGGCAAATAATTTATCTCTTGGCAAACAGTAGTAGATAACAGCAAGACAAATATCGACACATTCTGGCACCTGAGAGCAATGCATACAACTTAAAGCTCCATATTCATGAGATACTAGCCCACATGGTGGAGATTTTAATAATTGACCTTAACACTACAAGAGGTTATGTGCACTTGTGACGCTCTTAGCGACGGAAATACATTGGGTTTTTATACTCCCCGGCGTCGCTAAGACCGTCGCTAACAACATCGCTACGGGAACGTTGCTATAAGCGTTGCTATCTGCATTGCTATATAGTGACGCTTATAGCGACACAAATAGCAACAGTTGCAGGCTTCCTATAGCGACTCTCATAGCGATGTTGCAGAGCCTTATATAGCGACGCTTATAGTGACGTCCGAGAGTAAAAAATTTTGGGTGGCAGGATATTCACCCATAAACCATACTGAAAGTTTCAATAATAGAGTAAACCTAAATGAATCCAAGATAAGCCAGATTCGCCTTTGAAAGAAAATGCAAGGTATAGACCCAAAGTAGTCACCCACAAGACAATATAACCATTAACTCCATCATGCATAGTATTGTTTACAGAATAAAGATACAAAATTGACAAAAGTAAATCGATGACAATTATACACATCATAGGAAAAATCACTTGATTGTTAAGCTTTGCAAATGTAATAGTTACAACACAATTGTCATTATTGAGAAAATACATTGTTTTCCAATAGTTACAAAAAGACCTATACATGTCATCTCAATACACAATCTATGACAAAAGGAAACTAATGCTATTTGGCTACGGCTACGGCTAGACTGACGTCGTCTAATCAAACGTCTCATCACGTCCAAGCGGCGTATCTGTCGGATTCTACGAAAAAAAAACAGTAAGACGTACTTTTTGTAAGTATAAACATATAATTACAAAACAATTTATTTTCTTAGCTTATCATTAAAATACAACAAATGTAAAAGAGTAAAGTGAAATACTAACCATGCCGCCGCCAGAACTCAGAATGTCCATCAGGGCGTTTAAGCCCTTTCTGCCTGCGTACTCGCGCTCGTACGGTGTGGGGTCACGTCCCCACTGTTCAAAACATACAAAGAATCCATTATGTTAAAATTTAAAAGTACAAATAGATGTAACTATCAAACCTAAAGAGCAATGCAAAAACACTTACAAAATCAGCCTCAAACCCACCCGCCACTCCCTAAATGGTGCGAGCTCCCTGCCTCTACTCGCGCTTTGGCTGCCTCCTTTTGTTGCTTCCACTTGTTAGGATTCTCGCGCGCTGCTTGCTTCGCATTCTTCCAATCTTCTTTGGCTAGTCAATCTGGTCTGCTCCACCCATGCTTTATTGCCTTTTGTACTTCAGAACGCTTTGTGCTTGTGCAGTATTCATGCATTCAAATCTTCATCAGGTCTTCGTTAAGGCGCTCATTCCAACTTGACATGGGAAACTCGTCATGCATCATGCTGATGACTCTGTCTTTTAATTCACTTGGCACTTCACTCCAGGTGTTTAGTATGTAGTGTCTAAACATTTGAGAGTCAAGACCGCGCATGCACGAGATCACGTTCTTGCCTTCGTCATCCAAGATGATGTTGCCGTTGATGTTGATCGAGTACGACAAGCCCTCTCGCCTGTGATGCATGAACCTGGGTGTTTTGGCAGGGGTCTCTAGCGGCGTCTCGATGGGGGTACAGACGTCAGGTGTCTCCACTAGAGTCTGGGCCTCGAAGCGAGGAGTGTCAATTGGGGTGAATCCTGGAGGATTAGCTAGTGGTGTGTAGCCAGGAACGGCCGATATCCACGCAAAACCTGGCGTAGATGGCGATGTCGTGGCTGGTGTGGGGGCGGGCAAAGAAGGGGAAGGTAAGGAGCCTCATCGAACACGAGGCGGTGTCGAGGCATCGGTAGCGGCATCCCCACAGCAATCGCCATCGCCACCACTAGAGCATCGGTGCCTAGACGAGTGTGAAGATCGTCTTGTAGAAATCAAAGCTTCGGAGCGTATTGAATGCTCCAAAACAGAGGGAGACGTTGAATGAGTGGAACGACGTGATGGTGCTCCAGAGCGATAACGGTCCTCGTACCACCTCCACTGCTGGGGTGACAAAGAAGAAAGAAACTCATCATCATCCATACCTACATTAAACACACGAACATTTAATCTTAATATTGAATGGAGAAGAAAACATGGACAAATTATAATCTATACTATAGATAATAGGGAGAGGGATTCCTGTGGAGAGAGAGAGAGAGAGAGAGAGAGAGAGAGAGAGAGAGAGAGAGAGAGAGAGAGAGAGAGAGAGAGAGAGAGATTCCTATGTGAAGTTGTTGTGAATTTGTCTCCTGTGTGCATTCTATGTATCTTGTAAAAGGATGAAACACGTACTACGATGGAGACTAAGGCTGCAATCGCAAAGGAGGTGATCGGTCCCTACTCATAGATGTTGCTTGTCCCTCCACTAGATCTAGTGGAGGGAGGAGCAACATCTATGAGCAGGGATAGAGCACTTCTTTTGTGATTGCAGCCTCAGCCTCCATCGCACTCGGAGCGCAGTGCTTCGTCGGCGTATCAATATTTGACGACACACCAAGGAGTGTGAGAACATACCTGGAGCATACCTGGAGTGGTAGCAATGACGACTAAACACAATTTAAATTTCTCAAGTATAGCATATAGACAGGAATGGACAAAAAAAAGTTGTGATGCATGCAAAATCGATTGATTTTAGCCTCTAGATCTTCTATCATCTTCTTCTCAACACCGAGATTGCACATGACAATCCCAGATATGCGCTTATCATCTATGGTTCGCCATAGCGTGTCTTGGGCTTTATCAAATCCGTCTAGCCACTCTCCAATGTAAACTAGGGACTCTGATACCAGCCAACCTTCTGCCATGCTACCCTCCGGACGTGCCTTCTGACACACATATCCCTTGAGTGTTTTCATGAAACATTCTAAAAAGAACATCCATCTAGAATGTACTGTGCCATCTATTTCCACCTCATCAACTATGTGAACAAGAAGATGCACCTAAATGGTTAGCATGGTAGTAGGAAATTGTTTCTCAAACATGCACACAACCTCCGGAGCGTTTAGTTTGGCGAATGGTATGGAGTCTACATTGATCTCCTTTTGTGAGATCCATTGCACCAACTTGGCAAGGTTGTAGATTGTGTTACGGACGTTAGGAGACAAACATCCCTCAATGGCCACTGGTAAAATAAACTGCAAAACACCTCTACCGATGATATTAAGGTCCACACACAAATTTGTTACACAATTCCCAGTACGATATATTCCACTTCAAACATACCAGACACATTTTATGCCAGTCATGTGACTTCAAACCGGTAATCTTCCCTTCTTTAGTGAAACACGTTCGGAGCGAGTGCATTACGCCAGTGGGGTCCGCACAGATTGAATGGTCTCTTTTACTTTACATTCTTGGGCTCCTGTCAAAATCCATGGTGCTTTAGGGAGTTTTGTCGATCCATTGGATGCTGTTTGCGACAAATATTACTCCATACGATCCACATTTCTAAGGTCAACCCTGGCTCCCAAAGCATCTTTCTTGCCGGTCAGATGGTCCCACAACAAATTACCCACATTCTTGAATATGTGCATTGGATCGAGCAAGTGATTGATAATGAGTCAGGGCCAATATGGTAATTCGTACCATAGAGAGAGTCTCTTCATCCTTGGGGGCAAACTATCATCACACATCTCCTTCTGCTCTAACCATGCTTGTGCAGACATCCTCGGTGGCTCTCTTCCCAAAAATCCATCGTGTAACTCATGATTCGCTGGAAGATACGCTTGATGATCTTTGTAGATTTGCTTCTTCAATGAGGACGCCCGACGTGCATTAAGTCTAGGTCCACATGTGACACATGCTCTGTATCCGCTTGTTTGAAGCCCTGCATGTATACACATGACAATAGATAAGCTTAAGAAAAACCAAGATTTACAATGTTTGAGTTTGAGTGTAAATCACCTGAGCATTTTGTTAGTCCGGGATAGTCATGCATGGTCCACATTAGAATGCCTTTGATCAAAGCATTCCGTCGACTTGTGTGCTGGCTCATATCCACCACTTCTATGCCAATCCATAATTTTTGTAGCTCTTCCAATAGTGGACAAAGATACACATCCATATTCTTCACTTTATATCGCCTCCGCACAATCAAGCTTAGCCACATGTGCCCCTTCTTGGTAGTCAACCACGGGGGAATGTTGTAGTTGACGATGACAACGGGCCATACACTGTAAGTTGTTGATCTTTGACCAAATGGATTTATGCCATCCATAGCCAGGCCTATGCGCAAATTTTGAGCTTCCCTGGCAAAATCCGGCCATGTATCGTCTATATGTTTCCAAGCTGCGCAATCTGCAGGAATCCGTAACACACCATCCAAAGATCTATTCTCCTCGTGCCATGATGCTAGGGTGGCCATGGACTTACATTGGAAGAAATGCTTGATGTGAGGAAGCAGAGGAAAATGTTGCAAAAGCTTTTGTGGAATTTTTGTTCCGTGGAGAGCTACTCGATATCTCTCAGAATCACATTTCGGACACTTCTCCATGTCTATGTATTTCCCTTTGAAAAGAGTGCAGTCGTTAGGACAAGCGTGAATCAAATTGTAATCCATCCCCAAGTTTTGCAAGATCTTTCTTGCTTCCTCTGTGGAATTTGGAATCACATTATCAGCTGGCAGTATGTGCTCTTTGAGAAATCTACACAGTAAAAAAAATGCGGTACACTTGTGTAAGTAATCTATCATATCATTATAGATCTAGAGTTTTTTATTGAAGTAAACACATTATAATAGATCACCTAAAAAGCGTTGTGATGCTAGTTTCACTCCATTCAAACTTTGCCTGCATGTTGAGAAGAACCAGGAGCGCCTTCAATCTAAACACACATGCTCCATCATATAATGGCGTATCGGCTTCACTTTTCATATCATCATAGATAAGCCTTTCTGAATCCATGATCGTCTTGATCATTTCATTGATCTCGGGCTCAAAAATTGCCTCGTTGGGAATGTGATCTTCATAATCATCCTCCGAGCGGTCAGAGGCTACATCTTGTGGCCTCACATGCTGCTTGACCAAAGCGCCTACGAACACGTCTATTGGGTTGCAAGATTGCTGCCTGTTGGCCAGCATCAGAGTCCAACGAGTTATAATTAACAAAAACTCGATCTATAATAGATGGATCAAACTCGCCAAATTCGCGAACGTGCTGCAAGGAAACGCGTCTTGTCCGTCGCATAGCATGCTTGCATTGATTACAAGGACATAAGATCTTTGTTGAGAGATAGGTGTTTCGGTTGGACGGCCCCACATCCTCGTCACTACTCATAATGAATGTAAAATCCTTATAAACTAGACATAAATTTAATCTTCTATTGGCATCCTCCGTCTTCTCTCTCTCTCTCTCTCTCTCTCTCTCTCTCTCTCTCTCTCTCTCTCTCTCTCTGTGTGTTCACACTGTAAACTACCTCAGATTCTCTAGTCATGTCTGATCCCCGTACACCTCGGTCTAGAGGTGCACGAAGATCAGAACCACTGGGTTATAATCTCGTCTTTATTGGTCAATGCCTATATTTGTGGGTACGAGAAATCTACAGACCCACGTCTACATGATAGTGCATGTAGTGGACAAAACCCCTTTGCCTCTTCTCTAGTTGTAGCAATTCATAGCATCTTAACATCTCTTCACAATAGATCCTTGTTCGAGGGATTACTTCGCACATTACATGTTGGCGTCCAATATGAGTATCATGCAATTGAAAGCTTTCCAACGTCTTAAGGTCGCATCCGTAGAGAGGAAGAGAGGGATCACCGTTCGTCTAACTCTACTTTTTTCTTGTAATCCCGAAGGTAGACTTTAATATAAAAACTAAATCCAAAATCTAATTTTAAATCTAACCTAATTGAACATATGGTGATTCTGAGCTAATTGAACATGGTTAGTGGATGAGTTAATAGGTGTCAGATTCTGATGGGAATATACATATTGTTGTGTAACTAGTGTTTGCTCTTTGGGCAAAGCCTTCATTGACATGCCCTAAAATCTAACATAAATCTAATCTAATTTAATCTAATCTTAAATCTAAAATAAATCTAGATCTAATTTAATCGATCTTAAACTCAACATAAACCTAAATGTAATCTAATCTTAACTCTAACCTAAACCTAAATGTAAATCTAGTCTAATCTTAAATCTAAATCTAATTTAATCTTAAACTCAACATAAACCTAAATCTAATCCAATCTTAAATCCTAAACCTAAATGTAATCCAACTTAAATTTAACCTAGCTAATCGTAAATCTTGCCCTAATTTTAAATCTAACATAATCTTAAACTCAACATAAACATAAATCTAACCTAAACCTAAATATAATCTAACCTAATTTTAAATTTAGCATAAATTTTAAATATAAGTTAAATGTATACTCTAACTTAATCTTAAATTTTAATATAACTTAGTTTTAATTAAATATAATTTTAAATTTAACCTAACCCTAAATCTTAATATAACATTTCATTTCATATTTTCTCTACTTTTTTTATCTATCTCTCTCTCTCTCTCTTTGTTTTCTCCCCTTACCTCTCTCTGTCCGTCTTCCCCCCCTCTCTTTTTCTTTGGTTTTTTTTCTCTCTCTCCCCCTCTTTCTCTTTCTCTTTGTTTTCTCCTCTCTCTCTCTCTCTCTCTCTCTCTCTCTCTCTCTCTCTCTCTCTCAATGTGTTTGTGTATGCTTATGCATGTGTGCGTATGTGTGTGTGTGTGTATGTATTTTTTTGTTTATGCATGTGTGTGCTCTCTCTCTCTCTCTCTCTCAAAGACACAATGTGTATGTGTGTGTGAGGAGAGAGAGAGAGAAAGAGGGGAAGGGAACAAGAGAGAGAGGAGAGGGAAGGAGCATACCTGGCTCTCCTTCCTCTCCTCGTGTGTGTGTGTGTGTGTGTGTGTGTGTGTGTGTGTGTGGAGAAGAAAGAGAGAGAGAGAGAGGGAGAGCGCGGGTTACCTCTTTCTCTTGAGCGTCGAAACTGAAATATGAGATCTGCGTTTCTGGCGCTCTCGGTTTATTTTTTTACCCCTGTCAGCTTCGCTATGAGCGTCGCTATGCAACAAAGACAATAGCGTCGCCCACAAGGACGCCGTGGATTTTCACTTTTGAGTGTCGCACTGCGAGCGTCGCTAATCTGAAGTACCTCTTGTAGTGCTTTCCAATGAACTTCATTACATATATTGGGCCCACTGTAGTATGGGTAGTCAACATTTATATATCTCAAATGTCCAGAACACCTACTAAAGCTGACGACACTTGTACATGAATTTGAACTACAAGTGACATACTCTATCCACAAATGACTATCATGTTGTTGTTTCATCCCTGCCAATCTAGATGAGTCTCCAGGAGCCAGGAGCTCAAACCCGACATATCCATCATAGTCAAAAGGTAGCTCCTTTACTTTTAAAATCTCTCCAATTTAACTTAGTGATTGAAATAAACTACTTTGTTTAGGCAAAGCCTTGATCATTTCAACTGCATTTTTGATGGATTTTGAGGCTTCATCTAGTTCTGAGTCTAGGTGGATAGGAGGTTTAGAGGTATCGATACTAAGATTGATCACGTGGACTTTGTAGAACTGAGAGTATTCATGATCCAACAAATACCCCTCTCCCCCTGAGCTTATTGGAATCTGTTCCAACTTCACGTGATCACCTGATAATGTCAAAAGATGCAGAATAAACTTTGCAGCCCCAAGTGCAAAGTGATTTTTGATATTAGATGTGATATGGAGGTGAGAGGGGAGGTTAATGGTGACAAAGGTGAGAGAAACCATGGAAGGTGCAGATTTGAGAGAGAGATATTTTGTGTTTTTGAAGGACCGTAAACAGTTACGTGTCTAGACATGTTCGTGAAAACAAACTATTGAGCAAACTAGAAATGAATATTTTAAACACAACATAAAAACAGAACGAGATACTCTATAATAATTTTTTCATGTGTGAGGTATCATTACATACAATGGCTCATCAATGCGACCAATAGTAATATCTTTTATAAAGTTGCATATATTGTGAAGTTTATTTATTATTCTCGTATAAGGTTTTTTAAATGATATGTGTCTTCAACAATCATCTTCTGTCAAAATTTGTCGTTAGAAAACCTTTATGTTATGTAACCCATCTAAAAATGTAAGTCTCAAGACACAAAGAAAAAGAGAATGGCCATGCCCAGGTCGTCCCCTGTAGGCCTCTGCTCCAACTTGTCGAGGTAGCATTCCCAACGAGAGGTACTCCAACAGTTTGTTTGCTTTTGAAATTCCTGGAATGCATCTGCACAAGCGCAGATCATTTGAGCCTTTTTCCAGTGGCTTTTGTATGCGTGAATAGATTATTGTTGAATGTAATTTTAATGCGTAAGCGAGCACTGTTGAGCATGAAAATAACGCATTTGTACAGTCGTCTAAGGGACCTGGGGCGGCGCAGATGTCTGAGGGACCTGCTGATTGTGATTTTAATGCGTAAGGGAGCACTATTGAGTGTAAATAAGCATTAAAATAATGCATTTGTACAGTGACCTACGGCGACGCAGATGCATTGGTGCCATATAAAAAGTACATAAATATGAGGGACCTGTGGCGCTGATGCATTGTATTAGCTACATAAAACATGTGTTAACCAGTCTGCGTAGCAAATCATTTGTAAGAGGGTTCTGCGGCACCGTAAATCTATTGGTGCTATTTAGAATTAGTGTAGATTAGCGCCAAAACATTGAAAGAGATCGGCCCAAGAAGAGAGAGAAAGCCAGGGTAGTTGACAACTTGGAGATTGGCAAGGTGAGCGAGCAGCCAAGGAAGAGAAAGAAAGCCAGGGTAGTTGACAACTTGGAGATTGGCAAGGTGAGAGAGAGCGGGCTGTTGCGAGCTGAGAGAGAGAGAGAGAGAGAGAGAGAGATGGTTGGACTCTGCGGCAGGAAGAGAGGGCGACTGAAGAGTCTCTCTCTCTCTCTCTCTCTACAGCCCCCTCGAGTTACCATGAAAGAGCTGTGTGCACACTGTCCTCTGGTGCGTGAAAGAGAGAGATAAGGAGAGGTGTGTGCACTGTGTGACCTAGTGTGAGAGAGACAGAGAGAGGGTGAGACAGAGCCGCAAGTGTGATTTTGCATAGAGAGAGAATGTCTCAATGGTGGTGAATGAGAATGATACGGGGGGTTTCTGCATACTACTAGGAGGCAGGCCTCACCAAATACTCAATTTCACAGAAGTCTCAGGTTCACACGACAGGACTCAGTGCATCACCGAAGACTAGAGAGTCGAGACTCTGGATGTGTAGAGAAAGAGAATTGGAGCGGATTTTCCCTTTTTTTTGGAGCGAAATTTCTTCTTTTCCCATTGCCCCAACGTGCAATTTTGAAATTGAAAATAGTACGATATTAAGTTGAGATTAGTGGTTCCCTCTTGGGCATGTTCAAGAAACCGCATAGAGGTTGTTATTTTGTCAAAAAAATTCATAGGAAAAAGAAATGAATGGCAAGACAATTAAATGTGTAATGTTATTTGAGTTTTCAAGATAATCAACGGAATTTGTGATGAGTCTTGAAGATTTTAAAGTGTTCACTGAAATTTTTCTCGCCATTTAAGTAAAACTCTGTCCAATTTTTTTGAGCTCTTTAATTCATTAAATGTCAAAAGTATATTAAATATGATGATTTTATTATTTCTAAATAACTTTTTGTTCAGTCCAAGATCTAGGGGTGGTTTAGGCAGGACGATGCTGGACTCTTTGCCAATTGGAACATATGATTCCACATACCAAATTATCTCTGTTTTGCAGTAAAAAATGGGAGTAGGTCAGGAATTACCTGAAGACGATGTTTTGTCTCCTGAGATGGAACAAGGCTCTTTGCATGATGTGAACCCCATTTTGGCTGCTGAAGAAAGTAATTTGCAGATTGTGCCCTGGGAGATAAGATATGAGATTTTTGCAGCCATTGGGCCAAAAGATGAATGGAATGCATTTACACATAAAGGTGCTGATATTTTGGCTTCTACTAGACTCTTCGGTTGCTTTGATTGTTCTCCAATTCCACTTTGTCGTCTCTATCCATATGCCAGAGTTCGAAGCTTGAGGGATGATTTAAGTGGTTTGAGGTCAGCATTTGCGAAAGAAAGCTACATGCAAGAAAAAGGGTCTTTTATTGTTTCCTTGTGGTCATGTTAGAGAGAGGAAAGAATGGTAACAGGTGAGAAAAGCTTCTTTACTTTTTAAACTTTTTTGTTTTTAAAGTTACTTTGCATATGAACACGTAACCTTATGTAGATGAGGTGACAAAAGAGTGGGATCCTCTTTGGGTGGAGGTCAATGAAGAGTTTGAGATGGAGTTCTTGAGTAATCCAAGGTTGTCATGTTTTGTGGGCCATATATTCTATGTGTAGGAGGGTAACTGTCAGGACAAGGGTAGGACCAGTCTCACGACCAAGGGCCAGGATGGACATGCAGTCAAGGGGGTCCCTATATTTAGCAGGCCAAGGACCTATATAGGGCATGGCTGGGTGGAGATTAGTATGTTCTAGTCCCCTTGCCCTTTCACTGGTATCGGAGCTAGGGGAAAAGGAGCCATGGAGGAGGGGGGAAGGTTACATGAAGCATGCAGTGTTAGGAATTGGATCGTGCTAGCTATGGTGGATGAAAGAAAAACATGGTGCAAGTGTGTGAGTGTGTGTAAGCAAGGTTATCACTCAAGTGAATTAGGTTCCAAGATAGAATTAGCTTGGACTCATAAACACAATCTTGAGTATTGACTTAGCTTAGCACAAGCTCACCATAGACAAGCATGTAGTGCAAAATGAAGTTGTTGTTTATTCATTCAAGAAATGAGCTTTAAGTAGCTCTACAGCCTTGCTCCCAGTATGTGGGATAAATCCACTCTCCTCTCCTTGACTCACACCTTAGGACAAAGCTCACACTTTACAATTCTCCCCTTGAGGTTTGGACTATGACAAGATACTGAAGATGCATGATCCACACAGGCTAACAAAATCCACATAGGAAAATAAAGTCCACAAAGGATGGTGATATCCACACAGGATGGTAAAATCCACAAAGGATGGTGATGTCCACACAGGATGATAAGCTGGTATCCATATAGGAAAAAGTCCTCCCCTACAAGTAGAGAGTCTACATCTTCAAAATGGGTCTTCATAAAAGATAATGTTGCTCTCGTCTTCATCCTTTTTGTCTTCTACTATGTGAGCTGATCCTCTGTCAGGTCTCTTGACTTCGTTGCTTCTGTTGTTGCTTTCAATTGCTTCCCTCGAACGAGTGCTTCTGTCCCCCTTTTTGTTGTGCAATCAGGCTTTATTCCATGCGTCATAATGACATGCAACAATATGCTAAAATATCCTATGAAAATTTTTATGCAAAAATTAATGCTCTCTTCCATCTTGGTCATACTCCGAGAGCCCAAGCATGCGGTGTTTCTCATACACTTTGTCACAAAATCTTCACACATGGAGAGATTTTAGCAATTTGGAGACTCTCCAATGCAAATGTCTATCCCATTACAAAAGCACATAATGTGTCATCCATATAGACAAATATAATTACATACATTGCAAGAAATTGTTGTGCTTGGTTGGAAGATTCCAATTTTAATGTCTTCTTAATAAAATGTGAAGTACCTCTTCACTCGAGGTGAAGTCACCCTTCACATACACCTTTGAGTTCTTCTTTGATGACTGGAATGAGCCTTCGAAGTTGGCTTTGGATGTCTTTGGAGCTCCCCTTTTAAAAGCTTTGTATGCTCGAAGAAGCCGCCTTTGAATGCCGGTGTAGTAGCTTTGCAAAACTTTGAGACTTGATGCCCTTGGGCTTAAGTGTCTTGCTGCAGTTTGGTGGGAGCAGGGCCTTGAGCTTGGAAGCTTTGGACCTCTTGGGATTGCTTACTCTGTGGGAGCAGGAGCTTAAAAAGCTTCTCGGAAACTTGAGGCCCGTGGGAACATAGGAGCTCTTGAGGCTTGGGCAGTCACGTAGGCGGGATCCGATGCTAGGGCCAGTGGGCAGCTTTTCGAGCAGGCGGGGGCGGCATGGGCAGACGGGCAGGAGCGCCGGGCAACGTGCAGAAAAAAGGGGAAAGGCGCACAACGCTTGTGGGAACTCCCCCATGCGGACCCGTCAGCGCTGCAAAAAAGTCAATCTGAATCCGTTTCGGATCCGCCCACTCTCCCTCCACAATAGGCAATGGAATTTGACCTCGGAACCTCAAGCCAATATTGGACAAGCTATTTTGGGCTAGCCAACAAGCCAATGTGCTTCCTTGTGAAGTGCCTCCGAAAATTATATTCTTAAGCAAAGCTCAACAGGCTTTCCACACACACACACACACACACACACACACACACACACACACACACACCTAAATATAGGCAATTTTGAGGATGGAGTTTGCGATGCTTTTGAGCTCGGATTGCAGAGCTTGAAGGCTCTACGGAGAGCTTGCGTCGAGCACTTTGAGATGAGGTCAAATGTTGTTAGGCGATTGCAAAGGTGGAGAGATTAATTGGAGGTACAAACCACTAAAAAATTGACACAAAAATGACTTAGAAATGCAAAAAATTGGATGCTAATTTTCTCCCTAATCAAGCCTATCTAGCCATGGAGGGTAGTGGCCTCTTGGGTGTGCCAAGGACATGCCCACACATAACTAGATTAGGGCCTAATTAGTGAGATGCAACTAGTTATGAAAAATGTTAATGGGCCGTGACAATGAAATGCTAATTGATCTAATAGAGATGCTAATGATTAACACATACTAACGCATAATGAAAATCCTAGCTAGCACACCATAGCTCTGATACCAAATGTTAGGAATTGGATCGTGCTAGCTATGGTGGATGAAAGAGAAACATGGTGCAAGTGTGTGAGTGTGTGTAAGCAAGGTTATCACTCAAGTGAATTAGGTTCCAAGATAGAATTAGCTTGGACTCATAAACACAATCTTGAGTATTGACTTAGCTTAGCATAAGCTCACCATAGACAAGCATGTAGTGCAAAATGAAGTTGTTGTTTATTCATTCAAGAAATGAGATTTAAGTAGCTCTACAGCCTTGCTCCACAGTATGTGGGATAAATCCACTCTCCTCTCCTTGACTCACACCTTAGGACAAAGCTCACACTTTACATGCAGCGTCTCTCTCTGTCTCTCTCTCTCTCTTGGTCTCTCTCTCTCGCGATCGAAGCATAAGGCATGGCCTCCCTATGTCCGAAGCAACTCTCTCTCTCTCTCTCTCTCTCTCTCTCTCTCGTTTCCACCATGAGGGCGTGCATGGAAGAGTCAGCCAAGGGCAGAGCCGCATGAGTCACCCCTTATATGGGGGGTTTCATGGCGGGCTCATGAACGCGACATAGCATAGGCCTACAAACTGTCCCTGCAAAGCTGAAACTGGACTACGGGAACGACCGCTTGCACAGGACGGTGGCGAAGTCGACCTGCGAGAAAATCTCCATGGCCGGGCTCGTTGGGAGCATAATGAATCAAGGATGAAATTTCGTTGAAGACGCGCTCAGCTTGGAGCAGCACAGTCGGGTGGAGATCTCCCTTCGTCACCGGCGCAGTCATCCATCGCTGTTGCAGCAGAAAAAGAAAACGAAGTTTTTTTTTAAATTTTTTTTCTTGTTTTTTTGCCCTACCCAACTAAGGGCTTTGGCCCATGGTGCATAGTAGCCTCCGTTTGGGCTGTGAGAACTTGCATGCCACATGCAACTCGTATGCACGGCATGCAGCTAGCAAGGTCTCGCTTCGGAGTTCGCAGGCAGCAACCAAGGACCCACAAGCGATCAACTTCGAGCTGCCGTCGATGCGAAAAGTTTTTATCACTCCCGGCTCGATCACCTTCGATCATCCCAAGTTCAACACATGACTGGTGAAGCACGACTTTTATTACACCATATTCCCACTAAGCTTGACAGTTTTCTGCGAGATCGGCAACAAGGTAACCTCTTTAAGAGTTTTTATCAGTTGATTACTCTCATAATTTATGTAAGGAGGCAAAGTTTCCTAGTAGTAATGATGAGTCAAGCTGTGACTCGTATTGCAAACAATGAGCAAGGCTCTGTACAAGAGTGCTAATGAGCACCACTTGTGTAATCCAATGTTGTGTTACTGTTTTCCTACTATTTGCAGTTTCTATCTACAACTCTTTGTAAAAGCAAGGCTTTTTAGGATTCCCGCTCTAGGGATGCACGACCATTCAAACGCATGCCTTGCCTGTTGGATTGCTAGCACTCTAGATAACGGAAAGCAAATATGCACTCGAGTCAGGCAAAGCTTGTGTTTTGTAAACTCAAGGTACTCGGCAAGGCCGATTATTAATTCCTATTTCAAGACGTTGGTCAACACTGCTTGGATCGGACTCCAAGGCAGTTGTCTGCCATCGATGCAACAACAAGATTTGTTGCTTGTTTTGAGTCATCCACAACAGAGGAGCACGACTTCATAGCTTAGATTGGCCATTCACTTTCTTAGCAATAACATGGCTTTCACGAGCATGGCTCTATGTCTATATGCATTGAGTGTAAGGTCACTTCCATGCCTCTCCAGCTTGCTAAATTGCACGCGAAATCACCTATCTTTTTCACTATCGAGCAATCGCATGATTCTTAATAAGATGTATTTTGGCAAGGAAATTTTTATCTGCCAGCTCGATGAGGAACCAAAGCTTCAGGTTAAGACATATTGCATAGCAGTCTTCAACGTTATTACACCAAACCATAAAGGCATGTGTGGGACATCCGAAAACTCTCAAATTCTTTGTATATCTGACTATGAGTGAGAGTCGAGCGCACTACCAGACACCTGCCCACAAGTGGGCACCAAGAGTGCTTGGGCAGACTCCATAAGAAGCAATTGTATAAAGCAAAGTCCTTTGCCTGTCTTCACGTGAAGCACGGCTTCTCTTATGTGCCAAGATATTATCGATTGACTTCATATCAATGATAATGGCACACATATTTGGCACTATGTGGATATAAGTTCATAGTTTACGCAACATCACTATGATGTATCCATGCCAATGTCATCGTGCAAGGCACGTACACCAAGGGCTCACATGGTTGAGACTGTCATTGAAGCCAAGGTCTTACTATTCTATTTTTTGCTATGTCTGCACGGCGTACTAGTCAGCTGGACGTATGCCACTCCATCCTTGTATACGCTTTCGCTCTAACACTAAATACTCTGTCAAGGACAGACTAAGGATGGATTGTTCAATATGATTGTTGGTTGCTATCAACACACACCAACACTAACAGGAACCTAAATCAAGGACTTATTGTAGCGCAAAGTGCCAATGCTAAGTCGTCCTAAATCACGACCCCTGCATGGTAGGTGGGTCGCAATGAATTTTTTGTTTTTCGGTTACCTCTTTCAATGCGAGAGTCATACCGGAAAACTGTGGAATGCTTATCCGATAAGCTGCAATTTAGGCATAAGATGCGTAAGAGCACATAGCTTGGGTACACACTCTAAAACCTTAAGGAAAGTTCCTTAGCCCAGCATGTTCTTCTTCTCTCTCTTTTTCTTATTTCTCTCAAGAATAATGAAAACTTTCTAAGAAGCTTTTGATACATGTTTTGTTTGGGAGTCAATATGAGCCAAGGTGCTCTAACTCTCAGCTAGAAATTGGCCACGATGCCATTCACATTAGTTTTCATCGGGTTATCGATTGAACACTAATTGCCGTAACAGCTAAGAGCCACACACAGGCTGGCTAAGAGTCATTGTCAGATTTTGGGTAGGACCCAACTATTGGCATTCCTTGGGTGATTGTTCTTATGATCGAACAGATCTGCCCAGTGGAGTACACATCGAATATATCGACGTTAATGGACGAGCAAGAGTCTTGTCATTTCAGAGGATTAGGGTGTCATTTTTGCACTATATGTTTCTAGTGCGACGCTCAAGTTGAGTTTTTGATACTCTTGCACTTATATCAGCTGATCTATACCATGGAGTCTAAAGGCAGCAAACAATTGAGACAGCATGGTTGTTGATACGAGCTAGGCATCTCCCTTGTGTGGATTTCTTGCTCTCTCTATAGCACTACAAGTGTCTATGGCATCACAGTTTTGGGGTACAACCCAGTGGGTGCTTATGAAATCATCCCATATGCATTGAGGATCACAGTTTGATCTATTCTCGTTATACTTTTAAGGAAAGAATTCCGTAATTTACCACACGATAGCGGAAAAAATCAACTTTTGAAGTTGATTCTCATCATTCTGTACACGGTTAACTAGGTTCGTTACCGTTACCTGCTAGTTGAGCAGTTTCTACAAAGGGTCTTACCAAGGGGTTTGACTACGTAGATTCTACCCAACGGGTTTGGATTGCGAAGGCAACACCCACAGTTTCTAGTGCAATGTTGCTTGGTTTTTTCACAGGGGGGGAATGTACTCCTGTGCATTTGAATACGGGTAACTGAACTTTCAGTTCAATCCCCAGGGCCATGCCAAGGGCATTTCGAAACAAGTATTTTGGGCCGTAGTGTCCAAACTACATTATGTTGTTATGAATCCACTTGTAGGATTCGATTTGGCACATGTTGTCACACGGGATACAACATGGTCTAGGAACTCAAGGAGTTCGGTTTAGCCAGTGTGGAGCAATGAATGAGGGTCTCTCTCACTCTTGTCGCAGAGTGTTTAGAGTTACCTCCACACACAAGTACATCTTGTACTTGAAGGATGTTATTTTTTCATACATCCTTAGTTGAGACATATTCCACATGTGGCAAATATGAGTCTCTGGGACTGACACTGGCGCCCCTATTTCAAATATGTGTCACGAGAAAGTCCCTACGTGCTGGTCAAATCTGTTTTCTCGACCATTTTTTTAGCACAACGTATCAGGAGCAATTTCAGTGACCAGAAATTGTCGGATACTTAGAATGACTTATTCAACTACAAGTATTGCTAAACAACCTTACATATAGTTGTTTATACATATAACAAGGCTATAAGTTGTTAATGAAAAAGTTTCATTGTCTGTACCAAGAAGTGATCAATGTTTCACCTTCTATTGTGATTCAGAAATTTCAGCAAGGCTTGCAAGAGATTGCAACTGAGAACTATTAACATTCCTTTTCAATATGTGCTAAGCGCATTACATTTGCCATAAGTATTTGCAAGGATCACCATGGATATACAGGTTCGGATCTGTTTTTTGCTAGATGCATGCACACTAGGTGTTATGGGCCCTAGTGTTTAGCAAAGGCTGATTTGGAACGGCTTGCATATTCCTCAAGTTGTTGCTTATGAAGCATTTTGCACTCTATGTGCACTATCTCTATGAGATTCCTTTTGGGTCTACTAATCACCAAAAGAGGTCATGGCTCGGTTTGGGTGTTTCTGAATTTTTCAAGTTAACCACGATGGTTATTCCGGACATTGTTGATTCCTCAACAATGTTATACGCTATTGTGATTCCCCGTTTACCAGTCGTTTGGGAAGACTGTCTGTAAACGGTGGGGGAAACACACCTCAGTACTGTCAGTTATCCAAGGGGATAGGCAGATTACAAAGTGTGAGGGAGCACACCTCAGTACTATCAGTTATCCAAGGGGATAGACAGATTATAAAGTGTAATCTGGTGCTGAAGGATATGCAAAGTGCGTACGTTAGCACCAAGCGATTCAATCAGTAAGCATTTATTGCTCTCCTTAGAGTTTGCTTACTATAAGTTAAAGCATGTTTGCGACTAGGTGTAGTCTCTTCATGTATAACTCAGGTTCTCAACCTTGCACACTCGTTAGGGTGGGGTTTGTTTACTGATGATGAAAATTGGGAACAAGTCAAGGACTTAAACTTGGCTAATGAGTTATATCAGCAAGTTACTTTCATGGAAAGTGATAAGAGGTACTCTTTTTGGTACACCTTTGTTGTGATAAACTCGTTTACCATGCTGATGAGCGTTCTAAATGGAGTCTACACACTATATTTGGATAGGAACCGGTACCATCAGATGGTTACAAATGGACAACAATGTAGAAAATCAAGATGTTACTCTTGATTTCATTGAACCTCCTACTGAACCGGGTTCCCCTCAAATGAACCGTTGGATCCATGAGGGATGTTACGGTAGAAAACATAAGTGTTCTTATGAAGATACCATCACTTGTGTTTTTGCGGACGAAAACGCTTCTCCAAGGGGGGAGTAATGTCAGGACAAGGGTAGGGCCAGTCACGGCCAAGGGCCAGGATGGACATGCAGTCAAGGGGATCCCTATATTTAGCAGGCCAAGGGCCTATATAGGGCATGGCTGGGTGGAGATTAGCATGTTCCAGTCCCCTTGCCCTTTCAGTAACCATAGAACAGGGGCATGGACTCAAGCCATAAAAGAAAAATTTTCTACATCAAAAGATAAGCATTGCATAGTTCTTTGTACAATTATTAATCCTACCAAAGTCCTTGAGATTGCTTTGCTAAGCAGCCTTCAGAGAATGAACTTGTAAGTGCTCATTTAAAATTTTGGGATTACTGAGGATTGTTTTTTGTTACAAAGTCAACGCAAAGTTTTGATTCCTTTTGTTTGGTATTACTAGCATGTATTCCCATTCTCTTGTTGCTACACATTTTCGGGATGAGATTGTGAATTTATCTCATATTTTTGTTGCCCATCCTGACGTTTACCTAAAAGCTCAATCCGAGAAGGATTAAAAATTGATTGCAAATGTCAGAAAATACTATTCTAAGGGGCAGGAACCATGGTATCCTCTAACACGTAAATATCTTGCACGGCTTGTCTATGATGTAAGTGGAATGCTTTCTGTCTCTTTTGTGTTAAATGCCATGCAATTTTGAAATGAATATGTAATATTTATTTATTTTGATAGGTGCAAAGACCAAGGAATACAACTCAAGGGTGGATCAGCTCTCTCGTGAGACTTTGTCGGATGACGATTTAAAGAAAGAGCAAGATAGAATATATCATGATCTCACTACAAAGTTTAGTGATAAGATTGCGAAGGTATTCTTTCTTGTTTGCAAATTTTATAGTGTGAAAGATAAGGTTTTAACGCCATATTTTTAATAAGGTTGTTTTTTGGTGTTGTTAGCTTCTTAACATTTTGGACCCACACTTGGGTTCGGATTGGCTAGCAAAAGTTTTGTCCTTGAAATGGAACCCTAGAAGTTGGGCAACATTGGAGAAGATTAACTTAATTGCTGTTTTGCATGCTCCAATTTAAAACAAGCTGTTGTGGTTGTCTCTTCTAGAGGCAGATAATCTTACTAGAGCTGCATATGGCATCAAAAAAGGAGACCATGTTTATAGAATGTGAGTCTTCTAATACTTCAAACTTTTGATGCTTTGAAGCAAGTATATTGAATGGTTTTTCAATTTCATTTTTGGGTGGATTCAAGGTGGCTTCGTCAGGAGGGTCTCCCGGCTAGGGTATTTGATAGAGCATCATAGTTGGTGATGGATATATTGGGCACATGTGGAGATGTTGTATTGTCACCTAATGGTACTGTAATATTCTCCTTTGAGGAGATAAAACTCGAGGCTAGGCCTTATCTCTTTCCTTTGAAGGTGTCTTTGGAAATGAGAACAAAAGATGTTGAAAAACAAGCCCTCAAAAAGATAGACACTTTGTGTATGGCTCCACACAGAGATTAGCATACAGGTACTTTTGTTATCATATTCTAATTGCAAAAATAATGTATGAATTGCGCTTGTTGTCAAGATTCTTGGCCTTTTTGGTGTCTCAAAAAATTCTTCTTTCGATTCTACTACTTGCCAGAAAGTGGACACAACTGAACTTACTTGATTCATGCATGTATTCAGAGAAATTGCATAAGCTTTCTTCATGGGAATTGAAGCTTGTCCTTGATGGATTGACATGGAGAAAGGCCATGTGCTGGCTCGTGAGAGAGACCATAGAGATTCCATGCTTAGAGATGGAGCTTTTGATGTCAATGGAGCTTGTTTTGTGCCAGCTACATTGGATGATGTATGTACAAGGCTTCCATCACGCCCAACAATGCAATCAACACAGTCATATTCAGGTATCGCAAAAAAATATTATTTGCATGTTTTTCCTTGACATATATAAACTTTGTATCTTTAAAGTATTTTCGTTGAAAAGGGTTTTCTCGAAAAGGGAAGGAAGCTATAGCAAACACTACTGCAGATGGTTTGATGAAGGAAGTTATGCCATCCTCACATGGTTGTACTATCACTTGTACTTATGATCCATATTATACTTTATGGTCGATTACATGGATTTTTGATCTAATTTTGAACAATTTATTTCTCAGATATTGGTGGATCTTCTCGATTGTATCGTGTCATTTCCTTTGATTATCCAGATGATGTTACAATGCATGGCCAAACTAGTCATGATTTTGATCGATGTATAGCTATCACCAGAGATTACATAGCCATTTCTAGAGATTTTTCATTGGGAGTTAGGCCTCCATCTTGGTCTTTGGTTCATGAGCATATACTCAAGGCCTGCCAAAGCGATCTTGTTTATAGGCGAAGTGGCAAGTCAATTACGTGGGCTGCAGATTTCATTTTGTGTTGTTTCAGACCTCGATGTTATGCATGGTGCATTGACGGGGTCCAACGCCACCCATTTACATAGCTGAGAGCATGCCTTGTTTTTGAGCACTTGGCATGAGGCCTACAGATTCTATCATGCAACACTATATCCCAGATACCTCGATATCCATTTCCGCAACTGGGGTGCCATGGTGTGGAGCATTGCAGCGGAGCACCTCATTTTTGGGTGCTTTTGTAGAGATGTTATGCAGGAGTAGAGGCATTTGCTTGGAGTTTGGGTACGAGACGTCACCTATGTTGTTGGTATGTGCGGCTTCAGGGCTAGTGTGTGATGCTTTGGACACTGATGATAGCACTATTACAGGTTATTTGCAGCCTATGTTACGTAGCAACAAGCGGAGCAGAGAGAATTCTTCGGTTCCTACAAATTTGGAGAATGAGGGTGATAGGCCTATGAGTGGGAACCCTTTTGATGGCTAGTGAGGCCCACATCCCGTTGTGGACTTTTTTTACACTTTTGGACACTCTATGTGTTTTGGTTTTATTATTTCATTGTGTGTTTAATGATCTTTAAGTATGCCTTGGATTTAATATTGCTTAGATGGTTGTGAAGGATCTCATTGCAGTACTTGATTAGTTTATAAATTTTAAATTTTTTTGTGAAGTATATTTCCCATGTACGTTGAAGCAGAGGCGAGACGAATGGCATCAGATGATCGCTTTGATTTACAGCTTCTTCAGCAACCTTACATTCGCAATATTTTTGTTGATAATGAGTGTGGCTCTTCATAGGAGGATGTTTTCTTTCATAGAAGTATCAATTTGCAAATTTTGCCATATATTCTTCTTGATAATTTTGCAATGTAGAATTAGAATTTTCTTTAAGGTTAAAAGATTAATGGTCACACCTTTAGATATATTTTTCATTTTAGTTTTGTATCAATGTGTTGTGTTAAAAATTTAGAACCGAGAATTACATTTCAAAAAGGTTCTCTTTGCTTTCGAACTCGTTGCATTTCCTAAAATTTAAATATGTCTTTGGTTTACTATTGCATAGATGGTCCTGAAGGATCTCACCTATAGAATTTTCAATTCAAAAAATTTGCAATGTACTCTTTTTGTAAATTTTGCAATGTAAAATTCTTGTGTGCCTCAAGGTTGAAAGATTGATGGTTTGATTTTTGGATACATAATATATATCAGTTTGTATCAATGTGTTGTGTTAAAAAGTTAGAACCAAAGATTGCATTTGAAAGAGGTTATCTATGCTTTCGAACTCGCTCATTTTTTCAATCGCTTGAAATATTTCGCTCGCCTTCTCGCGATACTCATATATATATGCCTTACAATGGAACAATTTAACGACTAAACTTCCATCTATAGAGATTGTGTGTGTGTGTGTGTGTGTACATATATACATAGAGAGGGAGAAAGTAAGGGAAGAGAAAGAGGAAGGGGGGGGAACACCTAGGTAGTAAGAGTGGAAGAGAGAGAGAGAGAGAGAGAGAGAGAGAGAGAGAGAGGAGTGGGAGAAGAGGGGGTGATGGAGGAAGGAAGACCGGCTAGAAGAGGAGAGAGGGAAGATGTTGGCAGAGGAGCAAGGGAAGAGGAGGAAGCACATGGGCGGCGAGAGGAGGAAGGAGGTAGAAAGGGCGGCACAAAAAAAAAAAAAAAACCCTTGCTCCGTTGACCTCGCTCGAAGACCTGATTCTATTTGAAAATCTCCTAGGATACTACAACATCGTCTTACCTTCCTATAATTGAGTTATTTAGAATTTTAAGCATACTTCATATAACCATGTTTGGACAAGCCTCTCCATATTGTGTGCTTGACCATTGGGACCTCATGAACAATGATCCACTCGATGGAAGTTTCCCAACAACAAAACTAATTGTCGATATTCTAGATCTTACTACAATTCTTAATTATGAAGACAAGTTGTATGATATATCACTTGCTTTGAAGAGTTCTAGGCAATGAGGATCTACTATATAGTCACCTAAGTGCTGGTGTTTCAATGTCTACAAGATCGAGACTATTTGCTGTTTTCAATCTCTTTTGGCACCCAAAATATTTTTCTAGTTTTTTTTTCCGTCTGCATTTTGTGAGTGTTTTGACGTTCTAATTCATATCAAATAAAATGGTTTTTATGCCTGGATCATTAAAGGGGTAGAGCAGGCCAGATGCCACAACAAGGGTAACCTAGGTAAGGTTCACAAGCGTGTTCTTGTATGTAGATTTGAAACAAGTCAAACAGTAAGGAGCAAGCTGAAGCTTCTACAAGGGTAGGCAAAAAACAAGCCATGAGTAGGCACAACTGTGAAGAGGAACAATGTCGCTGCCTTAAGTACAAGCATTGATGCTGGCCACATGTGGTCAACATGCCCTTCATAATGAAAGGAAGGGTAGCCCACCCTCCCCTTTAAGTGCCATGAGTCCCAACCATATGGGATCAATGGTCCCAAGTGAAAGATCTATATGGACCATTGATCTATTGAAACTAAATTCGGGATTCCGAGTTTAGTTTTTACCAACCACCGGGGCCCTAACCTTGGCATGCCCTCGCCTCCCAAGCTAGGATTGGATCCTCACCACTAGTTTGAGAGTCTAGGGCCTTAACCATAACACCAACGTGCGGTTTCTTGAAATCGATGTGCTTTTCCATCAACTTAAACTTAAAATAATAGACCTCACATAAAACCTGAACTCGAGATCTCAAGTTTAGTTTTTGGACACCACCTTAAAAACTAAACTCGGGATCTCGAGTTTAGTTTTTTCGCATCGACGATCGAGCTTTGCAAGCACCTTTGATTTTGCACAAGAGCCATTGATCCCATGGTTGGGACCAGTGGCACTTAAAAAGCTGAGGACAACCCACCCCACCATACCGAGCGTGTATGTGCCAACCCATTCACAAGCACACAAGCTTACACTCCCCTCATTAGGCACAGTATTTGAGGAAAACCTATAGCCCAAACAGACATATTTCTAATAGCCGATATTTCACCCATGTATACACTATTTTCATGCAAAATCCAAGTGGAATATTTCCTTCTCAACTCTCAATCGGCTGTTTTGAATTGCTAAGTGCCTCAAGGCTTACCTGAGATACACTTCTCCCGCACATTGCACACAGGCTTGCTCAGGCTGAAATCATCTTGTAGCAGCATGCAAGAGCAGGGTCCCTCGCAACTTGCAAGCCTGCAACCTAGACCCTAAACAATCTCATGTGGTTGGCACCCGGAGGATGCAGACCTTACTGAAAATTTATAGAGGCCCTATGGAATTTCAGGCCAAAAGTAAATAAAATCAGATTTGTACACCATTCTCCCTTCTCTCCACATGGAGTTCATGAATGTACAAGGGAACAAAAGAGCACAACATTAACAAAAATGAAACAGAACGAAGCAGCACGTGTTGTACATGCACGCCAAGAACCAAATGAAAGAGTTGAAGCCCTCTTTCATTTTACATGCACACAATTGGCAGATTTACGTGTTCCAATGTACACAACAAGGTCTTCATTGTGCAGAATGTGCCCCATGTCAAAGAAGCTTAGAAGTTCGCACTTAAAAACAAGTAACTTCCAGGTCTTAGGTACCAAAACAAAAGCCAGACTAAGACTTTGACCCAGTAAATCACGCCTACATGAGACAGCTTTGAAAATAGGGAGCAGCATTTGAAAAGCTGAAATGCTCAACAAATTACACTAAACCCGTAATGACTACTATAACAGGGCTTCTGTTCTCAAAATTTTTTACTACAATCAGCTAACTCTCAAAATTTTGTTTCTTAAGGCTGGGTACTTCCCAGCACAGGAAAAAATGGACTGCCCCAGAATTAGTCGCCACTCATGAGGAGAAGATCGTTTCCACATTGTGTAACCATCTCATATATTCTCGATGCTCCTTCACCGTCAAGTACTCCAAGACATATGTAGCAACTTTTGGGGTGAGCCCTCGAGCTTTCAAAAGCTCATGGAAAGCTCGCTGCAAGTTCTCATCCAATTCGCTGAAACATACAACATCGATTACAAAAGGGTCTAACATGATAATCTTATCAAAAGGAGAAGATGTGAAAGCGACTCAACATCAGGACCGGTATAAAGCTGTGGCTCGCTGTCATTTTCAGATGGTTGCTCATTTAAAAAGCTGATAGATTCAATATCCACTTCATCAGCCCCCTAAACGTAGGTGCACTCAAATTCCAAAGCTGGCATAGGTGCCTCCTTGGTGATAGTAACATTCAGATGGAGAACCTCCACAGGTTTACTACCAGAAGCATTTTCACCTTCTTCCTCACTCTGGTCTCCCTCGGCTGCTTCCTGCTAAGCTTCTTCGTCTTCATCTGGGTACTGGCTTTCTACAAGGCAAGTGATGGCAATCTGTTCACTACCAAACTTCCTACTCAAAATGACTTCTTCAGTCCCAGCCTTGTCCGACAACTCAAAAGGTCCAGCAGAGCCTTTCAGAGAGCCTTCCTGTAGAAAACACAAGGTCATGATAAGAGACTTGTTTAAAACAAAACCAGCCAAGACGTACACTTAGCAAGCTTTTGTTTCTACAAGAGACAATGGGCATATAGTCAAGACATTATTAATGTAAAAAAGCCGACACGGGAAGACACAACCAAACCTAACAAGCAAACTCAAACCAGGCCAAGTTGTTCAGCCTCCAACTGGTGTACAAGAAGGTACCTTCAATCTCATCAAGCCATGAAAAGAATACTTCATACATTACCTGTGGATCTTTTTAGGTTATTTTCTGCAAAATCCAAGACTAACACTATAGCTTCAAAAGTCAACTTAGAAGGCTATTCTCTCTCCCACCTCATGAGTCATAAACGACCAACCTTCCACGAGCTCTCTGAGATCATATAAGCTTCATGCGTTGACAGCTGCAAAGTATGCTTCTCCTGCTCCAATGGAGCTACACCCATTTTGTCCCCCTTAAGAAGCCAGCTGGGATCTGGCAAGCTTCTATACATATGCACATGTCAGTCCTTAGATAACATGTAGCTATTAACGTTGCAAAGAATGGTAGCCAAGGATGCTGTGACTTGAGCATTTAAATGCAAATGACTTCTTCTATGGGGGTGTAAACCATAAAAATGTACATATGCATGCACTGACATCAAAAACAATGATCACTGATCGATTATTCCATAAACACTCCTCCTTAGATTGACCTTAACTGCCAGCAAAAGAAGTCACAAACAGCACTATCAAAATACAGCAAAGGAAAGAAAATAAAAGACGCCCATCAATTCCAATTGCAAGGTTAGCCAATAGCTCCAATCGCAGGTCAAGTTACAGAAAACCGCACCCAAATAAGCTGGAAAAAAAATAAAGTCTATAAACGGGAATTCTCATCTTGAAAACGTATTTAGGGTGTGTCAATTTCGTATCACCTACACACAGATGACAAAAATTAAAATCTTTAGTAGCTTGATCATAAATGTTTGTAATAGTCATGAATACAAACTGCGTAAACGTATAGGCAAAGGACTGGGATAACCAATCAATCAAACAGACAGGAATGGTATGACTATTAGCTATGCACTGAAAATAGACGGCACATTTCACATGCGGACCCTGCACGACCTCGCATTTCCACGTGCTACACATTCACACACACAATAAGGGATGAATAGAGACAGAAGATACCTTGTTGGCTTCTTCCCGGAGCTCGTGCTCGATCTCGGTCTTGAAAACCTCCACCAGATAACTGTCGGCAGCCGCACTGCGTGTGGCATAAGAGAAGCGCTGATCCAAGCCGGATGCACAAGGCGAGCAAAGAGCAGGGCAATAGTCGCGCGGATGCGCAGCAGCACGACCTGCTCGGGCGGAAGCCCATAGTCCAGCCCTGCGAAGAAAAAGGCGTGCAGCCATCTTCACTCACAGAGCTACAGGAAGAGCTCGACTGTGAGTGAGAGAGAGAGAGAGAGAGAGAGAGAGACTATTGAAGACTAGCTCGCGCGTGTCGCCTACCAGCGGGCTTTACTCGCTCTTACCACCTTATTCGCTCTTACCACCTCACTCTGTAAGCCTATGTGTGTGTGTGTGTGCATCTTTATACATCTCTCCATGACACTCACACGATCGACACTTTCTGTCTTTGGCCCTTTAAGACTACTCGTGGTACATTTAACCCATTTTGCGCACGGAGAGAGAGAGAGAGAGAGAGAACATAAAAGCACATGAGAGAGATTACATAAAAGCACATGACTAAAGCACATTACATAAAAAAATAGTTTACGTTATTGCCAAAAAGGCTTAGGAACATATCTGCATAACACTTTTAGTTGTGCTATTTCAACAGGATCAAGATATTGAGCCGGAGCTCTACAAACTTCTCTTAAATCTATTTTTTGAACCCAGCTCAAGTAAATCTTGTAATGACGAATCAACCCAAGTTCTTGCTTTAAGAGCATGAGTTTAATGTTGAGAAAGAAATAGGGATCAAACAACTTGATGTAAATCGTGTCCAACTCTTCATCTGCATATGACCCTCAAATGGTGTAGTTTTTCTCAATCTCTTCCCATGCCCATTGCCATCCCCGTTCAACAGGTAACAAATTTTCTTCAAAGGCATCAACAATAAAAAAAATTACACTAGAAAAAATATTCACAATTTCGTGAGCCATTTAATTGGTTGCAAGAAAAGAAGACAACATTAGTACTCAAAGCTTAAAATGAGAGAGAGAGAGAGAGAGAGAGAGAGAGAGAGATGATCAACATGGCCAGTTAAACACTTTAAGAAAGTATAAGCGCAATACGAACACTTCAATTAGTAATTGTCATGCCAAAAAGTATCAAGAGGTTCAGTAGGTCAAAGTCTTTACAACATTCCAATTTTTTTTGTTTACAACGACTCATATTCTACTCTATAATTGGACGGTTGAGGATATCACTCCAATATATCCCATTGATAAACTTCACAATTAATTTCAAAATTTCAAACTCTTCATCCGAAATGTAAGATTTGTGATTGTGATATATCTTTCGCAACTGAATATCACAACCACAAACATTAACATAATAAATATCAACCATATGTAGTTCTTGTAGGACTCTCATCAATTTTATTTCGCTCAATATTTGTAACACTTTGCATAGTGAAATGCTTAACCGTCCACAATTTCCATACCACCCATTAGCATATGAATACACCCAATGATGCCACCAACACCATGTACCATATCTTTTATAAATGTACTCTTCCTTAACTTTCAAATATATAATCATCCTTATATGTATTGGGAGAATAGCCAAAACATCATGACCCATGTTAACCTACATTAGCAATTCCCAAATCTCTCTCTCTCTCTCTCATTAACCTATCTAGTAGATAAAAACCCACTTCAATAAGCCAACAATAACTAAAAAAATTTGGTACTTAGCATGCATAGACAATGGATCAAAGTGTTCGATCATCGGAGAAGTTGAGCCTACGACACACTCTACTTGGAACTCTCAAGATCCAAGGTCAGACACGTCGAACACTGCGACCGAGGCATCGAGGTGATTCACCCAAAGAATAGATTCTAAACATCCATTCATTCACTCCATAGGGACCGTATGAAAAGTTGCAATTGAGAGGCCGTTGCATACCTAACTCGCGTATAGTGATTCGCATATCATCTATATCAAACTCTATGTGATAATAACCTACAACACTTCTAAAATATCGTGCTTCATATAATGCCAAGACAGAATGTCTGCAATAATATTGTAGCCTGCAATGAAAATAACAACCAACCATTCAGACATAAAAAGTAACAACACATTTAACGTCATATGGATTCAAGTTCAAGCTATACGCACCGAAGGATCTCAAAATCAGCGATAATATGAACAATATCCTTAGCATGTGCAGGACCCCTTCACAATGGAGGATCTTAAAAAAATGTAACACGTGTAAACATACAAAATAAAGGCCACAAAGTTCTCATTCATGGTAAAAGTAAGTAACAAAGATAAGAATTTACATTTACATACCTCTAATATAAGTAGGTACATCATTGAGGGTGTACGAAACCATGATGTATCGTGCCATTCTTTATCTGCTCTAACAGCACAGATTTGGAAGTTTAAGAGGAACAAAGATGAAATAGAATAAAGAAGACTTTGACGATTATGCCGTAGAGAACCATGTTCTTCTTTCTTTTGTTTTAGTGAAGAATGTAAGAGAGAGAGAGAGAGAGAGAGAGAGAGAGAGAGAGAGAGAGAGAGAGGAATGAAAGCAATTCAAAAGACTTTGAAATTTCACACCTTCACAAAGAGACAATACAAAATAGTTATTCAAAGTGTAGCCTTCGAGAGACCACATTAGGGATTCTATAAGTCCAAGGACCTATGTTATATACATTTTGCAAGATGCGGGGTGGTGTTTCAACTTGAGTAAATATCCTCAATCGATATGGTGTAGTACGGTCTCCAGCAACCCCAACCTGTTGTGCATTGACTGGCCTCTTGTCACTCACAAACCAAATATTAACTTGGATTTGACGATGCTCGTGGTCCAAAGAAAAGGCAACATGGTAGTATCCAAGAACTTCCATAGACATATCTCTACCTAAGTATAGCATTTCATAAACACCTACAATGATAAAACCTCGATGGGAGTGATCTCTGCAAAGGCATCCATGAATTATATAGAGCAAAAAAGCTTAAAACTACCAATACACCATATAAAAGAAATAAAAACTCTTACAATATAATATGAGTTGTATCAAATAAGATCACCAAAAACATAGCAGGAACTCTTCCCCTCCATTGCGGTGGATCTTCAACAGAGTAAGTCAATGTATAAGCCAATCTTCTCAAGAGAATAATAGGTCAAGTTAATAAACTAATAAAAAAAGAAGATAAATAGAAGACCCACTACATAGGAGGCACTGCGTCGAGGATCCATCTATGGGCAATACTTTGATCTAAGAGATATGAATAAAATTTAACATCAAGTGTGTATGACTTTAAGTGAGAGCCACAATGTCAATTTGAACTTATCGTTATGAGCTCGCTAGTTGTAATACTTCCTTGAATACAATGTTTGGAGTGTAGTAACACTCCGCTTGAGTGTTTTTAGTATTAACAACAATCCTCATAGAAGCTACACTTCGTACACGTGACATTGCAACATACAATTGTCCATGAGAGAAGATCGATGACGCAAGATATAGACCAAGAATTCCAAGTGTTTGCCCTTGTGCTTTGTTGATAGTCATCCCAAAAGCAAGCCTAATTAGAAACATACGACGCTTCATTTGAAATGGAAGCCCCTGATGGTTTCCAATAATAAAGTCAATCCTTGGAAGAAAAACTCTCTCTCCAATATTCGATCCTGTAACTATCTCTGCCTCAATTACCTTATGATGAAATTGCTTGCATATCAATCTGGTTTCGTTGCATAATCCACGTCTTGGATCCAAATTTCACAGCAACATGATAGGAGCATTTTCTTTCAAGACTAAAGCATGAGGTGGAAAACCACCACCAAGAGTAAGGCTATTTAGATATTCAATTGTGTACAAATGTGTGTTTTCCTTTGACATACAAATTGAATCTGCACTCAGATACTCTTTGCAATCTCCATGCATTCTTTGCAATGTATAGTCATTAATTAAATCCACCTCTTTATCCGCGGAGCAAGTATTGCTCAATCTCTAAAAAAAGTTGCATGATCTTGCACATGACACAAATCTCCATATATAAAGCTTAGAAGATCTGCCAAACTATTTCCTAGAAGCATCATGTGTGAAGGTATTTTAACTCTGTCTAAATCTCCTCCATCATCCATAACCCCATTGCCAATATCAAGCACCCAACGGGAAAAACTTTGTTGAAATGAATTTGAACCGAAATCAAGTATATCCATATTTCTGGTAAGCCTCAATATCTTCGTATATTTCCATATGTGAGAATGACACAACAAAGCATTTACAATATCTGTACGACACCTTCTGGTACAACAGGTAGTATTTGTCAAAAGTCACCTCGAAGCAAAATGACTTTTCCACCAAACAAAGTATCTCGCTGCATAATATCTCTTACAGTTCTGTCCACTTCTTCAAATGCATAGCGATGTGTCATGGGAGCTTCATCCCATATAAGTAAAGTTGCATTTCTTAGAAGTTATGCAAGTTGACTATTTACCTTTATATTGCAAGTTGCTTCAGAGTGAAGCTCCAAAGGTATCTTAAACCTAGAATGAGCAGTTCTTCCATTACTCAAAAGCAAAGCTGCAATACCCGAGGATGCACATGCAAGAGCAACTCTACAACTTCCTCGCACTCGTGAAAGAAGTGCATTATATAAGTAAGTTTTTCCTGAGCCACCAGGACCATCTAGGAAAAGTACTTTCCCTGAATGTGTGTCAACAGCTTGTAGCACTTGGTGGTAAGCATCTCGCTGATCCTCATTTAAGGAAGTCTCCATACAATCTGCTATACTACACTGTTCATCAACGTTGAACATTGTTTCTTCAGCCATAACACCATTTTCACTTAAGGATACCATTGTTGAGTCTATTGCAGGCAACATATAATCGCAAAGCCTCTTGCCATGTTGTTGCAAAAAGCATTCTATATGAAGCAAAGCTTGATTTTTTGCCACATCAAATCGCACGCTTGCATCTGAAATACGCATTCTTAGCGCATAATCGTAGTCATCACAAAGTTCGGTATAAAACCTGTCCCAAAGAGCAGCCGGATGAAGTGGCTCACAAAAGACTAATATGATTGCAAACAATTGTCTCAATTGCATTCCATTTTGAAAAAAAGATGCCTCTTGGAGGCAAAGTGACCATTCTTCATCATCTTGCAATAATCCTCTAGCTATACATGCCTCCTTGTATGTATCATAAATGTGACCATCATACATCCGCAAGTCTTCAAAAGACTTACACCCCTTGCAAATATTGAGAAGCATTCGTAGGTAATAAACCTCACCAGCAGGTAGGGACAATATTATACATATATTCTTTCAATAGAAACACCCCGTTGTCGTGGAGACCATGCCTTTCGACTTTTATTCCATACCCAACCATTTGGAAAGTCATTATATGTGAAGCTATTTGATTCTGGATAGTTTTGATTTTCAACAAACCATTCTGTCAAGGTAGTTTTCTTATTTTTCTCATTATCCAGCAAATGTGATACATCATTACCATCTTGAAATGTAACCATATTCTGTAATGGAAGGTGTACTTGCAATCGTTGAATAGCTGGCCTTTCACTATGCATGTCAAAGCCAAATATTCTGCACATAGCCTCAGATGTAGAAACATAACGTGCATTGAGATAACTCTTGATCTCATCAGTAGCTCCTTCACAATCTTGAAGAATGATAGTGGCTCGATCATGTCCCTTGTAGACATACTTATAAAGATATTTCACGGTAGTGACAGTTGAGTAGATCTCCACATTAATATGGGCTTGGTATCTTAGTGATAAGAGAGGGCTATAAGGTACAACCCAACAATTATCTAAATTATAATTTTTAGACGGAACAAGCCTTCCATCATCTCGTCTCATATACACAGAATATCGACTTTTGTTTACATTTGTAGACGTAGAAAATGTTCTTGGAAACTTGAATCTACACTTTTCATCAACCATACATGGAAAACTTGGGTTCAAAGGACCACATGGCCCATGAACATTACAACGACTCACTACATCAAATAATTCTGGAAACACATTCTTGTCAGGGAGCTCTGCACAAACCAACTTGTCATAGTGTAATGTATCTATGGGTTTATACTCGGATGCAAGTATCAACAATATATGAGCATGAGGAAGACCTCTCTTCTGAAACTCAATCACTAAAACAAGTCCAATCACCTCCCCAAATACGGCTTGCTTGATAAGTAAATGCATCATATCTTGGAACTTTTGATAAAACACTCGTATAGTCAGGTCAGGACGATCAACAGCACTTTGTCCAGGTAGTAATGCATCATCTATTTCCTTCCATCGTGGATTACATGTGAGTGTGATGAAGAGATCCAGTTTACCCCTACTACGAACAATTGCCATTGCATCTTGAAATAGTTGGCACATATATCTTGGACCTCCAACAAAAGATGAAGGCAAAACAATTCTACGGCCAACATTTTGACCTTCAACCCTCTCTAAGCCATCTCTAGCCTCAACCATGTCAACCAATCCTTGGTACACTTTGCCACGAAGTGATTTTTGGTTATTTCGCATCCACAAAATCCGTGACTCCTCTAGAGTACTATAAGCATCCACGACATACTGTTGTAATAGCCTACCCCCTCGAAGAAGACACACCACAGTATCATCTCTTCTTTGTAAGCGAAAGACATAATACTGCTTTTGACTCATTTTTTTTCCATCGGTAGTTTGTAAAGAAAGATGCCACCCATCCTCTCCACTTGGAAATAATAAAACATACAATAAGGACATGTAAGCTCGATGCATGCTGGAGATTCTTTTCAAGCCCCCGTGTCGAAAATTCAGTACAATGTCGCGATAGCCAATATTTCTATCATCCCCTTGTCCTGGCATAATTGCAGCAACCTCCGAACCCCGTGGAGCAAGATATTGGAGAGAGAGAGAGAGAGAGAGAGAGAGAGAGAGAGAGAGAGAGAGAGAGAGAGAGAGAGAGACTTATTGGAGATGATGGGACCAAATGAAACATGTCGCAATAACTCTAGGTATGATGGGTGGTGGAAATTGAGAATCCACAAAGTGGCTAACAGAGAGAAGCATGTAGCGAGTGATCTCAGCCAAAAATTTGAGGAAAGCAAGCTTGAATTTGATAAAAAGTTTAGCACTTAAGTAGGGTATGATGCTCATACTCAAACTTGCAAGGGACACATATGCATACATGAAGGGACTCTTCCTTGGTGCCACAACATCCCGCCTCAAATCAAAGGGAGTGGGAGCTAAGCCAAATGGATGCTATGTTGTTGGTTGTAGATAAGGGGATAGGTTCAAGCATTTACAGGTTAGTATGGTCTCCTCTTTGAGAGCTTTTTCAATTCAAAACAAGGTGGTTGGTGTAATCATAAAGTGCAAGCCTCCATATTTTCCCCATGTATTGGCAATGTCAGGGACACGGTAAGCAAGCCTCATTCACTCTAAGGTCGTGATGCATCATGAAGCAAATTATTGCGTTTTATTTTCAAAACATTTCTTAATGGCTTGCATCCCTCCTGAATAATTTGCTTCTATGAATCTTTTGAGATTCGTAGAATGATTTTTGAATATTTTCAAACTCTTTCCAAGTGGAGATATTAATGCTACCCATACTTCAACCTCATGAAGAAGTATAGGTCATACTTCAATTCAAGAAGTAGAGGCCTTAGCAAGGTGCCAAAGAAATCAACGTTTGATATCCCCTCGCTAACATGTATTGTCAAATGTATAGTAGGCTCTCTATGGGGCATCAAGACAATATTGCATAGCACACTCACTCCATTTATGGTATGGTCAAAAACTTTCTAAAACTTCAAGTGTCTCTTGACTATACACAACCGCGTGGTTTTTCCTTGTCGAGAATTTTCACAAGCCTAATTTTTTTTTTGAGATATTCACCATCAAACAAAATAAAGTTTTTGAGGAGGGCCGTTTACATTTTTGTGCATCTTCTTTAGTACGAGCCAAAAGCACTACATCCTCTACATATTACTAACAAGAACCATGTGCTCTAGTTCACGATATATAGCCCAAAGAGAGTTGGTGAAACCGGGAACCCTCGCTTAACACCATTGATGCTTGAGAAATGTCTAAAATTTCATCTCCCAAGTGTCCTTTACTGATCACTTTCTCATATATACATGCTTGATAAATTTTTAAACTTTCCTCTCCCAAGTGTACTTAACTAATCACTTTCTTATATATACATGAAGCATATGCATATATTCACTTGGTGCCTGGAATTCTTCCATGCTCTCCAAAGATTCTCTCAAGGAACCATATCAAAAGCCTTCTTAAAGTCCACAAAGCAACAGTACAAGCCTTTCCTTTAAATCAAGTTTCCTCTATGAGAGCTTGAAGGTAACAAGTTTATTAATAGTGTTATGACTTTGACTTAAGCTTGCTTGCCCTTGAGCATGTTTACCATTTTCTACGGCCCATGTACCCAACTTATCTTTCAATACAATTCTAAATAGAAGAGATCCAAACATTATAGTCCAATAGTTGTGTATGTCATTTACATCTCCTTATGTAGAGGCTTGATCCAACATGTGATCAGATCACGCAAGGCTAGATATTTCACAAATCCAATCATATATTTTCTTTCAAAGTTATTTAAGAATCTCATGGCTTCATATATTGCAAATCTCCTACCTTGTGAGTAGCAATAAGATGTGCATGAAAGAGAACATATTGTAGTATCTCACCGGCATTTGGTTGAGCATAAAATTTTTCACAATGCTTATACATGTTTCTAAATATCACATTACTAAAACTTTTTTTTTTTGTTTTCCTTTCAAGTTTCTTCAAAAAATTTCCACATGCATGTGCTTTCTCCCGAGTTTGAGAAACTTGTACATTTATTTTCCATTTTTTTGCTCGATGTGGAGAAGCACATTGTACGCATTTACATGGTTTGGTAATCTTCCTTATCATTGTTTGCATCAAGTCCTGCTACAATTTTTTGAGCATCTCAATACTCTTATCAAACCATTTCTTCCTTGGACAACACTTGTCGACACCTTTATGAGGCATGTGTTTTAAGGTAAAGCATTCTTTCGTGCAACACCCATTTACTTTCCATCTTCTTCACTTGACTAGGAGAAGCGCATTATATGCATTTACATGATTTGATGTCTTTTCCATATTGTTACACGATTGCCAATATGCATGTCGATATGATTATACGTATATATGGAAGGGATTTTCTAAATTGATCAGGCTACTTTTTGTCCATGGAAGCTCGATCGTACATGCAAATTCTATTCTTCTTGAGCATTGCCTGTCTACATATTGCATGTTAAGTTGCAAAGTTCCCATGTATGCATTCATGCTGCTCAAAATAATAAGCTCGCCTTTGGAATCTACAAAAGGTTGGGCTCTAGCTCTGCTAGGAGAAAAGTTGTAACTACAATGAGAAGCTCAAAAGCCTTTTCAGATCTTTAAAGGTGTGCCAGATGCCTTTTTGCCTCTCTTTCTCTATTATAGAGCCTCTCTAGAGATAGCCATAGGCATGCACATGGTCATTTTTTTCCTTTTGGAGAGATCTTTCCACCTCCTACTACTTCAATAGGAGCCTATATTGCATATGAGTCTTGTTAGCCAAGAGGTGATCCTTTACATAGTCAAATATATAAATTTATGTACTTGGGCTCAATCTAGCTTCCTTTTCATTGATTTCAAGAACTTCTAGATTTTGTAGTCCTTTGACCATGGCTCCACTACGATGGAGCCACGTGCTATGGTAGTAACCCTAGTCTCCTCTACATGCTACTATTAAATAGCCTCATGAACTATTGAAATGCCCATAGTCGTTTTTACAAGCTACATGACCCCCCCCCCCGGTCCTTAAGAAGGATTTTCAAGGAATTCTCCTTGGAAAAGTGCAATGTCATTCCCAAGTAAATGCATCCTTGTCCCATTGTTGTCTCTATCCTTCCATTTAACTAGAGCACCTTGATAATCACGTCCTTGGTATTATTGATTTATATGCTCAATTGGTAATTTACACACACACAGATGTGTGCTTGTGTGTGTGTTGTTGTTGTTTTAAGACTGTTTAGACACAAAAGAACACCATGTTCAAAAGATAGTTGGCTCTACACATAAAGAAAGTCATTTGCAAAAAAAAATAAATTGTATTTGAAGCATTCTTGTACACTTTAATCGACATGAGTATTCATTCTAGTAATCATATACATACATGATGTAAGACTATAAATGAACTAAGTCTTTATCATCAAGGTTAGAATGCAACAAACCCAAACACCTTTAAGCAAGGATATGACTCTCATCTGGTTCCATATAAATAAGACAACTGATTTTTTCAGCCTTGGATACGTATTATAGGTGTCAAAGAGCCTATTGATGTTTATCCATGTCAAAAATTCAAAATGATTAGATTTACTACAATCCTAGAAAATTTGAAATTTTGATATATTTTTGTCAAAGCAATGGTTTTGATCAACAAAAGTAGGGACCAGAGAGGAAATTGCATCCTTACAAGTTCCAGTAAATGTTTCTTTTTTAAGATAAAATATTAATATTTTCAAATTCTTTATAAGTGTATATCAGCAAGAAAAACCTTTTGCCAAAAACCATGACAAATAATTAATTGTCATAGAAAAGTTCCCCAATAAAAACCTAGCTTCATAAAAGGCAAGTTCCTCAATAAAGCCATACTCTCAACTCAACAAGACAAATCTTTAGACCTTATCAAGGTTTGTATTATTCAGTCCCTTGACAAAGAAAATTTTATTCTAGGGTCTTACCAGATTTAGGGCAGAAAGCTTAGAAAGGTCATATCAAAAAGGCTAATCAAAGTTTTAACCCTTAGGTAAAAAAACATTTGTCAAACAAGTTCCTAAGTTTTTGGACTACTCAAGCATAATATAAATTCTCAATACTTAGTAGAGGTCTAAAAATATAATCAAGGAAGACCAAAAATATCAAGAGCTAGCACAATCAATAAAAGGCTTTAAGCAACCTCATTCCAAATAGTATAGCATACCCATGGTTATTCTTTTAGATTAGAAGAGAATCAAAAAACCAATGAGGTAAAAATTATGGTTTAGAAGCTCAACAAAAAGTCAGAGCAAAATAAAAAAGGGTTTAATATGAACATCCCAAGTCAACCCAAGCATGCAAATGTCACGTGGTTAAAAGGGTGTAAAAAGGAAGCATATATTTTAGAAATACATAACCTTTAGTTTGTTTTCATGGGACAGCACCATTGTCAGCATTAAATTTCGCGTACGAAGCAAATTACAAGAGTCAAGACACGCTTTGGTACACTTAGTCTAAGTATCCCCATGCACACCCAAATCTGTATTATGCCACAACCCAAGAGTAGAAGAAACACCAAAAAACACAAAGTAAGGAAGCTCACAACCCCAAGAATTTACAAAAAATTCAAATTAGACGCCTTCCAAATTGAAATAGTCTGCTATCGTGTAATTTTACCAATCAAAATTTAATGTGAAGCAAAGTTTTTTAAGGAAAACCAAATAAGGTAGTATGTGCTAACCTTATAGCTATTTGAATGTAGTCTAGAACATTCCAAAAATCAAGGTCAATAGAAAGATAACCAACATCCTCATAACAAATCTGGGAATACTATGAATAGGGTGAGTAGAGCCAACACAACTAGATCAATAGGTAAGATCACACAACCTAATTTTTTCTAGAAGTGTTTGGTCGATACAGCTGACGGGCACCCTCCTAGCCAACCACACCTTGTCCAAGCTCCAAAATATTGATGTAATCTATCCTATTTTTTTCAAAAAAAGCCTTGTAATTGAGCCCATGTAAAGTGAAGGAAGCTTTGCTACGCTTCAAGCAGTACATCAAAGGACGAGAGATCATCAGTTATGTGCTCTTTATAGAGGGCTTGAGAAATAAAACTCTCAAAGAGTACTTGCACTTGAAAGTGTGCACCACATTCGAGCAAATCACTAGAGAAGCATTTTACCTAGTTGAAAACTACAAGGTTAATGGAGAGGTAAGGAAAAAGGCGAACAACACGACCAGCAATACCTCTTCTAGAATAAGCGAATCCACCATGAAGAAGAGTGTCCAGGATCCACCAGCACCAAATGTTTATCAAATGGTCGAGGAAGTGATTAGGAGAATAAATCAAAGATATCAACAAAACCCAAACGTACAACAACCACCATCAACAAAAAAATGTATCGGATATATTAAAGTGGTGTGCAATTGAGTAGAAGTATACCAACCACGAGACAACCAAGTGCTTTTACAACAAGAATTACGTGAGAGAAAGGCTGTATGGACCTCTGGGGGTGCAACCTTTGTCACCACCACCGAGGTACCAAATAGACCCAAATAATACAACACAAGGGGGAGACAAGTCTCAACCGTTGCTGGGCCGACCTCCTCCTTTACCTCAAGATAACTGAGCAATTGTTAAATACATGCAGCATGTAGAATCGCTCACAAGTTAGAAAATGTTTCCACCAACTTCTTATTACGAAGAACTAGCTGAGACTTATAAGAGGGGACTTGAACGTGTGGCATATGCCAATGAAGGTTATCCTTCTTGGGTGAGTACAGATGAAGCTGTAGAGCCATCATACATAGCTCAGCCAACGAAGAATCATTATACAATGAGCGAAAACATCCTCATGTTCATAGAAAACTAGAACTACAAACTTAGAGGATATCCTCCTAGGATAGGACAGCCAATGGGGGCTCAACAAGCCGTTCAACTGGAAGGTCCTTCCTATGAATGTGGAGGTAATCATTGGGCAAGAGTTTATCCACACAAGGGTGAGTGCAATAAGATCTTTGGGTTTTGTGGTGGCTTGGAAATTGTCCCAAAAATCTTGAAAACAAGGGAAAAGCAACGATGAATATCATTAGAGTTTTGGCATGCTCGAGTGGATCAAAAATTGAGCCTGCACGAGTGATGGCTTGGAAATTATCCCAAAAATCTTGAAAACAAGGGAAAAGCAATGATGAATGTCATTAGAGTTTTGGCACGCTTGAGTGGATCAAAAATTGAGTCGACCATTCCAATCAATGTGGTGACTAGAGCTCATGCTCAAGAAGTTGCAAAAAACATGCTGCTCGAGGAAGAACAAAACCTCAAATTTCAAACAAAATTAGAGAGTTTAACGATAAGGACTCATAGAAATCTTGGAAAGCATATAGAGACAAAATGAAAGAGAAAAGGTTAAAAGAAAACATTGCCTTAGAGACAAAGTTGCAACAAACAAGGGAGCACCTTAAACATGAAGAGAGAACAAAGAAGAGTGGAACGAACGATGTCTTCCAAACTATCATCGGGTAGTTGAGTCCTAGTTGACAAAGTTTTAAAGCATTTAGAAGCTCTCTTGCAGGCTTATGAGGGTAGATTGAGCTCAATTCATATGCTTAAGCAAAATTTAACCCTTTTTGAATCATGTAAGCACTTTGACGATCAATTCGTGATAGCCTTCCATCAAAAACCTTCAAGTCCTTTTGCTTCCTTGATCAATCACATCTTCACAATTCTCTAAAGTTAGCCATCCAATTAAATTCTAAACATTGTCATACCAGCTCTCAATTTAAAACAAGCAAAAATAATTGGTTCGATTAGCTTCAATTTGCGGGACTTGAGGGAGCAAATTCGGTTGCCAATTTCCTCAAACCTGTTGCTCTGATACCACTGTTGGAAGGGAGATGAGGTGAACATTGTTAGAAGGGAGAGGGGGAGAACGTCTTCTTGCTTCCAATTCCCAATCTTGCTTGCACGCCTGCTTGTCAATCTTTCACCATCTCTTCCAATTTTCCAAGTACACACACATACGTAGACTATGACATCACACACACACAAGAGACTAAATTGACAAGGGAAGAGTGTAAGAGGGATTGTAAGAGATGTAGACATAATCATGGAGTACACAGAGTAACACAACATAGCATAAGAGAGAGGGAAGGGAAAATTGGAGCATCTACAAAAAAAAAAAGCCTAAAGATTGTAGCCCCAAACTCCATGGCACCTCTTGTGGAGTTTAATATTTGATATTATTATTGGTGCCAAAAATTGGAGGCCCCTCTATTACACTTTAGTACCATTTTAGTTATGAGTGGAACACATTACTTATTGCATGACCCTCTTAGGGTGAGCTCTCACTGTCCAATGTACAAAGCAACCATAGTGGCTTATTTATAAAAGATCTAAAATACTGTGCAAGAATAAAATGACCGAGAGGATTATTATTTTCCGGTGCCTTTTCGTCAACTCCCAAAATTCTAATCTACAAATCATCATGCACTCACTGTTAGTAAAATTAAATAGACAACACAAAATTAACCATTAAGCCAGCTATCCCAATTGTAGTTAACCACATGCAACAGGAGGGTGCCCAGTCTTGTAACATCCCTCCCACCAAGGATAGAAACTATCCTCAGTTGCTCACTAAGAATCAACTGGACCGTGAGTGATGGAAAGTGTGGAGAAGATTTGGGAAGTTGCAGAATTTTTTTTCAGGCATCCATTTGGCATCCTCTCTAGGGTGGCCTTTAAAGGTCAAAAAGAGGTTATAAACCATGCTAGTGTGTTTGGTGGTTCTCTCGTGATCAACTATATGTGCTGGGATGAGTTGTTCTTCTTGGTCCACAAGTGAAGGTGGATCTTCATAAATGTGATGTGTAGGTAGGGGTCCTCTTAAAGGTCTTAAAAGACTAATGTGGAAAACATTGTGAATGTGCCAATGTGAAGGTAAGTCTAAACGAAATGAAACATCATTGATCACAACATAAATTTTGAATGGGTGGTAAAAACAAGGAGCAAGTTGACAAAAACATTAATATCAACACTTTTGATCCTTCGTTTTTCAATGCGAAGAATAACATAATTATCTTCTTTGAATTGGTGTGCCTTGTGGTGCTTGTTAGCATGCTTAGTGTAAAGTTCTTGTGAGTGTTTAATGGGAGAATGCACACTTGCATAAATATCATGAAAATTAGCAGTAAAATCATCAGCGGCGGCAGGTACAACATTAGAAAGACATGAAGCAGGAGTAGGCAGAGAATGACCATACAAAATTTCAAATGGAGATTTACATGTGGTAGTGTGAGTAGTGTTGTTATATTTTTCGGTGCCTCTTCGTCAACTCCCAGAACTCCAATCTACAAATCATCATGCATTCACTGTTAGTAAATCAAATAGACAACACATAATTAACCATTAAGCCAGCTATCCCAATTGTAGTTAACCACATGCAACAGGAGGGTGCCCAATCTCGTAACATGATTGACATATCCACATCTGGAAGTTGAAAAACAGAGATTAGAAATGTGAAAATCTCTCATAGAGACAGTCAAGCTCTAATGGAGCCCAAAAAACAAAATATCCCTAAACAAGAAGTGTCAATCCACCAAAGGAATAGGAAAATTGAGCACCAAGGAAACGAAATAATTGATCAAACAAAACCTAAAATTGAAACACCATCGGATACAAGGGTAGTGGCTAACACCACTGATGACACCAAGTCACAAGGAATGATGCCCATTTGAGAAGTAGAAGAGCCACGGCCATAAGCTTTATGGGAGATGATCAAGAATAGAAAGGATGGTTGTGTGACTTTTAGGTCTGCACCAATCATGGATATCAACATGGATCATGAGTTTTATTTTGGAGATATATAATCTCTATATGGTGATGCTGTAACAAACAAAATTTTTTCACTAGTGGGCTCCCCAAGCAAAGGAGAACCCAACCATCCAACCAAAGGTGCATGATTGGAGGTGGAACAATGGAAAGATTTCACGTGCTTACTCCTCTCCACAATGCCTTTCCACTATAGTGAGCACATTTTAAAAATGTTTCTAAACATGGATCACGATCCATGTACCCAACCATGCCAGAATCTTGCAAAACTCTACTTGCAACAATTAGGTCACAACATGGGGGATTCACCCTACAAATTTTAGTCAAAATGTTGTCCTCTTGACCCAAAAAAACCCTAAATCTTGAGATTTCAGTATACAAATGGTTAGTTTGACCCAAGCAATGAAAATTTGATATGCACACTAAAAGATCATGAACAATAGCTTAGGGTTGTCTAGAACCTTCCCCTCAAGTTTGGTGCAAGTTGGGCCCAAACATGGATTGCGATCCATGTACCTCGTGGGTAGATTTGGAAAGTAAAAAAGATCTAAGCCATAAATTGAGAATTTGGATAGACTTAGGAAAAATAGATCCAAATTTGGATAAACTTAGAAAAAATAGATTCAAATTTGAAAAGATTTCACAAGTGTGCTAGGATAGGCTATAGCAACATGTCCCCAAAGTTTCACCTTAATATGTGACCAAACATGGATCGTGATCCATGTACCTTTTTCACATCTTAGGACCAAAACCTAGCCATGAGGTCCCATGTGCCAAATAAACCTTAGCCCTGAAGTTTTAAGTCATTTAAACAATAAAATACTTGTGAAAATGCCAAAAATCTTTAAGTCTACGTGAAAATTTCAAATTTTGGTTTAAATCCCAAACTAGAGATCCAAATCACAAAAGTTTTCACCGAAAGCATCTCTATAACATGCTAAGTCAAATGGTGAAGACAACTCCTTAAAATATGTTCCAACATGGATCGCGATCTATGTACCTCTAACTCATAGCATCTCTATAACATGGTAAGTCAAATGGTGAAGACAACTCCTCAAAATGTGTTCCAACATGCATGGTGATCCATGTACCTCTGACTTAAAATTGACTAGAATGAATTTGACCTAGAGCCTATAGTTGTCCTATTCACACTTGCGAATTTTGGTCAAATTTGGAATTGTTTTGCTCAAGTTATGCTGAATTTTCATTTTATTGTCAAGTTTGCGTTATTTCAATTTTTTGACAACTTTTGAATCAATTTTTGGGCCCTAAACATATAAATTTTTAGTAGTAGAATGACACACCAAAAAGCTCGAAAGAAGTGGGAGGCAGCACCCTACGAAGTTATAGACATCTCCTCCAATGAAAAAGCTCATGTGACAGATGAGGAGCTTGTCCAAATCCCTAGCAATTATCTTTATTGGCAAGTTCCAATCAGCAAATGACACAAAAGTTAAAGCAGCCATCTTCTCTAAGGAGCTTTGGATGCTACATCAAAAGCCAAAAGTCTTAAACAATGCCCGATGCCTCCAACTAGACAATTTCTTTAGGCTACCACCTTGGGGCATGGATTTCCAAAGAGCCCATAAGTTAATGAGTTCAATCCAGTACAACGGAGAAGCCACACTTATCGATAGAGATGGGGCTATGGTCAGAGTGAGGATCATTGGTGAGCTCATAAACCAAGCTCTCCATTTGCCTACTAGAAGCCATAACCTTCTCCATAAGACAAATGCTATAGACAATGACAAGGAATTTGTCAAGTAGTAGGGGCGCAAACTCACTTACAAGGATCTCATCTACTCAGAGATAGAGTTGCCCTTGCAACTAATCTCCTAGTACTTGAAGGTTCAGAAGCCACCAAGGTACATGGAGACCAACCTCCACCGCGTGACCATAGTAAAGGCCATCAACTTGGTAGAGAGAAGGGTAATAAAGTGTGATCTAGGAAGTTACATCCTAGAAAACCTTGTGGAAGCTAACTTGAAGGGCGACGGATGCAACTAGATGTACATGAATGAAGGGTACATCCTGGCCAGGATAGCATACCAAGCATTGGGAATGATTGAAGAATTTTTTGAAGCAGATTTTGAGCTCAACCTGTTACACAAAGCTAAGCATGCAGTGCAAAAATAATGGGAAGTTGTTACAAGACTGGGCACCCTCTTGTTGCATGTGGTTAGCTGTAATTGGGATAGCTGGCTTAATGGTTAATTATGTGCTATCTATTTGAATTTTACTAATAGTGAGTGCATGATGGTTTATAGATTGGAACTCTGGGAGTTGACAAGGAGGCACCGGCAAATAATAATTCTCTATCATTTTATCCTAGCACCGTATTTTAGAAATAAGCCACTATGGCTCCTTTGTAAATAGGACAGTAAGAACCCACCCTAAGATGGTCATACAAAAATAACTAGTGTGTACCACTCATTACTAAAGTAGAACTAAAGTGTAAAAGAGGGGCCTCCAATTTTGGCACCGATAATAAATCAAAATATCAAATACCAACTCCACAAGAGAGGTGCCATGGAGTTTAAGGCTATGATTTTAGGCCTTTTTTGTGTATATGCTCTCAATTTTTCCATATCCCATCTCTTAAGCTATTCTATGTTCGCTATGTACTCCTTAATTAATTCTACATCTTCTCTTCCATGTTTTTACACCCTCTTACAGCTTGTCTCTGTCAATTCTATGCTTTTAGTGTGTGTGTGTCGTAGTCTAGGTTAGGTGTGTGTGTGCTTGGAAATTGGGGAAAGAGGTTGATAGGTTGATGGTGATGTTTGTGATCAAGTGTTGAATTGTTTTAAGCAACCGGTCTCCCCTCTTTCTCCCAACAGTGGTATAAGAGCAACAAGTTTGAGGAAATCGACAATCAAAATTTCAAATCCGAAGAGGAAATTTTCAATTGGAAATATCAAATCCACAAATTGAAGCTAATCGATGATCAATGGACAAGTCAATAAATTAATCTGCTTAACGACGATCGAGATTTGGTATAGCCAGTTTAAATTTCAATTTCCTACTAATTCTTGTGGATTTGTGAAGACATGCGGGTGAGGAATAAAGAAGAAGGCGATGATTGAAGAGCTTTTGAGAAATTTTATGATCCGGAACCAACATCGGATTCCAAGGAAAGAGTGTTGAAGAGATACGTTTGTTGGATAATTAAGGAAAAGTGAAAGAAGCAATCAAGCCGACAAGGAGCAAAGGAAATAAACCGAAGAGCTAAGAAAAAGCTGAGATTTCCAGCTCTCCACGATCGTGAGAAGGCCCGCCTACATACACACTCTAAGCCTTGATAACCAATCTCTGTCCGAGTGGGCATGGGAATTCATCTCTACCAAGAAAAAGGCTTCACTATCGACCACCACAAGAACGAGCAAAACCAGCATCATAGCGATCTCCCTAGCCTTGGGAGCCAGTTTTCCTTTAGGCACACAGGCCAAAAACATTCACAATGGCCACCATCTCCCAGACTGCTGCTCGGTGCTGTCTTTGTCGTCCTGCTCACTGTATGCCTTGCTTTTCATACCTTTTGCTTTAAAAGGTGAAGCTTTAAAAAAAGAAGAATGACCAACCGGCCGCCCATTGTCCAAGGGTTAAAACAAGAACCTATTCCATTCACCCCTTCCTCTATAAAGCTCTTTAGGCTCAACTGTTGGCCGCCCTTTAACCTCCATACCTTTCATCTCTCCTAAAACTCCTTAGCCTCAACCGTCAGTCACCCTTTAACTTCCATACCGCTTCAAAGGAATCCCTTCCGGGCCTTGTTGTTCTTTGAAAGATTCAGCATCCTTTCAAAGGGCGGCTTCAGAACTTGGCAATAAATACCCTGAAGTGATTCTCATTGGAGCTCTACAAACTCGTTTGTCCAAGCTTGCTTGAGCTACACCGTTTGCAACTACTGCCGACTCTACCAATTTAACTTTACAGTGCTGAATAACATAAATTGCTGATTGTATTGCCATTATTTTTGGGACACGGGAGATTGGATGCCGCGAACTCGATCGACTCACAGACCAACCGTCTGGCCGCTCGCCTTTTCGACAATTTCCTCGCACAACGCCATTCTGGACTGGACCCCAACGCAATCTTAAGCTAAGTACATTTTATTTCTATCGTTTCCTTTATTCTCTCACATATTTTGCATACTGAATTTGTAAAAATCTCCATGTAGCCATTTTAAATTTCAAAACACACATTTTAAAAAAAGGAAAAAAAGAAAAAGAAAGCAAGCAGTCATGGCACACCTTCCACAAGCACCCACAATTGTTGAGCAGCTTGCCAATTTGCAACAATCCCTCATGTATGAATGCATGCGAAGGCAAGAGCTTGAAGATAAATTATTGCATTTTGTATGCATAGAATCTGCACCGACACCCAAACAAAACAAAATTAGCAGAAAAGCCTTCACTTTCAAGGATTTTGATGGCACTAAAGATGCTAGCACGGTTCTAGCATGGGTTAGTCAATTAGATGACTCTTTTCATGATGAAGACTTTCCCGAATGTGAAACGGTAAAATGTGCATCAAATCATCTCACCAATAGCGCTGCATTGTGGTGGAACGCCACCAAACAACACGAAAAAAGACCACGTACCTGGCATGCATTCAAAAATCTGGCTTTACCTCAATTTTCGCCCTCATAGTGTAAAGCTAAAGCACGACGCTAGTGGGATTTAATTTGACAAGGTTGAAATGAAGATGTCCAAGGCTATATTGATCGTTTTTGGAACTATTTAATTCAATTGCAAGCTATTGAACATGTCAGGCGCATGAAATTAAAGCGTAAATATATATCTGGCTTAGCACTACAAATTGGTGTTGAGGTAGATATGTTTGAACCAGATTCACTGTCAAAGGCTATTAATTTGTCTCTTAATGCGGAGAAGAAGAAAGGTGGACAACCCTTTCACACCGAGCAAACTGCTAACATTAACCATAATAAGAGAGCTTCTTTCTCTCCTAACTTTGACAGGAACAAACATCAAAGCCGTACCTTTTTCAAGAGACACAGATTTGACAATTTTGCTACAACTTCTCAACCTCATAGAAACGACAACAATAACATGCAGCAATGAGGCAACCAAAAGTCTTTCAACCAACATCCTGCTCAAAACTCTAATGGTAATAAAAAGGTGAAGTGTTTCAAATGTGTTCAATATGGTCACTATGCATATAAGTGCCCAAAAGGTTTTGCTAAGAGCAATGGCCAATCCACTGGAGTCAACTAAAATCCAAGCCAAAAACCCTTCAACAACAATCACCCCAACGTTGCTGTTGTTAACCTCATCAAAGATGCTAATCCTGATGACAATGAAGTGGAAGCTAATTATGGTGAGGTGATCCTGAGTATGATCACGATGACAACCCATCTTCAGGTACTCCTATATCTCCTCACACTTTGTTTAAAGTGCAAGGCATAGTTAAGGGTGAAAGTGCAATCCGCTGGAGTCAACCAAAATCCAAGCCAAAAACCCTTCAACAACAATCACCCCAACGTTGCTATTGTTAACCTCATCAAAGATGCTAATCCTGATGACAATGAAGTGGAAGCTAATTATGGTGAGGTGATCCTGAGTATGATCACGATGACAACCCATCTTCAGGTACTCCTATATCTCCTCACACTTTGTTTAAAGTGCAAGGCATAGTTAAGGGTGAAAGTGTCACCATTCTTTTAGACAATGGCAGTAGGCATGATTTTATTTCTACAACTCACAACAACTCTCTCTCTCTCTCTCTCTCTCTCTGTGAAATTTCTTCACCTCACAAAGTCAAAACTATTTTTAATAATTCAACGTGTTAATTGCAAAACCCAAGTCACTGTTGAAGTTTGCATTGGTGAATTTACACAAGCACAAACCCGATAAGGAGAATTTTGTAGATGATGCTTTGAGTCAAAGACCCTCTCTTAATAATTTATCAACCATTAGGGGTATTTCATTTGATTCAATGCCTGACACTTATGCACAAGATGATGACTTCAAAACCACATGGTTGCATATGATCAAGAACTTTGTGCACACATTTTTGGAAAGCACTATTCAAGATAAATTTCTTTATTTCAGACAAAAACTGTGTGTAGCTAAACCTTTTCGTACATTGATCATTGAAGAGTTGCACAAACCACCCTATGCTGGACATAGAGGATTTGCTGCTACTTTTCAAAACTTATGTCGTGATTTCTTTTGGCTTACTATGAAAACTAATGTTAAACAATATGTTTCATCTTGTTTAATTTGTCAAAAGGTCAAAGTAGCAACAACTAAGAAATTGGGACTTTTACACCCTCTCCCTATTCCTGAAAAACCTTGGGAATATATTTCAATGGATTTTGTCACTGGATTTCCACTCACTATTCACAAGCATGATATGATTTGAAATGTCATTGACCATTTTTCCAAACAATCATACTTCATTCCTTGTAAGAAAACACTCACAACACATCAAGTTGCACTTCTATTTCTTAAAGCTGTCTTTCCACATCATGGTTTGCCTAAAGTTATAATATTTGATCGAGATTCCAAATTTTGTAGCGCCTTTTGGACTACTATTTTTGAAAATATTGGACCCACACTTGATTTTACTTCTGCATTCCATCCTGAGTCTAATGGTTAAACCAAAGTCACTAATCACACCATTGTTGACTTGTTAAAAGCTTATGTTTCTTCTCAACCCAAGAAATGGGATGATTACCTGCATATTCTATAGTTTGCATATAAAAACACCACTCACATTGCCACAGGTAAATCTCCATTTCAAATTTTTAATGGTCATTCTCTGCCTACTCCTGCTTCCCGTCTTTCCAATATTGTGCCTGTTGTCGCTGATGAATTTACTGCTAATTTTCATGATATTTATGCAAGTGTGCAATCTACCATTAAACACTCACAAGAACGCTAACAAGCACCGCAAGGCACACCAATTCAAAGAAGGTGATTATGTTATGCTTCGCATTAAAAAACAAAGGATCAAAAGTGTTGATACTAATGTTTTTGTGAAACTTGCTCCTCGTTTTTACGGTCCTTTCAAAATTTCTACTGTGATAAATGATGTTTCATTTTGTTTAGACCTACCTTCACACTGGCACATTCACAATGCTTTCCACATTAGTCTTTTATGACCTTTTAAAGACCCCTACCTACACATCATATTTATGAGGATCCACCTTCACGTGTGGACCCAGAAGAACAACTCATCCTTGCACAAATAATTGATCATGAGACCACCACCACAAGCACTAGCATGGTTTATAACCACTATCTTTTGACCTTTAAAGGCCACCCTCGAGAGGATGCCAAATGGATGCCTGAAAAAATTTCCGCAACTTCCCAAACCTTCTCCACACTTTCCATCACTCATGGTCCATTTGATTCTTTAGTGAGCAACTGAGGACACTTGCTATCCCTACTGCGAGGGATTTTACGAGACTGGGCACCTTGTTTCCTGTGGTTATCTGTAATTTGGATAGCTGGCTTAATGGTTGATTATGTGCTATCTATTTGAATTTTACTAACAATGAGTTCATGATGGTTTGTAGATTGGAACTCTGGGAGTTGATGAGGAGGTGGCGGCAAATAATAATTCTCTGTCATTTTATCCTAGCACTGTATTTTAGAAATAAGCCACTATGGCTCCTGTGTAAATAAGATAGTGAGAACCCACCCTAAGAGGGTCATGCAATAACTAGTGTGTACCACTCATTACTAAAATGGAACTAAAGTGTAAAATAGGGGCCTCCAATTTTGGCACCAATACTAAATAAAAATATCAAATACCAACTCCACAAGAGAGGTTCCATGGAGTTTGGGGCTATGATTTTAGGCCTTTCTTGTGTAGATGCTCTCAATTTTCCATATCCCATCTCTTAAGCTATTTCGTGTTTGCTGTGTACTCCTTAATTAAGTCTACATCTTCTCTTCCATGTTCTTACACCCTCTTACATCTTGTCTATGTCAATTCTATGTTTTTAGTGTGTGTGTGTGTGTGCTTGGAAATTGGGGAAAGAGGTTGACAGGTTGTTGATGGTGATGTTTGTGAGCAAGTGTTGAATTGTTTAAGGAACCGGTCTCCCCTCTTTCTCCCAAAAGAAGCTCATCCACCACTCCTAGTAAAAGAAGAACAAGGGGCTAGAGCTCAAGAGCACTCACGTTGTGGACAGTGAAGCCACCAACTCAGACTTCAAGTTGGGTGGGGAGATAAAGAAAAAGGAAGACATCCCTAGTAAAAGAAGAACAAGGGGCTAGAGCTCAAGAGCACTCACATTGTGGACAGTGAAGCCACCAACTCAGACTTCAAGTTGGGTGGGGAGATAAAGAAAAAGGAAGACATCCCCTCAAAGTACCAATCAACAGAAGAAGAAGAAGTTGAGGTATCACTCATCAGAAAAAGAACACAAGTAGTTGACTAGATCCCAAAGTTTCAAGCACATTGGTCCATGGAAGAAGCCCAACAGCTTCAAGAAGAAAGATTGGCAAAGATAGCAGAGGAAAAAAGAAGATGGAGGAAGCCATGCAAGATCCACCTCCCTCCAATGATGATGAAGATGATGATGAGCTTGATGTAAATCTCAAAAAGATTAAAAAAGAAAGACTCAAGAAATTGACATCAAAAGTTAGACTTCCGGGGTCTTTTGTCAGAAAATCCACGATGTTCTAAAAAGAAAATCTCACCAAAGGAAAGAAGAAGACTCCAAAAGGCAAAAGACTGATTTAGAATCTCCCATGGACTCTTTAAGAAGCTAGTGGTCTATTCATGAAGAAACTAAGACGGCTACAACAACAAAGGATGAGGAGAAGGAGAAAGAGACGTAGCAATATGTCTCTCCTAAACAACCATCCCCTCCTCCTGCGGATCGAATTCAAGGGAAGACTAAAGATCTAGTGGAAAAGAAATATTTTGAGATAGGAAAGAAAGATCAAGACCGCATTGAAGGGGACCAAAAGCAACTTGCAAAGCACAGTAAAGATGATCATTCAAAGAGTTCCTGCACCTGCATCCACCTATCAAGCAGTTATCACAACTCCTGAAGAGATGAAATCCATAAAGATAGAGCTAGAATAGGAGAAGTTGTAGCGGTAGCTACTCATGGCTGGGTTGCTTGCAACCAACTCTCAAAGAGAGAAGGAGATCAAAGAGCTCAAAGAATGAGTGGCCAAGGCTAAAGTTGATCTCTCTATGCAATAGAGCTACACACCAAGGAACTACAAGCAAAAGCTTTGGAATTTAATTCTCTTTAATCAAAAGCTATTGTTCCCATCACTAGGACACAACAATTGGTCGAGTTCAAAAGTAGTGACATACCCCTAGTGGACCTTCTAGGTACTTCATCTAGGGGAGATATGAAGAAAATTGAAGAAGTAAGAGAATCTAGTGATTTTAAAAAATGAGCTCAAAAGTTGGATTGAGGACATGCTAAAGGGCTCCCACAAGGAATATATGAACTATGAGCTAAAAGTGTTAGTTAGCAACCCTAATGATGAAAAAGCCTAGCGAATATGTCAAGAATTTTGGGCATGAAATGGTGGCGCTCCCTCTAATGAAGCAAGAAGCATTGCTATGAAAAAGAAAGCTAATGCCTCACTGGAGCCAAACAATAGAGAAAATTATAAAGATATGCCAGTCACTACTGATGAGCAAGTATTGCTCATCCTAGAGAATTAGCTGCTATGGCAAAAGAAATGCTTTGAGAAAAGGCCACAATATGAAATCATCTACTGCAATGCCCCACAACATCTCATGATCGGCCCGACATACTGCCCAATCCCAAGATGACGATCCTGGGAGACATACTACACTTGGAGGAGTAGGAGGCCTTTTGTTTTGAATTACCCAATTATTGCCAATCCTGCAACAACAAGAGACCAACAAAAGCTTATATGGTACATACCCTAAAGGCACTAATTACTATGATACGAGATGTGCCAGATCTCACCTGCGAGATGCTGTGTAAAATTGCAAAAATGATCATTACATACATCAAAGCATTTGAAGATATCAACAAGGTCAAGCACCCATGGGAGGTGTTTCTAGCACGCACAAAGAGAATCAGATGGAACATGGAAACCAAAGTCCCCTCTAGGAATATCATTATGGGGATGTACGCCAGCCTGATGTTCCTCCTATCCCACTACATGCAAAATTTGATGAAGCCTTCATAACTGGGTTTTTCGAGATGGATTTTACAATCTTCAACCCACTAACCAAGGAGCTACATGCATGGCATGTCGCCTACCAAAGTACACTGATGTACAATCCGTTCAGAGTTCTATCCATCAAGGCAAATGTCACTACCAGAATTGCCAAGTTCAATCAAATTACAAAGACACTAGAGAAAAGGCAATTTGATTGCTGAACAATAGCACGTACTTGCATGAGGGCATTAGGAAAGGGGGAGTGTTTTGTCGATACGGATGATGGGCACCCTCCTAGCCAACCACACCTTCTCCAAGCTTCAAAATTTTGATGTAATCTATCCTAATTTTTTTAGAAAATCCTTGTAATTGAGCCTATGTAATTTTGAGCAGAAATCCTGTATACTCTAAGTTATATTTTTTTGTCATAAGTTCAAATCCACGTGAGCCGGCCATAGGCCATTTGAAATACCCTAGGTATAAAGCTCAATAGCTTTATTTTGAACACATCAATTGTAACATTATCTAAAATTTTGGAAGAACTTTGTACGTACGACTGTGAGGGGCTACTCCATTTCAACTTGTAAGCACTTTTTCTCATGATCTGATAATCCAAATTCAATTTCAAAAGCTATATGGTGTTCCTTGTCTCTTGATCTTTCAATTAAGTATAAGCATTCTTAATTTTTTATGGCTTAAAACTACTTGTTTGTGAGCTTAATCTGCCTGTTTGACTGCTTAAATGACTGTTTTTTGACATTTCGACCATAGGAGAGTGTTGTTAAACGTGAACAACCTATCTAGATAGTTTAATTATAGTTTTTCTGAACTAGACCATGATGGATTGGGATTTTGATACCTTGTCAAATGACCTCCAAATTTTGTAGATTAGTGCCCTTAGACCTAATATAGCTTCCCTTAGAGTTTCGTTGCAATCCAAGTTTTATTTAGTCGATAAAATGGCGTGATGACCTAACCTAGAGTGGCGAGATAGGACATAGTCGGATTTCAGATTAGAGAGTGATTGTTTGCTTGTTGTGTTGATAGGTTAGCTTGCTAGGTTCACTTCTTGATATTGACACCCTTAAAGAGTCATTGTGGTCCATCCAAGTCACTTTCCTATTGACATTATGTTAGTGCCAGATAGCTATGCTACATATGCCCATTGTGACGACTTGCTAACAACAAGAAGGTAGACGGGTTTTATCACAATAGAGAACAATAGTGAACATGAGCAGTGGAACCACCCACCTCTCTTTTTTTAAAGCAATAGAGGGCACTAAACATAGTCTGAAAAATAATTCCAAGTTTTACTTCCATATGCCTGGGTTTCCATATGCTTGGGTTTTTCCTTACTTTTCAATAAAATATGGTAAATGATTAAAAATAATGTGCCACAAAGTTGTTAAGAAAGTTTTTATGCAAAGTAAACACTCACACTACAAGACCGCTTGAAGAATACCATGTAATGTGTAATCTGAGTGTCGGTCCATGCTATCTTGAATGATTTATTTTGTAGTTAGAGGTTCTCCTTAAACTTGTTGAAATCGTCTTGTGACCAATCATCTTTGTCACACATATAAAAGAGCACATCTATGGAATTCCACAGATCACCGTTGGCATTGTGAGTGGCTAGCTCCTAGTCCTTCATTGCCATATGAAGCTTTTTCCATTGTAGATACTCAGTTGCTAACATAGGTGAAGTAATATATTCTCCCACACTTTGTTAGCTTCACTTATTCTATACCTAATGGTTTAGATAAAAACCTACGACGTGTCTTGATGGCACTTCCTTGTCATTTGTTGACCTTTTTCTATCTCACAAGATTTGGACACTACCCGCATGGAGACCCATATCTGACAATACTAGTTCAAGGGCCTCTAGAGCCACCTAGGATCAATGTCAAAGACCAGTTCCACTCTAAAGCATATATTTGGATGTGTGGGACATCCAAATGTAAGAGCTAGGATTGCATCCTCTATAGATTAGTGGAGAATAAAGAATAATTTCAAGAACCATTTCTAGAAGATTTTTTTGAATCTTTTGGTTGGGACCGGACACTTTATACTCTAGATGTATAAACAAGACAACCCCGATGAAGTTTTGTGACAAAGAGGGATTTAACATAACACCCTTCCACATGGTGGGTGTTATCTTGAAATTTAGTGCCAGGGATCAAAGAACTAGATGCTTAGAAATCAATTGAGTGCAAACGCATAGTTGACAAGATTTACATAAGAGTTCTGAGCAACAAAAGCGACGAAGGATTTCAAGATTCACAAGACAATGTTCTAGAGATAGATGCTGAGCACAAGCTATCGAGTAGCTCTAGAAACGAGACAAGACCAAACAAAAAAGAGGAAATGTTTTATGATTTCCCTAAACATAAGTCTAAAAGACAAGAGAGGGATTGCGCAAAACAATCAAGGAAACAAAAGCATACACAAGGAAGACCTATGCCTCTTTTGAAGAGAAAAATATAGTATTTGATGCTTGTAGGAGAAAATGATTGTGTCAAGGACAAAATTACAAAGGAGTACATAAAATCTACTTCAACAAAGACTAATCCAAAGAAATGAAGCAAGGTGAAAGCCAAAGCACAGCTAAAACATCATTGAGGATGACAAAAATCGAGCATAGAGGTGAATACCAAAAGCTGAAGCAAACCTTTCAAGAGTTTTGGATGACCGGGGGAGAGTGAAGAGGGATCAGAGATGGAAAAATTTGACACACTCTCTCACTACAAAAAGTATATGATTCAAGATTGGAAGATCATAGTTCAAAAACCTATGCAAAAACTTAAAGAAATAGGAACATCTTATGATGGACTTGATAATGCCAAACGTATTGACCTAGCTAAACTTGGAGAGGAACCAAGCTAGCATATATTGCCATTGACCTCACAGAGGAGGAAGAACATCTATTGATAGCAATGCTCAAACATTATAGAGATGTGTTTCCATGGTCATACAAAGATCTTAAGGAAATAGATGCTAGCATTTGTCAACATACCATACCTTTTAAAAGTGATGCAAAGCATCGTAGACAACATCTGTATACATACAATGAAACATTTGCTAAGAAGATCAAAGAGAAAATAGACAAGCTTAAGGAAGCAGAGTTTATCTACGAGATCAACCACACAGATTGGGTGTTGCCAATTGTGATAGTACCCAAGAAAAATAAAAATTGACATGTATGCATAAATCTCAAACATGCAAATGCTCTACCATTTGAGACAACTATCCCCTACCTATTACCTCCGATTACTCATCATGTGATTGAGAGAATTGCATGCAAGGAAGCTTATAGATTTTTGGATTGCCTTTTAGGCTATAATTAGCTTGCTATAAATCTAGAGGACTAGCATTAGGCACCCTTTGCTATAGAATGGGGCATATTTGTTGAGTGATGTCATTTGGCTTGACCAATGCTCCTGCCACGAAAGGCTGATGAGTCATGCATTCAAAGAGTATCTAAGAAAATTCTTATAAATATACATGGACATTTTATGCGTGCATTCTCTCTTGAGGAACCAACACATAGAGCACTTGAAGAAGATCTTTGAGAAGGGTAGAACCTATCGTATATGCTTAAATCCAGAGAAATGTATCTTCATGGTAAGACAAGGAAAATTTTTAGGGTATATTGTGTCCAATAGTGGCATTTCCACTGACCTTGAGAAAATTCAAGTGTTTTTTTCTTTGCCAAGACCAACAAAAGTTGGGGAGGTACAAGCCTTAATGGGCCATTGTAATTACCATAGAAGATTTATCTATATGTACACAATCATTGCCAAACCTCTCTATGCTCTTATCACAAAATTTGAGTGGACCAACAAATGTGAAGATGCATTCCAACAATTGAAGCAAAGATTGACTTCTACCCCAATACTAAAAACCCCCCATTGTACAAAGATAATCGTAGATGCATCAGCATATGCTGTCAGATGCATCTTAGCTTAACTTAGAGAGGAGGACATGCATTTTTTCATATGTTACTCCAGTAGACAGCTTGATACTTGGGGCTCACTTAATATATCATGTGAGTGCAACAAAAGGGGTTTCTAAATTTGAGATGTTCCGAGCGATTCCTCAACCGAGCAAAGTACGACAAGATACTCAAAAAATATTATTAAACCAATAATTTTTTTTCTAATATTTCCCCATAGTATTAAAATGGTATTATTACATTATATATTGTAGTTTTGCTAGGATTTGTGCCTTTGGATACTAAATGACATTCACAAGAAGAATTTAATAAGCTATTGATTGTTTCAAAATTTTCTTTGTCAAGAGAAATCTATGTTTAACATTTTGATGTCAGCAATAAGTGGTTTCCATCTCATTATGTCGTCCATCTCACATGTATGTGGTTGAAAGATTCAAGGAAAAGTTCCTCAATACTGTTTTTTGAACCTTTCCCTACCCCTTTCTAGTGGACCAAGTAGCACATCGCCAAAAACTTAATAGGAAAAACATTATGAGTGCATACTTAGAGAGCTTATGACACCATCTCACCTCTGGCCTTGATGAGGAAGATGTAGTGATGTAGTGACACCATCCTTACCTCTCTCCTTCATGTAGTGATATCTTTGATGAGCAAGAATATCAATACATCAACAATTATTATTGTGATTAAAATGGCACTTAGATTTAATGAATATGTAAGTCAATATAGTTCCCTTCTCATCTCTCTTTAATTACCTTGTTGATTATGTTGATCCCCAAGGCCTCATGCTTAGGACCGAGTGCACATGCACGCAACCTTGCTAGCTTTCTTTCTTTTAGTTTAGGGAGAGGGTGAAGTTACTCGTGAATTTCCTTCTAGTGACACCTTCAAATTCATCCTGTACATCTTCGTCTCCCCTATCATGTTAAAATCTCTCTCTCTCTCTCTCTCTCTCTCTCTCTCTCTCTCTCTCTCTCTCTCTCTCTCTCTCTCTCTCTCTCTCCACGGAGCAAAAATTGTCATATAGGATAAAATACAAAGTCTACGATGACATTAGGTTGAGAGGTTCCATATCAAGGCCATGAGTAGTAGCAAAGGCGCCTATAAAATTCAAGAAAGAAAATGGCACCTCTAATAGCATGATCATTAACACCAGTACATGCACACACAAACTAATCTCCCTCGACCCTCAAGCACTCCATGTTGGCGTAGAGTACTCGAAAGAGATTACTTTGAATGAGAAAGAGAGTGAGAGTGAGTGATAAAGAGATAGAGTCTCTCTCTCTCTCTCTCTCTCTCTCTCTCTCTCTCTCTCTCTCTCATGCATTAAACTAATTTCCCTCTAGCACTCCAATGTCGGCATGGATTTCTAGAAAGCGGTTAACTTATTTGATTGAAGAATAAAACTTGATGTTCCCAGAATCCCTGCACAAACTGACACGCTAAAAATCATTATCATAAAGCTAAGCAGCCGCACAATCCAAAAAATACAACTATATCAATGGAACCATAAATTAATTTGATGGGCATGCTTAGTCGCATGAAATTAAAAGAGAGATTCTCCCCCCTCTCCCACCCTCCTCAAAAGTTTATGTCACCTTCGCCTATGTTGTGCCTTGCTCCCATCCCCAACCCCTCCCACTTTGTTAATGTATGTCTCCATTGGCTCCCTTGTTTGACACATATACATGAGAGAGAGAGAGAGAGAGAGAGAGAGAGAGAGAGAGAGAGAGAGAGAGAGAGAGAGAGAGAGAGAGAGAGAGAGAGAGAGAGAGAGAGAGAGAGAGTCTTTGTGGCCAATCTCTTCCCTCCCTCGGCCGCACCTCATGTAGACAACTTGCAACTCTAGTTAAGAGAGGTGGAGAGTGACAGTTGGCCCACTTTGAATAGAGAGAGAGAGAGAGAGAGAGAGAGAGAGAGAGAGAGAGAGAGAGAGAGAGAGAGAGAGAGAGAGAGAGAAGAAGAAGAAGAAGAAGAAGAAGAAGAAGAGAGTTTTAACGTCGTAGGAAACTATCTCAAGAGACCTTAAAGATCTAGCCGACGAGGAGAGTTGAACTCAAGATCTGTTATTCAAGACGGAAATGGCATAACCAATCTACCACACTTAAGTGATAGGAAGTTTATACCAGTTTCCTCTTATTATTAGCGCGCACACACACACACACACCTGAGAAGAAGAGAGTTTTTAACATTGTAGGAAACTATCCCATGAGACCTTAAAGATCTAGCCGACGAGGAGAGTTGAACTCAAGATTTGTTATTCAAGAGGGAAATGGCATAACCAATCTACCACACTTGGGTGATAGAAAGAAGGGGGGGGGGAGAGAGAGAGAGAAGGCTTCTACAATTTTTGTTTTATCTACTATGGTGCAAACATACTTGTCGACCGTGCTAAACTAGGGTCTGGCTCGTCTTTCACAATGCATGCTCATCTCCTCTACCATGCTAATTACTAAGCTAAGCTATGCTAATATGAGTGATTATGTGAGGAAATGTACATCTTTCTCGTAAGACTACTCCTTCCTCTCAATCTACTCTCATACCCTGCTAGCTCTCACCATCTTCAAAGGTGTGTGAGGTCTTGGGTCTAAGACCGTGAGAGAATTGATGTTGTGTTTGATAAGTGTTTTGCTTAGTGCTTGAAGTTTCCATCTTCATTGCACTAGCTAGTACTATTGAAGGAACACAAAGAATTGTGTTGTAAAATGTCTCTCTTGATGGGAGAAACCATAATACAAAGCCTTTTGGAGGGGGGACCGGCTCCATGCAAATCCGGTCCTCAATTGTTGTCAATTGCTTAATTTCTCTCTCTTTTGAAGTATTGTTCATGCTATCTAACTAGATGTTATAATTTTTGTTGCTCTCTCCACCCAAGCACTCTTGTTATTCTCATTAGGAATCTATTCTAATGAAATGCTCACTATGTTCATGCTATTTTCTGCTACACACAAGTTACTAGACCATGAAATGTTACATTGGTATCAGAGCACAAGGTTTCTCTTTTCTTGCTCAAGAAGGGAGGTCCTCAAGCTAGCTATAAATGGTTAGTATTATTAATTGCATGTGAATAAGTAGAATAAGGATTTTTCAGCCTTGCAGTGCTCCTGCCTTCGCGCAGATAACGAGGCATCACCGTCGAGAGCTATGGTCTTAATAATGGAGTCCTACGGAGATTGCCTACGGCTTAACCACTATTGAGCTATTAAAAGCTTGACAAGAGCCGGTGCTGTTTTGGTGTTACGACCCTCTCTTCTATTCCTTGCAATTAATGGTATTCGAGCCATGGGTACAATAGCTTGAGTGCTTTTTCTAAGAGGGGCAAAAAGTTGTTAGAATGGCTGACAATAGTAAAGAGAGTGAAATTAATGTTGATAACTTTGATTTTGCTAATGAGCAGGCTACTAATGATGCCCCTATGCTTGTTAACTATCTTGTTTCTCGGCTTCAACAAGCCATGGGCAATCCATCCCTCCAAAGTGAAGTGTAACGGCAGCTTTGTGCTCATGGGATTCTCCAAGCTCCTCACCATGACGAGAGAGTACCTAGGAAGCCTCCTTGTGAGACTTCCAAAAGAGGCCTCTCTCCGATTTGGGAAGAAGAAGAAGATCCATACGAAGGGCTCAAAAATTTTCTTCTTGATGATACATCTCCTTTCCAAAGGAGAATTCAAGAGCCTCCACCGAAGGAACGAGAAAGAAGTGAGTCTCCTGCCCCTTTGGTGGAGATGGCTCCACGAAGACGGGGGGCTAAACGCTTTCCATTACCTCCAAAACGGAGAAGACCATCGCATGCTTGTCCACACCATAATTCAAAGAGGGATGACAAAAAGCAAGAGAAGAAAAAGGCGAGAAAGAGGACACCCTCTTCTCCATCTTCTTCATCCTCTTCCTCTTATGAAAGTGATGATGAAGACAAAGAAGATCAAGGCAAGAAAAAAGCAAGAAAGAGGTCACCCTCTTCTCCATCTTCCTCAAATTCTTCATCTTCTGAAGAAAGTGATGGTGCAACTTTTGAACCATAAAAAAGAAGAGGCCATAGGAAATACTATGCCACGTGGAAGAGGTCATCCAAGCTCAAGAGTTCAAAGAGGGAGGGAAGAGCATCTCTTTCCTTACCTACGATGGCACCTTTGGTGCTACGGACAAAGTCTTGGCCTTTATCCAACAGTTTGATGCAGCGTTTGGAGATGAGGGCTTCACGGAATCCTCTAAGCTACTCCATGTAGCTATGCACTTTCAAAAGTCCGCCAAGCAATGGTGGTCTAGCCTATGGGCCAACGGTGAAGCTCCATGAACATGGAAAGCTTTAAGAGCTTCCATTATGAAGCAGTTTTTGGCCACCGATGCCAAAGACAAAGTACTCACCGAATGGCGAAGCTTGAAGCTCTCTCCCTACGAATCCATTCACAAATCTGTAGACAAGTTTTGGGACTTACATCTCAAGGGCACTGTGTTCAAAAAGTTGGATTTTGGAGAGCAAAAGCAACAATTTTGTGCGGGCTTAATTGAAGAAATGGCGGAGTATGTCAACTCCCAAAGGCCACGCACCATATCAGCCCTTATACACCATACTATGGTGGCTTTTGGAATCAACTTCCAAACAGGGGCTAAGAGAAATTCTAAGCCCACGGAAAACAAGGGTTCCAATGAGCCTAAGGGGAAGGACAATGTCCAAAAGTTTCCTAAGGGAAATTACAATAAAGCTAAGGATAAGGGACTTTACAAAGGCCAAAACAAACTCTCTCCTATAGAGCTTGAGCGTTATCGCAAGGATAACCGCTGTTTCAAGTGCGGCGAGCAAGGGCATGCGTACCGCGCTTGTCCCCAAAAGAATACCCGACATGAACCTCCTAGAGCTACCTTGGTCGAAATCCAAGAAGAAATTCACCACAAAGGATCTCCTCTATGCCATGCTTGGGGAAAGGTAAGAGAACATGATGCTTTTATTCTCTTTGACCGTGGTTCTACTCACAATTTCGTATCCACAGAGTTGGCCACCAAGCTTACGAGATGGGAGATGTCCTACCCACAAATGGTGCTTTCAAGGGGCAAGAAGCTTCAGTCACTCCCTTAATCGAAAAATTGAGGCTCCATGTCCAAAGCTTTGTGGACAAAGAGGACTTCTTTATCTCTCCTCTCAAGCATGAGGATGTAATCCTAGGGGCACCATGGTTTGATTGCATGGCTGCCAATGTTAAATTCCCTAAAAGAAGAATCTAATTTAGGTTCAGGGAAAAAGATATGTACATAGATGCCAAGCAAATGGGTAACACCATACCCATTGTACATACACAAGCTTTCAATAAGTCAATAAAGAGCTCTATTTCCATGTACATAATTTTTGTTAAAGATTCTCAAAATGAACCTAATGTTTAACAAAATAAAATAAACACACTCACAAGGAATTAGAGTTATCCAATTTTCTCAAGGGGTTTCAAGATGTCTTTATTGACGACATCCCTTGTGAGCTATTTCCTAAACGAGGCAATGATGACCATGCAATTGAACTTCTTCCAGGAAGTTCACCGCCTAATAAACCTCCTTATAGAGTTTCTTAAGCTCAACAAAAGGGGATTATGCGGCAAGTGCATGAGTTAGTTGAGAAGGGCATGGTTAGGCCTAGCTCATCTCCATTTTGTTATCTTGTACTATTAGTGCAAAAGAAAGACGGCACATATCGTATGTGCGTCGACTATAGAGCACTAAATAGGATCACTATCAAGAATAGGTTTCCCGTTCCACGGATAGAAGACCTATTTGATAAGCTACAAGGGTCCACCTACTTCAATAGGATTGACCTAAAAAGTGGCTATCATCAAATAAGGATAGTTGATCAAGACATTGTAAAGACCGCATTTTGCACTACGTTTGGTCTTTACGAATACATTGTCATGTCTTTTTAATTTTGAGTTAATAATGATAAAAAAAATATAAATGGAAGTAAGAGATCCAAAATCAAGTTCTATAAGAAAATGCCAGCTCAACAGAGCAAGAGATTCAAGCATGTCAAATTTGGAAGGATTTGGTACAAGCCAAATTTTTAGGCAACTTACGACGGATTAATTTTGCAAAATCAATGGCAATTAGTGATCGAGTACTCAAATGATGAACAGTCTGATCCACAAGTGATATGCCATGGATGAAAGAAAAAAAGGTAAGCATGCACTTGGGACTCTGGGTAGGTCGAGCACATAAGGCAAAGTACGATAGATTAAGCCTCATTTGTAGTTGCTAGCTTTGGGAGAGAGAGCTATAGCCAACCTAGATTTTAAATCCCAAAAATTTTCACCAGTGGAGTCCCCAAGCAAAGATGAGTCCAGCCATCCAATCAGAGTTTGGATTGGGGGTGGAACATGGGATCACGATCCATGTTTCTCCAACTCAAAACAAGAATAGGTTTCTCGTACTGACTCCTCTCAAAAGCCCCTTTCCACTGCAACAATCATAGATGAAAACTGTTGCTAAACATGGATTACGATCCATGTACCTAGTCACGTCAAAATCATGCCAAATTTGCTTGTCTGCAATCAAGTCATAGCATGGGGAAGTCACCTAGAAAATTTTAGTCAAAATGGACTTCTTTAGACCCAAAAAACCCGAAATCTTGAGATTTCAATCCGCAAATGGTCATTTTGATCCATCCACTATGAAAATATTATTCAAACACCAAAAGATTATGACCAATATCTCAGGGGACTTGTTTGGAACATTCCCCTCAAATTCGATGCAATTTGGGCCCAAAACATGGATCACGATCCATGTACCCAAGGAGTAGAATTGGCCAAGCTAGAGTCCATAGTGTGTGTAGGTGAAAAAGTCATTAAGTGGTGAAGAAAATAATGCAAAATTGTTAAAATTTCAAGTGTTGAGAAATTTCAGAGAGTTAAAGTGCAAGTTAGGGTTTTTTCAGGAGCCAAAAGCTTAAAGAGAAAAAGTGAGCTTATGGTTGCTTGAAAAGTCTCAGCAGGAGCCCAAACATTGCTTACCAAAAGTGCGTGTATCTTGTCAATTACAACAAGAGGGTCAGCGAGATTCAGATTAAAATAAAATTTGACAGAAGTAGAAATGGGGATAATAATCAATCTCCAAGCATCAGATTAGTAAAAATCAACACACATCAACCATAAGGATCAATCAAACTAGGATCTAGAAAACCAATATAGCAGAAGTCAAAAAAATTGAGCCATAAACTGAGAATTTGGGTAAACTTAGGAAAATTAGATCCAAATTTGAAAAGATTTTGCGAGTGTTAGGATAGGCTATAGGAGCATGCCCACCAAGTTTCATCTCGATATATATGCCAAACATGGATCGTGATCCATGTACCTTTTTCAAATTTCCAGATCAGAATCTAGCAATTAGAACTCATATGCTATCTAAAGCCTAACCCTAAAGTTTTAAGCCTTTTGAACATGCAAACCTTTGTGAAAATGCAAAAAATCCCTCAGTATGCGAATTTTTTTGAAAGTCTAGCTTAGAATCCAAACCAGACCCTAGACGCCAGGAGTGCTATAGGAGGAAACGAGCAGGAAACAAAGCGAGAGAGATTCTGATGCACATGATAAATGGTAAAACTCACTATTTGATGCTTGTAAAAGCAGAGATTGTGTAAAAGATCAAACATCAGGAAGGTTCTCAAAAGATCGAAGGGAAAGAACACGAGAGGAAATAAAAAAGTACGAAAAGCTAAAACAGAAACAAAATCACAAAAATCTCAAAAATCAAACAAAGAAACAACAAAAGGCCAAGAGTGGACCAAACTGGAGCGTAAACAGAAATACCAAGAACTGAAACGGTCTTTACGTGAGATATGGACTACTAAAGAAGATAATGATGGTAAAGGGGAGTCAGAAAAGGGAAACATGAATGTACCATCACACTATCAGAAATTTACCATCCAGGACAGAAAAATCATCATGACACCACCAGTCAAGGAAAGAACCAACCAAGAATCTTATGATGGGCCTGAAAATGCAAAAAGGATAGACCTCACGGAACCGGGTGAAAAGCCTCAGCCGGCCTATATAGCAAACGATTTAGAGCCTGAAGAAGAAGAACGGCTAACACGACTTTTCAAGAAATATAAAGATGTGTTTGCATGGTCCTATAAAGACCTCAAAGGAGTTGATCCATCGATATGCCAACATACAATTCCTTTGAAATCGGATGCAAAACCTAGCAAACAACGTCCTTATACATATAATGACATATTTGCTAAACGAATCAAAGAGGAGATTGACAAGCTGATGGAAGCTGAATTCATCTATGAAATTGAACATACAGATTGGGTGTCATCCATTGTGGTAGTTCCCAAAAAGAACGGAAACCTGCAAGTGTGTGTAAAACTCAAAAAGGTAAATACAGCCACCATAAGGGATAATTATCCCTTGCCAATCACAGAACATGCACTTGAGCGGGTGGCTGGAAAACGGGCTTATTCCTTTCTGGACGGGTTTTCAGGATACAACCAATTGGCAATTGCAAGGGAGGATCAACACAAAACAGCGTTTGCCACAGAATGGGGAATTTATGCGTATTGAGTTATGCCATTTGGCTTAACTATTGCCCCAGCTACCTTCCAAAGGTTAATGACGCATGCGTTCAAAGAATACCTGAGAATATTCTTAGAAATATACATGGATGATCTTTGTGTACACTCTCTTCTACGAGAGGAACATATTGACCATTTGCAAAAGGCATTTGAAAAATGCAGGACATATCAAATCTGCCTTAACCTGGAAAAGTGTATCTTTATGGTTAAGCAAGGCCGCATCTTAGGACACATTGTCTCAAGAAATGGCATAACCATTGACCTAGACAAAGTCAAAGTCATAGTAGACCTACCCAGGCCTACTAATCCGAAACAAGTGCAATCCTTCATGGGACACTGCGGATATTATCGAAGATTCATATACATGTATGCGGTCATCGCACAACCTCTGTATTGTTTGCTAGTTAATTTCGATTGGACCAAGGAGTGTGAAACTTCGTTCCAAAAGATGAAGGAGAACCTTATATCAGCACCTATACTTAAAGCACCAGATTGGGAAAAGATATTCCATGTTCACATTGATGTTCGGCATATGCAATCGGGAGTATTCTGGCTCACAACCTGGAGACGGAACAATGGATTTTCCAGTTTTTTATGCAAGCCAATAGTTAAATAGTGCAGAAAAGAACTGCACAACCACCGAATGAGAAGGGTTAGGAATGATTTATGCTGTAGAGAAATTTCGGCATTATTTGCTCACAAACAAATTTGTGTTCTTCACAGATCATCAAGCTCTTTTGTATCTGGTAAATAAAGGGAGAATTGTACGCTGGTTTATTATATTGCCAGAGTTTGATTTCACAGTGGTGGTCAAAAAGGGTAAAACCCATCTAAGACCAGACCATCTTTCAAGGATACACAACGGGGAAGCTCTTGAAGCAGTAGATGATGACATACTAGATGCTTATCTTTTCAATATTGAAATGATACCCAAATGGTCTCGGGAAATTGTTAGCATTCTTTCATTTGGAAGTAGGTTTGATAATATGGAATACGGATCCAAACAACAAACAATTCGACAAATAAAAAACTTATAGTTGATAGCAGGATGGCTGTATCATCTAGGATCGGACCAAATCCTATGATTATGTATAAATCTGGAAGAATTTGAGTGTTACCTTGAAGAAGAACATGTCCATGATTGTGCATTTCATTGTTCAACAGTGAAAACACACCAGAGACTGAAACAGTTAGGGGTTTATTGGCCAACTATGTATGCGGACAGAAATTCTTATGTTACCAATTGTATTATATGTAGTGCCAAACGACCAGTGGATCACGCGACCTTGTTTCAGGTAAACATTGCACCTGCATGGAGTCAATATATCATTGATTTCTTAACCACCAGGACGTTTCCTGAGAACATCACAAGAGCACGGAAAAGGGCTATAGAGCTGGAAGCTCGCGACTTTCAGTTAATTGGGAACCAACTCCATAAGCGAGGAAAGGACAATCAACTTAGAATCTGTGCAAGTGAAAGCGAATACCTACTGATTCTAGAACATGCACATAGCGGAATAAGTGGAGGCCATTTTTCGGGCGATAAGACGGCAAAAATTGTCTTAATCGCAGAATATGGTGGCCTACATTGCATATGGATGTTGAAGAGTTTGTAAAGCGTTGTGACGCATGTCAGCGCACCAAGGTGCCGATAAAGAGAGATGAGATGCCACTACGGCCAATGATGGGAGCAAGAGCATTTGCAAAATGGGGCATTGATTTTGTGGGACCTATCTCACCCCCTACATATCGTACCCATACCCAACATATCATTGTGGCTACGGACTATCTCACAAAATGGGCGAAAGCCAAGGCAACGCAAAAAGCAGATGCATGGACCACTACACAATTTTTGTATGAGAATGTTTTTGTACGATACGGTTTACCAATAGAAATTGTCAGTGATTGTGGGGCACATTTTCTTAATGAAGTCATTGAACATCTGCTAGAGGAATTCATGGTCATACATAGGAAATCTGCTCCATACCATCCACAAACAAATGGACAAGCTGAGGCCACAAATAAAACACTATGCACGGTTCTCACTAAATCTGTGTCAGAGTCAAGAACAGATTGGGATCAGCAGCTATACTCCACACTATGGGCAGACAGGGTAGCTTACAAAACATCGATAGGAGTAACACCGTACAACATGGTGTTTGGCCTAAATGCTATACTACCCATAGAGTTTTTAATTCCAACTCTATGAGTAGCGAAACGCTTAGAATGGACAGGGCATGAGCTCTCTTCAAAAATAGATGATCTTGAAAAGCTAGATGAAATCCGCTTGAGAGCTATAGCTTCAATCCATGTTAAAAAGAGGAGAAGAAAAGAGTTTTTTGACAAGCATGTGCGCACTAAAGAGTTCAAAACAGGTGATTATGTACTTGTTTATACTTTGAAGCAACATGCCAAGAAACTTAAAAAGCGAGGGATGGGACCCTTTGTGATTAGTGATCTATCACAAAGCGGATTTGTCAAGCTTGCTACATTAGCAGGTGAAGAAATGCCCAATTGGATTAGTGGATGTCGATTGAAGAAATATCATTTACCACTCACACAGGAGATGCTTCAACAAATCCATCAAGGAAAACAACGAATGAAGGAGAAATAGAGAGTACGAGAAGAAGCTCAAGCGGAAGCCAAAGAACGCATTGCAAAATGAAGACTTCTACGACAACAACAACAAGGACCATTGCGAATCAATCGACTAACGACGTTGGATGAAGACACAGTGGAGCCCATAATTGCAGTCAAAGTAGGGAGCAATCAAGTTGAATCGACGGCATTTCTTGATTCTGGAGCTCAAGAAAATTTGATCTCTTACGGATTATACCAACAGCTCAAGTCCACAGGTCAACTTCATCCTACTCCTCAAATGCTGGAAAGTAGTACATCACACTCGTTGAAAACATTGGGCTGGATTATATTGCATGTTTGTACATCAATATATTTATCCACAAAAATTTTATGTAGTCGAGGATGAAAGCACACAACACCCAATGTTGTTGGGACAACCTTGGCAAAAAGAGTACAATGTGCAAATAAATTGGAACGTGAATGCAGTCAAAATTCAGCATGCACAAGAACAACAGGTAATAGCCTTTGCTCAACAATACCGGAATAATCAGTTGCCAGCAATGCACTCACAGAAAAAAGAGCCAACAGCACGAGTGCCACTAAAGAACAACATGATACCCAAGGCTAACAAACAGGTAAAAGCCAACCATGCTAACTACATACATATGAAGTCACCGACCGCAGTGCAAAGATTTAGGTTACCAAAACAAGGGAAACAAGTATTGATGCGGAAGGATAGAAATGACATGGCAGACCAAAAACAATGCAACGAAATAATTCAACCGAAGCAGATAGTTCAACCAAAAACCAAGGGCATAAAATAGATACGGATCCCAAAGAAAAGGCTCAGCAATAACCCAAATGTTACTCGCATTTGGATACCGAAACAAAAGCAAACGAAACTCCCTTCAGTACAAGCAACAACGGAAGGCATACAACTGCATTTGAAAAAGGACAACTGACTTATGTGGATGCCAATCCGCAACAAAACAGTGGCAACAAAGGAAGTAGCAAACCACCTACGAAAACCGGCAAAAACAAGCTACCAATGGAAAGCAAAAGAGATACGGTCCACGGCCATTCTGGCCAAGCCAATCCTCTCCACGGAAACAACTATGAAAATATCAACAGTAGCGGCAAAGCGATTGCCTTTTGCAAAAAAGACAATTAAACAGAGAGCAGTAGAGTTACACATGTTACTTGCAAAGAAAACAGGCAACCTCGACAGTGACTGCCAATAAGCATCTTGCTTATACCCTTCTCTTGCACAACATTAATTTTTTCATGCATTGATCGAGTATGCATCAAATAGGGCCATATTAATCGGCCAAGCATTAGCAAAAAAATTTCAACCTATGCACGGCACATACTCCGAGGTGATACCTAGTCATCCGGGAGGACTCCGGCTAGGCGAGGGGGAGGCATTCTCAAATGCGGAACCAATAGCAGGAAGAGCAAAAAAGGGCATTATTTTCGACTATTTTAAGAGTTGTTGTTTGATTGCAGAAGAATTCCAGCAGCTTCTACGACGCGCACGACTTCCTGACGGGTTTCACACATGAGAGGCCACCAATTCCTAGAATTCCGCAAGAGGCCACCAAATGGGAAATCGGCGAAAAGGCACCCAAATGCTACCAAAATTCATGGGTAGGAGCATCTCGACATGCTTGACAAGTCTATGTGGCCCACATGACCAAAAAGTGACCCGTTTGCCACTAAACTTCAGAAACGGCATCACACACACACAGCGTCAAATAGCTCTCGCGGCCAAATTGTATGCCCGTTTGCCACCAAACTTCATGAGCGGCTTTCCTATACCATCAACAACCAAGTCCTATGGTGGTATACCACCACAAATCATCGAAGATATGTAAACGCAACCAGAGGTGCTTCTAGAGCGACGAATTGCCAAATGAAGCTCCGGTGAAGCCAAAGTCGACAAAAACCATACGGCAAGGATCCCCAAGGGATCAGGAAGCTATGGAAATCAACATCAAGAAATTTCATCGCCAAAAAGCACTCCAGAAGTCAAAAAATGGCTCGAAGGCTTTGAAATCCACACAGGGAGTTACTTTCTATCCATTTGACGTTTTTGTTGAAATTAGGCTTAAAAGGGACTCAGGGGGACCAAAGGCAGGCACTAGTAACAAAATCCATGAAAAAATCATCAGGAGACATACTATGCGTAGGATGTCTCAAGGGAATTTCTAGGCACAGATCCCAACATTTTTCATCACATACATTTTCTAAATGACCTTTACATGCTAGCCACCAAGTTTCATCACATTTGGATCAAAATTGACCTCATATGCATGAAAAACGCAAAGTTAGGGCATAGAGGCAATAATGGGCCATAGACCTACCAAATCTTGTCCAAATCACATGAAACTTGCACAACACATTCACGAGCACATAACCAACCAATCTTGTGTGGTCAGAAGCAAAAATTGATGAAATAGACATCCTACGCGTAGGATGTCTATTTGACATTTTTGGCCTACAGAGGATGTTTGTCCATTCAAGATCCAATCACATCATCTTCAAGATCTCATATGCCAATTTTGAAGCCATTCTAATCATTTTTTGACCCCCAACACCTTCAAGATACACTTTTTGAGCCCAAAAAACACTATACAAGCTCTTACAAGCATCAATTTTTGTCCAAATCAAAATCCAAGAGCATGGCCATGTTCCATAGGCCAAGGACTACCCACAGAACAAATGCCATGCCATTTTGATGAAATAGACATCCTATGGGTAGGATGTCTCAAGCATATTTTTGACCTTCTGTGCAAAGAGTGACATCATGGGAGCCAATACCATGGTGCAATGAGCCCATATATCAATTTTCAACCCATTTGGACATCATTTGCTACCTGTTATGGACTTTCTACCCAATTGGTGACCTAAAGCTTGAATCAGCCCAAAAAAATCACTTTTTGATGCCCAAATCCATATCCAAGCACATAGCCATGTTCCATAGGCCAAGAACTACCAGCATGTCAAGTATCACCCAATTCTGATGAAAAAGACATCCTACGCGCAGGATGTCTAAATGGAAATTTCTAGCTAGAATTACACTGTGAGCACATGCACAGTTTCACAAGTTCCTTTTAAGCTTTATTTTCAATTTTCAAGATATTTGGATAGATAAAACTCAGTTTCTCATCTAATATGGAAAAATTACGCTAACTTCGGACTACTGAGTGCAACAGGATCTATGGCAGCTGCAAAGTCACCGGCAAAGAAGAAAAGAATGACCATAAAAGATTACCTAGAAGAGGTAGAGCCCTTCGTCATACCAGAAGGAACTCTAAAGCCAACATCTTTTGGAATCCAATGATCTAAAGATTTACCAAGGCGTGTTCAAAGACACCGACGGAAACGTGATAGAGCTACCAATGTTACCGCGGGAACTCAATGAGTTCGTCAGAAGCAAGATGTCAGAGTATCTGGAGAAGATTGAACTCCACAATTACTTTGAATCAGTGCCGGCGGGTATTGACATAAAAAGAGTTTGGGAATTTGTGACAACAATAAAAGAATATGGAGTGGCCAGAGTAATAGATCTGCAGGGCAAGCCAGGCACCGAGATTCTGATCACAGAAAGAGTGGTGGCAGCTGCACTAGACCTCTCCAACAAGGGGGATAGTGTAACCAAAAGAAGAGACGAAGTAAAGGTGTACAATGAAAAGAAAGCCAACTATACATTTGAAGATATTGCCAACCCCAAAGTGGCAATAATGAGCCAGCTGTTTAATCAATATTTCCATATGTGTACAAAGCGGCCACAAAAGTACAGGATGCTGCCTGCAGCAATTGCCACAACATTCACCTGGGCAATGCAGAAAAGCAAGCCGAAGATCATCAATTATGCAGCTTATGTACATGATAATTTGGTGAAGATGGGCAACAAGAACCCCACATACATCGTGCCAGGTGAGCTAATCACGAAGGTGATTTATGGGGCATTGCACGCCAAGGGAAGATGGCCCGACCCTCCCATCACAAAACGACTGGCTGAGGCTCAAAGAAGATAAAGAAGACAAGCAACAAAAAGCACCAAGGGTGGCAACCCGTTTGAAACGCCGGTTGGAAACCGTGCAAGAAGAGCAGCCAGAGCAGAAGAAAGGAAAGAAAGAATCTGCCCAAGTGCCAGCAAAAGAAACGAAATCACAGAAAGCTGCACGACTAGAGTGGCTGATGGAAAGCTTCACGGCAGAAAGAGCCCTCAAAGGAGATTAGATGAGCTATTGAAGCCGTCTCTAGAAGCAATGTCGGGATCATCCCGACGGGTGCACAGAGACAGATTTGATGATTACATTAAGAATTTTTGAGATTCTTGATGCCACCGCAGAGAATATCCCACATGTGCACTTTACAAAAGAGGAAGTGGAGCAAGTCCGACAAAAACTGCTAGAAGAGCAGGAGGGCCAAGAGAGAGAAAGAAAGACCAAGGCGGACAGAGATTTCAAGAAAAAGCCGACAACTCCACCGACCAGCCCTGAGTCCAGCCCACCACCTTCACCACCTCCTCGTAGCCCTCCACAAGAAGACAAAGAGGAACAAGACAAACCAGAAGAACAAGAAGAGTCCCAACAAGAGCAAAGCCAGGAGCAGGAACCAAAGGAAAAGGCTAAGCCTCAAAGTGGGCAACCAGAGCCAAATGAGTCATATAACACATTTCTAGACCTGCCAGCAGCCGGATACACAAAAGAAGAGGCTGCCACCACAGTCACATTCGACTTGGCAAGCACGGGAAACAAAGAGCAAATGCAAAGCATAAGGATAGTAGAGCTAAAGGAGATAGCCACTAATACAGTGGACCTGCACCCGCCCACCAATGATTGGGATGTGGTGATGACAAAGCTAACCGAGATCAGAGCCCAGTGAATGGCCTCAGAAAGTGAAAGGGCAACTCTCAAAGCCACTGAGGTGCAGATAAAGCTGGAAGTTGACACTTTACATAAGCAAAGCCAAAGGCAGATAGAGAGAGAAGCAGAGCTGCAAGCCAGTTTGGCAAGGGCATTGCAAAGATGCCAGGAAATGGAAAAAGAAAATCAGGCAGCAGCCCAAAGACTGCAAGGAGCCAAAGAGGAGTATAGACAACTCAACAAGTCATTGACAGATGCAGAGAGGGAAAGGGATAACCTAACCCTACAACTTGCTGAGGAGTCCAAGGAAGTAGAGGCTATGAGAAATGCCAAGGAAAAGGCAGAAATAGACCGGGAGGCTAGCCAGGATGAGGTCCTTGAGCTCAATGACCAGCTTAAAGTTAAAGATCAAACCATCCAGCGTCTATGGGCATCTCCTGCCAGAGTCAGAGCTACTATCTCGACTCACACCACTACAGAAAGCCAGATCTATGAAAAACAGATGAAAGAGCTTCAGAAAGAGTTAACTTTAGAGAAAAAGCAAAGGTTGATGATGGCGGAAGGGTCCGTGGTGATGCAAACTCGCATGGAAGAAGAGCAAAAAGCAATGCAAGATGAGCTAGAAATTATCAAGATAAAGCTCGAGGAGGTGGAAAAGGTAAATGCCAAATTGAATGACCTCCTTGTGAACATGGGAGAAGAAGCCGAAGCGGAGAAACAGACGCTCCTAAAGAAGATAGAAGAGCTAAGAGGACAGCAAGCAGAAGAGCAAGCAGGCACAGGACCGGCAGCCATGGAAGGCATAGACCTAGAGAATGTGGTAGATCCTGTGGACACACCCATGCAAGAGGACATCCTAGTAGAACCCTCTCAAGAGCCACAAGATCTGACGCAAGAAGAGGACGAGAAGCTGCACAAGGCCATAGAGGCAGAAATCAGAGAAACGGCCAAGAAGCCTTGGAATGGGAGCAGAGCGTTTTTAAATCCATGACCATTCAGAAGATCGACACCAGCAACCTCCGGCGTGAATGGTTACAGCCCTCTCTCCCATATCCTTTGCTAAAATATGAAGCCGCCACTATCAACAAGAGGATAAGAGAAGAGCCAACAGTGCCACTCTACACAATAGATATCTCCTAGCCTGAAGGGGCCAAGTTAATAGTCGACTCCCAGCCCATGTGGAGAAAAGCATGGCTGACTAAGTACCCACAGTACTTTATCCATCTGGTAGAGGCACCCAAACTCATCAGAGATAATCTAAGCTTCTGCTCTCTACCCTTCTGCTCTCTACCAAGGATACGAATGTGGAAGGCCCAGGAAATGCTACAAAGAAGCCAACCCACTTGGCTGAACTATCCGAAGCTGCCAGGCTTGAAGACAGGTGAGAGAATAAGTGTTCAATACATGGTGAAAACCCTAACGGCAGGCTCCATCAAATTGTTCACTGGCTTGCCTAACCTTTCTTGCATAATGATGAGGAAGATCTGGAAAACCCTTTTGGCAGTTTTCGAGACGGCCATGTCACAGACAGTATCTTCTTCTTTGGCCATCCTATCACCTCCAGGCCTTTGAAGAAGCGTTCTACACCAGCTTCTTTACCATAAACACTGATATATTTGGCCCAACACTACTGGATTTACATGCAAGATATGAGTCGCTGCTCAAGATGCGCGAAACCATAAGATGAAGAAGCAGCTCAACAGCCATGTCGGGGACGACATGAGCAAGGAGGGGGGGAGTGTTAGAAGCTGGACACACCCTGCGAAAACTGAATTCTCGGCAGATTATCATTTTTTGTAATTATTCATTTACTGAGAAAACTCGACATTTCACCTTGTAAATATTGGGGCTTACATAAGTTTCCAGATTGTATCCCAGTTTTGTTAGTTAGATTGAGTAGATGGATGATTTGGAACTTTAGGGTTTGAGAATTGTAAGGTATTTATACCACTTTTTGACCTTAATAAAGCACCTTTTGTCATAAAAAAAAAAAAAGAGAAGTTGTGAAGTCTGTGAGTGAGCGTACTGTGTACCAGAGAGAGTGTGAGCTTCATCTTGATGCTACGTGTGCGCCGGTGGTCAGAATCAAGTGTGGAGAAGTGCAGCGTGTTGTCCCCAATGAGAGCTACGCACCAATACTTACATTGCGTGCGTACGGTTCGGTTTTGAAAGCTCCTTCTACGAGCTTCATCTGGTGATTGGTGAGCATACGTTGTCCGATTTTACATTGCAGCATATCCACGCATTCACATTGAGTAGAGCTACACATTAGGCACTTTAGATTTTGGAAACGGAGACCTGCAAATTTCGGCCATACATCCTATGTGATTTTGCACCAGGTGTTTTGGGTTGGGGTTTTGGTTCATAGACCTTAAGGAGAGCGACCTATTGGTGGTAGTAGGACCTATTGGTGGTAGTAGGGCCTCCTTCAAGTTCTGTGGTGTTTCGAGATTGTTTGATGGGTGTTAGGCTCTAGAAAGCGTTGTAGGAAGTTTTCTCTTATGCACTCTTGAAGGCTGTGACTTAGACATTGGGTAGAGACCTCTGTAGGAATTAGTTAGAGTGTAGGTTGACACCTTATACTTGCTGCCACGCGCCTGCGGGTTGAGTTTCGTCCTTAGATGACAAATCTTGTTAGGTGAGTTCTCACTGTTCTGACATCCGTCGCAGCGTATCCGTCCAACACTCTCCATCACCACCATCGCACCCTTCTCCACACCATAATTTAAAGAGGGATGATAAAAAGGAAGAGAAGAAAAATGCGAGAAAGAGGATACCCTCTTCTCCATCTTCTTCATCCTCTTCCTCTTATGAAAGTGATGGTGAAGACGACGAAGATCAAGACAAGAAAAAGGCGAGAAAGAGGTCACCCTCTTCTCCACCTATGATGGCACCTTTGGTGCTACGGACAAAGTCTTGGCCTTTATCCAACAGTTTGATGCGGTGTTTGGAGATGAGGGCTTCACAGAGTCCTCTAAGCTACACCATGTAGCTATGCACTTTCAAAAGTCCGATAGGCAATGGTGGTCTAGCCTACGAGCCAACGGTGAAGCTTTGCGAACATGGAAAGCTTTAAGAGCTTCCATTATGAAGCATTTTTTGGTCACTGATGCCAAAGATAAAGTGCTCACCGAATGGCGAAGCTTAAAGCTCTCTCCCTATGAATCCATCCACAAATATGTAGACAAGTTTTGGGACCTACAACTCAAAGCCACTGTCTTCAAAAAGTTGGATTTTGGAGAGAAAAAGCAACAATTTTGTGCGGGCTTAACCGAAGAAATGGCGGAGTATGTCAACTCCCAAAGGCCATGTACCATATCAGTGGTAATACACCATACTATGGTGGCCTCTCGAATCAATTTCCAAACGGGGGCTAAAAGAAATAATAAGCCCACGGAAAACAAGGGTTCCAACGAGCCTAAGGGGAAGGACAATGTCCAAAAGTCTCCTAAGGGCAACTCCAACAAAGCTAAGATAAGGGAGTTTACAAAGGTAAAAACAAACTCTCTCCTAAAGAGCTTGAACGTTATCGCAAGGATAACCGGTGTTTCAAGTGCGGCGAACAAGGGCATGCGTACCGCGCTTCTCCCCAAAAGAACAACCGCCAAGATCCTCCTAGAGCTACCTTGGTTGAAATCCAAGAGAAGGAGACTCACCAAACTCACCACAAAGGATCTCCTCTATGCCATGCTTGGGGAAAGGTAAGAGAACATGATGCTTTTATTCTCTTTGACCCTGGTTCTACTCACAATTTTATATCTATAGAGTTGGCCACCGAGCTAGGCATACAAGCCTACGAGATGGGAGATGTCCTACCCGTAGACAGTGCTTTCAAGGGGCAAGAAGCTTCAACCACTCCCTTAATCGGGAAATTGAGGCTTCATGTCCAAAGCTATGTGGACAAAGAGGACTTCTTTATCTCTCCTCTCAAGCATGAGGATGTAATCCTAGGGGCACTATAGTTTGATCGCCTGGCTGCCAATGTTAAATTCCCTGAAAGGAGAATCTCCTTTAAGTTCAGGGAAAAAGACATGTATATAGATGCTAAGGAAATGGGTAACACTATCCCCATTGTACATACACCAGCTTTCAACAAGTCAATAAAGAGCTCTATTTCCGTGTACATGATTTTTGTAAAGATTTTCAAAATGAACCTAATGCTTTAGCAAAAGAAAATAAAAGCAACCAAAAGGAATTAGAGTTACCCAATTTTCTCAAGGGGTTTCAAGATGTTTTTATTGACGACATCCCTTGTGAGCTACCTCCTAAACGAGGTAATTATGACCATGCAATTGAACTTCTTCCAGGAAGTTCACCACCTAACAAACCTCCTTATAGAGTTTCTCAAGCTCAACAAGAGAAGATTATGCGGCAAGTGCATGAGTTAGTTGAGAAGGGCATGGTTAGGCCTAGCTCATCTCCATTTTGCTCACATGTGCTATTAGTGCAAAAGAAAGACGGCACATATCGTATGTGTGTCTACTATAGAGCACTAAATAGGATCACTATCAAGAATAGGTTTCCCGTTCCATGGGTAGAAGACCTATTTGATAAGCTACAAGGATCGACCTACTTCAGTAGGATTGACCTAAAAAGTGGCTATCATCAAATAAGGATAGTTGATCAAGACATTGTAAAGACCGCATTTTGCACCACATTTGGTCTTTACGAATACATTGTCATGCCTTTTGGCTTGACCAATGCACCAGCCACATTCAATCGCTTGATGGAGAAGCTGTTCAGGCCTCATCGAACCTTCACTGGAGTGTTCTTTGATGATATTATCATCTACTCTAATTCATTAGACAAACACAAGCAACACCTCCAGGTAATATTTCAAGTTTTAAGAGAGAATACACTTTATGTTAATCGAAAGAAAAGTGAATTTTTCTTGCAAGAGATTCAGTATTTAGGTCACATTATCTCTCAAGATGGCATCCAAATGGATCCATCAAAGTTAGAGGTAATAAAAGGATGGCCTAAACCAAGGAATCTTCTTGAACTAAGAAGCTTTATAGGTATGTGTGCATACTATAGACGCTTCATAGAAAAGTTCTCACAAATTGCAGGACCATTACATGACCTAACAAAGAAAAGAGTTAGGTATACATGGTCTGCTAAGGAGAACAATGCTTTCGAAAAGCTTATCTCTCAACCTGTGCTTACACTACCGGATCTCTCAAAACCATTTGACGTCCAATGTGATGCTTGTGGTGATTTCCTTGGAGCTGTTTTGCTCCAAGAAGGGCACGCCATAGGCTATGAAAGTCGAAGGCTCGACCCTGTTGAGCAAGCTCTAGGCATATATGAAAAGTAACTCCTTGCAGTTCTACATGCCTTAGACTCATGGAAGCACTATTTATTGGGGACTCCTTTCATTATGCGAACGGATCACCAAAGTCTTAAGTACTTCATGACGCAGACCAAGCTCTCCAACAAACAAATGAGGTGGGCAAATTTTGTTTCGCAATTTCATTTTCATATTGCTCACATTGCTGGCAAGCATAATCAAGTAGCAGATGCACTCTCAAGACGGCCGAGAGTGAATGAGGTTTCCATAGCAACTCACAATGATCTATCCTCAATGATAGATGAGTATGCTACTGATCCCGATTTTAGAGATGTGATTTCAGCCCTTGCATTAGGGAAGAAAGAAGAACCATTTACTTTACAAGATGGTTATCTTCTCTATGGAAATAGACAATGTGTTACTAACTCACTACGTGAGAAAGTAATGTATGAATCTAATGCTCCACCTTATGCGGGGCATAGAGGGATTCAGTCTACCTTAAAGGGACTTGAAACATATTTCTATTGGCCTACCAGGAAAGTGAACACACAAGAGTATGTTTCTAAATGTGTGGTATGCCAAAGACAAAATTTGATAGAGGGAAGCAACTTGGATTGCTTCAACCCTTGCCAATTCCTAATTCACCATGGGAGAGCATATCCATGGATTTTATCTTTGGATTGCCTAAGTCTATCCATGGGAATACGGGAATATGGACGATAGTAGATAGGTTCAGTAAACAAGCTCATTTTATACCTGTCAAAAAGACTATCAAAGCCCATCAAATGGCAACCCTCTTCATTTCACAAATTTTCAAGTACCATGTCTTGCCAATGTCCATAGTGTCGGATAGAGATCCTAGAATGACCAGTAATTTCTGGAAGGGTCTCTTTGAGAATTTAGGGACAAGGCTAAACTTCTCTTCGGCCTATTGTCCACAAACAGATGGCCAAAGTGAAATAGCTAACTTAACAATTCTTGATCTACTAAAAGCCTATGTAACGGGGGCCACCATCAAATTTGGGCTAAAAGATTGAAGGAAAAAAACGTGAAAACCTTATTTTGACTGAAATGACCATAACTCTGAAAATTTGAAAATTTGATGGTAGAGATCTCAAAAGTGATCCAAATTCAAAAATGTGTGGATCTAGGGCATCGATATACTCTCTAGAAGCAATCTGAGAAGTTTGGCCAGATTCTGTGAGGAACATGGATCGCGATCCATGTACCTCAAAAACCATTTTTGGTGAAAAGTTACCAATTACAATGAGGATCATTGGAAAACTTCTCTGATCAAGTTTGCTTGAAAGAAAAACTCAAAAATCAATTCAGAATTGGATGTTAGGGCAAAAATAGTAAAACAGACATTGCAGACACAAAATTGAGCAAATCTTGAGATTTTGGGATTCGAATTCAAAAAGGGGTGAGATTTGGCTTCTACAGGGCATAAAGAACCAACAAAACAAAATTCATGAAAAACTGTTGCCAAACATGGATCGCGATCCATGTACCTTTTTGGCATTTGGGGCTAATATTTGACAAGTACATTCCTGATATCATTTGAAACAACTTTGCCAAAAGGGAGCATGTCAAAAAATTGAAAAAAGTTGGTCAAAATAGCCAAATACAGAAACTAGTCAAAAACCGCAGGGCAGACAAAAAATCTCACATTTTACTAGGAAAAATTTGTCCAAATTCAAAAAGATTTGGGGAAGAGTATCATCATAACATGGACTACAAGCTGACCAAGTTTCATGTCAAAATGTGGTCAAACATGGATCACGATCCATGTACCTCATGAAAAAAATTTGAAATTTTTTTGGCTAAGATTTGAGCAGTGGATAGCTGACACATAGACAAACACTTTTCCCAAAGGAACCATATGCAAAAAACTTGTAAAAAGTGGTCAAAAGAGCCAAAAATAGTTCATTGTCAAAACTGCCACAACAGACTGTAGAAGTCAGTTTTGGTTGGGCAAAATTGATCCAAATTCTAAAATTCTTCGTGAGCAATTTACAAACATTATAAGCTATCAGCACACCAAAAATTCAGATCCAAAAGTGGTGGAACATAGATCGCAATCCATGTACCCTTGAGAATTTTTTGGAAAAAATCTTTTCCAGCCTATTAGCAGAGACCATTGTGTACAAAAGTCTCCAAAGAAATTTTGTCAAAAAAGTCCAAAAAGTGGGGGAAAAGAGCCAAAAACTGTTCAAGTGAAAACCCTAAAACAGACCCGTAAATTGACTTTTGCCTGACCTAAACAAGTCCAAATCACACAAAAACCATATAGCAGGGATCAGGAGACCAAGGACAAGCTGTGTGCCAAGTTTCAGTACCTTCTGACACATAGGTACATGGATCGCAATCCATGTTCCTTTGTCAGAGGCTGATACCATATTTTCACCATAGCTAGAGGACATCACCTAGAGTCTAGTGGGCTTCTCAAAACTAAATTTGGATATCAAAAACCAAACCAAAAGTCCAGAAATACCAAGTACTCTGTGCAAGTGCCAAAACTGACCTAACTTTCAATCCAGAGGTCAATTTTCAAAGATTTTGACACCATAGGGTCTCCTAAGCATGGTGAATCTGCTGATACCAAGAGAAGTCAATTTGGGCTCCAAACATGGATCACGATCCATGTACCCATAATGACAGCTTGAATTAAAAGTTTCCAGATTAGTAGGACACACATAAGGAAACATATCCCCAAGTCCAGTTTTGGAAACAATTGAGCAAATTTGGGTCAAAAGGGAGCAAAACAGTTGACAGACTGAAAACCGCAGTGCAAACCTTGTATTGGCCATTTGACCTATCAAACCAAGTCCAAATCTAAAAATATTTGAGATTTAGCTTGTGGACATAGTCAGGAACAAACTCCTAAGAGGACAAGTCTAGATGTGGTTGAACATGGATCGCGATCCATGTACCTCAACCTCAGAATTTGATGGAAATTGGTATATAGCTTGCATATGACCTTGTCTACACAGTCAAAATTTGGGAAAGTTTGGAGAATTTTTTTTTGACAGGAACATGGATCACGATCCATGTACCTCTCAACATAGTGGGGGTATCTGACTTAGTGATCTTGTAGACATAATTAAGGACATCCCAAATCTCAAATTTGAGCTAAATATACCTTCTAGAGACCAAGATACAAGCCAAAGTCCCTGTGTTCTGGTCTTAGAACTGTTTTGAGTGCTGTTTCAAGTGTAGTTCACTAAAATTGGTCTAACTTTTGATAGAAAACTCCAAATTGAGTCAGGTATAGCTAGGAAGAAAGCTTGGTTTCCTACATCCAAACTTTTCTAGGTTTCCTACATCCAAACTTTTAGTGTACCCAAGACCAGTTTCTAGAAACCAAAAAAGTCACAAATTCTATACTTTTGAGAGACCTCATCAAGGGCAAAAAGAGATAAGTTGCACTAAGCCAAAGTGAGCTTGTCAACGACTATCTTGAGAGATTTGACTGATCCTTAATCATGATAAATCATTAACCACCAGGGTTTTCTACTCCACTCAGAGACATGAAAAACGCAACAATGCCTTCAACAGGGGGATTGGGAGAATACCTAGAGGAGGAGCATCCTCTGATCAACAAACTAAACGTGAGATTCATCAAAGCCAATGAATCCATAAGAGTGCTTACAGATTACACTCATAAGGGCTTATATAGATTCACAAACGGGGATCCATACATCTTCTACAGGTGTGTATAGCCCAATGCTAGAGAGTTGACCACCCATAAGAACCTCTATGCATTCACATATACAGATGCCAGCGGAGTGCAAGTTTTGATGGTAGATAAGTATGGAAGAGAGTAGAAACTTGTTGATCCCATTGACCTCCAGAGATATACATACAAGGGTACTCCAATTCCTACTTACTTTCAACCAAAAATGATGCCAGAGCGCATATCAGAGAGGATTCCGCCGGGATTTTCTCCAAGACGAGAGGAGAGAGAAAGAGGCGTCTTTCCAAGAGACCACGAGTTGGTTAGATTAGTGACTAAACCCCAACGATTAAGACCACATCAAGTGGCTCAATGTATCAAGACAAAATACAATGGGTCAGGGGATCCATATGATCATGTCTCACTCTTTAAACAAGTTCTGAGAGCTGAACAGATTGCGGATTTCTATACTCAATATGAGGGATTTGGGTTAACATTGGAAGGAACAGGTTTGACTTGGTTCCAACCATTGAATAGGGATGATTTTCCAAACATAGCACAACACTTACAAGAGTTTGTAGAGGAACTCTCTAAAAGGGGAATCAAACATAACACCATGTCCCAAATCTACGCTTTCAAACAAAAAGTGAACGAGAGAGTGAAGGACGCTTTGCTTCGCTTCAAGCAATACATAGACAGATGTCCTGTGAGAGAGTTACCGCAAGATGAGAGATTATCAGTTCTCTTCATAGAGGGCTTGAGGAATGAAACTCTAAAAAAGGACCTGCATTTAAAAGGATGCACGACGTTTGAGCAAGTCACTAGAGAAGCTCTATATCTAGTTGACAATTGCAAGGCCTACATAGAGGTAACTGAAGATACAGAAAACACGACTAGTAGTGCCTCATCTCCAAAGAGCAAACCCACCACAAAGATACTTGGGAACCAATCATTGACCAAGTGGTCGAGGGGGTGATTAGAAGAATAAACCAAGGCTACCAACAAAACCTAGATGTACGACAACCTCAATTGAGGATATGCAATACTTGCGGAGGGGATCACCCCACTCCATGGTGTAGCACTCAGCCAAAACCACAACCTGTGATAGGGAAACAACCACCTCTTTTGAATGATGGTAGATTGGTAGTCAACTACGCTCAACCAATGCATATGCCACAACCCATGAGAAACGAGTACTCCATGGATGCAAACACGCTCATGTTCATAGCCAATCATTCACAGGAGTATGGTTTGAAGAACATTATTACCAGGCAAGAACAACCATTGGTTGGATCACTAGCTGTAAAACAAGAAGGTCCATGCTATGAATGTGGAGGTGACCATTGGGCACAAAGTTGTCCAAACAAGGGTCCACAAATTGAATTATTTATATTCTGTGAATGTTGTGGTTCAAGCGGATCCGAGTGAGAACCCACCATTCCTTTAAACGTGATGACTCGAGCTCAAGCTCAAGAAGATGCCAAAAACAAACCAACTGAAAAAGCCACATTGCCTGTTTAAACAGAATTTGAGAACAAACCAATGAGAAGCTTCGGAAGAAGATCATGGAAAGGCAGACGGGACAAAATGAAATTGAAGAGGCTGAAGGAGAAAGCAGCTTTGAAAACTGAACTGAATCAAACAAGAGAGCATCTTAGACAAGAGCAATAAAGGAACAAAAACACAAAGGGACCTAAAGAGTCAAAGACTAACTCGGGAGGTTCAGTCTTGGTCGACAAAGTGGTTGAACCTTTCGATGCGATCTTGAAAGCTTATGAAGCTAGGCTAAAACTCAACCAAACCCAAGAGGGTAGATGGCTAACGTACCCTCATCCAGGGTATGAAAAAGAGAGGTTGAAAATGTGCAAGGAGCTTATCCAGAAGGCCCAAGCTCTTACGGAACCACATGTTCCAGATGCTCCAAAAATGGAGGTGCTAATCCGAGATAAAGTCCAAGAATTGGAGAGCCAAGGTATTGTAAACAGAGACCAAGGAGGGTCAAGAGTTGAGGCACCTTTAGATACAAGGGAAGTAGCCAATACCACAGATGGGGTGGGTTCACAAGCAGTGATGCCTATTCCGGAGGTAGAAGAACCGTGGCCACAATCCTTGTGGGAATCGATTAGAAACTGAAAAGATGGTAGTGCTACCTTACAGTCAGCACCTATCCCTGAGATAAACATGGATCATGAATTCTTCCCGAGGGATATAAGATCTTTATATGGGGATGTTGGGTCTGTCACATCTGAAGAGAGTAAACCACGCTCTCTAAAGACTTTGCCATCTTTCATAGGAGAACACAAGACAAAATCCGAGGTTAAAATGGTACCTTCTCAGTGGAAAGCCACACCCAAAATGATGGATACGAAGAGTTTTCATGAATTGATGTCTTCTCCTATACAATGTACACTTTATCTCTCAAAGCTATTGAAAATTAGACCGCATCTATGGGGCCAAATGGGCAAACACTTGGAAAAAATGGGGCTGAAAATCCCTTCACATGACCAACTTGCGGACAAAAACATGGATGACACCTCGCCGAAGAGGCGACAGACAAAGCCAATACCAATAAATAAGGTGGGTGACTACTGTGAAGGAGACGAAGGAAACACCACCTTACCACTTGAGTACAAAGGAGTAAACACGGTTGCTATATTAGAGAGTGGGGCAGGAATTTCCATTGCAACCAAAGAAATATGGAAAAAATGGGGAAAGCCTGCTCTTAGGAAAAATCAAATGAAACTGCAATTAGCGGATGGATACACGAAGAAAACGATTGGAATATTAGAACAAATCATTGTATCCTCATGTGGCATCGAGTATGATCACACCTTTGCCATAATGTATTTTGACAAGAGCAACAACTTTGATATCATATTGGGCGGACCATTCATGCGTCAACTCAAAATGGTACAAGACTGGGGCTATGACTAAGTGTCAAAGATCATGTTATGGAGATGTAGTGCGAACCCCGGGGGAAGACTTAAACTCCAAAACTGATTTGGAAAGCAAAGCGCATATTTGGATGTATGGAACTCCTGAGAGTGGAAGTCTTAGAAAGCAAGATTGCATCCTAGAGCGTTCAATAGAAGATGAGGCATATGTACCAGAACCTTTTTCTGAGGAGTTATTTGAACCCTTTGGATGGGATCAAATATTGGCGACTCTTGATGTGTGTGTGAATGAGGCGACCCTGACTAAATTTTGCGATGAAGATGGGTATGATATAACTCCCTTGTTTACAATAAAGGTGTTGATGGAAGATAATGAAGTTTGTGAGTGTGAAAGCAGAAAAGGTGAGACAGATAGCTACGTTCTGGAGCATGGTTCCAAAGTGCACATGAAGGAAGCAGACTAACAACGAGAATATGTCATCATTGACATACCCAAAGAATCGACAAAAGTTGTTTCAAAGAAGCAGACTCCACAAAAAGTGCAAATGAAAGCAGATGGAGGAAAAAAGATTCCAAGTTCAATGGAAAATCTTCAACAAGCGCAAGATTAAAAGAAGAACAGGGATACGGAAGAAGATCGATTGTCTCCTACGATGATCAAATTTAGCATATGCGGAAAAACAGGACTCAAAATCACATGTTCAGCTGTGATAGATCCAGAAGCAACAAAGAATATAATGACTTATGGAACATGGATAATGATGGGAAAGCCATCAATCAATGAGCTAGAGGAGATAGTAAACACAAGTTCTAAAACGCCAATTCCTAGCTTTGTCATAGCAGAAGCCGTACTCAAGTTGAGTACTGGGGAGTACAAGGATACTTTCTACATAATTGAATCCCATCACATCAAAGAGAGTCTGGTCTTGACAGAAAGCTGGAGGAACATCTTCTTTCAACCTCAAGGAAAATCTTCAGCAACAACACCATCAAAAACCCCGAAAGAACCTCAAGTCCATGCAAAAAAGGAGCAACCAACCCTCGTGGAAAAAGGTAAAGCAAAGGCAAACACTGAAGTATATCAACCTTGCAAGACAACTTTACTTTCAACGAGCCTCCATCAAACTTCTCGCAAAGCCTCTACATCAAGAGCCAAACCATCAACAATGCAATGGAAACCAAAGAAAAAGGTTTACCAACCAAAGTTTCCATCACAAAAAAGCATCTAGAAGAAGCCAAAGAATGTCAACCAAGTGTTGATATCCAAAGAACACATCAAAGTTAAAGACCCAATTTGGATACATGAAGCACGGGTTCAACCACAACAACAAAAGGTGACAGGGTGGGTAGCATCAAATGAGTCATCACTGCTCAGGGCTACTTCCAAGGAAACACTAATGTTTGGGCCAAAAAGCCTAAAGTAACAGCCTGGATGTACTCACCACAAGGAAGAAATTCTACAAAAAGCAGACCGAGCTATCAACGAAAGACAAACAACTCAACCAGGCGAAAGCACTATAGCAAAAGGCAAAAGCAAGCATCGAAGAAGCAAACAATGCGACAAGTTTGGGTACTAAAGTCAATCGTCAGTCAAGTTACCCAAGAAAAACAGGTAACGCATCGGATGATTCCAGTCAAGCTACTTGAAGCACAAGGATTCTATGCAGGTAACACTCAAATATGGTTACAAAAAAGTGTAGTTCAATCTGGAACAACCAAGAGAAATCATGCAGCACAAGCTTCTACCCAAAGGCAAGCAATGATAACCAATAGCCAACAAAAGCCAACCAAGGTTGCTGCAATCTACAGATGAATACCTCGTCATCAACCCCAAAATCAAGGCTTCTACAACGGAAATCATCAAATCTGGCTACCGAAGCCTAGTGTCCATCAAATTGTAGAAGAAGATAAAATGCCAAAGACGGTCACACAAGGACCAAAAACAAGACGGGTTCCGAAATTGCTCGTGGAAACTCAAACACAAAGAACCTACACACATCAACAACCGCTTCTCATGGGAAATAACGAAAAAGCTACATCAACCCCTACAAGAGCTGAAGGACTTCTTTCACAAAGCAGTGTCAACATATGACAAGCAAGTCAAGAGGAGCCACAATATGCCAACCTACTCGACGAAATGGTGGCATCCAAAAACCAACACAATGGAAAAGGCCTAAATTTCCAAAACTTATGGAATTGGGTTTCTGGCCTTGAATAGGCAAGTCCAAGTCGCCATTAAAAATACATTGCATAAAAGTCAGAGTCGGGCAGCTAAGCCACTAAATGAGCAAGGCGTTAGTCCCAAACCTTCATGTAATATTCTCTGTGGTCTAAGAGTCTTAGTTATTCTAAGTACTGCTCAAGCTAGAAGAGTTGAACATAATTATGTTGCGTCGCTCATGCTGGTATAGGTGAGCATAAGAGTCGAAGTCATTGTAGTATAGTGGTAAGTGAAGGAGGAAGTCCAAAAGACAGTCACGCACTAAACACAGTGAGGTATGAGTGGAGAAGATTTTACATCGAAAACCCTTCTTGGAAACGTGGAAGCTATTGAGACGTCCTTTGATGTCACATGTGCTACATTTGTTCCTTGAAGCACCCATCATCCTCATCTCTTACACTGCATGCTTTTGTTCGATAAATTTTCATATGCATATAGAGTGTCCCATAATTGGTACTTGCATTAGGCACTCTTCCTTCTTTTCTCCCAAGCACTCACCTTGCATGACAGGTACTTCAAGTGGATTTGCTCAACTCTAATAAGAGCGTATACCAAAGGCACTTTTTTCCCACTGGATTTTTTTCCTTTGGTCATCCAAGTTTTAAGACCCTAATCTAGACCTCATCATCTACTTCTTGTATATATTCCTTCTACATCAACAATAAGGAAATGGCTACCCAAATCAATCGATAATGACTTGGAGCAAACATAGCAGGCCTCCATATGCTTATCAAGAGCATCTTTTATCTAAAAGGGCAACAACAAAGCTCCATCAAAATATGACAAGTCAAAGAATGGCCTACAACGACAAGCAATGAGAAATTTAGCAAGCGAGCTATCCACAACAATCAAAAGTAGCTCACACAGTGCTTCAACATTGGTGACCTATTGCAGCCAGCTCAAATTGCAGTGGACCTTGAAAGAATATCCATCATAAAGTCCACGCCACAAAGAGGATCAGTTCTACACGATCAAACACTTCAACATCCATCTTTATGGTCGCTAAGATTGGCAACCAAGAGGCAAATGCACAACAAGAAGAAACATTGCCTCGATAATCAAAGCTCAAATCACGTATCAACAACATGATAGTTATGCATCACTCAAGGAAGGGGGGAGCGTCATCAACGACAACGCGCTTCCCAAGATGAAGACCAACCTTGAAGACAAAGCTGAAGACAACCCTATGACAAGACTGCACAAGGTCGTGTCAAGGGACGACACGAATTAGGAAGGGGGGAATGTTTGATGATAGATCAACCAACTGGTCGGACACGAAGCCGGACACTACATTTGTACTCTATTAGTTTTCCGAGCTAGTGTAGTAATACTATGTGTAAATCACAATTCCAGAGTAATAGTCAATCCCTGAGTTATAGTTTTTTCATGTTATTTGTAAAGGTCCGTGTGAGCCGGCCACTGGCCATTTAGAATGCCCTAGGTATAAATGTCAATAACCTTAATGTGAAAGGAGGCTTATCTTTAGAAGAAGAGAGCTCAAAAAACGTACGCTCAAGCTATGAGCTGCTCCAACCTTGTAATCATCGCAGTTAATGATTGGGTAATCCATTTTCAAATTCGAAACTTGCATTGTGTTCCTCTCTCTTTTCTCTTTAATTCAATTGTAAGCATTGTCAGTTTTGTTGAGGTTCGCGACTACGTATCTGTGAGTTGTAAATGCAGATTTGAGTGCTTAAATTGTTGTTTTTTGTCGTTTTGACCATAGGAGAGTGTTCCTAGACCATAGGGCGACCTTTCTGGTATGTTCTGTTGCAGTTTTCATGACCATTTTCATGATGGATCGTGATTTTGGTACCTTGTTGGATTGCGACCAGACTTGCTAGGATAGTGCCCCTAGGTGTCCTAGACCTCCTCCTAAAGTTTCGTTGCATTTCGAGCCCGCTCGAGTGCCGAAATGGCGTGATGACCTAGAGCTGTGAGAAAGGACATAGGCAGATTTCCTTGATCATTGAGTGTTGGTTTGCTTGTTGAGCTAGTGTGTTTGCTTGTTAAGGTTCACTTCGTGAGATTGACGATCTCATAGAGTCTCCGTGCCCCATCCGAGTCACTTTCCTTGAGTATTGACATTATGTTAGTGCCAGAAAGCTATGCTACAAACGTCCGTCGCGGCGACCCGCTAACACAAGCATGGCCCTTTTACACCTACAGAGGTGCCGGCCCATCTACCTAGGTTCGTCCACCAGTGGTAGATTTAGACCTCTAGCGCGCATTCTCTTTGCGAGAGGAGTACATCCATTTGACGGAGGGATTGTTTGGCTACTACACTCCACAATAACTTGCGGCCTACGATCTTTCTCAACAAACCACGTTGGAGAGAGGGAATGGAGAACACACCCAACACACACACACACACACACACACACACACACACACACACACACACACACAATTTCCCCTATATAGCCCAAGGTATTTAGACACCCCATCCTCTCAGAATCACCTTCAAAAACTGCAATTATACTGACAAAGCCTCGCTTGTAGACTTCAGAATGCACCCACCACTTAGAAGACCAGTCTCTCACACCCACACAACCCGACTATTGATTTCAACCCTCTTAACACACACAACACTCCTAACTTACTCCCTTGGACACAACAGGACTATTTCGGGGGCCACATACCTCCACTGCCAACACCATGGTTTACAATCAAGGTCCCAAGAGAAAAGAGATGGGAAAGGAGAAATCTAACATTGAAACAGGGTGAATGTGGCTGGATCTTTATTAGAAAAGTGTTTACACAAGTGCTTTTCCGCCATCGACATGATGGACACTCACAGGCGTACTCACACACTCACAGACACCGTGCCCGTTTGCAAAAGCTCTCTTCTTGGGGGCCTAACTGCTCCCTTTTCTCTGTTGCGCTCCTCCGCTTTTTCATCCCCTTTCTTCTTCCAAAAGCTCCCTTCTTTCTGAGACGTTCTGCAATTATCCACCTGCCTACGTGGTTTGGGCCTCGTCGACCGCTCGAACCTTCTCTGCTTCTTCTTCTTCCTCCTTCTCTCATCCCACAACAGAGAACTTGACGCTCCTTAGCTTCTTCTCGAACCTCTTCCTCTTCTCACCCCCAAAAGAAAAAAGAAAATCTTTTTCTCTTCCAAGGCGAAGCCCCTCCTCTCCACCCTTTTCTTTTCCCCAAAAACAATCTCCCCAAGCAATAGATCCTGGCACTATTACTTCTTGGCTCTCCCCGATTTTTTTTTGTTTTTCCCACTTAGCTTCTGAGCTTCCATTTGACTTATTAAAACAACTCCAGCCCACCCCTCCTCTTTACAGTTATAAGCAAGGGTCTTTAAGTGCGTGGTTCCCACACTGTCAGTGCTCCAAAACTCAATGATCTGCCTATAAATTTTGAAGAGAAGCTCGTTGTGCTGGTCTCAAACTGCCAGCATCTTGACTATTCCAAGTCCGCAAACCGAAGCCAAGGAAATGGACCAAAATCATCTATACACACCTCCTCGTAAATCGCACCGTATCTCACTAACCATAAATTCGATCGTGGAGCGGTCACTTTAGGCTAGCCCCACATAGTGAAAACACACTTCGAAAACCTTGGCAAGGATAAAAAACCTCCAAATGGCACGCCCACCAAGACGGTCAAACCATGCCAAAACTAGCTCCTGACAAATCTTCATCGGCCCATAACTTGCACATCCGGATTTTGATTGCCAATAAGAAAGACCGGCATGCAGCAAAACTTACGCTCTTCATGTCTACCCGTCCATATCAGCTCTAACCACTTGTCCACACTCGATCAATCCGATGGGGATCTGCAACACCTTCCAACTTTGAACCGCTATAACTTTCTCCCTATAGCTCTGAATGAGGAGCCGTTTGGACCGGCATGGAAAGCACTTCAAACACCACAATTCAATGCATAATCCTAACATTTTGAGCACCTTGACCCACTGTCCATCTTGACACCATGGTGTTAAATCATGGTCCATAAAATTACCTTATACACACATCTTCATTGTCACCCACCTACCTAGGGCTTCCACACATGCCATAGCACCCTACCAAGCATCTTCCATCACACACACCCCTTCATAAAAGGTGAAACCTTTCAAACACTACCATCTTAATTAGGCGAGAATGAAGAGAAATCAATGGTATGTAAATAAAAAAAACTAGAAAGGCCAAGACAAACTTTGGATGTGGCTAATCTATAATACATTATGTTGACATCAATTTAGTGCACAATCACTTTGGTTGAGTTATTGAAATTGAGGATACACCTATGGGGAGATATACAAACTACCATGGGAAGGTTGGGATTGAAAGGAGCATCTCAAATGGGGGATGGGAATGGAGGGAGCTTTGGAGGGAAGGGTTTTTAGATTTTTGCTCAACTAAGCATTAAAAAAATAAAGATCGCGCTTCATTCCAAAATCAGTTTTTGGAGCGAGCTTTTTTTCTTAATCTCTCTCTCTCTCTCTCTCTCTCTCTATATATATATATATATATATATATATATTCCTGTACCCCCCCTTCTCTCTCTCTCTCTCTCTCTCTCTCTCTCTCTCTCTCTCTCTCTCTCTCTCAAAGACACTAGTACCTTCATCACATCACAAGAACAATACCTTAAACATGATTGCAAGGGACTAACGAACATTCTCAAATGCCATTATATGGAGTCCACGATAGTATACTACAAGGATCCCCTTCTTAAAATATTATCCCCTAAATTTTCTTAATTTGAAAACCCGCATCTATCTTGCACATACATTAGGAGTTTTTTTGGCGTCCCTCACCTTCACACCCCCTGACAAATCTAGGTACCTGGGGAAACCCTAATCAATAACCCCGCAATAATCTTGAAAAATAGGCATGGAAACTTCCCAACTCTTTACAAATCTAGGTACTTAAACAACAAATCTAGGTACCTGGGGAACCCCTAATCAATAACCCCGCAATAACCTTGAAAAATAGGCATGGAAACTTCCCAACTCTTTACAAAATGCTACAGTAGAAGCAGCAGCAACATCACTTAATGTATTGAGATAACCACTTAAAACCATCACCATAGCCCATCTTGCAAGCAATGTTGCACATAGAAACTTCAATTAACCGGATGTTTGAGCCTGTAAGATTCACTTCCCTTTTTGTGACGTATAACTGGAAAGCCCCAAATAGTATCTCAATTCATCCTCCAGAGCTACAATGGTATGTCTATCTTGTTTCGTTAGTGTTGTGAGCTTTGTAAGTCTTTTTCCAATTGTTATTTTTCTTCATGGAGCTTCTTGGTTTGCATTTCTAGCTCTTGCACTCCGGTCTCTAAATTCTCTTCTACAGTGGTTTTGTCTTCATAGGTGGCTCCAATCTTCTTTAGTTTCTTTTCCCTGGTTTTGTCTTCATAGGTGGCTCCAATCTTCTTTAGTTTCTTTTCCTTTAAGGCACGAGAGATAGAGGCAAGCTGTAATTCTTTTTCCTTGTGTGATGTGCACACGCTTGATCCCTATTGAAGGTGCAATCTCCTTATCTTGCATTGTAAAGTGAGCGAAAGCAGTGATCTTCCGAGGGGGGGAGGGGGCTTGCCCTAAGTATTGAGGGTTCGGAAGTGATATCTCCTCTTTTGCTCCAATGAGCGCTAGACATGAAAGAGCCACGACCCTGTGCAAATCCTCCCCCCCCCCCCCCCCCCCCCCCCCAACCGGCCCGCTCTCAGGACTGCCTCTGAGGCTTGTTTGGCACTGCCTAGGAAAGTTTTTTTATAGGACCGCCTTCAAGGCCTTTTCACTCACAAATGAGCTAGTTTTAGGAATTTTGAGAAGGTAAAATACACATAAAAGAAAAAGTTTTCTACAGCATAATAAAACAATGTAGAGAGAGAGAGAGAGAGAGAGAGAGAGAGAGAGAGAGAGAGAGGAATATATATATCGATATATATATATATATATATATATATATATATATGTATATATATATATATATATATATATATGTATATATATATATATGTGTGTGTGTGTGTGTGTGTGTGTGTGTGAGAGAGAGAGAGAGAGAGAGAGAGAGAGAAAGAAGAAAAAAATCTCGCTCCAAAAATTGACTTTGGAGAGAAGTGAGTTTTTTTTAATGTTTGGAAAAATTTGAGCAAAAATTGGAAAAAGCTCCTTCCAAAGGCTCCCTCAAAACCTCAACTCCTCAAATGAACCAAAGAGATTGCAAAACAAAGAGACAAAGACTAGACTTGTCAAGTCGGTAATTATGAATAAGATCAGTGATTATTGTGAATGGAATGAGGGAGACACATCCCTTCCAGTACAATACAATAATGTAATGGCTATGGCCATTTTAGACAGTGGACTAGGAATAGCCATAGCAACCAAAGCTGTTTGGGAATCTTGGGGAAAGCCATTAACCAGGCAAACAAGAATGAAATTTCAATTGGCAGATGGACACATATATAGAGAAACCAATGGGCCTACTAGAGAATATGATAGTCACCTCCTACGGAATTGACTACTAGCACACTTTTGCCATTGTATAGTTTGGGAAGAAACTCAATTATGAAATCATCTTGGGAAGATCGTTCATAAGACAGATACAATCAATCCAAGATTGGAACAATGATTATCTCTACCTAAAACAAGTAGGACTAGTCACTCGAGTGAACTTGAAAGACCATTCTTACAAGGATGTCCTGAGGACACCAATACAGGAATTGGACTTTGAAACTTGTGTAGAGACTGAACTGCCATCATGGCTACAATAAAACACACCAAATTGGATGTTTGGGGCTTCTCAATAAAATAGTTTACAAAAGGAAAACTACATTTTGGAAAGAGATGTAAATGATGCAGATTACATACCAGAAGCATTTCTTGAACATTTTTTCAAAACCTTTGAATGGACTCAGATCCTGGCCACCATGGATGTATGTATAATGAATCTACACCTACACAATTTTGTGACAAAGAGGGTTATGATATAGTCCCAATCCAAATGGTATTTATTGAGATAATCAAGGAGCAACAAGTCTTCTTTGATCACTATTATGATGCTAGGGACAAAAGGAAGGAAGAACCAATTACAACAGAGGGATAAGATTCCAAGAAAGAGCAGGTAAGAGCCAAGATTCTAATCACAGGAGGGAAAGAAAGATTTTTTGAGTTTCCAAACCAACATCGAAGATGCCAACAAAAATACTGGAAAAAACGAAACCATAACTTAAGAAAGAAAACTACAAAACAGTCATTGGAAACCAAAACTGATTCTTGATGAAAGTGAACGCAACAGATTGCATAAAAGACAAGAAAACTGGAAGATATCCAAACGTAGAGCATGAAAAGATACAAAACCAAACAAAACTAAGGTCAATGAAGCCAAATAAAATCAGGGAAAGAGCCTATGATGACAAAGATGGAGCAAAAAGAAAAATACAAAGAACTGAAACAAACCTTGACAGAAGTATGGACTAAGAAAATGGAATCAGACAGTGACAAATCGGGAAAAATCAATGGTCCAACTCATTATCAAAAATACACTTTACAAGACCGCAGAATCATTGTAGAGAAACGTACCCTTGCGATAGTCAATAGAACTGTGAAAGTCCTATGAGGGGCCAGAGAACGCCAAACAAATTGACCTTGTAGAGCTTGGAGAAGAGCCAAAACCGGTATATATAGCCAAGGATTTTCCACAAGAAGAAGAGGAGATTATCATAAGGACGGTAAAAGAATACATGGATGTTTTTGCATGGTCTTATAAAGATCTCAAAGAGGTGGACCTTGCCATACGACATCACACTATCCCTATGAGAGATGACACTAAGCGAATCAAACAGAGACCATACACCTATAATGAGACCTTTGCCACAAATATCAAGGAAGAGATAAAGAAACTCAAGAACGCTAAGTTTATCTATGAAATGCAACACACTGATTGGGTATCACCAATTGTAGTGGTGCCAAAAAAGAATGGAAAACTTAGAGTGTGTGTAAATCTCAAAAAGGTGAACTCCGTCACCATGCACGATAACTATCCTCTTCCCATCACCGATCACGTGCTAGAACGAGTAGCTAACAAGGAAGCCTAAAGCTTTTTTGGATGGATACTCTGGACACAACCAATTGACTATCGATCCCAAGGACCAACATAAAATGGCTTTCGCCACAGAGTGGGGATGTTTTCCTTATCGAGTAATGCCTTCGGATTGACCAATGCACGAGCAACATTCTAGAGGCTAATGAGCCATGCTTTAAGGAGTATCTACAAAATTTCTTGGAAGTATACATGGATGATCTTTGCGTGCACTCCACAAATGAGAAATTCATTTCAAACATTTACGATGTGTCTTTGAGAAATGCCGTCTATACAGGATTTTCTTAAATCTTGAAAAATACGTTTTTATGGTTAGACAAGGCAAAATTCTTGGACATATTGGGTCAAAAAATGATATACCCACAGACATGAAAAAGGTGGAAGTGATCGCGGAAATGGCTAGGCCAACAACAATTAAAGAAGTGCAGAACTTTATGGGACATTGTGGTTACTATCGTAGATTTATCTACATGTATGCGGTAATTTCTCAGCCCATATATAGCCTTATCACCCACTTTGAATGGCTTGATGAATGTGAGGAATCCTTCCAAAAACTTAAACAAGCCTTGAGTTCAACACCAATACTAAAAGCTCCAGAAAGGTCCAAAGTGTTCCACGTACATGTTGATGCTTCAAGGTACACCATTGGCTGCATCTTAGTCCACCTAAGAGAAGGAACAATGGATTTTCCTATCTTCTATGCTAGTAGACAATCAAACTTAGCGGAAAAGAACTATACAACCATGGAAAGAGAATGTCTTGGTATGGTGTATTCAGTCAAGAAATTCCGACACTACTTGTTATCTAACAAGTTTGTCTTTATTGTAGACCATCAAGCCTTACTATATTTGAGGAATAAGCCATGCAATATAGGTACGATAATAAGATGGTTTACCATCCTACTTGAATTTGCCTTCAAAATTGTGGTAAAAAAAGGCACTACTCACCAGCGGGCAAATCATCTATTAAGACTCACCACGAGGGAAGCACCTAAAGGGGTTGATGATGATTTACCCGATGCATATCTGTTCTTTATCGAAATGATTCCAAGATGATCAAAAGATCTTTTGTCTTTAATGACTATAGCACAAGTGGATTCTCAAATACCAATTCCCATTACACCATGATTGATTGAGCAATTAGTCCCATATCAATTGTTGGCGAGAAGATTGTATCGCAAAAATATGAATGGAATCCTACTCTTGTGCATCAATCTTGAGGAGAAAGAAGCCTATTTTGAGTCATGGCCATACCATAATTGTGGATCAACATTTTGCACAAGATCAAACACTACAAAGATTAACCTAGTTACTGGCCTACCATGAAGAGATATGTTTATCATTTTGTGAATGATTGCTCTCAATGTTTGTAAAGAAAAATCCACCATACCCCATGCCACATTATTCCACACTTCAGCCAAACCCTAGTGGGGCAGATACTTGCTTGAGTATTTAACTAACAAAATATTCCCAGAAGACATGAGTAAAAGACAAAAAAGAGCAAGAGAAACTAAGGCAGCCAACTATACAATGATTGAAAACCAGCTCTACTGATTCTCTCATAAGACCACAACCAAATCCATTTTGATGGCAAGAATTTGGTGGCCAACTTTATTTGTTGATGCAAAATAATTTGCTCACCGATGGATGCATGTCAATGAGAAAATATGCCAACGAGAATGAACAATATTCCACTGCAACCTATGATGGGAGCACACACATTTGCTAAATGGGGTATAGACTTCGTAGGTCCAATACAACCACCAAATTATGAAAATCAGGCACAATATATTATTGTAGCAACATATTACTTAACCAAGTGGACTAAGGCAGAAGCCACCAGGAAGAACAATGCTAGAACCACTACTCTATTCTTGTACAAATGCGTCTTTACTAGATACAGACTTCCTATTGAGCTTGTGAGTAATCATGGATTGCACTTCCTCAATGAGATGAAAGAATATCTACTAGATGAGGGTTCCACCCTCAAGCAAATGGTCAAGCAGAACATACAAAAAAAATTCTTAGCTCTGTACTAAAACCAAAATTATTAGTTCAAGCCGAACAGACTGGAAAATGCATCTTTACTCTGCCTTATGGGCTTTTTGAGTTTCCTTTAAAATGGCTTTCAACACTACTTCTTTTAGCTTGGTCTATGGCTTGGATGCCATATTGCCGATGGAAATTCTTATTACCCACACTCAGAGTTGCAATTAAGTTGAAATGGAAAGGACACAAGTTGTCAAAAGGACTTGAGGACTTAGACCGCCTAAATGAATAACATTTAGCCATTTCCCACATATATGCACAAAAACGGAAACAAAAATAGTTGTTTGACTCGCATTTACTGACAAAAGTTTTCAAACCAGGGGATTTAGTCCTAGTTTACTCATGTAAGCAACATATATCCAAGTTCAAAAAAAAAGGACATGGTCCTTTTGTCATTGAAGATGTTTCACCAAGTGGGGCTATCAAGTTATCCATAGTAGATGGAGAAATAATGGAAAATTGGATTAGTTGGATGTCAACTTTGCAAATACAACCTTCCCTTGACTAATGAACTTCTGTAGAGAATGCATGCATTCAAGGAAAGGAAGATTAAATGACAACAGGTTATTGAGAAGGCTCAAGACGAAGCTTCACATTCCAATTCTAAAACAAAAAGCTGCAAGAAAACCTATTCTCCAAGTTGTACCACTTAGTACTCTCCATATTCAACCCTTAGCAGAGGATGAGGCCGAGACAAATGATGAGGCGGTTGGATGGTCTTGATATGCGAATCAATGTGAATCCGAACCAGGATTACAAAAGGTTATTGAGAAGGCTCAAGAAAAAGCTTTGCATTCCAGTTCTAAAACAACAATCTGCAATACAACCTGTTCTCCAAGTTGTACCACTTAGTACTCTCCACATTCAACCCTTAGCAAAGGATGAGGTTGAGACAGACAAAAAGTGGTTGGATGGTCTTGATATGCAAATCAATGTGAATCTAAACAAGGATTACAAAGCCAAAGATTTAGCAGATACACGAGTCCAAGTCAATGCAGTCAACTATTCCACTTATCGCAAAGCAACTACTCAACCACTTCAATATTGTTGAGCCACGGTCAAGGGCTGCAACAAGAGCATCACTCCAACTTTAGAGTAAATCAACTTAGATATTATGGTTCATGGATTCTCTTGCCTGCATACCTTCATATGTATAGCGGATGAAAACATGAATGAGGATCTATTATTGGGGGTTCCGTGGATGAGAACCTATAGAGCATTTCCAAATTGGGATGCCAAAATTTTGGAACTGACACTCAAAGGAAAAGAACTAAAATTACCATTTGCATCCATTGAAGAGGAATGGAAAGAAGCTCTTGGTGATTCCCAATCAAATAAGCACGAGTCATCAGCCACAATTACAACTATAGCTCTAATCAAGATATATGATACTCCACCAAGGAAGGAAACCGGGCAAGTTTGGATACCCAAGAGTCAGCTTGTTAACCGACCTCATCAAATTTGGGTGCGCAAAAGATTGCTAAACACTGCCAACCACCCTAAGAGAAAATCAACATATCCATCTTTTCAACAGAAACCATAGCTACTGAAGATAAAATGAATACGGCAAAACCACAAAAGAAATATGCAGCTTAGAGCAAAAGACTAACTGCCCAAAGGAGACAATTCAAAGTATGGGTACCAAAGACACGATCGCAACTCAGGTCATTACACAACAGATGCTGCATATCGCATCCTAAAAGAACGTTCTCAATTGCTACCCAGCTTACTCTTTAAGAGAATTCAATCACAACGTACCTCACCATCAGAAACCCTTGAGTACAATACTCAAGACCCACCTCTTGCACAACATATCGTGTTTAACTGCATTGACATCAATAGCATTATAGGGCCAATCAGGGCCGTGCATAGAGACAACTTTGTAACCTATGCACTGCACAACCAGAACTGTTTTTCTGGTGGACTAAAGCAAGAATGGGGGGAGATGATCTGAAAATGGACAAAGCATATTGACCTCAAAAAAATGCAGGCAATGTTTTGAAGTAATTGTGTGTTAATGTGCGATCTTTCTTGAATAAATTAGCCTATTGGCCTCATAACAAGATGATTGAGGAAGGCAAAAAGTTAATTCTTTGGTGTGTGTATATATTGTACATAAGTGCCAAAAGACATAAATGATGTAGTTTTCACTTATATTGCTTGTTTTCTGGCATAAATCATAATAAAAATGGAGCAGTCCACAAAAAATATGGCCCAACAATAAATTTAGTAGGAATGTTAGAATTGGATTCCGACTTCAAATGCCAGATAAATAAAAAATAATAAGTAGGAATGTTAGAATTGGATTCCGACTTCAAACGCCAAATCACAATGCTCAATGTAAAAGACAATTTTTTTTTGAGCAATTTCGATCAAAAAAATTGACGGTCACTCCAATTCACTAATCGTCTTGAATAGGATGCGACAAAAAGGTCCATGGCTATCAGTTTTTAGAGATTTTTTGATCCAATAGTACATTGTTTAGGCTCATCGATGGACAGGGGGTGTCGAAAAAGTTTACGTATGTATAGTCCCTTGGGCCATGTTCCCTCTCATTTGCATTGTAGCCTTTAGAGAGATAGCTTCAGTTTGTGGATTTTGGCGACCTCCCACGCTCTCTTACGCCCTGTTTGTTGGCTTTTAAAAACTCACTCCATCCATGAGGGGTAAGTTCCTAACTCTGTCTAGAAGCATCGAATATCACATTGTCAATCACACAAGTAGGAGGAGGCACGGCAACACAAACCAATTTGGAAAATATTAGAATCAAAACCACTAACATCATAAAGAAGTCTTAATGACTCAGGGTTACTTTAATTACTGAATGTGATCTTACTCAACTAGGTATTTTTCCTTTGGTGTGACCGGATTGTGTTTCTCTTGTGAGGTCTGAGGACCATTTCTTCACTTCGCTCTCTATCTAGCCTCAATACGCTTTGTAAAAATCTTACCATTCTTACCTAGACTTTAACTTTTTGCGTTTTGAGCGTTGACTCATTTCTCTATTGATATCATCCAACTGATACCATGTTCTTGACAGTTAAGGATTTCATATTGCTCTTTCAATTAATCTTGCAATATCTCCTCCCTTGTGTATCCAATTTATTTCCTCCATCCTTATTTCTCTTATGTCTATAGCTTACTGCCTCATCTTTCACTTGGTAATCAGATGTTTACGTATCATAACAATTAGACTTGTAAAACACCATAGACAATTTGAATTTCAAAAGAATTGAATGACTAGAGATCTTTGAATTCCATAAATATGACGATTGATTACATCCGCATAAAAATTACATCAAAAGTGCCATCGATATCTTGAAGAATAATTATAAATTGTTCCGAAGAACCAACCAAAAACATGATGAAGGGTTTGGACAAAAGGGAGATATTGATTTGATTCCAAAAGAAGAATTACATGGGCTCATCCTCCAAAACTTGGAAATTGGGTAATTAGTTGGTCCCAATCTTCCCAAGAAGCATCTTCAACCGGATAGCCCTTCCACTTGATTAGTACTTCTCAAATTGTCCTGTGCCATAACTGTTTCTCTTTAGTTTCTAGAACTTGTTCTGATTCCATTTGCAATTCTTCCTAATTGACGAGAATGGTGTCATCATGATTCAAAACATGTAGAGGGTTAGCAACATATTTCTTAAGGAAGCTGACATGAAAAACATTATGAATGCGCATGTGAGGCGGTAAGGCTAACTCATAGGCTTGTTCTCCTATCTCTCTAAGGATTCCAAAAGGTCCACAATATCTGAATGCAAGCTTACAAAATAGCTTTAAGGAGCTGCGTTTGGGTTTGACTCTAAGGAAAACTTGTTTGCCTTCACTAAAGCTTCTAGCGGAGCGGTGAAGATCAGGGTAGCTCTTCTACCTATCACTAGCTCTCTTCAGGTTGTCTCTAATGACTAGAAGTTGATGATCCATCTCTTCCAGGGTAGACTTAGTGGCAGGAACATGAAGAGCTGGGTCGGCTAATCGAAGAGGGACTAAACATTCCTGACCATAGAAGGTTTTAAAGGGTGACATTCCGAGGCTACGATGGTAAGATGAGTTATAAGCAAACTAAACTAGGGGAAGAAACTTGATCCATTGCTGGGGCTACTGGTTGCAGTATGCTCAAAGAATATCTTCAATGACTTGAGTCACTCGCTCAGTTTGACCATCAGTCTCCGGATGATATGCTAAGATGAGATTCAGTTGGGTACCCAGAGATCGAAACATGGCTTGCCAAAACTTAGAAGTAAATTTGGCATCCCAATCACTGATGATTCTTGCAGAGATTCCATGTAATCTTACTACCTCTTTGACAAATACTTGGGCTATGTCGATGGTGGTGGTTGCCTGCTTGACTGGAATTAGATGATCCACCTTAGTGAGCTTATCTACTACGACAAAAATAGAATCATAGTTTCCAGTTGTCTTTGGAAGACCAGTGACAAAGTCCATACTCAGACATTCCCACTTCATCTGAGGAATATCTAGGGGCTGAAGCTTATCAGGTACCTTGACGCGTTCAAGACTTCATTTTGTAATATAATTGAAATTTGGGTGCTAGAGTGAGTTGTTTTTCTCTCATGCATTAATATTAAATCCAAAATTCTAAATTCCAAGGTCCAAGATTCAAAATTAGGCTTTGATTCCACTTGTGAGGGCCATACCCAGACTCGACCCTACTCACCTCCCTCAGTCTTCCAGACTGCTCCAGGGAATGACGTAGATCTATCTGCAGGTATCTCTCCCACTTGGGACCGACACCCAGACAGAACTCTGGCCTATCTCGAGTGCCAATCCAAGGGGGTAAATCCCATCAATTTGACTACTTTATCCGCTTATCATAATTTAATTCGTCCTTAGCATCTTTCAGTCACCCACACATGAGATCATGGTCCTTAGTCTTGATTCTCTTGATCTTTAACTTGAGGATCTACTCTTGCTTTCTTGTTCTCCCTCGGTTCATGGTGATAACCCCTTTTTCTTGACAGGTAGGCACGACAGTTATCGCTTTCCCCTAAGAAGAGGGATCTTGTAATCCTACCTGGTCTCGCTCGTTCCGGCTTTCTCATTTTTATCTCGCATAGTCATAGTGTTTAACATAAAAATTTTCTTCAACATCCGGCCATTTGACCCTCCAGATCCGCCCACCCACCAAATTCTTTCATGAAAATCCCTTCCCGAGGTAGTACTTAACTACTACAAAATCAGGAAGACAGTCTAGCAGACATCGTCAAACAATAAGCAGCATACAATCTGTTGCATACCCTTGTTCAAGGAAACTCATTTGGTTGTTCCCACCACATATTTATTTATTGATTTATTTACCTTTATCTGCTACAATTAGCTTGTAACTAGTTTTCTAACTAATCATGCAACACACATAGTTTCAACCAATTCATCTCGCCTTACTCAAGACCAAGATAATCCGTTATCAGCCATCAAAATGGAAGTACCTTCACAATATTCCAAGAATTAAGTGCTTGAGAAAGGATCGTCAAGTAATTTAATCATTCCTTCTTAAGCATTTTATTTTGAGAGGTATAGCACCATCTGGTGACAAATGCACATGATAGCCCCTATATTCCTAGCCTTTCCAGTTCCTTTTTATGCAACCAAATTGAACAAATTTCCTTAATTCAATTCACATCATCCTCCCTGAGTATGACCTTCTCATCCAAATATTGACATCAGGTCATACCCGGATTATGACCATTTTCCATTAAGAAACCACGGGTACTTCACCATGCCAGGCAAAAATAAAACAAACCCATTCATCCCTTATCCCTCGGGCATGAATGACCTAGGTATAAAAAACTTTTCGGTTACATTGTCCTAGCCAAAAAGGGCCAATCTTTGTCAAGATCCCCAAGAGAATCCTCTCACTGGGCCGGCCTTTCAATCAAATTGACCCCTGAAGATCCATCTTGGTTTCCGGTCATTTCCAGACAATCTTCAAAACTCATAGTTAAATCTATGTTTTGCAATGGGCTATCCCTATCACCTCTCGAGATTCCTTTCTAACTCCTAGTTGGTAGTTTCTAGGTTCATTCATTTATCAACCTTAATTCTTACTTTCATTAATTATCTACCAGCCAAGTTTATTTAAAAAATACAAGCGAGTTTTTGCCATAGGCATTTGATGGTTAATGTCTCTTTGGAAATACCAACTTTTTAAGTTCAATTTTTGTTTTGTACGATTCCCAGGTTTCGCAATCCTTTGCCATCCATGGGGCATCTCCATGGAAGCTTGTAGAGTTTATGGTTCAAAATAACACAGAGATCAATTCCGCGAAGTTATCCCCTATCTCCCCCATCTCGTATTTGCAAACAAACTTGAAATTGACAACTTTAGAAATACTCTTCAATACCAAAAATTGAACTACTTCTATCGAGCTTACAAAACTAGTCTTTTCTTATGGTGCCTAGCTTTCCATTTAGGAAGCTAGAAGGTCGTCCTATAATTTATGCGTCTTTGAGCTTTCCATTAAAGCTCGCTTTGGGGATTAAATGGGAATCTAGAGCTTTCCATTAAAGCTTGGAAGAGATGATTATAACCATACATTCTTCCTACCGTAAAGAGACATTCTTGATTACCATAATGAGACTAAACCTTTCTCTCTTTAATGAGACAAGGTTTCCATGGAAGCTTAATTCTAATCACACAAGGTCACCATGGAAGCTTAACCCTAATCACACAAGGTCACCATGGAAGCTTAACCCTAATCACACACAAGGTCACCATGGAAGCTAAACCCTAATCACACACAAGGTCACCATGGAAGCTAAACCCTAATCACACAAGATCACCATGGAAGCTAAACCCTAATCACACAACATCACCATGGAAACTAAACCCTAAATTGCAAGCTTGTCTTTCAAAGCTTTTCCTAAGTACAAAGTTACCATCAAAGCTTAGCTTAAGGATGTAAATCTCCCTCTGAATCTTAACTTAATGATGCATAGATACTCTTAGCACTTAACTCTAATTGCGAGGTTACCATTAAAGCTTAAACCTAAAATACAAGGTAGTCACTAAGTCTTACACCTAAGTGCAAAGTTACCATTAAAGCTTAGCTTAAGAGTGCAAATCTACCTTTGAAAGCTTAACTTAATGTTGCATAACTACCATTAATACTTAACCCTAATTCCAAGGTTCTATTAAAGCTTAAACCTAAAATACAAAGTAGTCACTAAATCTTACATCTAAGTGCAAAGTTACCATTAAAGCTTAGCTTAAGGATGCAAATCTACCTTTGAAGCTTAACTTAATGATGCATAGATACTCTTAGCACTTAACCCTAATTACGAGATTACCATTAAAGCTTAAACCTAAAATACAAGGTAGTCACTCAAGCTTACACCTAAGTGCAAAGTTACCATTAAAGCTTAGCTTAAGGATGCAAATATAACTTTGAAGCTTAACTTAATGATGCATAGATACTCTTAGCACTTAACCCTAATTGCGAGGTTACCATTAAAGCTTAAACCTAAAATACAAGGTAGTCACTAAAGCTTACACCTAAGTGCAAAGTTACCATTAAAGCTTAGCTTAAGAGTGCAAATCTACCTTTGAAGCTTAGCTTAATGATGCATAACTACCATTAATACTTAACCCTAATTCCAAGGTTACCATTATTTAGCTTAAACCTAAAATACAAGGTAGTCACTAAAGTTTACACCTAAGTGCAAAGCTACCATTAAAGCTTAACTTAATATGATGCACATAAACCTTCCTAGTATGAAAACACACGATTTAGGTTAATTAACCCTGGTAGAAGTAAAGATTACCTCCTCTAAACAAGAGGGAAGTGGGGTTGAAGTCCTTCTTGAAGAGATGTGAGGCTCAAGGAAGAAGGAAAGGGATTTAGGATGTTGGAGCCGAGCGTTTGTATAAATTCCCTTTGTAATGACTATCAAATTCCCTTTGTAATTCCAATGATGTCTACCGTCTTTATCCAATTGTTTGGATTATGTATAGATTTATTAGTTGGCCGGCACACAATGCGTTTCCATTTGTGATTATGACGATTAGAACTCAATGAAAACCCCATGTACATTTTGAGCTAAGGTGACTAAAGTATAAAGATCACCTTAGAACCATTTTTGAATAACATTTGAATCATTAATTCTGTGTCATACGAGTTTGAGAGAGAGAGAGAGAGAGAGAGAGAGAGAGAGAGAGAGAGAGTATGATCTTATCCTCTTCGCTACGCGCATCTCCCTCACCGGATTCACGAAGCGACCACACCATCGTGGTAGCCTCTCCGAGAGCTACGCGCCCACGCCACACATTCGCACCTTCGAGCTTCTCGCGAACGATCTTCCCATGAGCTTGTTTTGCTTCTAAGTAGCACAAATGGTGTCTATTTTCAACAATCAAGTACTTTATGGAACGAGGGCGAGATTAGCTACGCATAGATGTTCATAGACTTAGGTCTTTCATACTTTTAGGTTATGAACTGTGAGTCTATTGCAACTGTATTCGAGGTAGTTAGGATTATAATTTGGTGATATTGGACTTATAAGTAAGTGTATCCTAGTGAGGGGATGGTGCCTAGCAAGTTTGAAGTGATTCCGAGTTCATTTGATGTGTAAACGGTGTTATGAGCATTTAGGGATAGAGTGGGTTGGAATTAACAAAGATTAGTGATTGATGCATCATAGAAATGCGTATGTGTAGGTTGGTCTCAGCCTGACAAGCTAACAAGATTGCCTCCGTGCACCTACGGGTTAGTCGTGTCACCGGATGACAAGTATGTTGTCTGTGTCGTGCTTGTGAGCATGAATAGGGGAGTAGTTTGCCTCAAAACATTGGCGCCGCTGTCGGGGACACAAGACCTTAAGCAGGGAGATCTACGTCACTCTTGTGATAGTTAGCTTACTTTAGTTTTGACTAGAGAGAGCTTAAATTTTAAGAGAATATCCAGGAGAGGATATCCTGAGGTCTAGTGGATAGCCAGGAAGCCTGTGACTTGGTGAGGGTCTACGACTAGTTAGATTTAGTTAGGTAGGATAAGGTGGAGTTAGGATTTATGGTTTTGAGTTCTAAGTGATGTTTGTGTGCGAATAGTGTAGAAAAACGCTATAAAAACGCAAAACAAACAAAGAGAAGAAACAACGAGGCTGTTTGTTTGCCTTGAAAGCAAAAACACACACCATACACTCTTCAAGGGTGTGAATAGTGTAGGCATTTGGATTTATGATCCAGCACTTGAGAAAACGTCAAAATTGCGACAAAAACCAACAAGAAAAAACAAGGGCAATATTGCCATAAGAAAACACTAATTGAACCTAAAGAGGCCAAAAAGAGATATAACCACTAGCCTTGGGTAAACCGATTGTGTCATGATGTACAATTGATATTCACAAGCTTAAGTTTGAATTGTCATCAAATTTGTATCACTTCAAGTGCATCTGAGCTATAAATTTGCCATAGAAAAGTAAAAGTGCTTGAGTCCAAGGTCAAAAGGAGTCCAAATTGAATGAAATTTGAGGGATAGACTTCTAAGGGCACAAGAAACCAAATTGTCCAAAAACAGTAAAAAAGTCACATCCCAGTTGCCCTCTGCTGAGTCTATCGCAATAGACTACTACTTGGGGATAGACTCACATTCAGGTAAAACCCCTAGGATCACTGACTCAACACATCAAAATAAGAGTGCTCACAAAATTTGAGGACATTTGAACACCTGCTTGACCACCAAACCCCAAGTCTGGTGTTAGAATCTGAGTTCAAAGATATATTGGCAAAAAGGACCTGACCTATTGTCCAAACACTGCACAAATTTGTGGATACACCATATAGAGGCTGGGGATTCTAGCTATGGAGAGAACTTTGGAAAAAGACCCAGTTTGGAGAAGATTATGAGTCTATCGCGATAGACTAAGGAAGTTGGGTTGTAGACCTTACTTTGCAAAACCCTCCTAGGGTTAGCTTAAACATGACCTAAAGCGCTCACATACCAAGTTTCAAGGTGTTTGGATCACTATTAGAAGGAACAAACTCTAGGGGAGACCTAGTGTTAGAAGCGGCTAACGGCTACACCAATTATGCACCAAGCTGTGGAAATGTGCCATAGTGCACAATATTTACTTTTCATTGTATAGGGCTTGGGCTCATTTAGGAGTTCCAAAATTATATGAGTCTAGGCTAGAGAGCTCACTTTATCCCATAGTTGAAGGGTTTGAGGCCCAAAACTATAAAAGAGCCCTATGCTTAATGAGAGGTGATTCTTGAGTGGTCCTTTTGAGAACTCTCTCCCTAGAGGAGGTCTTGATGGGCTAGCCTTTGAGCTTAATGCCCATGCTTAGAAGGCTAGTGCTAATCACATGTAATTAGTGTAATCCTCTCTTAATTAATCTATTCTTCATTATGTTGTCAATCATGTTTCTCTACTTTCCTTCATTGTTTTGAAGTGTTGATCTTCTCTAATCTAACTCTTACTTATGATAATCTACTCCGATTAGTGTCCTTATCTAACTCTCTCGATTAAGCGGAGTGGGTGTACTCGTGATTGAGGGATTAGAGTTGTCCTCTAATGGTGTGCTTGTGTGTGTGTAGGTTCAAGAAGCCTTGAGCTTAATTTGATTATGTGTGACTTGATTTGGACACCATGATTGGCATGGTTGGGGTGGCCGACTTGAATGTGATCTTGTGTGTTTAATCGTCAATGCATGTAATTAGAGTTGTGCTTGAGAGATTCCAAGATTAGTGTGTTTCACTTCATTGCTTGATGTGTGTAGATGATTGCTTGAAATTGATGCTTGATGTGCGATTAGCATTAGTTGATTTGGGATGATTTCTATTTGCATTGGAGGATGCACGCTCTTGAATCCTCTCAATCTTTGCATCTGATGACGCTCTCACACATTCTTTGTGTGATGCCTCTAAGCCCTAGCCGGGTCATGCTCTCTCTCTCCGGATTGATAGATTTGTGGGAGATTTCCTATGCTATGGCGAGCCTCCAACATTGGCGCTGTTGCCGAGGACGGGTTGCCTACGCTAGTGGAGTGGAGGTTGCAAAAGATAAGAGTAATTTGATTACCGATTCCTTGTAATTAGGTAGGATTTGATTTGTGTGTAGTGTAATTAGGTTTAATTGGATGTGTATAGAGTCATTTCACCCCAAAAACCCCAAAATTCTCTTTTGATTTTGCTAATTTTTCACTAACCTTCACTACTTTTGCATCCCATTCATGCTAATTTCGTGCTAATTGTACTAATTCCATGCTAATTTCATGCTAATCGAACCACTAATTTTGATTTGAAATGTATGCTAAATCCCCTTAATTGAGGAGGATCATCACTCTTAATTGCTCTAATCTATGCCTAATCATGTGATTGAGTGTTGATTTTGGTCAATTTTTTGATCAATTTTGGACCGAATCGGAGTTGCACACATGTGTGTGCATGATGGAATCGTCGCGTGGAGCAAGGATTAGCTTGGATACAATCAATTGTAAGTGGATTGACCTACTCCGTTCAATTTTTGATTGATTAAGTTGATCCCATTGAGTTGTTAAATCATTGCTAAAATTAGGTGTGTGTGCCTAATTGATGGAATTTATGCCTAATTTGATGAAATTGGAATGAAATTGAACACCTGAATGCTTGTAGATTGATGATTTTGCAAGAAAGGTGTGTGCAAACATTAGGATTTGGCCTAATTTCGTTGCTAATTGAGCAAAAATTTGGATTTGTGCACCTAATTTTTGTGTGTGTGCAATGCTAAATTGAGTTAAATTTGATCAATTTTTGATTAAAATTGAGTTAATTTAGCATGTATATACTCAAGTATGTGTGATCACGTGTGCAATTGATGAAATGCAATGAGTGTTTAATGAAAATTTTGCACAAATCGACGGCCTAAATTTAGGTGTGTGTGCCTAATTAATGGCCAATTATGCCTAAATTGGGGATGAATAATTGGTCTTGGTTGCCAATTATGATGATTAAAAGACCTAATAGATCGGTGTGTATTTGATTGATTGACTTTGGATGATTCAATTGATACCCAATTGAAAATGATTAATCTACATTACCATTGTGATGTGAATGCCAATTCGATTGGATATAGCAAAAAATTTCATTACATGTTGCATTTGTAAGTGCCATAATCAAAAGCGTGTAGCGATGCAATGAAACACCTAATTAGGTTTGATCGATGGTTTTGATATTGGATATGAGCAATTGATTTGCAATGATTAATACACGGGGTTGAAGTTGCAACTATGAGGAAATCGTGCATTGATCAAGCATGTGTGCATTTCCCGTTGATTACAAATTGATTCAAATTTGAATTCAAAGCCAAACATGCTCGTGCATTCCAATCTATTGTAATGTGTGTAAAAGGAGTTATCAAAACTAAACAAGATGGACAAGAAATTGAAGGAAATTCATGAATATGCTTACGCAATGTCAAATCTCCTTGTAACTCGGATGCATGACATGCTAAGTGTGTTTTGGAATTACTTTGTATGCACTTCTTGTAATAAGATTGAGTGACAAGAGGAATTCAAACAAGTTCAATTACAAGCATTTTTTGACCTACAATTGTATACACAAAAAGAAGAATTGTGCATAAAACATGCTTTTGGTAACCATGTGCATGAGATATCACGCTCCGGGATTGCTATAAGTTGTTTAAATGAAGCCAATACATGCACACCCACATTCTGCCTTCACACTTTTGAAGCATGCCATATCCCGCCACACACACTATCTCTCTGCGGGACTTAGCTCTTAATTGAAGAAGTGGTTTTGATTATTAAAAAATAAAAAAAAAATTCTGGCTGCTTCTGATGCGCTATTTTTGGAGACACACACACTCACACACGCATGCTGGCTCGTAGCTCTCTAGCCACAAAAACACACACACGGATTCGCAGCCTTCGCTGAGCCCGTCGGTCGCCTTCAATGCCTCAAAAGATGCAGACCCCGGCCCGTTTGTTGGCTTGGAGCATCCCATACACACGCCTCAAAAGGTGATGCCGCCTTGACTCGCTAGTAGCCAACACACACACCCCCCATCCTCGCCACCTCATTTACTTTGAAGTGCTACCTGCCAAGCCGATGGGATCAGCCCATGACTCCATGAGCGAAAATCTTCACATGCCACCACTGTCTGCCATGCACCGGATCTGTGTTTTAAATTGTAATAGGCAAGCTAGCCCCACCCGTTCCCTTCTTCTCTCGTTTGTTGACTTATAGGCCAGCCAACTCACCATAGGTGACAGCTCTCACCCCGGTTATCGGCCACAATACAGGTTACAGACCCCAACTTTTGCAGGTGGCTCGCAACACCACTGCCACACACACACACACACTGCCTCAGCTCAACCAGACCCACTTGCCCGCTTCACTCCTGAATCCTGATCTCCTGCTTTAACCACACCCACGTGTTGGGACCCTCCGGTTTACTCTCAGATCTAGCCTCACAGCTACTACCTGCTAAGCTTGGCTTGTAGCCCGCAAACCTCCACACACACACTGCACTTTTGTCTTTTGCCATTGACCCCACAATGATTTTGAGAACTCTCATCGTTTCCTGCTCATTGAGATTGTGTAGAGTCTCAAAAAGCAGCATTTCTTCCTGCTTCCAATTGTCTCTCTCTCTCTCTCTCTCTTCTTTAGCTGTTGCAGCCCCACCCGCCGTCGATGAGCGTATCATACAATTAAAAACAATTTTTTTAATAAAAAAGAGTAGTTATATTTTTCTCAAGAAGAGGTTCTCACCTTGTCTTCGCCATGAGCCCATAGGGAGTGAGTAAATTTATTTATTTACTTTAAAAAAAAAGAGAAAACCAAAAAAATTATATGTGCAGCAGTTTAAGTGGGGAAACAATGCTTGCGGCTCAAACTCGAGAGTCGAAAAGGGAGAGAAAATAATTTTTGATCTTGTGAAATCAACACTTGAAATAGAAAAAAACATCATCAATTGGGACCACTTGAGGGAGATTTTTTAAACTCGTTTCTCTAATATGTATGTAATATTTACTAAGTAAGAGCAAGCAGGCGATGAGTAATGCTATGATGGTACATGTGAGCATTTCCTATGTATAGTTGAACATCATTGCACAAAATACTCTTGGCTTATGCATGATTTGGTGCTTGGATTAATTGAAAGATTGTCCTTGCAATAAATTCTTGCCATTTGCATGTGAAATTTTTTTATTTTTAGAGCTACCTTGGATGAAAGTGGTGCTTGGATTTGACATTTCCTTAAATTTTAGTGCTTAAATTGAATGTAAAATCATTGAACGCACTAAAACTGAGCTTTGAAAGACTAAAGAGTACCATTGTGAATTTATGATTGAGCTCGATGATTTTAGTGCTTATTGAATTTCCAAATGCTTAAAAGCACTAACATTTGAGTTTTATTTTGAAGGGTTGTGGCAGGTGTGTGATTTTATTGATCCAAGGAGGGGTCATCATTGCAAAATTTGCAAAATTTGGCTAATTAAAGCCATTCCAATTGTTTGGATTAAGTTGTAATGCTAGCTCATAGCTTGGTCTAAAAATGCAATTTTTTTCATTTGAGCTAGTGTTTAGCCAACTTATTTGAGCTTTCAAGTACAAATTTGGCTATTAAGAGCCATTCATTTTCATTTCATCAAGTTGCAGTCATCTCTAGCTCATAGAGTGTGCTCTAAAATTGTAAAATTTATTGAGCTAGTTGTTAACCAACTTTTTGAAAATCTTTAAAATGTAAAATTCGGCTTTCGAGAGCCACTTCATTTCATTCAATAGATGCATTATTTTCAGCTCTTGTATTGTTTTTTCCATACTTCAAGTGAGCTAGAAACTAATCAACTTTGAATCATGCATGAGAGATAATTGAATTTGTACTATTTGCTTATGTAGAAGCTCATTTTATCTCTCATGGTTGTTATGTATGCATAAAATTTACTTTAGAGCATCATGTGCATAACCAAAGGCATTTTTTTCCCTTGGGTTTTTTCCCTTTGGCAAATTCGGGTATGCAAGACCCTAGCTTTAAGTTTTTTATTAATGTTTTTTGTGTGCTTTTGGATTTCAATAATTGGCTTTTGTAGCTTGTGTTTACACTTAGCTTCCAAAGGCTTCTTTTGCAAATAAAAAGGATCAAGAGACTTCTCTACAAAGGGGATGCTTGCTCAAGGATGCTCAAAGAGCATGAATAGGTGTAATCCTTCCATGATTTTGCTCTTTGTTCATCTCTCCATTCTCTTGCTTGGTTTAAATGAAATTTTGCTTCTAAGCTATGGTTTTTTTCATTTTCGAAAGCTAGGCATTTTAAAGTTTCAACACTTTGCTTTGTGAAAATTAAACTCACAAAAAATTAGGTTTTATGTATGTTAATCATAAGTAATTGGCTTGACCTTAGGTTAATGTAGGTTCATTTCTTGCTAGTCCTAGATTCTTAGTGATAGTCGTAATATTCCACTTATTTTTGTCATGACCTAGGGCTATGATTAGGCTTTAATCTTTTTAGTACAATTGCCATAAACATCTCATAAAGGAAGCAATAAAAATGTGATGAAAAATGAAACATCAGGCAAAGAAGTGCCCAAAAAAAAAAAAGTAGCAAAAATGCTACTAAGGCACATGAAAATAAAAATTCTATGTTATGTTGTGTCTGTGTGAGGCCTAGCGCCTTATTGGCACTTGGTAGGTGAGGGGAATCACCTTGGCTCGCTTGGTCAAGGCCCTAAACCGATGCCTTGGGTTGATAGGGGTTAGCCGTCGCCTTGGTAAGCTAGTAGACTTTTGGAACACCTTCTTGAGGGTTCAAGAAGCTGAGAGTCACACCTAGACTTGCATTGGGGTGGTAGCCTTGTGATTGTGCTTTAATTGCTCTAAGAATGACTAAATCAAAACTTCCATGAGCTTCAAGAAACTTTGACAATGTACTAATAGATTATGAGCTTTTTTATAGCCCATAGACATGATAGACTTGAATGATTTATTAAGATTGTTCACATAGTTTTTAGGCTAGTAGATTTATGAACTTTCCTTAGCTTAGTGTCATAATTGATTGCTTGTGTTTCATGCATAAAACTGAAATTTCAAGTGGTTTAATCTTCACAATAGTTTGAGTATTTTTTTGCTTTATGTTGTCTAGTTTTTGACTAGGATTGACCCATCTTTTAGAAGCAAAAAATCACTTTGCATGATTGTTCATTTGTGCTTTATGTTTTATTCATTCTTGGTGGCCTTTGTTCTCATTACTTGTTCTTATGTTTTGCAGCTTAACATTTCTTCCAAGGACTTTCTTTCTACCATGTCACCGTGTCTTGCTTTACCGGCACACGAGGACGTGCGCCAAATTAGGAAGGGGGAGTGTTAGAAGCGGCTAACAGCTACACCAATTATGCACCAAGCTATGGAAATGTGGCATAGTGCACACTATTTACTTTTCATTGTATAGGGTTTGGGCTCATTTAGGAGTTCCAAAATTATATGAGTCTAGGCTAGAGAGCTCACTTTATCCCATAGTTGAAGGGTTTGAGGCCCAAAACTATAAAAGACCTATGCTTAAGAGAGGTGATTCTTGAGTGCTCCTTTTGAGAACTCTCTCCCTAGAGGAGGTCTTGATGGGCTAGCCTTTGAGCTTAATGCCCATGCTTAGAAGGCTAGTGCTAATCACATGTAATTAGTGTAATCATCTCTTAATTAATCTAGTCTTCATTATGTTGTCAATCATGTTTATCTACTTTCCTTCATTGTTTTGAAGTGTTGATATTCTCTAATCTAAGCTACTCCGATTAGTGTCCTTATCTAACTCTCTCGATTAAGCGGAGTGGGTGTACTTGTGATTGAGAGATTAGAGTTGTCCTCTAATGGTGTGCTTGTGTGTGTATAGGTTCAAGAAGCCTTGAGCTTAATTTGATTATGTGTGACTTGATTTGGACACCATGATTGGCATGGTTGGGGTGGCCGACTTGAATGCGATCTTGTGTGCTTAATCGTCAATGCATGTAATTAGAGTTGTGCTTGAGAGATTCCAAGATTAGTGTGTTTCACTTCGTTGCTTGATGTGTGTAGATGATTGCTTGAAATTGATGCTTGATGTGTGATTAGCATTAGTTGATTTGGGATGATTTCTATTTGCATTGGAGGATGCACGTTCTTGAATCCTCTCAATCTTTGCATCCGATGACGCTCTCACACATTCTTTGTGTGATGCCTCCAAGCCCTAGCCAGGTCATGCTCTCTCTCTCCGGATTGATAGATTTGTGGGAGATTTCCTATGCTATGGCGAGCCTCCAACACCTAGTTTATTCTGACTATCGGGACGCAAGTGTATTTGTATAGAAGAAAGAACGTCTCAAAAACTAGAGGTAATTCAAGTCTATGATGATGGAGACAGATTTCGAGATGAAAAGGGGAACCACTACCTGATAGTTAGCAACCCTGAGGATTACAACAGATATGGAGATAATGTGGCAAAAGGAAAAATGGTCCAAGGAACTCAAGAACCGCCTCCAGAAATTGATCGACCTAGAGCTCTTTTTATGTATGAAAAAAAAACAACCAGGGTCTCTACCTATAATGAGAATGTGGGAATTTACAAGCATGAGAGCGAGGGAGTAGTCTCTTATTTTTGATGCAAAGAACCATACCCAAATGAATTAAGCAAAGACAAGGTTCTTTACTTTTTCTCTTATGAAAGTGTTATGGGGAAGGATATCATTTTTGTTGACAGATACGGGCGAGAATACAAACGTATTCTCCCAGAGGAGGTAGAAAAGGCAACAGTTCTAGAAATGCCAACATATGCCCCCGAGGAAGTACCAAGGCCCACCTATACCCCTAGCAAGTCAACAAATCCATTTTCAAAAGAGTACGACGCAACATCACATTCTAACCGACAACAGACGTTCAACTACCAGAACCAACAAGCAACCCAACCATCATTGCAGGCATGGCTTCAACAAAGTGCGACATTAAAACAAAACCGAAACAAAGATGGTTATCCAGCTGCAAGAGGTCTAAGAGATTTACAAGAACCACCACTCTATTCACAATATCAAGGCAAGAGTAAGCCAACAACTCAAGAGTCAGCACAACCTAGAAGACAACCTCTTGCAAGAACCGTTAGAATTTATGGCTTAGGAGCACCTCTGGGAGAGTAACCCTCCCACTATCAAAGGCCAGAGGAGGTATATCGAGTAGGACGAGGAGAACCAATGACGATATTTGTAGACCATCGTAGAATTAGACCTTCTCAGGTGCAAAAATGGGTAAACAAGAAATACACGGGAAACAGAGACCCTAGAGATCATGTAGCAGCCTTTGTACGCGTAATTAGAGCTGAAGAAGTGTTGGACTTCTCTACTCAATTTGCAGGGTTTGGGCTTACTCTAGAGGAGGATGCCGCTACTTGGTTTGACTCTGTGGAGCGTAGAGATTTCGAGTCTATGGAGGAGTTTTTTGACGAATTTATAGAGGAATTCTCACAAAGGGGGATAGCTCATAATATAGTCTCACAAATCCAAAAGTTCAAACAGAAAGAAGGGGAATCTGTGCAAAAGGCAGCCCTACGACTAAAAAGATATGTGAAGTTCTGCCCTGTGGAAGAACTGCCAACTCACTCTAGACTTATGCTTATATTTATTCAAGGACTAAGGAACGTAGATCTCCAGAAGGACTTACATATGAAGAGGAGCATGATGTTAAATGAGTTAACTAAGGAAGCTCTTTACCTTGTAGACAATTGTGCAGTCTACAAGGAGGGTGAATTCAAGCATCTCCTCAACCTCCACTGATGCCTAGGTATCAAGCAGGCAACCTATCCGGACCTGTAGGTGTTGAAAGACCACAACCAGTATTGGAGCAACAACCACCCCTACCAAGAGTAAGACCGGTAGGCATAAGATACACACCAACGGTAAACGAACCATGAGAGAAGGCATTGGTACCTATGCATGTATATTACAATGCTTCCAATGGATATGCAGCAAATCCTGTCTATTATACACCGAAAGAACCACCAACGCCAGAACCTTGGAGCATGATTGGAAGTACATGACTACCAACAGCTGCACATGCAGCAGGAGAAGGAAGATACAGCTTGGATGAACGAACATTGTTGTTCATAACCAACAGAGGCATGGGCGGGCAGAGGCATGCATACCAACAAAGAGGAGCTCAAGGAGCACCTCAACAGCCTAAGGGACCCTACTACAAGTGTGGTGGAGACCATTGGCTAAGAGACTGTCCTCATGATGAAATCATTAGAGTCAATGCATATTGCACCAAGTGTGGAATTACTCACTTGATTCCTGATTTCCCTAAGAACCCGAGCAAAGGGCAAAAAATTCATTAAACATGGTAAATTCCATACCATCGCTAGTGGGGTTAGAAAATGAAACTACAGTTCCTGTTAAGGTCTTGACGAGAGCCCAAACAAGGAAAGAGGACAATCAACCCAAGAGTAATGATGGAAGTCAAGAGGAAATCAAGACTGGCAAGTCTAGCGTCAGTCGTGATAATCCTTGGAAAGAACGAAGAGAGAAAATGAAAGCTAGACGTGAACGAAAATAGAAGGCTATAGAAGCTGAGCGAACAATGGCTCAAGAGAAACTTAAACAGCAGAGAGAGTCTAACTCTCTAAAATCGACGGAGGGACCTAGGAGTGCAAGCTTAGGAGGGTCTGTATTGGTAGATAAGGTCAATGAACCCTTGGATGCAATCTTGCAAGCCTATGAAGCAAGATTGAAAAACAGACAGACTCTAGAGCAAAGGTGGATGACATATCCATATCCAGAGATAGAAAAACAAAGACTAGAGATGTGCAAGCAGTTGATTAAAACTGCACAAGCCTTACTATAACCTCCACCTGTGGAAGTGAGGGATAGAATAATCAAACCACCAAACAATGAAACACCTATCCAAACTGAACAAAGGGTACCTGACAAGATAGAAAATGTTAAATCCTTGCCTGATGTAGAGGATGCAAGAATCATGCCTAATAGCACTGATGAATCACTGAAAGATTTTTCACCATATACACCCATTGTGGAAGAAAATTGGCCTGAAGAGCTATGGGAAACGGTGAGAAAAGCTCAAGAAAAATATGAGACAAAAACAGTCGAGTCAGCACCTTTCTCAGAGTTGAACTTGAATAAATCACCATGGGATTTAGACGCTAAATCATTTCAAGGGGATGATGGTTCAATTGCTGTTGGACGGATACGCCGCGACGGACGTCAGCACAACGAGAACTCACCTAACAGCGAGAAGCTTGACCCGCAGGCGTGTGGAAGCAAGCATAAGGTGTCAACCTACACTCGACCGACTCCTAACTAATTCCTACAGAGGTCTCTACCCAATGTCTAAGTCACAACCTTCAAGAGTGCATAAGAGGAAACTTCCTACAACGCTTTTTAGAGCCGAACACCCATCAAACAATCTCGAAACACCACAGAACTTGAAGGAGACCCTACTAACATCAATAGGTCACTCTCCCTAAGGTCTATGAACCAAAACCCCAACCCAAAACACCCGGTGCAAAATCACGTAGGATGTCTGGCCGAAATTTGCAGGTCTTCGTTTCCAAAATCTTAAGTGCCTAATGTGTAGCTCTACTCAATGTGAATGCGTGGATATGCTGCAATGCAAAATCGGACAACGTATGCTCACCGAATCACAAGATGAAGCTCGTAGATGGAGCTCGCAAAACCGGACTGTACGCGCGCAATGTAGGTATCGGCGCGTAGCTCTTGTCAGGGGCAACACGCTGCACTTCTCCGCACTTGATTCCAACCACCGGTGCACACGTAGTGTCAAGATGAAGTTCACACTCTCTCTCGTACACAGTACCGTCTCACTCACAGACTTCAAACTCCTTCTTTTAAAAATGACAAAAGGTTTTTCATTAAGGTCAAAAAGTGGTATATATACCTTACAATTATCAAACCCTAAAGTTCCAAATTAACCAACTACTCAATCTAACTACCAGAACTGGGATACAATCTGGAAACTTCTATTAAGCCCCAATATTTACAAGGTGAAAAATCGGGTTTCCTCAATGAATGAATAATTACAAAAAATGATAATCTTCCGAGTAGTCAGTTTCCATGGGGTGTGTCCAGCTTTTAACACTCCCCCCCTCCTTGCTCATGTCATCCCTGACATGGCCGTTGAGCTGCTTCTTCATCGTATGGTTTCGCGCATCTTAATCAGTAATTCATATCTTGCATGTACATTCATCATTGTTGGGCCAAAAATATCAGTGTTTATGGTGAAGAAGCCGGTGTAAAACGCTTCTTCAAAGGCCTGGAGGTGATAGGATGGCAGAAACATTATCCTTTGATACAAAGTATGTATCACCTCCTTGGAAGGCTGACCAGACAGATCATAGGCACATCTGTAAGTATCTTGGAAGAAGAAGATACTGTCTGTCACCTGGCCTTGCTTGAATGTCTCAAATACTGCTAAAAGAGTATTGCAGATTTTCTTCATCATGATGCACGTAAGGTCAGGTGAGCCAGTGAACAATTTTATGGCGCCCGTTAGGGTTTTCACCATGTATTGGACACTTATTCTCTCACCTGCCTTCAAGCCCGAGAGCTTAGGATAATTCAGCCAAGTGGGTTGGCTCCTTTGTAATATCTCCTGGGCCTTCCACGTCCTGATCCTTGCTAGATGACAAAAGTTGAGGTTGTCTCTGATGTTTTTGGGTGCCTCTACCAAATGGATTAGGTACTGTGGGTACTTCATCAGCCACGCCTTCCTCCATTTTGGCTGAGAGTCAACTATTAACCTGTCCCCTTCTGGCTGGGAGATATCTGCGTTGTAGAGTGGCACCGTCTGCTCTTCTCTAATCCTCTTATTGATGGTGGCGGCTTCATACTTTAGCAAAGGATATGGGAGAGAGGACTGAAGCCATTCGCGCCTGAGGTTGCTGGCGTCAATCTTCTGGATGGTCATGGATTTGAAAACCCTCTGCTCCCATTCCAAGGCTTCCTTAGTCGTCTCTCTGATCTCCACCTCTATTGCTTTACGCAACTTTTCTTCCTCTTCCTGTGTCAGATCTTGTGGCTCTTGAGAGGATCCTACTAGGATTTCCTCTTGCATAGGTGTGTCCACAGGATCTGCCACATTTTCTAAATCTATGCCCTAAGTGGCCGCTGGCCCTGTGCCTTCTTGCTCTTCGGCTTGCTGTCCTCTCAGCTCCTCAATCTGCCTTAGGAGTTTCTGTTTTTCTGTTTCAGCTTCTTCTCCCATGTTCACGAGGAGGTCGTTCAACTCTGCGTTTATCTTCTCCGCCTCCTCGAGCTTTCTTTTGATACTTTCTAATTCCTCTTGCATGGATTTTTGTTCTTCTTCCATTCGTGTTTGCATAACAATTGACCCTTCTGCCATCATCAATCGTTTCTTTTTCTCTAGAGTCAGCTGTGTCGGAAGTTCTTTCATCTGTTCTTCATAAATTTGGCTTTCCGTAGTGATGTGAGTCGAGCTAGTAGCTCTGACTCTGGCAGGAGATGCCCGTATCCTCTGGATGGTTTGATCTTTCACTTTAAGTTGTTCCTTGAGCTCAAGGACCTCATCCTGGCTGGCTTCTTGATCTAACTCCGCCTTTTCTTTGGCGTTCTGCATTGCTTCAACTTCTTTGGACTCCACAGCCAGCTGTAGGGTCAGGTTATCCCTTTCCCTCTCTGCATCTATCAATGATTTGCTGAGTTGCTTACACTCCTCTTCAACTCCTTGCATTCTTTGGGCTGCTGCTTGATTTTCTTTTTCCATTTCCTCGCATCTTTGCAATGCCTTTGCTAGACTGGCCTGTAGCTCCGCTTCTCTCTCTTTTTGCCTTTGACTTTGTCTTTGTAAAGAGTCTACTTCCAGCTTTATCTTCACTTCAGTGGCCTTGAGAGTTTCCATCTCACTTTTTGAGGCCATGGACTACGCTCTTAACCCAATTAACTTTGTCATCACCACATCCCAATCGTTGGAAGGCGGGTGCAGGTCCACTGTATCTGTGGCCATCTCCTATAGTTCTACTAACCTGATGCTTTGCATTTGGTCCTTAGGCCCTGTGCTTTCCAAGTCGAATGCGACTGTGGCAGCCTCTTCTTTTGTGTATCCTGCAGCTAACAGGTCCAAAAATGTATTGTATGCTTCATGTGGCTTTGGCTTCTCACTCTTGGGTTTAACCTCTTCCCTCTCCTGGCTTTGTTCTTTCTTGGACTCTTCCTGGCCTTCGTGTTTGTCTTCCTTCTCTTTATCTTCTTGTGGAGGGTTGGGAGGAGGTGGTGAGGGCGGTGGGCTGGATTCAGGGTTGGCCGGTAGAGATGTAGGCTTTTTCTTTAAATCGAGGTCTGCCTTTGTCTTCCTTTCTCTCTTGGCTCTCCTGCTCGTCTAGAAGTTTCTGTCATACTTGCTCCACTTCCTCTTCTGTAAAAGGTACATGTGGAATATTTTCTGTTGTGGCATCAAGAATCTCAAAATTTTTAATATAATCTTCGAATCTGTCCCTTTGCACCCTTCAGGATGATCCCGACATTGCTTCTAGAGACGGCTTCCAGAGTTCACTCAAATCGCCTTTAAGGGCCCTTTCTGCTCTGAAGCTCTCCATCAGCCGCTCTAGTCTTGCCACTTTTTGTGACTTTGTCTCTTTTTCCGGCACTTGGAAAAATTATTTATTTCCCTTCTTTTGCTATGGCTGCTCTTCTTGAACAGGCTCTAGCCGTCTTTTCAATCTTGTGGCAACCCTTGGTGCTTTGGGCTGTTCCTCCTCCTTGTCTTCTTTGAGCCTCAACCAGTCGTTCTGTGATGGGGGTCAGGACATCTTCCTTTTGCGTGCAATGCCCCATAAATCACCTTAGTGATTAGTTCTCCTGGCACGATATATGTGCCTTCTTGTTACCCATCTTCACTAGGTTGTCATGTATATATGCTGCATAATTGATTAGCTTTGGAGTGCTCTTCATCATTGCCCAAGTGAATCTCGTGGCAATTGCTCCTGGCGGAATTCTGTACTTTTGTGGCCGCTTCGTACACATATGGAAGTATTGGTTGTACAGCTGACTCATGATTGCCACTTTTGGGTTGGCAATATCTTCAAAAGTGTAGTTACTTTTCTTCTCAGTGTACACCTTGACATCATCTCTTCTTTTAGTTACACTATCCCCCTTGTTGGAGAGGTCTAGTGCATCTGCTACAACTTGCTCGGTGATGACTATTTCTGTTTCTGGCATGCCTTGCAGATCTGTAACTTTGGCCACTCCATCTTCTTTTATTGTTGTCACAAATTCCCAGACTCTCTTTATGTCAACCCCCGCCGGCACTGCTCCAAAATGGTTGTGGAGATCAATCTTCTCCAAGTACCCGGCCATCTTGCTTCTTACGAAATCATCGAGTTCCCGCGGTAGCATTGGTAGCTCGATCACATTCCCTTCAGTGTCTTTGAACACTCCTTGGTAGATCTTTAGGTCGTTGGACTCTAGCAGATCTTCTTGGATCCATGTGCTGGTGGGCTTTAATATTCCTTCTGGTATGATGAAGGGCTCCACTTCTTCTAGGTAATCCTTAATGGTCATTCTTTTCTTCTTTGTCGGTGACTTCGCGGTTGCCATAGATCCTGTTACACTCAGTAGTCCGAAGTTAGCGTTTTTTCCATATTAGCTGAGAAACTGAGTTTTATCTATCCAAATGACTTGAAAATTGAAAATTAAGCTTAAAAGGAACTTGTGAAATTGTGCATGTGCTCACAGTGCAATTTTGGCCAAAAATTTCCCTCTAGACATCCTATGCGTAGGATGTATTTTTCATCAGAATTGGGTGATACTTGACATGCTGGTAGTCCTTGGCCTATGGAACATGGCTATGTGCTTGGATGTGGATTTGGGCATCAAAAAGTGGATTTTTTGGGCTGATTTAGGCTTTAGGTCACAAATTGGGTAGAAAGTCCATAACAGGTAGCAAGTGATGTCCAAATGGGTTGAAAATTGATATATGGGCTCATTGCACCATGGTATTGGCTTCCATGATGGCACTCTTTGCACAGAAGGTCTAAATTATGTTGGAGACATCCTACGCGTAGGATGTCTATTTCATCAAAATAGCATGGGATTTGTTATGTGGGTAGTCCTTGGCCTATGGAACATGGCTATGCTCTTGGATTTGGATTTGGACAAGGATTGATGCTTGTAAGAGCCTGTGTAGTGTTTTTGGGCTCAAAAATTGTATCTTGAAGGTGTTGGGGGTCAGAAATGATTAGAATGGCTTCAAAATTGGTATATGAGCTCTTGAAGATGATGTGATTGGATCTGGAATGGACAAACATCCTCTGTAGGCCAAAAATGTCAAATAGACATCCTACACGTAGGATGTCAACCTCATCAATTTTTGCTTCTGACCACACAGATTGGTTGGTTATGTGCTTGTGAATGTGTTGTGCAAGTTTCATGTGATTTGGACAAGATTTGGTCGGTCTATGTCCCATTATTGCCTCTATGCCCTAACTTTGCGTTTTTTCATGCATATGAGGTCAGTTTTGGTCCAAATGTGATGAAACTTGGTGGCTAGCATGTAAAGGTCATTCAGAAAATGTGTGTGATGAAAAATGTTGGGATCTGTGCCCATAAATTCCCTTGTGACATCCTACGCGTAGGATGTCTCCTGATGATTTTTTTCATGGATTCTGTCACTAGTGCCTGCCCTTGGTCCCCCCGAGTCCCTTTTAAGCCTAATTTCAACAAAAAAGTCAAATGGATAGACAGCAACTCCCTGTGTGTATTTCAGAGCCTCCGAGCTGTTTTTTGACTTTTGGAGTGCTTTTTGGCGATGAAATTTCTTGATGTTGGTCTCCATAGCTTCCCGATACCTTGGGGATCCTTGCTGTATGGTTTTTGTCGACTTTGGCTTCATCGGAGCTTCATTTGGCAATTTGTCGCTCTAGAAGAACCCGTGGTTGCGTTTACATGTCTTAGATGATTTGTGGTGGTCTACCACCATAGGACTTGGTTGTTGATGGTCTAGGAAAGCCGCTCGTGAAGTTTGGTGGCAAACGGGCATGCGGTTTGGCCGCGAGAGCTATTTGACGCTTTGTGTGTCTGATGTCGTTTCTGAAGTTAAGTGCCGCTTCGGGTCACTTTTTGGTCATGTGGACCACATAGACTTGTTGAGCATGTCGAGATGCTCCTACCCATGAATTTTGGTAGCATTTGGGCGCCTTTTCGTCGATTTTCCATTTGGTGGCCTCTTGCGGGATTCTAGGAGTTAGGGTTTTTCCCGATGGTTTTCTACTGCCTTTGGACATCCAAGACTAGTATCCTATGCTAGGGTAAGCTACCGATGAAGTCTCGTTGCTTTTGGGTTAGCCGTTAGGTGGTCGCCTCTACTTGTAGGTCTCTACTGCCCGCTTTGTGTGTGAACCCTACGCTAGTTTTCGCGACAAAACGACAAACATGCGCGAAAAGCTCAAGGTGGTGAGCCTACCTCTCATGTCTGAAGCCCGTTGGGTAGTCGTGTGTGTCGTAGAAGCTGCTCGAAGGTCCGTTCGCTCTAGGTGGCAGAAGCTCTCTCCAAAAGATTAATAGTGAAAATGAGCTAAAAATGAAGTGAAAAATTCTTATAATGGGGGTCCACGAACCACTTTTCATGAAATTTGACATGTGCTCCCATCTTCTTGCGAGATGCGGTTTAGGCTCAAAAATTTCTTGATTTGGACTCCATTTGCTTTGTTTACCAGAAATTTGCCATTTCGGTCAAAATCTGGCCAAAATACGCTTTCCGCTCCAGTCTCATAATTGCACCCCCATTGTACCATAGGTTGTCCTATAGTCACTGATCATCCCCATATTTTTTGTTTTTCATTACGACCGTTTTTCACCTGCTTTTTGTATTTTTGAAGTTTTTTTGCCGAAAACTAGCAAAACTAAAAGGAAAATAGCAAATCAAACCTAGAAAATCCCCAAAAATCATAATAAATCACAAAAATCACCGCCAAACATTATATATACTCACATGCAATTTTTATGGTTAGATTTCTCCGTTTTACCAATATTTTGCCCGAAAAATGGCTATTTCTACTTATATACACACACCTAGGGGCTTGATTTGGCGTTTGGCCCCCTATACCTATAGATACATGGTGTATAAGGGCATATGTACTTGAGTTAGTCCGGAAAGTTTCGCAATCAAACAAAAACCCTTAAAATAGTCAAAAATCATGCCCTTTTTTGCTTTTTCTGCTATTGGTTCCGTATTTGAGAATGCCTCCCCCCCTCCTAGCCGGAGTCCTCCTGTACGACAAGGTATTGCCTCGGTGTATGTTCCATGCATAGGTTGAAAAATTTGTGCTAATGCTTGGCCTATTAATGTGGCCCTAATTTATGCATACTCGGTCAATGCATGGAAAAATTAATGTTGTGCAAGAGAAGGGAATAAGCAAGGTACTTATTGGCATTCACCGTCGAGGTTTTCTGTTTTCTTTGCAAGTAACAGCTGTAACTCTACTACTCTCTGTTTAATTGTCTTTTTTGCAAAATTCAATCGCTTTGCTACTACTGTTGATATAGCCGTAGTTGTTTCTATGGAGAGGATTGGCTTGGCCGGAATGGCCGTGGACCGCATTTCTTTTGCTTTCCATTGGTAGCTTATTTTTGCCGGTTTTTGTAGGTGTTTTTCTACTTCCTATGTTGTTACTGTTTTGTTGCTGATTGGCATCCACATAAGTCGGTTGTCCTTTTTCAAATGCAGCGGTCTGCCTTCCGTTGTTGCTTGTACTGAAGGGAGTTCCTTTTGCTTTTGTTTCGGTATCCAAATGCGAGTAACATTTGGGTTATTGTTGAGCATTTTCTTTGGGATCCATATCTGTTTTATGCCCTTGGTTTTTTCTTGAACTATCTGCTTCGGTTGAATTCTTTTGTTGCATTGTTTTTGGTATGCTATGTCATTTCTATCCTTCCGTATCCATACTTGTTTCCCTTGTTTTGGTAACCTAGATCTTTGCATGGCGGTCGGTGACTTCGTATGTATGTATCTAGCATGGTTGGCTTTTACCTGTTTGTTAGCCTTGGGTATCATGTTGTTCTTTGGTGGCACTCTTGCTTTTGGCTCTTCCAGTGATTGCATTGCTAGCAGCTGATTATTCCGGTATTGCTGAGCAAAGGCTATTACTTGTTGTTCTTGTGCATGCTGAATTTTGACTGCATTCGCATTCCAATCTATCTGCACATTGTACTCTTTTTGCCAAGGTTTTCCTAACAACATTGTGTGTTGTGTGCTTTCATCCTCCACCAATTAGAATTTGTGTGGGTAAATATATTGATGTAGTTGTACATGCAATATGGTTCAGCCCAATGTTTTCAACGAGTGTGATGTACTACTTTCCAGCACTTGAGGAGTAGGATGAAGTTGACCTGTGGATTTGAGCTGTTGGTATAATCCGTAAGAGATCAAATTTGCTTGAGCTCCAGTATTAAGCAATGCCATCGATTCAACTTGATTGCTACCCAGTTTGACTACAATTATTGGCTCCACTGTGTCTTCGTCCAACTTTGTTATTTGAATGGAATTGATCCACAACGATGCTCCACCTTGTTGTTATTGTCGCAGAAGTCTTCTTTTTGCAATGCGTTCTTTTGCTTCTGCTTGAGCTTCTTCTCGTACTCTCTGTTTTTTCTTCATTCGTTGTTTTCCTTGATGAATTTGTTGCAACATATCCTGTGTGAGTGGTAAATGATATTTCTTCAGTCGACATCCACTAATCCAGTTTGACATTTCTTCACCTGCTAATGTGGCAAGCTTGACAGCTCCACTTTGTGATAGATCACTAATCACAAAGGGTCCCATCCCTCGCTTTTTAATCTTCTTGGCATGTTGCTTCAAAGTATAAACAAGTACATAATCACCTGTTTTGAACTCCTTAGTGTGCACATGCTTGTCAAAAAACTTTTTTTGACTTCTCTTTTTAGCATAGATTGAAGCTACAGCTCTCAAGCGGAGTTCATCTAGCTTTTCAAGATCATCTATTCTTGAAGAGAGATCATGCTCTGTCCATTCTAAGCGTTTCGCTACTCGTAGAGTTGGAATTAAAAACTCTATGGGTAGTATAGCATTTAGGCCAAACACCATGTTGTACGGTGTTGTTCCTATCGATGTTTTGTAAGCTACTCTATATGTCCATAGTGTTGAGTGTAGCTGTTGATCCCAATCTGTTCTTGACTCTGACACTATTTTAGTGAGAACCGTGCATAGTGTTTTATTCGTGGCCTCAGCTTGTCCATTTGCCTGTGGATGGTATGGAGCAGATTTCCTATGTATGACCATGAATTCCTCTAGCAGATATTCAATGACTTCATTAAGAAAATGTGTCCCACGATCACTGACAATTTCTATTGGTAAACCGTATCGTACAAAAACATTCTCATACAAAAATTGTGCAGTGGTCCGTGCATCTGCTTTTTGTGTTGCCTTGGCTTCCGCCCATTTTGTGAGATAGTCCATAGCCACAATGATATATTGGGTATGGGTGCGATATGCAGGGGGTGAGATAGGTCCCACAAAATCAATGCCCCACTTTGCAAATGCTCTTGCTCCCATCATTGGCCATAGTGGCATCTCATCTCTCTTTATCAGCACCTTGGTGCGCTGACATGCGTCACAACGCTTTGCAAACTCTTCAGCATCCATATGCAATGTACCATATTCTTGTGGTTAAGACAAATTTTGCCGTCTTATCGCTTGAAAAATGGCCTCCACTTATTCCGCTATGTGCATGTTCTAGAATCAGCAGGTATTCACTTTCACTTGCACAGGTTCTAAGTTGATTGTCCTTTCCTCGCTTATAGAGTTGATTCCCAATTAACTGAAAGTTACGAGCTTCCAGCAATATAGACCTTTTTCGTGCTCTTGTGATTTTCTCAGGAAATGTCCTGGTGGTTAAGAAATCAATGATATATTGACTCCACGTAGGTGCAATGTTTACCTGAAACAATGTCGCGTGATCCACTGGTCGTTTGGCACTACATATAGTACAATTGGTAACATAAGAATGTGTGTCCGCATACATAGTTGGCCAATAAACCCCTAACTGTTTTAGTCTCTGGTGTGCTTTCACTGTTGAACAATGAAATGCACAATCCTGGACATGGGCTTCTTCAAGGTATCACTCGAATTCTTCTGGATTTATACATAATCGTAGGATTTGGTCCGATCATAGATGATACAGCCGTCCTGCTATCAACTGGAAGTTTTTTGTTTGTCGAATTGTTTGTTGTTTGGATCTGTATTCCATATTATTAAACCTACTTCCAAAGGAAAGAATGCTAACAATTTCCTGAGACCATTTGGATATCATTTCAATATTGAAAAGATAAGCATCTGGTATGTCATCATCTACTCCTTCAGGAGCTTCCCCGTTGTGTATCCTTGAAAGATGATCCGCTCGTAGGTGGGTTTTACCCTTTTTGATCACCACTGTGAAATCAAACTCTAGCAATATAATAAACCAGCGTACAATTCTCCTTGTATTACATGGTTTATTTGCCAGATACAAAAGAGCTTGATGATTTGTGAAGAACACAAATTTGTTTGCGAGCAAATAATGCCGACATTTCTTTACAGCATAAATCATTCCTAATCCTTCTCGTTCGGTGGTTGTGTAGTTCTTTTCCGCACTGTTTAACTGTTGGCTTGCATAACAAACTGGAAAATCCATTGTTCCGTCTCTAGGTTGAGCCAGAATACTCCCGATTGCATATGCAGAAGCATCAATGTGAACATGGAATATCTTTTCCCAATCCGGTGCTTTAAGTACAGGTGCTGATATAAGGTTTTCCTTCAGCTTTTGGAATGAAGTTTCACACTCCTTGTTCCAATCGAAATTGACTAGCAAACGATACAGAGGTTGTGCAATGAATGCATACATGTATATGAATCTTCGATAATATCCGCAGTGTCCCATCAAGGATTGCACTTGTTTAGCATTAGTCGGCTTGGGTAGGTCTACTATGACTTTGACTTTGTCTAGGTCAGTGGTTATGCCATTTCTTGAGACAATGTGTCCTAAGATGCGGCCTTGCTTAACCATAAAGATACACCTTTCTAGATTAAGGCAGATTTGATATGTCCTGCATTTTTCAAATACCTTTTGCAAATGGTCAATATGTTCCTCTCATAGAAGAGAGTGTACACAAAGATCATCCATGTATATTTCTAAGAATATTCTCATGTATTCTTTGAACGCGTGCGTCATTAATCTTTGGAAGGTAGCTGGGGCATTAGTTAAGCCAAACGGCATAACTCGTTACGCATAAATTCCCCATTCTGTGGCAAACGCTGTTTTGTGTTGATCCTCCCTTGCAATTGCCAGTTGGTTGTATCCTGAAAACCCGTCTAGAAAGGAATAAGCCCGTTTTCCGGCCACCCACTCAAGTACATGTTCTGTGATGGGCAAGGGATAATTATCCCTTAAGGTGGCTGCATTTACCTTTTTGAGGTTTACACACACTCGCAGTTTTTCGTTCTTTTTGGGAACTACCATAATGGGTGACACCCAATCTGTATGTTCAATTTCATAGATGAATTCAGCTTCCATCAGCTTATCAATTTCCTGTTTGATTTGTTTAGCAAATGTATCATTGTATGTATAAGAACGTTGTTTGCTAGGTTTTGCATCCGATTTCAAAGGAATTGTATGTTGGCATATCAATGGATCAACTCTTTATAGGACCATGCAAACACATCTTTATATTTCTTGAGAAGTCGTGTTAGCCGTTCTTCTTCTTCAGGCTCTAAATCGTTTTCTATATAGACCGGCTGAGGCTTTTCACCTGGTTCCGCGAGGTCTATCCTTTTTGCATTTTCTGGCCCATCGTAAGATTCTTGGTTGGTTCTTTCCCTGACTGGTGGTGTCATGATGATTTTTCTGTCGTGGATAGTAAATTTTCGATAGTGTGATGGTACATTCATGTTTCCCTTCTCTGACTCCCCTTTACCATCACTCTCTTCTTCCGTAGTCCATATCTCACGTAAAGACCGTTTCAGTTCTTGGTATTTCTGTTTAAGCTCCAGTTTGGTCCACTCTTGGTCTTTTGTTGTTTCTTTTTTTTATTTTTTTTATTTTTGTGATTTTGTCTCTGTTTTAGCTTTTCGTATTTTTTTTAATTTCGTCTCGCGTTCTTTCCCTTTGATCTTTTGAGAATCTTCTTGATATTTGATCTTTTACACAATCCTCTGCTTTTACAAGCATCAAATAGTGAGTTTTACCTTTTATCCTGGGCATCAGGTTCTCTCTTCCTTTGTTTCCTACTCGTTTTCTCCTATAGCGTTCCTTGCGTCTAGGGTGTTGATTAGCAAAATCATAAAACTTGATATTCTTGATTTCCCTTCCACGCTCACTTGAGGTGTCTGAACACTCATTATCTGCATCATCATTTACTTCCAGATGTTCAGAGGAGTTATAAAACTCTTCTTGTTCTGGTGGTTCTATCGTCTCATCTTCTCCTAGTAGGGTAGCACATCATAGACATCCTTATCACAAAATTTTGTTGTTGGACTATCTGTAATGGTACAGACATCCAATGTTGCTAGTATGTGTTCCCATTCTAGAGGTTCCAAGGCATCTTCAGGGAAAGGTTCCGGAATATACTCCTTGTCCTCAATCGCTCTTTCTAAGATGCATTCCTCCCTTCTTAAGCTTCCACAATGTGAAGCTCTGCACATCCATAGCTCTTTTTGTTGCCCTAATCATGCTGGGAGTTCCGATCCTGCTACTGTACCTGAATCAAACTCTTCCACGGGTGTTTGGTTCACATCTTTGTAACTATGGTCTTTCAGGTGTATTTTAGTTGTTGTCTCGCCATGTCTGAGGTATATGTGGTCATAACCCCAATCTTGGACCATCTTAAATTGTCGCATGAATGGTCTTCCCAAGATGATCTCATAATCGTTCTTTTTGTCGAAATTGACTATTGCAAATGTATGCTCATACTCGATTCCACAAGAAGTGACAATCACTTTTTCTAAGAGTCCTAGAGGCTTCTCCATGAACCCACCTGCCAATTGCAATTTCATTCTAGTAGCTCTTAAAGCTGGTTTTCCCCATTTTTTCCAGATTTCCTTGGTGGTGATAGCAACTCCCGCTCCACTGTCAAGAATAGCTTTGGAAACTACTCCTTGGAATTCTACTGGTACCGTGGTGTTTCCATCTTCTCCCTCACAATACTCTCCAACCTTGTTTAATGGTACTGGCCTAGTGTTTAGTTGAGGCATGTCCAACTCTCTGATTCCTTCCTGTAGTCTCAAGGTGGGGTCTCTCACTCCAAATTTTTCTAGGAATTTACCTACTGTGGTCCACATGTTTGGTTGTAATCTTAGGAGTTCGCCTAATGTGATTGTGCATGCCACCGGGGTGGACAATAACTCAATCAATCCTTGTGAATCCATCACTTTGTTAGAAGAAAGTCTTTGAGATGGGATTGCTCTCACTTCAGACTTGGCTTCATACTCTCCTAGGTAAGAGGGTAAAGTTTTCAGCGAGTCTGGTTGGCTGTGTCCCGAACTAATTCATCCCTGGTCTCCCCCTTGTGAATGTATCTCAAAGTTCATTTGTGACCTTGCCTCAAATTCTTAATAGGAGGTAAGATCACATTCTTCTCTTTTCTCGTGCTATTCATGTGGTTACTCATCCTGTTAGCCTCGTTGGCCTCACGGATTTGCTTCCACGGATCGTTTAGACCGTTACAGTCCTTACCCATTTCTGTCAATGTTTTAGGTTGGAACCCGTCACTTGCCTCATCTATTGTATTTGGCACTATGATAGGCTCTCCTCTGGACTCATAGGCATTCGTGAGTCTTTCCTTCATTTCTACTAGTTCCTCTAAAGTTGGTTGGATAGGGGTTGGAGCTAGTGCTTCATGCCAATTTGCAGGTTTACCCAGCGGGACTTCCATCAATGATTGAGCTGTTTCAATCATCTTTTTACACATTTACAACCTTTGTTTTTCTATTCCCGCATATGGATAAGTCATCCACCTTTGCTCTTGGGTTTGGTTCTTTTTGAGTCTGGCTTCATAAGCTTTTAGAAGCGCATCCAACTGCTCATTTACCTTGTCTACCAGTACAGATCTTCCTGATCCTGCACTTTTGGGCTCTGCTATTTCCATGGGTGCTATGGTTGCCGTGGTGTGTGAACTTAAGTTAGATAGATCCTCTAACCGCTCTAATCTATCCTTTGTATGTTTTAACTTCTCGGATAGAGCTGTTTGCTCTCGTTCTTTCCTGGATTTCACACGCGCCTTTCTAGCTTTCCAAGTGCTTCTCTGATTTTTTGTTTTTGAACTTTGGGCATCGGTTTTTGGCTCTTCCATTATGGGTTCGTTCGTCATTCTTTGAGCTTGGGCTCGTGTCACTGTGTGAATAGGTATGATTGTTTCATTTTCTGACCCTCTACTGGAAGGTACTGTTTCTAGCATGTTCAAGGTGGTTTTTGCTCCTTTGCTTGGGTTTTTAGGGCAATCGGGAATCAAATGAGTAACTCCACACTGGGTGCAATATGCGTTGACTCTAATGATTTCATCATGAGGACAGTCTCTTAGCCAATGGTCTCCACCACACTTGTAGTAGGGTCCCTTGGGTTGTTGAGGTGCTCCTTGAGCTCCCCTTTGTTGGTATGCATGTCTCTGTCCGCCCATGTCTCCATTGGCTATAAACAACACCGTTCATTCATCTAAGCTATATCTTCCTTCTCCTGCTGCCTATGTAGCTGTTGGTGGTCCTGTACTTCCTATCATGCACCATGGTTCTGGTGTCGAGGGTTCTTCCGGTGGATAATAGGTAGAGTTTGCCGCATATCCATTGGGATCTTCATAATTTGCATGCATAGGCACCAAAGCCTTATCCTCTGATTCGGTTACAATTGGTGTGTATCTTATATCGACTGGTCGTAATCCTGGTAGGGGTGGTTGTTGCCCCAACACCGGTTGTGGTCTTTCTACACCTACAGGTCCTGGTAGGTTGCCTGCTTGATACCTAGGCATTGGTGGAACTTGAGGAGAAGCTACCTGAGCTTGGGGAGCGTAAGGTCTCTCTCTCACATATCCTTTGTTATAATAACATTCCTCTGTCCCATGGTTTGTCCATTTTTGTTCAATAGCACACCACTTGGTCTGTTTAGCTTGGGGTTTGGCGTACAAGTTAATCTTTTTTAGCACTTCATCTACAAGCAGCTCTTGGTTTACAGCTACTTCTCCTTTTGGTGCTGACTTAGAAGACTTGCTTCCACTTTTTTGTGAAGATGAATCGTCATCAAGGTCCTTGAACTCCCCCTCTTTGTAGACCGCACAATTGTCCACAAGGTAAAGAGCTTCCTTGGTCAGCTCATTCAACGTCATGCTCCTCTTCATATGTAAGTCTTTCTGGAGATCTGCATTCCTTAGTCCTTGGATGAATATAAGCATAAGTCTGGACTGAGTTGGCAGTTCTTCCACAGGACAGAACTTAACATATCTTTTTAGTCTTAGGGCTGCCTTCCGTACAAATTCCCAATCTTTCTGTTTGAATTTATGGATTTTTGAGATGGTATTATGAGGTATCCCCATTTGTGAGAATTCCTCGATAAACTCGTCAAACACTTCCTCCATAGACTCAAAGTCTCTACGCTCTACAAAGTCAAACCAAGTAGCAGCGTCATCCTCTAGGGTTAGTCCAAACCCTGCAAATTGGGTAGGGAAGTCTAACACCTCTTCAGATCTAATTACACGCACAAAGGCTGCTACATGATCTCTTGGGTCTTTGTTTCTTGTGTATTTCTTGTTTACCCATTTTTGCACTTGAGAAGGTCTAATTCTACGATGGTCTACAAACCTCATCATTGGATCTCCACGTCCTAATCGATATACCTCCTCGGGTCTTCTGTAGTAGGCTGGTTCCTCTCCCAGTGGTGCTCCTAAGCCATAATTTCTAACAGTTCTCGCCAGAGATGGTTCATCTCTTCAAACTCGTTCTATGGGTGGTCCTCCAGGCTCTGTTGACCCTTGAGTCTTTGGCTTACTCTCTCCTTGATACCCTGAATAGAGTGGTGGTTCTTGAAAATCCCTTAGCCCTCGTGTGGCTTGATAACCATCTCAGTTTTGATCTTGCTCCATTGTTGTCGACTGTCGAAGCCATGCCTGCAATGATGGCTGGTTTGCTGGTTGGTTTTGGTTGTTGAATGCCTGCGGTCGGATGGAATGTGAGGTAGCGTCATACTCTTCAGAAAAGGGATTTGTCGACTTGCTTGGGGTGTAGGTGGCTCTTGGAACTTCCTCAGGGGCATATGCTGATGCTCCTGGACTTGTTGCCTTTTCTACCTCCTCTGGTAGAATACATTGGTCTTCTCGCCCGTATCTATCAACAAAAACTATACCCTTCCCCATAGCAATTTCATAAGAGAATAAGTAAAGAATAAGTAAGAGAATAGCAATTTCATAAGAGAATAAGTAAGAACCTTGTCTTTGCTTAATTCGTTCAAGTATGGTTCTTTGCTGCGAAAGTAAGCGACTATCCCCTCACTCTCATGCTTGTAGATTCCTACGTTCTCATTATAAGTTGGAACCCTGGTTGTTTTCTTATCATACATAAAATTAGCTTCGGGCCGATCAATGTTTGGTGGCGGTTCTTGAGCTTCTGAAACCATTTTCCCTTTCGCCACGTTATCTCCATATCTGTTGTAATCTTTAGAGTTACTGACTATCAGATAGTGGTTCCCCTTTTTGTCTCGAAATCTATCTCCATCATCATAGACTCGAATTATCTCCAATCTCTGAGCCGGCCTATCTTCGATACGAATGCACTTGAGTCCTAGATAGTCATAATAGACTAGGGCTCCCCTCGAGTTTGTTCCCTCTAAGAATATCACAGTGAGCTTGGAATCATTCAAAGGATTTAGGGAGGTGCTTCCTCCTGGCATTGGTCCGTCATATGTAAAACCTCCTGGCTGTTGACTACCCATCATGAAGAAAGATTTTTCTGTGATGAAGTGTCAGTATCACTACCTTCCTCAATAATTGGTGCTAGTGGATCTAGCCTTGCCTGAGTTACACACTCCTCGGTGGACACTAAGCTACCTTGGTCACATGCCACCTACTAGTCTCTAAAAATGTATCTTCCTGATCTTAAATTCATCAAACTTATCAATGCAATTTATCACAAATCCAACCACTCACCTGACAAAGGATCAGTCTCCGTACAACTTCTTGCTTTGCTGCTGAATATACTTGTACACAAGCTTTTAATTTCAGCAATCGAATCAAAGCCTTTATCTGTCGAGGTTATCTTAATAATGATTGGTATAGCTGGAGAGTTAATCTCACCCACTACTGTATTTTATACACTACTGATGTTCTGGATTAGGTCTGCTAATCTGGAACTGTACTTCCCTCGGATGTTGGTCAATTTATGTGAAAAAGTTTGAATTCAGTCTTTACTCCGTCAAATGGACAAACAAGGTCCAAATTCACTTCTGAAAGAAGTTCTGGAACCCTTAAGCCAAATGGAATCTCACTGTCTAAGCCTAGTCAAATTTTCTCTTCAGTAGGCTCCAATAGACATCCTACGCGTAGGATGTCTCCTGCTTTATTTCGCCTAGATTTTTGCACTATGGATTCCCCTTGATGTGCTGAGTCCACATCTATTTTTACTTTTTGATTTGGACACCTATAAGCTGGTCAATGGATTAGAAATCTGTTCCAACAGCCTATTGTTGCTGATCTTGATCAGTCTAATCAACTCCAATTTGGACCAAAATTGACTAGGGGACTTGCCTCAGGCTATACAACACCTTGCTATTCCCACTGTCAGTATCTGGCTTTAATTTCTTGCTTTAGACATCTTATGTGTAGGATGTCTTTTTCATCAGAATGGCTTCAAATTCAATACACAGGCTTCCCTTAAGTTAATGATTACTTTGGTATGCTCAAAATTTGGTTTGGAGTGAAAAATCACACAGAAGACATCCTACGTGTAGGATGTCTTTTTTGGCCTGTTTGACCCCAGACTTGACCCACAGCTTCCCCTTGATGTCAGCAACCCAGTGGTATGCTTAGATTTTGGTTTGGATTTCAAAAGTCCCCAATTTTAGCTGTTCTTGTCTTTTTCTGTCAAAAGTGCTAAAGTGCATGAGATGAAACCCCTCTTAGTCACTCAATATATCATGCAGGTCATGCTCATGCAGCCATCTTATGGTTTTGGTCTTAAAATAATGCTTTGGCACAATTTGGGTAGGATGTCTGGCAATTTCAGTCTATCTGGCCTTATCCTGTCAAGATATAGTCAAATTTCCACTTTCCAATTGAAAATAGGGTAAACCCCACCTTCTAAACACATTGGTCAACTCAAAATCCCAGAATTCCCACCATATTAGCTTGTAGACATCCTACGCGTAGGATGTCTCCTGGCTTGAAATTAAATTTTTTCCTGACAAAAATGCTCCTGATGCTCTACACCTCTATCAAAAACACTCACAGTAACTTTTGGACTTCACTTAGGCTTTCAAACACACTTTTGCGTCTTTTAAAAACTTGTGATGAATTTACCAAGCAAGTATACATGCATGAAGTGCTCTAGATCCTGAATCATGATGTCCTACTTACTCTACTCCTACTCATCATGTGAAATGGTGATAATGGTGTTTTGGTTGCTTTCTGGCCTCTCCGGACTCTCAAGCTCTCCTCTCACCGCTTCTACCACTCCAACTCCTACTCAAGAACTCAACTAATACCTAAAACTATCTTAGTCTACCTAAATCTACATAAGTCGAAGGATCTAGGCCAGACACTGGCTTCCTAGACTCCCTCTAAGACCTAGAGAGTCCTCCACTGTGAGGTCCCCAGCCCGCCGTATCAAACAACGGATCTGATGGTAAACCTGGTGGCCACTAGATCTATTGCGGAAGCAAACAAAATGGTTCAGGATTCGACTAGCGGACGATCTCTCATCACAAAGTGAGTCGAGTTCGAGCCTACTAGCAACGAGATCTAGCTCCACCTCGCAGGGGAAGCGTACTTAACTATCTAGCGATCCTAAGACCCACCTTCCAAGAGGAGAGAAACCCCGAGCGCCTTTTTTCCCATGTTTCAGAGGCACGTACACTCGAGATTTCACCGCTCTAGGGGCAATGAGTATTACTAATATCAAAGTAAGCACAATGGGGACAGAGAGTTCCCGACCAATCGGGACCACCCATCTCGTAGGCATTGGCAACCTGAGCCAAGCCCCCACTTTCCACCCCCACACTCACACTTCCTTGTGTGACCTAATTACTACCACAAAGGTTGTTCAACATAAAGATTCCTTGTTTAATTCCGAATCACATTGTTCGTTAATACAGCCCTTCAACCAGTATTGCAAACAACACCAAAACAGAATTCTAGTAAAAATTCTACTCAAACTTATTCATAAAAGTTCCAATGTTCTGGAGGTACAACATCCCCCCTCCAGCGAGAGTTTACTCCTCCCGTTGTCGCCTAGCTGCCCATACAACTAGGTATGTCCACCGCATAGAAAGCACGACATGGACATTCCCGCCGCTTAACCAGCAGACGTGGGTTCCCACCGCTTAACCAGCAGTCGTGGGTATCCACCGCTTAACCAACAGTCGTGGATTCAAGAGCCCTTAACCAGGAACTATGCCCCTGTGATCAAGAGGGGTTTCATGACTAATTCAACATTGGAAATAGAATGAACATGCCGAGCTAAATTTTCCCTAGCAGACATTCTTTTCTATTGCAAACAGTATTCCCATCAATCAATTCTTTCCTACTTTAGAACTTAATGTACAATGCTTTCAATGCCGAGGTTTCCGTCGGATTTCTCCAGCATGATTGGGGATATGAGCATTCCTAACTAGCGTATGCAATGTTAGTTTAAACAACTTGAATAAAAATATGATCTACCTCTTTCCCTTCTTCATCGATAGCCCGTGAGATGGCCGGTATTTGTTCCTCCATGGGAGCCTTCCCCTTCCCGTTGACATTGCTCGTTCCTGCCTCGCGATCGTGGGCACCACCGAAGCGAGTCCTCTTAACCGGGGCCATTTCTCACTACTTTAAATGATTAGCTTGGAGAAAGAGCTAAGGTTCGCAAGCATCATAACAGTCCAATGGGTAGATTAGTGACATCAATTAATCCCTCCTATATGAGAGTCTAGATTTCTTTCATAAAGCAATCATTAAGGATGGCACATAATCCTATGGGAACCGGCTCTAAGATAATTATTCGGCTTACATGATCAAGAATAATTAGGATTTCACTATTGGATTTACCAGAGAATTGGATTAAGTATGATTAAACTATTTCCTAGCAATTAGATGATGCAGATTTACCCTATGCATATGTGTGAGGAAAAACCAATTCTTAGAGACTTATTGACAGATTAATTTCTCCTTAATTACGTCTTAATGCATAAGAGAAATGAATTCAATTAAGCTACAATGTTAATGAGTGATTACAATAGTGATTCTCTTCAATCTGCACAAGTACTAGCTTACCGATTAATTACTATGCTATCTAGAGAGAGAAGATTCTGATAATTATGCTCTAATCATTAATCGAGAGTGAAGAATGACTGATAATTCAGCTATGGAATGATGATTACATAATAGAGTATGAATAAGGAGAATTTAGAGAGTAATTATAGAGAATTACGACTAGGAATAAGCATAATAGACGAGAAATTTAGGCGGTAATGAAAAGGATTTGCAGAAAGCATTAATTAAACCGTGGTTACCGTGATTAAGGGCTGATAATCCTCTCAATTCTCTGATCTAATCGAGCTTCTTGAGGCGAGAATTCGACAGCACCTCCCTCCTTGCTTCTCCTTCAAAAGGTGTGTGTTCCGGCAGCACCTTCCCAGAGTGTGTGTAGGTGTGTGTGTGTGCACTATGTGTGTGAGCATATGTGTGTGTGTGTGTGTGTGTGTGTGTGTGTGTGTGTGTGTGTGTGTGTGTGTGTGTGTGTGTGTGTGTGTGTGTGTGTGCAGGTCTTTAAATAGGCCTCCTCAAGCTGAAAATCGATCTGGGTTGCTAAATGCATCTGGGAGCTTCTCCAGTTAAGCATGGCAAGTCCAGTTCCCTGCCCACCAAGTGTCAGGTTGGCTTGGTTAACTGGTTCTGAGACTGAGTTGTAGGCTTGGCAGCTTCCCCAAGACTCCCACAAAGCAAGAGGGCGTCCTCTAGCTGCTAAAGATGATCTGGAGTGGCCTGGGACCTGTTCCCACACAGTCCCGGGCCCCAGGTACCTCCCCGGACAATTTTTAGGAAATTTGGTTCTAGGCTAAAACGGGTCATACGAATCGGATTTTGATGCCGTAAATTTCCATACGAAGCTCCAACTAAGGCGTACTGGCCCGAGTACCTGCCATATTTAGCAGCCCGGGGTCCGAAAATGCATTTTTTTCAAATTCGGGGTACAGGTGCAGATTTTCGAGACGGTCAAAACTAGACAGGTCGGGTGACCAAAAACTTACTATATTTGGAAAATTTTCACAAAAATTATTTTAATTCACATTTCGAAGCTTTATGACATTTTAAACATCATGGCACTGACAGAATTCGGAAAACTGCTAAAAATAGTAACTTTTTTCCATTATGATCATTTCATGGTACAAGGGTGCTCTTTTTGGTTGGGGTCAGAGACCTTACAACCTCCCCAACGTGAAAAATTTGAGATGTCCTCATCTCAAGAATACATCTGGATAAACTCTATGCTAACTACTTAGGTACATATATCCTTTGTCTAAAGTAAAGATATCCTTTGATAATAGAGTAGTCTTTAGCTTGATGCGTCTTATTCTGCTGAACTTTGATGAGATTCTGGTGCTTGATTTATTGCTCACTAGGATTAGCAGTTGCATCATACATTGCTGCTCTCTCATCAGCTTCATCACCCACAGTTGGTTGTCTCACTGCGGCATTAGCGAAAGCTCTACTTCCTTGTCCTATGTTTCCTCTTCCTCGGCCTCCTCTTCCGTTTGGTTGACCTCGCCCGTTGACATTCAGAGGTACATTATTAGCACCGGATGTTTGGGAAATCCTTTTTGGACATCGACTTTTGTAATGTCCATACTCCTGGCAGTCAAAGCATCTTATATTGGGAAACTCGGTAGCTGTCGTGGTAGCTACTACCGGACGATGGTTGTATGCAGGGTTGATTGGTCTGTTACTCCAGTTGTCTGTCCTGGCCCTCTTTGACAAATAGTATTCACTATCTTGGGTAGTCCTCTGAATCTCTTTAGCTAACGGTTTGGCCCTTAGCAAGGCATCTTGCAAAGTTACTGGCCTGAGAGCTTCTAGTCGGTTGTTCAGGGGGTCGATGAGTCCTTGGCAGAACCGTGCTACCTGTTGTTCCAATGTCATCTTAGGAGCATATCTCCGAAGAGTGACAAACTTTGAATAATATTCTTCGACAAAGGAAGTCAGCTGCCGAAGGAAAAAGAACTCGTTCATCTTCAAGGTTTTATAGGCGGGTGGTAAGTAACGCTCCATCACAGCAGCCTTGATGTCTTCCCATGACTGGGAAGATCCCTTGATATCCAAGTCCCTGCAATGTTGTTTCCACCAGATCTTGGCATCACCAGACAAGCGGAACATTGCAAGCATGGTTTGGTTCTCGGGTTGAGTTCTCGCAGCTTCGAAATAGTCATCCATAGCCTCCATCCATACTTCTGCATCTCTTTCCACATTTGCCCCTTCGCCTTTAAAGGTTGGAGGCTGAGCTTGTTTAAGGAGGAGCTTCTTCTCTTGCGCTGCCGAGTAGAGAGCAGCAAGCGGTGCCTATCCAATGGTATAAAACTCATTACTATAGCACTCTTCTCAAATGAACCTAAGCTTTTCCATACTCAAGAAGAAATTTAACTTTTGGGCTTAACCAGCCTACTTAATCTGTACATCTATCACAAAGGATTTTAACCATTCCACCATTTAAATTCCATTGAATACATCCAAAATTGTCCGATAAATAATAGTAAAAACTTTACTCGAGAGCTTTGATCCATACTTATAACTTTATGTGCATCAACAGGCTACCTGCCCGCAACACTAGTCGCACCAACGACTTCTAAAAAAAAAACATCATGTGGAACCCACTGAATCCCGACAAGCTCAACGAGTAAAACTCTTTAACATCACTCAGGAGACAATCCACTAGACAAATCCAATGTCATTATTCTGGGAAACATCATGCTCAAGCTTTGAGTACGAGCTATCCTACAATCCCTTAGTTTTTAAAATTTCAAACAACATCATTTTTCCAGTTCGTAAACCTATAGCTCTGATACCAGGTGTGAGGTCCCCAGCCCGCCGTATCAAACAACGGATCTGATGGTAAACCTGGTGGCCACTAGATCTATTGCGGAAGCAAACAAAATGGTTCAGGATTCGACTAGCGGACGATCTCTCATCACAAAGTGAGTCGAGTTCGAGCCTACTAGCAACGAGATCTAGCTCCACCTCGCAGGGGAAGCGTACTTAACTATCTAGCGATCCTAAGACCCACCTTCCAAGAGGAGAGAAACCCCGAGCGCCTTTTTCCCCATGTTTCAAAGGCACGTACACTCGAGATTTCACCGCTCTAGGGGCAATGAGTATTACTAATATCGAAGTAAGCACAATGGGGACAGAGAGTTCCCGACCAATCGGGACCACCCATCTCGTAGGCATTGGCAACCTGAGCCAAGCCCGCACTTTCCACCCCCACACTCACACTTCCTTGTGTGACCTAATTACTACCACAAAGGTTGTTCAACATAAAGATTTCTTGTTTAATTCCGAATCACATTGTTCGTTAATACAGCCCTTCAACCAGTATTGCAAACAACACCAAAACAGAATTCTAGTAAAAATTCTACTCAAACTTATTCATAAAAGTTCCAATGTTCTGGAGGTACAACATCCCCCCTCCAGCGAGAGTTTACTCCTCCCGTTGTCGCCTAGCTGGCCATACAACTAAGTATGTCCACCGCATAGAAAGCACGACATGGACATTCCCACCGCTTAACCAGCAGACGTGGGTTCCCACCGCTTAACCAGCAGTCGTGGGTATCCACCGCTTAACCAACAGTCGTGGATTCAAGAGCCCTTAACCAGGAACTCTGCCCCTGTGATCAAGAGGGGTTTCATGACTAATTCAACATTGGAAATAGAATGAACATGCCGAGCTAAATTTTCCCTAGCAGACATTCTTTCCTATTGCAAACAGTATTCCCATCAATCAATTCCTTCCTACTTTAGAACTTAATGTACAATGCTTTCAATGTCGAGGTTTCCGTCGGATTTCTCCAGCATGATTGGGGATATGAGCATTCCTAACTAGCGTATGCAATGTTAGTTTAAACAACTTGAATAAAAATATGATCTACCTCTTCCCCTTCTTCATCGATAGCCCGTGAGATGGCCGGTATTTGTTCCTCCATGGGAGCCTTCCCCTTCCCGTTGACATTGCTCGTTCCTGCCTCGCGATCGTGGGCACCACCGAAGCGAGTCCTCTTAACCGGGGCCATTTCTCACTACTTTAAATGATTAGCTTGGAGAAAGAGCTAAGGTTCGCAAGCATCATAACAGTCCAATGGGTAGATTAGTGACATCAATTAATCCCTCCTATATGAGAGTCTAGATTTCTTTCATAAAGCAATCATTAAGGATGGCACATAATCCTATGGGAACCGGCTCTAAGATAATTATTCGGCTTACATGATCAAGAATAATTAGGATTTCACTATTGGATTTACCAGAGAATTGGATTAAGTATGATTAAACTATTTCCTAGCAATTAGATGATGCAGATTTACCCTATGCATATGTGTGAGGAAAAACCAATTCTTAGAGACTTATTGACGGATTAATTTCTCCTTAATTACGTCTTAATGCATAAGAGAAATGAATTCAATTAAGCTACAATGTTAATGAGTGATTACAATAGTGATTCTCTTCAATCTGCACAAATACTAGCTTACCGATTAATTACTATGCTATCTAGAGAGAGAAGATTCTGATAATTATGCTCTAATCATTAATCGAGAGTGAAGAATGGCTGATAATTCAGCTATGGAATGATGATTACATAATAGAGTATGAATAAGGATAATTTAGAGAGTAATTATAGAGAATTACGACTAGGAATAAGCATAATAGACGAGAAATTTAGGCGGTAATGAAAAGGATTTGCAGAAAGCATTAATTAAACCGTGGTTACCGTGATTAAGGGCTGATAATCCTCTCGATTCTGTGATCTAATCGAGCTTCTTGAGGCGAGAATTCGACAGCACCTCCCTCCTTGCTTCTCCTTCAAAAGGTGTGTGTTCCGGCAGCACCTTCCCAGAGTGTGTGTAGGTGTGTGTGTGTGCACTGTGTGTGTGAGCATGTGTGTGTGTGTGTGTGTGTGTGTGTGTGTGTGTGTGTGTGTGTGTGTGTGTGTGTGTGTGTGTGTGTGTGTGTGTGTGTGTGCAGGTCTTTAAATAGGCCTCCTCAAGCTGAAAATCGATATGGGTTGCTAAATGCATCTGGGAGCTTCTCCAGTTAAGCATGGCAAGTCCAGTTCCCTGCCCACCAAGTGTCAAGTTGGCTTGGTTAACTGGTTCTGAGACTGAGTTGTAGGCTTGGCAGCTTCCCCAAGACTCCCACAAAGCAAGAGGGCGCCCCCTAGCTGCTAAAGATGATCTGGAGTGGCCTTGGGACCTGTTCCCACACAGTCCCGGGCCCCAGGTACCTCCTCGGACAATTTTTAGGAAATTTGGTTCTAGGCTAAAACGGGTCATACGAATCGGATTTTGATGCCGTAAATTTCCATACGAAGCTCCAACTAAGGCGTACTGGCCCGAGTACCTGCCATATTTAGCAGCCCGGGGTCCGAAAATGCATTTTTTTCAAATTCGGGGTACAGGTGCAGATTTTCGAGACGGTCAAAACTAGACAGGTCAGGTGACCAAAAACTTACTATATTTGGAAAATTTTCACAAAAATTATTTTAATTCACATTTCGAAGCTTTATGACATTTTAAACATCATGGCACTGACAGAATTCGGAAAACTGCTAAAAATAGTAACTTTTTTCCATTATGATCATTTCATGGTACAAGGGTGCTCTTTTTGGTTGGGGTCAGAGACCTTACACTCCACCCTTTGGTCCTATCTAAATGTAAAACGAGACTCTTGGCAAGCCAAAAATCCCTATCCTCAAGGACTAGTCTCGGTCACCTACCTAAGGTTTTCGTCCCCGACAGCGGCGCCAATGTTGGACGGATACGCCGCGACGGACGTCAGCACAGCGAGAACTCACCTAACAAGATTTGTCAGCTACGGACGAAGCTCGACCCGGAGACGCGTGGAAGTAAGCATAAGGTGTCAACCTACACTTGACCGACTCCTAACTAATTTCTACAGAGGTCTCTACCCAATGTCTAAGTCATAGCCTTTAAGAGTGCATAAGAGGAAACTTCTTACAACGCTTTCTAGAGCCGAACACCCATCAAACAATCTCGAAACACCACAAAACTTGAAGGAGACCCTACAAACACCAATAGGTCGCTCTCCCTAAGGTCTATGAACCAAAACCCCAACCCAAAACACCCGGTGCAAAATCACGTAGGATGTCTGGCCGAAATTTGCAGGTCTTCGTTTCCAAAATCTTAAGTGCCTAATGTGTAGCTCTACTCAATGTGAACGCGTGGATATGCTGCAATGCAAAATCGGACAACGTATGCTCACCGAATCACAAGATGAAGCTCGTAGATGGAGCTCGCAAAACCGGACCGTGCGCGCGCAATGTAGGTATCAACGCATAGCTCTCGTCGGGGGCAACACACTCCACTTCTCCGCACTCGATTCCGACCACCGGTGCACACGTAGCGTCAAGATGAAGTTCACACTCTCTCTCGTACACAGTACGCTCACTCACAGACTTCAAACTCCTTCTTTTAAAAATGACAAAAGGTTTTTCATTAAGGTCAAAAAGTGGTATATATACCTTACAATTCTCAAACCCTAAAGTTCCAAATTAACCAACTACTCAATCTAACTACCAAAACTGGGATACAATCTGGAAACTTCTATTAAGCCCCAATATTTACAAGGTGAAAAATCGGGTTTCCTCAATAAATGAATAATTACAAAAAATGATAATCTTCCAAGTAGTCAGTTTCCGTGGGGTGTGTCCAGCTTCTAACAGTTGCGTCAGAAGATAGCAGACCAGTATCACTCAGAACTTTGCCACCATACATGGGGGACTACGAGGCAAAGTCAGAAATTCGAAGGGTACCTTCTCAAAGAATAGGAGGGTCAAATCAATTGGACACTAAAATTTTGACAGACTTGTTGTCTACTCCGGTCAAGTGTACAATCACATTGGCAGAATTGTGAAAAATTAGGCCAAGCATGTGGGCGGAAGTGGGCAAATGTATTGAAAAATTTGGTATAAGGACGCCTCTTAAGTTCTTCGAAACTGAGCTTAATGACACAGAACCGAAGAGAGTCAACACTAGACTAGTGCCTCTCAACAAAGTTGGAGAGTATTGTGAGGGTGAAGACGGCAACACTACTCTACCAGTCGAGTATAACGGCATAGAGACTAAGGCCATACTTGATAGTGGAGCTGGCATTGCCATTGCTACCAAATTGCTATGGGAAAAATGGGGAAAACCGACAATACGAACAACTAGAATGAAATTGCAACTAGCGGATGGGCACATAGAAAGACCTATAGGATTGCTTGAGTCAATTGTGGTATCTTCATGTGGCATAGAGTATGAACATACATTTGCCATAGTAGATTTCGGCAAGAAAAACAATTATGAAATTATCCTTGGTAGGCCGTTCATGAGGCAACTCAAGATGGTGCAAGATTGGGGGTATGATTATTTGTATCTAAGACATGCTGAAACCACTACACGTGTAAATATGAGGAATCACAGCTACCATGATGTCACGAGAACACCTGTGGAAGATTTTGACTCAGCCACCATTAGTGGATCAGAAGTCCTAGCGTGGTTCGGTAAGAAAAAGGAGATATGGATGTGTGGAGCATCTCAATGTAGTGAATTCGACCACAATGAAAGGACACTAGAGAGGGTATTGGAAGACGATGACTATATATGAGAGCCCTTCCCTGAAAGAGAAGCTCGAACCCCTAGAATGGTCTCAAATTTTGGCTACTTTGGATGTGTGCGTCAATGAAGTCACTCCCACAAAATCTTGTGACGAGAATGGCTACAATATCGTACCATACTACATGTTGAGAGAAAAATTGTGGAGGAAGACGAGAACAAAGGAGACACCGAGAATGCGAGAATCAATCAAACGAAAATGAAACTTGATATTAAGATAGTGGGTTATGTGGACATCCCCACTAAAAACATCAAGTAGGATTGGAGAAGAATTTTATGAATCTTCTGATCAATGTGAAAACAAAGATAATGCCGATGAGACGAGAAGTCGGAAAATACAAAAGAAGATGACCATCGGGATCAAGAAAATGACGTCTTTTACGACTTCTCGAACCAGAGTGCGAGACGCCAAAAAAGATACAAGAGTAGACGACACCATAAAAGTCTACCAACTAGGTTTAGACCTATGCCTGAGTTCAGGAGTAAGACACATTTCCTTATGAACATTCATGCTGTTGATTGTGCTAAGGATAAAGTGTCAGGAAGATTTCTTAAGATTGCTGAAGACCTAGGTTTTAAGGCAAGACTGTTGAAACTTAAGAAAACCAGCAAGGCAAAAAAGAGAGTTGCAAGGGAAATATTAGATGTCTTTGGAGATCCAATTATAACGAAAGTTGAGCGGAAAAAGAAATACAATGATTTGAAACAAAAGCTGAAAAATGTATGGACAACTGAGATAAAAAGTAGCGATGGATTGAACGCTAGTTAGGGGAGTAAAGAGATAGATGTACCTCCTCACTATTGTAAGTACACCATTCAGGAGAGAAAATTGGTGGTCCAGCAACCGATGAGAGAGCCTAAACCCAACGAGTCCTATTATGGACCAAAGAACGCCAAGAAAATAGACCTAGTAGAACAGAGAGAAAGTCCTCGACCTGCTTACATTGCCACTGATCTAAGCCATGAAGAAGAGGACTTACTGATCAAAATGCTTAAAGAATTTCGTGATGTATTTGCCTGGTCATACAAAGATTTGAAGGGGGTGGATCCTACCATTTGTGAACATTCCATCCCTCTGAAGTCGGATGCAAAGCCAAGCAAACAACGCCCGTACACGTACAATGAGACATTCGCCAAAAGGATCAAGGACGAGATAGACAAAGTTATGGATGCTGAATTTATTTATGAGATAGAGCACACTGACTGGGTGTCGCCAATCGTGGTGGTACCTAAGAAAAACGAGAAATTACGGGTGTGTGTGAATCTCAAGAAGGTAAATGCAGCAACAATAAGGGACAACTATCCTCTTCCTATCACAGAACACGTCCTAGAATGAGTAGCAGGCAAGCAGGCCTATAGCTTTATGGATGGATTCTCTAGTTATAACCAATTGGGGGTTAAACTAGAAGATCAGTACAAAACAGTGTTGCAACTGAATGGGACATCAATGAGTTTAGGGTAATGCCATTTGGCTTGAACAATGCTCCATCCACATTTCAGAGATTAATGACACATGCTTTCAAAGAATACTTGCGAATATTTTTGGATATTTACATGGATGACTTGTGTGTCTATTCTCTATTGAGAGAAGACCATATAGATCATCTTAGAAAGGTATTCGAAAAATGCAGAACATATAGGATTTGTCTCAACCCAGAAAAATGTGTATTCATGGTACGGCAAGGCAAGATCCTAGGCCACATAGTATCGGCTAATGGAATTACCACTGATGAAGACAAAGGTAAAGGTGATCATAGAATTGCCAAGACCAAACACTGTACGAGAGGTACAATCATTTATGGGACATTATGGATACTACCGACGTTTTATCTACATGTATGATGTAATAGAAAAACCCTTGTATAGTCTGATCATGATCTTCATATGGACCGACGAATGTGAGGAGTCATTCCAGAAATTAAAAGATGTAATGGTATTTGCACCAATTCTAAAAGCTTCGGATTCGTCAAAGATTTTCCATGTACATGTAGATGCTTCGGCATTTGCAATAGGCTGTATATTAGCACAACCAGGAGAGGGTAATACAGATTTTCCCACTATGCTTGCGGGAAGAATGTATCATCATGGTAACGATGGGATTCTAAGGTTATGTGTAGGCCTAGAGGAGTACGACGCGTATCTAGAGGAGACACATACACAAACAGGGGGTTTCCATCGAGGAAATCAAATAACCTATGAACGATTACGAAGACTTGGAGTGTATTGTCCTGGAATGGCAGGCGATGTAGCTAATTACATCAAGAAATGCAACTTTTGCACAGCCAATACCACTGTGGATTATGCCACATTGTACCAAGTGACGATAGCACCCGCATGGAGTCATGCTATTGTGGAATATTTGACTAATAGGGAGTTGCCAGGATATTGGTCTAAAGCTAAACAAAAGGCTTTACAAATCAAAGCGAATAGGTATACCATCATTAGTGACCAATTGTATAAAAGAGGAACTGATGACTAGTTGAGGATAGTTCCTCATGAAAATGACTACTTTCCATTATTGGAGCAAGCCCATGCAGGCATAGCAGGAGGTCATTTTTCAGCGGAGAGAACTATAAAAATCATTATGATTGCAGGCATATGGTGTCCGACTATGATTCAAGATGCAGCAGAATTCGTGAAAAGGTGTGATGAATGTCAACGCACTAAGGTGCCAGTTAAGAGAGATGACATGCCTTTAAGACCAATGATGAGTGCTCGAGCATTTGCTAAATGGGGATTGGACTTTGTTGGTCCTATTACTCCACCAGCTTATCATTCACAAGCACAATACATCATAGTGGCCACTGATTATATGACCAAATGGGTGGAAGCAAAAGCCACAAAAAAAGCAGATGCAAGAACCACGGCACAATTCCTATATGAATATGTGTTTACACGATATGGCCTACCAATCGAGCTGGTGAGTGATAGAGGGACGCACTTTGTAAATGAAGTTATTGAACATATCTTGAATGAGTTTATGGTAATTCATCACAAATCTGCACCCTACCATCCACAAGACAATGGCCAAGCAGAAGCGACCAACAAAATATTGTGCACAGTTCTTACAAAACTGGTTAGTGAAACAAGGACGGACTGGGATCAAATGCTATATTCAGCATTATGGGCTTATCGAGTTGCATATAAAACAACACTCAATGCTACACCATTTAATATGGTGTATGGGTTAAATGCAATACTGCCTATTGAATTTTTGATTCCAACGCTAAGAGTAGCTAAACGGTTGGACTGGACGGGCCATGAGCTTTCAGAAAGGTTAGATGACCTAGAAAAACTAGACGAGTTACGATTCAATGTGGTAGCAACCACTTTTGCCAAGAAAAGACAACAGAAAGAGTTTTTTGACGAACATGTCAAAAACAAGGACTTTAAAATGGGGGACTATGTCTTGGTATACACCATTAAACAGCATGCCAAGAAATTAAAGAAAAGAGGAATGGGGCCTTATTTGATCCAAGATATCTCGTCTAGCAGAGCAGTAAAACTGTCAACACTAGATGAAGAAGAAATGCCAAATTGGATTAGTGGGTGTCGTTTGAAAAAGTATCATTTACCTCTAACTCCTGGGATGTTGTTTCAATTGCATTATGGCAAAGCCTATAGACAGGAAGAACAATGAGTTCATGACTAGGCACAACAAGAAGCCAAGGAACGCACTGCTAAGCGTAAGCAGTTTATGAGAACAATAAACATGGTCACACCCCTGCTGACTAAAGAATATCTTCTTCCAACAATCCAAACAATCGAGCCGGATATACAAAGCGAAGAACTAGCAAGGAAATCACAGACCTTATGGATCGGGACGAGAACACGTGGTGTAGTCCTTACATAAAAGCATATGCAGGCATAGAACAAGTAGAAACCTATGCATTGCTTGACACTGGGGCGAAATTGAGTGTCATCAGCTTTGAGCTCTTTCAAAAACTTGGACCAATGACACAATTCGCAGAAACACACAAGTTGAAAGTCGCATCGGGTGATGAGGTGACCACTTTGTGGTCTATTATGTTACCAATCACAGTGCAGGGACACACGAACACTCATAAGTTCCATGTGCTGCCACCAAATAGATTAGCAACGCCGTGTATCTTATCCGTGTCGTGGATGAAAGTTAACAAAGTATTCATTGCTTTGGATGCTAATGAAGCACTGTTCAAAAATGACAACTTTTCAGAACCCTTCTTATCCTATGATAAATATGTGTCAATGTGGAGACAGGAATCCGTACATCCGCAACGCACTAATCAACAACAATCAAAGTTTGGATGGCAAGAAATGTATTATCAAAAGCCAACAATCATGCAGGGAACCATGCAAGTGTGGATGCGACGTACAGATCTATCCGAGGTGCGATTTCATCAAGGGCAGAAATATCAAGTTTGGCTCAAGCAAGACAACTTATTTCCTGTAAGGGAGTTGACAGAAGAAAAGACAAAACACCCTACGATAGCAAGGCTTCGAAGAATAATTATTAACAAGGAGAATCCGCCACGGACTATATTGGTATGGCGTCCAAAAGTACCAATTCAGAACAAGCCAACAACACAGATATGGATGCCAACGAAGACCACTGAACAATTGTCTACAATTGCCAATGACAAACTAGACCATACAGCCATCATGCTGAAACAAGTAGCATCAATGACAACAAACACGAATATCTGTGCAAAAAAAGTCAACAAAAAGATATGGAAACGAAAGGATGTTCAACCAGAACATGCAACAAAGAATACAACCATATCGACTTCAGTGGATGCACAAACAAAAGTTCAAAAACCTTGGAAGACCATCAAACAACGAGCAACAGAATTACAACTGAGAAAATATGCCAACCAACTAATATTACCACAGGAAACCTCACCGACGAATGCCAATAAGCGTATCGCTTATACCTTCCTCTTACACTGCATAATTTTTTTCTAAATGCATTGATTGTGCATGCATATAGGGCTACCTTACAAGGCCTGCATTAGCACGAGTTAACACCCATGCACATCACATACCCTTGACGATAACCTGTCGTCCGGGAGGACACCGAACAGGAGGGGGGGAGGCATTCCAAATGCGTGGACTCACGTCTTATATTAGAGGGCAATGTTTGTGATTGATTTTTCAACCAATTTTGTGTTTTATTGTGTGATTTTTGGGAAAAGAATATGCCCTCGTAATTAATCAAAATTGGGGACCAAATGATCATATATGACTCCCTAGGGATGCGTATATACTGCAAAGCGAGTCAAAACTGGCCAAAAAAAATCCATAATTCAGATGGAAACGCAACAGAAGAGACACCCGATTAGACCAAGGTAAAGAAGACACATTAAAAATATGGAGTGCGAAGGTGACATGGCAAAAATGGCCACCGTCATGACGGGACCTCCGAAAGGAGAAATCTGCAAAAATTGTAGAATTGGAGCAAACGAGGTCCAAATCAGAAAATTTGCGAGCCTAAATCGCATCTCGCGAAAAGTTGTGGCCACAGGTAAAAGATGGGAAAATTTCATGTCGGAGCCCCGATCACATATAGGGAGGCTAGGCAAGAAATCTCTTATTTGAGTCATTTTCCATTATGAGAAAGAGAGAGCTCCCTACAGCATCTGAGACTTCCAGGAGCTCATCCATCGTGCACGGTCACCATATCGACATTAGATATGAGAGGTATGCTCGTCAACACTCACTCTAAGTGTTGTTTACTTCAGTTAGTCGCAAAACCTCGCCAGCACCACCATCACAACCTGTGCACACATACTGAAGACCGGTTGTTAGGAAGACCTAGAGGCCACCAAATGGAACCAAAATTGAAAGGCACAATGCCTATAGCTTAGGGAACAAACCTATGACCCCGGACAGCGCAGAAGAAGCATCCCTGAAAACCCTAATTTCACAAGGCCTACAGAAGGGCAGCTGTGACCCAAAGTGATCGCAATGATCCAAAACTCATAGGCAGCAAGCCAATAACGTCGACAAACCAACTGAATGGTTAGACCATGAAAAAGTGAGTCAAAGCTGAGCCTAAAGTCCCTATCTGACAAAAACTGCGCAAAGTGTCACGAAACTCTAACGGGCCGACCAGGTGACCAAATGACACCAAATTTGACAGGGTACATCGTAAGGATGTCAACTACGAGTTGGAATGTTGCCACTCAAGAAGAAGCACTTCCACGAGGACAAACGCCAGCAACAGGCCAGAAAAGCATCCAAATGGTCGTTCTTGATGACGTAAGCACCAAAAGAACAACCGACTGCTCCGACGAAAGGTCAAAAGGAAAGGAAAGTCAGCCTGAGTCATACAATGACCAAAAAGTACGGCGACCATCACCTAAGTGGTCTACTCCGACTCCAAATTTATTAAAACTTAATGAATGTGTCTATGAGAGCCCACTAACACCAGGGGAACTAACAAACTACAAAAAAGAGGGGAAAATAACAACTTAGTGAGTCTATCGCGATAGATCTCTCTCTCTCTCTCTCTCTCTCTCTCTCTCTCTCTCTCTCTCTCTCTCTCTCTCTCTCTCTCTCTCTCTCTCTCTCTCTCTCTCTCTCTCTCTCTCTCTCTCTCTCTCTCTCCAGTGTTCGGGAAAAATGTGTCTCAGCTTAATATCGTGCCATTTTCAATTTCCAAAATGCTGGTTCATGGCAACGGGAAAAGTAGAAATTCCGCCCCATAATAGAGAAAAATAGTCTAAAAACCCAAAAAAGTAGCCTAATTTTCTAAAATTTCCTATTGGAGAATTTAAGGAAAGGAATTTTGTATGTTTGGAAAAATGATTTTTTCTCTGGGTGCCAGCCCTCCATCCGGACTGCACTGAAAAAGGCCCCCCCTTTGTGCTCTCTCTCTCTCTCTCTCTCTCTCTCTCTCTCTCTCTCTCTCTCTCTCTCTCTCTCTCTCTCTCTCTCTCTCTCTCTCTCTCTCTCTCTCTCTCTCTATTCCTTTGTATGTTTGGAAAAATGATTTTTTCTCTGGGTGCCAGCCCTCTATCCAGACTGCACTGAAAAAGGCCCCCCCTTTGTGCTCTCTCTCTCTCTCTCTCTCTCTCTCTCTCTCTCTCTCTCTCTCTCTCTCTCTCTCTCTCTCTCTCTCTCTCTCTCTCTCTCTCTCTCTCTCTCTCTCTCTCTCTCTCTCTCTCTCTCTCTCTCTCTCTCTCTCTCTGCCAGCCCTCTTTCCGGCGTTGAAAAAGGCCCCCCCCTTTGCGCTCTCTCTCTGCAAGCCCTCCGTCCGGCGTTGAAGGCAAGGGGAAAGGAGAAATTTCGCCCCAAAGTAGAGAAAATTAGTCTAAAAACCCAAAAAATGAACCTAATTTTCTAAGATTTCCTCTTGAAAAATTCAAGAAAGGGAATTTTGTATGTTTGGACAAATGATTTTACCTGAACATTGCTAATAGGTCTTGAGTTCAACTCTGCTCATCGGCTACACCTTTAACGTTAAAACTCTCTTCTTCTTTTCTGTGTGTGTGTGTGTGTGTGTCAGTCACTAGTGTTGACCACTGCTTTGAGGCTTGCGCCCAATGTTTGGGAAAAATGTGTCTCAACTTAATATCGTGCCGTTTTCAATTTCAAAAATGTTGGTTGAGGCTTGCGCCCAGTGTTCGGGAAAAATGTGTCTCAACTTAATATCGTGCCGTTTTCAATTTCAAAAATGCCGGTTGAGGGCGAAGGGAAAAGGAGATAGTGTAAAAATTAGAAAAAATAACCTAGTTTTCTAAAATTTCCGCTTGGAAAATTCAAAGAAAGGAATTTTGTATGGTTGCAACTTGCCAGTTCGTTTCTCTCTCTCTCTCTCTCTCTCTCTCTCTCTCTCTCTCTCTCTCTCTCTCTCTCTCTCTCTCTCTCTCTCTCTCTCTCTCTCTCTCTCTCTCTCTCTCTCTCTCTCTCTCTCTCTCTCTCTCTCTCTCTCTCTCTCTCTCTCTCTCTCTCTCTCTCTCTCTCTCTCTCTCTCTCTCAGCATGCGTGGTGGCAGTTCCAGTCGCGGCTGCGGACTTTGACCTGCCTCGAGGCTTGCGCCAGGCAGGTGTGGGGACACGTGGCAAGGGGCGCTCATCACGCTGTTGGCGGCAACAGTCTCTCTCTCTTTCTCGCTCTGAGTGGCGCTGTATGCTGTGATGCCGGGCGCAAGGACACACCAGCCGGAGCAGCATCGGATCATTCTGCTGATGACGCGTGTCAGGGGGGGGGGGGGGGGGGGGGGGGGGGGGGGGGGGGGGGGAGCCGGAATCCCCTCCCCCATTATCTATTAGTATAGACTAGAAGAAGGCAGACAATGGGCCACAGATCAAAAAGAGGGTAATTTGAGCATAACTCCCAGTCTATCGTGATAGACTCAACAGAATACAGCTGGGGCTTGTGATAAAAAACTGGAGTCTACAGTTGCCTTGAGCATGGCATAAGGAGGCTACCCACAAGGTTTGGACCCAAAACAACAAAAGATGAGGGAGATAGACCAACATCTCCTTGGAGGATTTCTGGAAAAATGAATGTTGAGCCAAAGGGAGGTCAATTGACATCCATTTGAGATGAAAATGAAGTCAGATCATGTACAAGCCATGGGAGACTTGAGTGTGAAGTCACATGTGAAAAATACCTCCCCTATGAGAAGATAGTGAGTCTATCGCGATAGACTTAGAAGAGTTTGAAATTGGTCTGATTTTGAAATTGTAACCATATGGAGAGCTTAGATACCCTATGCACATGTACCACACAAAGTTTCAAAGCATTTGGACACCTTCTCCTTCATCAACAACATTAATTTGAAGCCGTCAAAGTCAGACACTGAAAGAACTTGTCTATCTGCTAACATTTTTCACTAACTCATCTTGGGACTAAGAGGGATCAACTAGATGCATGCTTAAGTGATAATCAATTTAGAAAAGAGGTACTATGTTTATACATTAACCATTACTTGTGGATACAGGATCCATGGACGCTACTCCGGGAAAAAGAAAAGGCAAGAACCTGGCAACGGAGGATGCAACACCCTATACAGTTCTACAAAATTCATTAAAGCCAGCAGCCACATGGATACCTGCAGAAGTGCAACAAGCAGCAGCTTTCCAAATCTACCAAGGTTCCTATATGGATGGCAAAGAATATTAGTGGATACAGTAATGATCCCCAAGGAGGCAGAAAACTACCTGAAAAGATTGCCGCAAAGATCATGGCTGAAGAAAGTTGGCTTATGGTACTTTGTTTCACTACCACCAGTGGGGATAGAGTTCAAGAGAGTACAACAACTAATTGAGACTATCCAAGAAGACGGAACTTGTAGGGTTGCAGGCATGGATAATGAGATGATGGAGATTCAGATCACCAGGGAAATCATCAAAGAAGCTTTAAAAGTGTCTAGTCAGGGAGCCAACATAGAGAAAGAAGGAATAATCTCACAATCTACCTGCAAAAATCCAAACTACTATCTTTTGAAATCATAGCAAACCCAGAAGTGAGGGTACTGACACAGGTATACAATCAATGTTTGTTGAGCTACAGCAAGAGACCGCCTAGATACACTACACCACACGGAGTCATCTCAACAACAATGACCTGGGTGAAGGAGTACAAGCGGAAGTGCGACGCGAGAGAGAGTGCGAGAAGAAGAGCACGATGATATGGTGAACTCGCTCTACTGTAATGTGTAGAGCATAGTGAGTTCTTATTAGGTTTTTACAAAAGAATATGTGTACATACCTGGCGGCCCGCCCACTTACCTGGGAGACCACATTAGGCTTTATACCCCAACAACCTCCCACTTAAAGTCCAATGTGGTACTTTAAGTGTGAGAGAAGCTACTATACAAGCTAATATACAAGAGATGTAGAGAAGTGATGTACTACCCTACACCTAACTGCTTGCGAAAATGCGCAAAGCTCTCTGAGGGAAGTCCTTTTGTAAGTAGATCAGCAGGATTTTCTATGGTGTGAACTTTGACAAGCTGAAGTTGCTTATCCTCGAGCATTTCCCTGATGAAATGATACTTCACATCCACATGCTTTGTCTTTGAGTGATAAACTGGATTGCGAGCCAATTGTATAGCACTTTGACTATCACAATATAACAAAGGCATCTCTTCTTTGATTCCCGAATCTGTTACTAGTCGATTAAGCCAAATTGATTCTTTGCATGCCTCTGATGCTGCAACATATTCAGCCTCTGTAGTAGACTGAGTAACACAATCTTGTAATCTAGAACGCCATGATACTGCTCCACCAGCCAATGTAAAAACATACCCTAACGTAGACCTTCAGTTGTCTAAGTCACCTGCATAATCCGAGTCTGTAAAACACTTTACACTTAGCTCCTGACTCCCATAGCATATACGCATACTCTTTGTAGCTTTCAGGTATCTCAATATTCCTTTCACTGCCTCCCAATGTTTCTTTCCTGGGTTTGACATGTATCGACTTACTACTCCCACTGCAAATTCAATGTCTGGGCGAGTAGCAATCATTGCATACATCAAACTACCCACTGCAGACGCATATGGAATCTTATCCATTTTAGCCTGTTCTTCCTCAGACACAGGACGATCTTGTTTGCTAAGTTTCACATATGGTGGCAATGGAACACTCAGTGCCTTTCCCTTCTCCATATTGAAACGTTGCAAAACCTTGTCAATATACTCTGTTTGAGATAACCAAATCAACTTTTTTGATCTGTCTCTCTCAATGCGCATACCAAGTATATGACTTGCCTCACCCATGTCTTTCATGTCAAACGATTTTGCCATCTTTGACTTCAAAGCTGAAATTTCTTCCAAGTGCTTGCCAGTAATCAACATGTCATCCACATACAAAATAAGGATCAGCCAACTGCCATCCTTAGCCTTCTTTGTATATAGACAGTGATCGAACTCACTACGTTTGTAGCCTTGAGAAAGCATAAACTTGTGGAATTTATGGTACCATGCCCTCGGTGATTGTTTTAAGCCATAAAGACTCTTTAACAACTGGCATACCCAATCTTCCTTGCCTTTCTCAACAAACCCTTCTGGCTGCTGCATGTAAATTTCCACATCTAAATCACCATGCAAGAACGCTATCTTGACATCCATTTGGTGCAACACCAAATCTAATATGGAAACCAATGCAAGAAAGCATCTCAATGTAGTCATCTTGACCACCAGAGAGAAGACTTCATCAAAGTCAATACCTTGTTCTTGCTTAAAGCCCTTGGCAACAAGCCTTGCTTTGTACTTTGGCTGACTATCATGAGCGGTGATCTTATACCTATAAACCCATTTACAAGGTAGAGCCTTTTTGCCCTGTGGTAATTTAACTAGCTTCCATGTCCTGTTTTTATGCAGAGCTGTCATCTCTGACTGCATGGCCAATTGCCAATTCCCGGAGTCCTTCATTTCCACTGCTTCCTTGTAACATGAAGGCTCATTGCAATCAGTCAGCATGACATAGTTCATAGATGGAACAAACCTATCAGGAGGTTGTGTGACACGTCCAGATCTACGCACAATAGGTGGCTCAGGCTCAGCCACAACCTGTGGTTCCACTCTATCCTGTCCTTGCTCCTCTTGAGCCCTGACATTTTGTCTTGCATGTGCAGGTCCATCTTCTTGGAAGACAACTCTTCTAATCTCCTCAACCCTCTCTGGTTTAGAATGATATTTGGATTCATTAAAGTGAACATCATTTCTGCGGACAACCTTTCTAGATTCGGGATCCCAAAGTCTGTACCCCATCTCACCAAAATTACCATAGCCTAGAAAGATGCACTTTCTACTCTTTGGCTCAAGGTTGTTCCTAAATTCCTTTGGAACGTGAGTATATGCCTCACAGCCAAAGACTCTGAGATGCTTGTATGAGGGCATTTTGCCTGACCATACCATCTCTGGCACTGAATCCTTCTGCAAAACCTTGCTAGGAGATCTATTTACAAGATGAACAGCTGTTGATACAGCTTCAGCCCAAAACCCATTTGGCAGCTGTGCATTAGACAACATACTTCTGACCTTCTCTTGTATGGTCCTATTCATCCTCTCAGCAACACCATTTTGAGGAGGATTGTAAGGAGCAGTAAGTTCACGTTTTATGCCTTTTGACTCACAAAAGCCCTGAAAGGCCTTTGAAACATACTCTCCACCATTGTCAGTGCGTAAGCATTTAAGCTTCTTGCCACTCTGATTCTCCACAAGTGTCACAAACGTTTTGAAAACACTAAACGCTTCATCCTTGTGCTTGAGAAAGTAAACCCATACTTTCCTCGAGTAATCATCTATAAATGTCATAAAGTAAGAAGCTCCCCCTAGAGATAGGTTAGGCATAGGTCCACACAAATCACTATGAACAAGTGCCAACTGTGTATCTCTTCTACTGCTTCTATGCTTATGTGGCTGCTGTGTTTGCTTACCATACAGACAATGTTCATAGAATTCAAAATCATTAAATGAAAAGCCAGGAAAATAACCAGAACGAGACAAGATTTCCATTCCCTTCTTGGACATATGTCCTAACCGGCTATGCCACAAAGAAATGTTCGGCTGCTCGGTTACATTGATTACATTTTTAGAGACATTTGATACATAAATCATGTAAAGTCCTCCAGACTTTACTCCATGTGCTACTGTCATAGAACCCTTGGATATCTTCCACATGTTCTGTCCAAAAGTGGTGACGTAGCCAGCATCATCAAGTAAACCTGTGCTGATCAAGCTCTTTGTAATTGCGGGAACATGTCTCACATTCTTCAGCGTGAAAGAAGAGCCATTCTGAAACTTCAATTGAACATCTCCAACACCTAAGATCTCACATGTCTGCCCATTGCCTAGCCGAACATGATCTTTAGTGGTCACATAAGAGGTAAACCACTCCTTGTTTGGAGACACATGAAGTGATGCCCCTGAGTCTATAATCCAGTCACTCAGTGCATTTCCATCAGATGTTGTAAGAAGAGCTGAGTCCATTGTATTCTTCAAGAAGTAGATGTCTCCTAACACTAGACTGTCATCCTCTGCAACAGTGTTTGTCACATTTATTTCTTGGATCTTCACTGAGGACTTGTTCTTCTCACCATGGTCTTCAGCTTTCTCTTTGCCTTTTTCTGCTTTCCATTATCTATAGTCTCTTTTCATGTGACCCTTCTTGCCACAATGGTAGCATTCTATATCACTCTTGCCTTTAGCACTGCGGGACTTGCTACGAGACTGATTCCTCTTTCCACCTTTGTACTTTTCTTTGGTCCTTCCCCTGACAACTAAGGCTGTTCCATTGCCTTTGTCCATTGTCTTTCTATTGGTTTCTTCAGTAAGCAGACTTCCTTCTACACCTGCTATGTTCAAGCCATCTGGAGGTGCAGAATTACTCAAAGCTGTGCGAAAAGTGTCCCAACTTTCCGGCAATGTGATCAACAGGAACACAGCTCTAACAGGTTCATCAAACTTGACACCTTGAGCTGACAACTGACTATAGATTGTGTTGAATTCATTCAGATGATTGGACATAGGTGTCCCTTCTTTCATCTTCAAGTCAACAAGTTTCTTAAGCCAGTATACCTGTGAAGCTGCACTCTGCTTCTCATAAAGATCACTCAGCTTTAACCATGCTTGATAAGCCGACATCTCATCTGCTACATTGAAGTAAACGCTTTCTGCCAAAGTCAGCATAATGGTAGAAAGTGCCAATTCATCCATTTCGCTCCATTCATCTTCGTCCATATCTTCTGGTTTTATCCCCTTGAGCTTTATAGGTTTTATCTGCTTCTTTTGTACCAACACGTGCCAAATCTGCTTCTTCCACAATGGGAAATTGGTTCCATCCAGCTTCTTGATATTGTAAAGAGCAGTGTCCTGTGATCCAGCCATAGCTACGCTTCACAATAGTTTACTTTCCTGGGAAAAATTCGGCAGAGTTTCCCCTGTAAACTGACCTCTGAACCAATATCAACCTGTCAAATGAACCAAGAAAGCTTCAGATTCTGCAGAAATTTTGGTAGAGTCTCCTTTGTAAAATGGCTCTGGTGTACTAAAAACAAACCAAAAAAACAGCTCAAAAAACACTCTCTCTGACACTGTAAGCTGCGGGTAAACCTGTTCTGCACCTGTACTGTCCTGTCACTGTCCTATAAGCATAGACTGCGACAATGCCTCAACGGCAGTAAAGCAAAGATGTAATCCCAACTGTCTAACTCACAGTCAATACATCCTAGCTGCCTATCTAAGGGTGCTCGAGGGATCGCTCCAAGACCTGTATCACTGAAAGGATCTCAACATTCGAGAATCCCCCAGCTCAATAAAGCCTCACTCGACCCTCAACAAAGGCTGTAGTAAATCTGACAATACATAGACTTCCCACAAAGTCATACATCCACAAATTTCCCACTGTATGCTGTAACCGCTGCGGCGGTTGTTTGCTGCGTGACTCACAGCCAACAAACCCTCAACAGACATACATCATCTCTGACAATACATCCCATGTGGAAGTACCTGCAATGTGAGGAAGAAATCTGGAATATCAAGCAGCAAACACAAGCTACCTGATGAACTAGTGGATGTCGCCTACAGTCTGTGTGTAGATGCGCCCGTGTCGTATGTGACACGCCTCCAAGAACTGTAAGCCGTCCTTCGATGTGTAGATAGCCACAAATCAACACTCTGGGAGTGTCGATATCCTCAGCACCTGCAGTCGTAGGCCGAAAACCCCAAATTTGCAGAGTCGGATCTGCACCCGTCGAGACCACGTAGTCGAAAATGGCCTACGTAGACCTTTGTCGAAGCCGAACGGTGGCCGAGATGACCTCAGAATGAAATTCTGACAACACCGAGCCCTTTGCACTCCCACGAGATTTGGGGCCGTGTCTTCGCTTGTCGAATTTCACTCCAATCTGAGTTGGTGACTCTAGCCTCCTGCAGTGCTGCCCCGAGCCTCGATCTAAGCTCTGATACCAGTTGAAGGAGTATGAGCGGAAGTGCAACGCGAGAGAGAGTGCGAGAAGAAGAGCACGACGATATGGTGAACTCACTCTACTGTAATGTGTAGATCATAGTGAGTTCTTATTAGGTTTTTACAAAAGAATATGTGTACATACCTGGCGGCCCGCCCACTTACCTGGGCGACCACATTGGGCTTTATACCCCAACACTGGGCTATGGTAATGACACATGATTGCTATATAGATCATGCATCATATCTATTTGAGGAAGTGACAAAGCTACAGTAGGACAAGCCAAATTATATTGCAGGAGGAGAAGTACTCACCATAATGATATACCATGCCATAGGAGCGACAGATCAGCTACCACCTGCTCCTCAACAGAACAACTGGCTAGTACTATGAGAGAATATTGAAGATAGACCACAAAGGCAAGTACCTCCCTCTACTAACACCATTGGAGGACGCAGGCTGGAAAGGGTCACCAGAAGTACAAAGGAGAAGAAGGAAGACAAAGAAGAAGAACCTCCTAAGGCGCCCAAGGTGGCCACAAGGTTGAAGCGCTGTTTAGAGACAGTGCTAGAAGAGCCGCCCGAGACAAAGAAGGGAAAGAAAGAAACTCTACAAGTGCCAGTCAAGGAAACAAAGTCACAGAAAGAGGCAAGGCGAGGAAGACTAATGGAAAGTTTCAGAGCTGAGAGAGCACTAAAAGGGGATCTGAGCGAGTTATGGAAGCCATCACTTGAGGCTATGTCTGGATCATCCGGAAGGATTCAAAGGGATCAATTTGAAGATTATATCAAGAATTTCAAGATCTTAGATGCTACAACGGAGAATATCCCAAATATACCGTTTACAGAAGAAGAGGTTGACGAAGTGAGACGGTAGCTGCTAGAAGAGCAGGAAGGCCAAGAAAGAGAGAGGAAAACACAGGCGGATTGGGATTTCAAAAAGAAGTAATAAACTCCACCATCAAGCCGAGAATCCAGCCCACCACCATCACCACCTCCTCTTAGTTCTCCCCAAACCCAACAAAAAGAGGATTTGAACAAACCTGATGGGCAACAAGACTCCGAAGAAGAGAAGAATAAAGAGGAAGAGCAGAAGGCAGAAGTTGAGACAAAATATGAGAAGCCAGATCCAGAAGAAAGAAACTATAGAATATTTCTTGATCTCCTAGTTGTTGGGTACTCTCGAGAAGAGGCAGCTAATGCAGCTTTTGAGTTGTCGAGCACCAGACCCAAGGAATATATGCAAAGCCCTCGATTAGTGGAGTTGAAGGAGATGGCCACAGATACAGTGGATTTATAGCCAGAAATCAATGATTGGGATGAAGTCATGCAAAAACTCACCGGGCTCAGAGCAAGGTCGATGGCCACTGAGGTTGAAATTGATAATCTCAAAACAAATGAAATTCATATCAAAGCCGAAGTGGACTCGCTGCAAAAGTAGGACCAACAGAATGCAGAGAAACAAACCAAGCTGAAATCCGATCTGGACGCGGCTCTAAAAAGATGCCAAGAGATGGAAAGACAGAATCAGGCAGCAGAACAAAAGCTTCAAAGAGAAGAGGAAGAGTACAAGAAAATCAGCAAATCACTGACAGATGCAGAGAAAGAGAGGGACAATTTGACACTACAGCTTGCTGATGAATCCAAAGAGGTGAAACTTTGAGGAATGCTAAGGAAAAGGCTGAGCTAGAACATGAGGCAAGCTAGGATGAAATGATAGAGCTAAAAGATCAAATGAAAGTAAAAGATCACACCATCCAGAGGCTAAGGGAATCTCCAGCCAGAGTCAGAGCTGCTACCGACTAGCACTACTTCAGAGAATGATCTATATGAAGAAAAGATGAAAGAACTCCAAAAGGAGTTGACACTAGAAAAGAGACAAAGACTGATGCTGGCCGAGGGCTCCCTAGTAATGCAAAACTATCTGGAAGATGAAAACAAGGCCATGAAAGATAAGTTAGAAGCCTTGAACAAGAAGATGGACGAGGACCTAAAGAGATTGAAAACAGAAAATAAAGACACCAAGAAGAAGCTAGAAGAGGTGTAAAAAGCCAATGCAGAATTGAACGACCTCTTAGTGAACATGGGAGATCAAGCTGAGCAGAAAAAGAAAGCATATCAGAAACAGATAGATGAGCTAAAAGGCCAACAGCAGACTGAAGAGCAACACTTGAGCACAGGGCCAGCAGCAGCAATGGAAGGAATTGACATAGAAAATGTGTCAGATCCAGTGGACACCACTATGCAAGAGGACATCCTTGTGGGACCATCGTAAGAACCCCAGGATCTGACACAAGAAGAAGAAGAAAATCTACAAAAGGCAATAGAAGCGGCAAATAAAAGACACGGCCAAAGAAGCAATGGAGTGGGAGCAGAGAGTATTTAGGTCTATGACCATTCAGAAGTTAGATGCCAATATCATTCGGCATGAATGGCTACAACCTTCTCTCCCATACCCTCTTCTAAAGTATGAAGCTACTACAATGAACAAACGGATTAAAGAGGAGCCATTAGTGCCACTATACAAAGCAGATATCTCAAAACCAGAGGGAGTTAAGCTGATTGTGGTTTCTCAGCCAAAGTGGAGAAAGGCATGTCTAGCCAAATACCCACAGTATTTAATTCATCTAGTAGAGGCACCTAAAAGAGTCAGAGACAACCTTAGCTTTTTCCCTCTACCAAGGATGCGGACCTGGAAAGCACAAGAGCTGCTACAGAAAAGCCAACCCACATGGATCAACTACCCAAAGCTGCCAGGCTTGAAGGCAGGCGAGAGAATGAGTGAGCAATACATAGTGAAAACCCTAACGCACACCATTAAATTGTTCACTGGCTCGCCTAACCTCTCTTGCATCATGCTCAGAAAAATCTGTAAAACCCTTCTGGCGGTTTTTGAAATCTTTAAACCTGGACAGGCAACAGACAACATCTTCTTCTTCCAGGACACATATAGATGTGCATATGATCTGTCTACTCAGCCTTCTCATGAGGTGATACATGCCCTTTATCGGTGAATCATGTTTTTGCCCTCGTATCATCTCCAGGTCTTTGAAGAAGCCTTCTACACCGGTTTCATCAATACAGAGATATTCAGCCCTACATTACGGGCCCAGCATGCACGGTACGAGTCTCTTCTAAAGATGCAGGAAAGCCTCCACTAAAGAAGCAGCTCTACTGCCATGTCGGGGACGACATGAACTAGGAGGGGGGGAGTGTTGGAGCCCAACAGTTGTATAAATTCCCTTTGTAATGACTATCAAATTCCCTTTGTAATACCAATGATGTCTACTGTCTTTATCCAATTGTCTGGATTATGTATAGATTTATTAGTTGGCCGGGACGCAATGCGTTTCCATTTGTAATTATGATAAGTAGAACTCAATGAAAACCCCATGTACATTTTGAGCTAAGGTGACTAAAGTATAAAGGTCACCTTAGAACCATTTTTGAATAACATTTGAATCATTAATTCTGTGTCGTACGAGTCTGAGAGAGAGAGAGAGAGAGAGAGAGAGAGAGAGTGATCTTATCCTCTTCGCTACACGCATCTCTCTCACCGGATTCACGAAGCGACCACACCATCGTGGTAGCCTTTTCGAGAGCTACGCGTCCACTCACGCCACGCATTCACATCTTTGAGCTGCTCGCGAGCGATCTTCTCACGAGCTTGTTTTGCTTGTAAGTAGCACAAACGGTGTCTTTTTTCAACAATCAAGTACTTTATGGAACAAGGGTGAGATAAGCTACGCATAGATGTTCATAGACTTAGGTTTCGCATACTTTTAGGCTATGACCTATGAGTCTATCGCGACTGTATTTGAGGTAGTTAGGGTTATAATCTAGTGAGATTGGACTTATAGGTAAGTGTATCCTAGTGAGGGGATGGTGCCTAGCAAGTTTAAAGCGATTCCGAGTTCATTTGATGTGTAAACGGTGTTATGAGCATTTAGGGATAGAGTGGGTTGAAGTTAACAAGGATTAGTGATTGATGCATCATAGAAGTGCGTATGTGTAGGTTGCTCTCAACCTGACAAGCTAATGAGATTGCCTCCGTGAACCTACGGGTTAGTCGTGTCACCGGATAACAAGTATGTTGTCTGTGTAGTGCTTGTGAGCATGAATAGGGGAGTAGTTTTCCCCAAAACATAGGATGAGGTGGAAGGATAGAGGAGATTCTTCACAAAACCCTCAAGGGTTTGGCCTTCAAGAGAGTGAGAGAGCAAGAGCAAAGTTTAATGGAAACCTTGATTTACTTAAGCATAATCTTAAGCATGGCAAGTATGCAAGTATCTTAGCAATGTGTGTAAAATTACAAAGGAGAGGGGGTGTTTATATAGAAATGGTGGGTAGAATATAGTGTATATACTGGGGGGGGGGGGGGGGGGGGGGGGGGGGTAGATGAAAAAGTATAAATACAGTCCCCCACTAAAGTAGAGAGAGAGGGAGGGTGGTTGGGCTCACCTTCAATGTAAGCTAGAGAGAGAATCAGTGGAAAGTTGCAACTTTTGACTCATTCAAGAATTTTACTCTAAATTGAATTCTTCAATCAAAGAATTTTATTTCAATTTGAATTCTTTTAAATTCCTATTGGACCCCAATTCTCTTCTCAATTCCTATTGGACCACCCCAATTCTCTTCTCAATTATTATTGGATCCCAATTCTCTTCTCAATTATTATTGGACCCCAATTCTCTTCTCGATTCTTATTGGACCCCAATTTCTTCTCAATTCCTATTGGACCCCAATTCTCTTCTCAATTCTTATTGGACCCCAAATTCTCTTCTCAATTCTTATTGGACCCTAATTTCTTCTCAAATCCTATCTCTTAACTTTATCTTCCAATCAAGTTAATCCCTTTTTCTATCAGTTCTCGATCTAGATGAGTTCCCACGTGGCTTTTGACGAAGAAGTATAAAAATAATCTTAATCTTTTTGGAAAAAAGATTAAGGTTATTTTTATCCGGAATATCCTCGTCTTTTCATTCTGGAGTAAACTCTCGTTGTCCGCATGACTTCTTTGTCGGTCTTGCTTTTTCTAAATTATTTTCTAGGCTGAAAAAGTTTTGAATGGCTCTAGGGTTTAGGGAGGGACCTTACAAATGTTTATCATTATGTGAATGATTGCTCTCAATGTACAAAAAAACCCACCATACCCCATGCACATTATTCCACATTTCAGCCACACCCCAGTGGAGCAGATACTTGGTTGAGAATATTCCCAAAAGACATGAATAAAAGACAAAAAAGAGCAAGAGAAACTAAGGCAACCAGCTATAGAATGATTGGAAACAAGCTCTATTTAACGAGCGAAAGATCAACAGCTAAGACTCTGCGCCAATGAAGGGGATTATCTTCCTAGTATGGAACAAGCTCATGCAAGTCTAGTAAGGCCCTCACTTCTCTCATGATACCACAACCAAATCCATATTGATGGCAGGAATTTGGTGGCCAACTTTATTTGCTGATTCAAAATAATTTGTTCAACGATGCGATGCATGTCAACGAGAAAATATGCCAACGAGAATGAACAATATGCCATTGCGACCTACGATGGGAGCACACGCATTTGCTGGATGAGGTATAGACTTCATAGGTCCAATACAACCACCAACTTACAAAAATCAGGCACAATATATTATTGTAGCAATAGATTACTTAACCAAGTGGACTGAGGCACGAGCCACCATGAAGAATGATGCTAGAACCACTACTGCATTCCTGTACAAATGCATCTTTACTATAGATACACACTTCCTATTAAGCTTCTAAGGGATCATGGATCGCATTTCCTCGGTGAGGTGATAGAATATCTACTTGATGAGTTCATGGTAATACATTAAAAAATTGCACCCTACCACCGTCAAGCAAATGGTCAAGCGGAACATACAAACAAAATACCAAGCTTTGTACTAACCAAAATTTTTAGTTCACGTAGAACGGACTAGGAAATGCATCTTCACTCTGTCTTATGGGCTTATCTAGTTTCCTTTAAAACGGCTTTGAACAAAACTCCTTTTAATTTGGTCTATGGCCTAATGCAATATTGCAGATGAAATTCTCATTACCCACACTCAGAGTTCAAATTGAGTTGGAATGGAAAGGACATGAGTTGTCAAAACAACTCAAGGACTTAGAACACCTACATGAATAACATTTAGTAGCCATTTCCCACATATACACACTAAAAAGGAAACAAAAACAATTCTTTGACTCGCATTTACTGACTAAAGTTTTCAAACCAGGGGATTTAGTCCTAGTTTACTTGTTGAAACAACATATACCCAAGTTCAAGAAAAAAGGACACGGCCCTTTTGTCATTGAAGATGTTTCACCAAGTGGGGCTATCAAGTTAGCCATAGTAGACAGAGAACTCATGGAAAATTGGATTAGTGGATGTCCGCAAATACAACCTTCCTTTGACTAATGAAATTTTGTAGAGAATGCATGCATCCAAGGAAAGGAAGCTCAAATGACAACAGGTTATGGAGGAGGCTCAAGAAGAAGCTTCGCATTCGAATTCTAAAAAAGAAAGTTGCAAGACAACCTCTTCTCCAAGTTGTGCCACTTAGTACTCTCCACATTCGGCCCTTAGCAGAGGATGAGGTCGAGACTAATGATGAGTGGTTTTATGGTCTTGATATGCAAATCAATGTGAATCCGAACGAGGATTACAAAGTCAAAGATTTAATAGACAAAGGAGCCCGAGTCAATGTAGTCAACTATTCCACTTATTGCAAAGCAACTACTTAACCACTTGAGTCTTGTTGAGCCACGATCAAGGGTTGAAACAAGAGCATCATTCCAACTTTAGAGAAAATAAACTTAAATATTATGGTTCATGGATTCTCTTGCCTGCATACTTTCATATGTATAGCGGATGAACACATGAATGAGCATCTAATATTATGTGTTTCGTGGATGAGAACCTATAGAGAAATTCCAAATTGGGATGCCAAAATTTTGGAGCTCACACTTAAAGGAGAAAAAATAAAAATACCATTTTCATGCATTAAAGAGGAGTAAAAGAGAAGCTCTTGTTGATTTCCAATCAAATTTGCACGAGTCATCAACCACAATTACAACTACAACTCCAATAAAGACGTATGCTACTCCACCAAGGCGGGGAACTGCAAGTTTGGATACCCAAAAGTCAGCTTGTTAATTGACATTAACAAATTTGGGTGCCCAAAAGATTGCTAAATACTTCCAACAACCCTAAGGGAAAATCATCGTATCCATTCTCTTAATAGAAACCACAACTATTGAAGATGAAATGGATGTGGAAACCACATAAAAAATATGCAGCTTAGAGAAAAAGACTGATTGCCCAAAGCAAACAAGTCAGCCTATGGGTATCAAAGATCCCATTGCAACTCAAGCTAACCTCCATCAGGTATAAGTGGGTACCTAAATTCAAACCACCAACCACAATTGGAACCACCGATTTCGGTCATTACATATAAAATAGTGCATTTCGTGCCATAAAAGAACATGCTCAATTGTTACAAGACTTACTCTTTGAGAGAGTTCAATCACAACATACCTCACCATCAGAAACCTTTGAATACAATACTTGAGACCCACCTCTTGCACACCATAGCATGTTTAACAGCATTGACATCAATAGCAATATAGGGCCAATCAGGCCATGCATAGACATGACTTTGTAACCTACATACTACACAACCAGAATACTATGTTGTTCCAGTGGACTAAAGCAAGAAGAGGGGGAGACGATCTAAAAATGGACAGAGCATGTCAATTTGGTAAAGATACGAGCAATGATTTGAAGTAATTGTGTGTTAACAAGTTTAAATAGAAGTTAATGTGTTAAATAAATGATGGATACCATTTTCCATCCTTTTCTCTTACTAATAGACTATGTACAAAACTTCCCTATCATGAATTTTTAAATACTTTGCAGTAGCATACTTTGTATAACATTATTGAATAATTTAAAGATTCCACTCAAAAACAAGAAAAACAATGTGTTAATCTATAGCACGTAATGGCAGGCAATGATGAAGCACATAGATTTGCAACAATATTACCTAAGAAAGATAAATACAACATTGAGAGAGAGAGAGAGAGAGAGAGAGAGAGAGAGAGAGAGAAAGAGAGGGGGCCGCTAAAGAGAACTTAGAAGAAAACGCTAAAGGAAAAATGAAAGAGTAGAGAAACACCTATTTATATGGACACAAAAGGTCTTTTGACTTTCCATCTTCATTTGTCTTTTGACTTTCCACCTTCATTTGTCTTTTCATTTCCTAAACTCATCCTTCACTTATGCACTTAATATGTTTTGAAAGAATTTTTATTTTTTTGAGATTGAGGAGAATCAATTTCTTTATATACATTGAAGGGATTGAATGATTGAAGATTAAGGAACTTAATTGAAAATTTTCCTAGCTTATGGAAATCATGTGAACACAATAATATATTTGTTGAATGGTCATGGGACTATCCTTTTGTTCTACTAGGAGTCTCTACAAGCTACCCTTAGTTTTATACATTGGACCACAAGGATGAGTAGGAACATTATGGAAAATAGAATATATAATCTTGAAGCACTAGAGGTTTCTATCTCTTAGTTTTGACAATGGGTTGAACAAAATAAGGTACTTGCTACAACATTCATGAACCATCCTCTCCATCTTTTTCTTTTAGTGAGAGATTCTATATGAATTTTCACTACAAGAAAATTTTTACTTTGCCGAACATGAATAAATAAAGTATAATTTCTTTAATGGTTGAAGGGACTAGATATCATAGTCTTAAGACACTCAAATACAAACAATCCCTAGTTTTCCACAATCATGTGAATATACTAATGTACCAACTAAGTTGGTCATAAAACCATTCTATCAATCACCTTGTTCTACTAAGAAGATCCACATGTTTTTTAGAATAATTAAATAGATGCGTTGGTTGCACACATAGCCAAGACATATACAATTGTGGCTCCCTTTGGCATCGACTATTTTGTATCTTGTTGAAATCTCTAAGGGTAATATGTTGCAAAAAATGCCATGCTACTTGGTTGCAAGACCATGCTTGAATTGACAAAGTGAGCATGATCATAGGGTCTACCAAAATGCTTGGCTCTTTGATTGTGCTTGAGTTCATGGAGTGAAAATGGTCTAAACATATTTCTTGGACTCATCAAGTTAGATACTCCTAACTCCTAAGACCTTCAATAATTCTTGTAGTGAAGAGTTTGATGGTGTTCAAAGAGTGACCATCCTACCTCTTAGGGTTCAAAAAGTCAACATGGTCAAAAACCATGCTAGCATGTTGGGTTTGAAAAAATAAATAGCATTGTTTGACATTAGACCATGCAAGAATGTTAGGTATCAAGACAATGCTTGACCCAAGTTTGTGCATGATTGCAAAGAGTGCTCTTGATCCTCAATACATTCTAGGATGCTTGGTCCTAGGACCATGTTGCAATTCCTCATTTCACAATGCTCCTACATATTCCTACCATGCTTGACACAAAGATCATTCAAACTAATGAACATGGTCACCACGCCATAGCTTAATTCTTGAATTTTGGGTGTGAAGAGTATAAGCACACACAAGTTTATGTGTTTGCAAGACTAAGCCACCATGTAAGGGATCAATACCCAGCTTATATTATGAGTGTCCACGCAATGCAAAAGTTCTCAAATGGTCTTGAATTCTTAAGACCTTGCTCTCAATATGTTTTTTGCACTACAAAATAGGTATATGTTGGGGGCTCCATCGTTGCAATAGCTTCAATGACCAACATAATTATCAATCCGGAGGGATGAGCTACCCGGCTAGGGCATGGAAACACTCACACGGTTAGTGAGCTAATCATGGAAACACAAATGGTTAACTCAAGAGGTGAGCTTCTTGGCCTATGGAAGAGTTAAGCCACAATGAAGGGCAATCTCCACATCCACTTATCTTCACCTCCAATCAACCCAATCACACACACTACGATTGCAAGACGCACACAACACTAATCCTATTATGCAACACACTAATCGCAAACACACACACATAGATCTATCGAGCACCACACTCCAATCAAATTTACATGCATACATAAGCAAAAGCGGGAAATCACACAAGATTAGAGAGGGATTAACCACTAATTAGTTAAGATCTAGCTAATCTAAGCATCATAGGCAATCATAAAAAGCATGAGAGAGGCATAGTGAAAGAGAATGAATTATTGATTAGTGTTAATCAAGTCTCATGAGCAAGGAGAAGCTCGAGGACTCCATAGCCACACACCTCAAGAGCTCTACCAAAGAGTGCTCTCAACCAATGAGCTTGAGAAACCTAATTTCTTTTACACATTGACTTATATACTTAGGTTAAAAATATGCAATGTTCGGGCACCCAAGGCCTTTAGGGCTCCACCACTTAGTGAATTTGCAACCTAGGCATAGTAATTGGCCTATTCTTTACAACTTGGAACTCCCATTGAGCCTGTAACACATTAAAATATTACAAAGGATTGAAATAAATTGGGAATTTAGAATACATGACCATTTTGGGAAAAGGTGGAAAATGCAACTCCAATCTTTATAACTTCTTCATGTTGATCTTCAATGTGCATCCGTATGTCTTTGGTCTTTAACAGCTTTTGTTAACTGATGTTGACTTAGTTAATATTCCCCCCATCCGATTTTAGTGCCCGTCCTCGGGCACTGTTGAAAGGTGTTCGTGGAGGCAAGGGAAGGTTTTGATTGGTTGTTGATGGGCTGAGACACATTTGTCATTGAATTTGTTGTGATGAGATTCAATTTGTTGCATCATCTTCATAAGTTTGATGTGAGAGAGGATGTTACATTTGTCCGTTGTAATAGCATAATGATGAGACTGATGTTTATTTATGAAAAGTATGTACTAGGGAAGTAGAATGACAAGGTTCTAAATTAAGGTCTAATATCTGGATGACCAAAGGGAAAAACCCAGTAGGAAAAAAGTGCCTTTGGGATACACGCATTATTGGAGTACTTATTAGCATGGGAGATATTAATAAAGTACTCAAGGGATTATTTGCTGATAGATATGGAATTAAAAAGGATGCAAATATGAGAGGGTAGCATGATGGAACATTGGTTTGCCTGTTGTAGTCCACTCAAGGTGCATAGGTGGAAGCAAAAAAGAGTGTCTAATGCATATGTTCAATGATGGGACATCCTATTTATGCATACACAGAAATGCATGGGAAACAATATGTTGTGCAAGAAAAATTTTGAGGGGTTCTTTAGAAAGATGGTGTAGCTATAAAAGCATATGACATGGATTTGCAAGTTGGCACCCCTTTAAGAATGGTTTTCATTGACAAGGATATGTGCTTTCATCTTACTGTGCACTGTGCGTGAGTGTTGGACTCTACGACGCTCCACCAATTGTAAGTTAATAGACTTCAGCTCTTCTGCTCATCTCATCCAGCATGAGCAACACGACTTAGATATGCTCAACTCTTCCAACTTGAGCGTAAGCCTAATAACTACGACTCTTAGCACATAGTTTAATATGACTTGAAGCTTTGGGACCAATGCTTTGCTCATTTTATGGGTCAACAACCCAACTTTGACTATGCCAAAGAGTGTTTTTTGCACCATGGCGACTTGACATTTTACATTCTTGTGCCTACTACAAACATTTCTTCAGGTAAAAGTAAGCTTGAATCCTAAAAAAGAGGATTAGTGAAGGACCAAGTTGGAATTGAAGTTTTCTTTTGCCATACCTGTTTTATCATCTTTGAATCTGCATTTTCATTCATTGGGTTGTCCTTCGTTGACTTTGAAGACTCCATTATCTGTTTGATTCTCCAATTAGGCATGTTGATAGGAAACTTTGATGTTGTTGTATGCCTCTGTTCACTGTCGACATTTTCCATTTGGCTTCTGACTAAGAGCATTGGAAGACTTTGGAATCCAAATCTTTTGATGACCTTTGTATCTCCTTTGTTGACTTTGCTTTGCTCTAGGTTTTGTTGAGTTCTTGAGATCTTCATGCAGGTATGGTGTACTTGCAGTTGGCTTGTGGTTAACTGGTAGCCAAATCTTTGTATAGATTGTGTAAAATCCTTGTCCAAGAGGAAAATTCTTTGAGATCCATCTTTTTTTTGTATCCTCTTGAGATTTGTGGTTGACTTTACCATCTTTCAATGTTACTTTGTTGTATACCTGCTGCGTAGGTATCCTAGGACATTATCAAGATTGATACCTTGTGGGCCTTGCTTCCTTGGAGGGACTTGAAGTTACTTCGTATGCCCTAACCTTCGGTTTTGGCATCCATATCTGTATGTTACCTCCATAGTACTCCTATACCTTAAAGCTCCATTGTGATGCTACCCATCCCATGTGTTTGTCTTTCTGTGGTGACTCCGAGTCTTTAATCCAAACCGGATCATTGACTTTAATTAAACCATTTTGAACAAACAATTGCTTGACTTTCCTTTGAGTACTTTGGCTGAAATATCTTTGCTTTTTTGGGTGTCTCCTTGGAGGTTTCCATTGGGTCAGCACTTGACTTGAAGTTTTGAAGGATGACTTGCTTGAAGAAGCTGATCCATGAGGGTTCTTTGATGTAGAGGCATATACTCTCACACCTTCTTTGCTAGTCGGTGGAGGTTCCACTTTAGCTTTACCTTTGTCTGCAAAATTTTTCTTCGATCCTCGTGACTTTTGCAAGTTTGAATCTAGCATTAATGGTACCTGTAAATGCTTCTTGATATCTCTTGGAAAAGAGAGTATTAGCATTTTATCTTCTTTGCATACCTTGTGTTGGTCTAACCACTAATGTCCAAGGATTACATTTGCAAGAATTTCTTTTGAAGGATTCACCTGCTCTTCATGATCTTGGATGCTAAGGATAGCAACCATTTCTTGTTGACGTGTATGCAAACTCAGCATTGTTTTTCTATCATGTTTGCATGGAGTAATCTCTAGAATGCTATGAATGCTATGAATGGTGTTTTCAACCATATTGCACTTTGCTTCTTTATCCAGTAGAGTGTTGCATCTGACACTTGCTCCTTATGTACTGCTGAGAACTACAACTATTCTCATTGTTGGTTCTCTTGAAGATCTTTGTCCTACTTTTGCCATGGTCTCATCTTGATTTAACTGTGCACCTATGGAGGGTGGCTTAAGACTTTGTTTTCCAGTTTGACTTGCATCAGCTGATTCAACTAGCAATGAGTGATTGATCTTTGGACTTCCTATTTCTTCCTGGTTTTTTGCAATCTCGTTCTTCTTAACTTCTATCTTTGGTGTCATTCTCTGCTCAACAACAACTATTGTGGTTTCTCTTTGCTCTGTTTGATCTGCACTTGACATTGCCTTGTTTGATTTAAGCTCTTCTGCAGTTTTGTCAGATGGAGATGAATCATTTTCAATAAGATCTGCTTTGATATAAATCTCCATTTTAACTGTGGTTGAGGACTTTGTGTTTTCGTTCGTGGGTGACCAGTCTTGGTCTTCATTGTTTGATGTCTGTGATGACTCTGTCATGTTTGAACTTTGTATCTCTAGCATCTCCTGGGCCATTGGCATTCTCATTATGATGTCGTTTGGCATATCCTTTGCTGTGATCACATGGAATTGAGTTGTGATGATTTGTGAACTTACTTCAATGGTGATGGAGATGATTCCCCAGCATTTTGATCGTTTGTTTCCTAATATGCTCACAAATTCACGAGCATCTTCTAGCTGTGGTTGGCCACATCTTTTCCAAGTGCAAAAAAACATGAGGTTCTTATCTAACTGAAAATCCAGCTTTACTTCTCTTGACGGTTTTTCTTTGTGTTCACCAATGACGTTGCACTTGATGATTTTAGGATTTGTGTCTGAATTGACTGCTTTTGTTGTGGCAGTGTCCATTGGTTCAGCTTTGTCTGCATTTTCCTTGCTTTGTTTAGTTGCTTCAGTTGATGTTGACTCGAATGACTATGTTACTGCACTTTTTGTCTGCAACTAATGAGCATTGTCTACTTGCATCTGAGTAACTTTGATCTTAAAAGATCCATTATACTCTTTGGCAGAATCTGTCTCTTCGGAGGAGATTTTGGTGGTGACCTTTGTGTAGCTTTCCGAACTTTAGCTCCATTGACTTTGACTTTTTTGTCACCTGTTCTGGCAACTTGAGGCTTTACATCATCTTCATATAGTCTTTGACTTCAGTTGGACCATCCATAGAGGTTTGTACAAGATCATGATCTTGTTGATATTCATTACCATGTGCATCTTGGTATGCGTATGTGAGCTTGATCACATGTAACTATTTGAACACTATTGGACTTGTCAGCTTTTGACTCTGACTTGTGGAGATCAGCTGAAACTTTTGTCCCTGATGATCTTCATATAAGCATTAGTCTGCAGATTCTGAGGAAACCTCGGTCAATTGGAAACTTCCAACAACCATATGGTCTTTCAATGGTTTTTGCCTTGAAGGGGTCTGTTGGCTAGAGGGTCTAGGGCTTCTAACTAGTGTAGCATTTCCTAGTACATAAGCTGAGCTTGATGTATTTAAAGCTCCCCCCTTCCTAGGGTGATCACTATACCCTGCTTCATTGTATGAGTTCAAAATTGTTTGGCTTTGGTTTAGTCTCACCTTTTGGGACTGTGAAGCTACACTTTGGGTAGCACTGTTGCTGTTTGGCATCTGTAATCCTTCTGCATAGTTTCCTATGTATCTTCGTGAGACATGACAAATTATTCCCGAAGTCAAGCTGTAGATAGCATTATCTTTGCCTTGATATTTTATATCCCATGGGTCTCCTATGATTTGAGCTTCTATGGTTTCAGGACCCAATGCATCATAGATGTTAGACTCTCGTCTATATCTACGACTGTTTTGGTCAAAGTATGTGCTCTTTTGGTCACAACATCGAAGCTTGATTTTTGATGGAGGAGAATTTGGCTCTGAATAGATTTCTGGGTTCACTCAGGTAATATCCTTCAGCTCTAGAGAGGAGTGGCTATAATAGATTCTCTCTTCTAAAATGAACCATCCTTTTTGATCTATCACTGGACGCACTCCTATGAGCTGGCATGTGGGTCGTTCAAACACTGATTGATCCTTTTTGTACAGTTTCCCTTTTTGGTCTACATAGTGTGCATATGAATTATGTGTACCATACAAAGCTAGCATCATTCTCTTTGATGTGTCCCTTAGACTTGTGATGATTGCACACTTGTGTCATTGGATCATTTGCAAATTTAACAGTCTTTTCAACCTTTGGTGATATCTCGATACCTTGACTAAATTCATGCAAGAATTTATTGTTCAAAGAATCAATTTTAAGCTTTCTAGGTGCCTGTGCAACTTAATACTGATTTTGAACTTGGAGTGTTTTTACTGGTGCTTCTATTGGTAATGCAGAATCATCTGATTGCATTAAAAGTGACGAGTTAAATGCACTTACATCGAGATTCGCATTTCCAATATGCTTTGTATCTTGCTTGGTATTTGATGTATGCATGTTGTCTGGATCTCTTGGACAATGTTCAGAAACATGTCCACCTTTATGTCCACAATCTAAGCAATACGCCATGACTGGTAGTATTTCAACTGACTCTATCATGTCAAGCTCATGCTGAGAAGTTTCTGCTTCTATGCTTGCCATGTTGTCAGCGTTTGCTTTTAAAGCACTGAGCATCAAGTTGTAGATTGCTCTGTCTTGACCTTTGTACCGTCTTTGGCTTTGTTCTCCAATTAGATTGGTTTCTATGGGTTGATTTGTTGGATTTTCCATTTCTGGTTCTCGACTATAGATCTGACCACTGTAATCCATGTACAATGACCCTGATTGCATATGCACTAAATGTATGTTTTACGGACTTGTGCAGGTCTCCGGATAAACACTTAGGTTGACTTTTTGAACTTCTATCTGCACCTCATCTTTGAGCTTGCAATACTTGGCACCACTGAACTCAGTGAACATCTGGGAGTTCTTTGAATCTGGCTCTACTCTGATCAATAAGATCTTGGCTTCTGTGCTGCTTTTACTACTCATTGGGTATCTATGGCCTTCTGAATATGTGTACAAGACTTTGTCTCCATTGTAGCCATATAGTTGTAAAATCTGGTCGATTGCAGTTGCACTTGTGCTGCCATTGCTATTGGCTTGTCCTACTGTACTTGAACTCTCGGATCGATTTGAGTCCATGCTGTGACTGGTTTATAAAAACTGTCTCCTATCAGATTTTAGTATCAATTAGTAGAATTTTTACTGCTCATACCAGCTTAATCTGCACTCACATGTGAGTTGTCCCTCTTCGTCCAATTAGAAGCTAATTTGCAATGCAATTGCTTGCACATCCCAATTTCTAAGCATGCAAAATTTGAAAATTTTCCTGCCGCTCAACTGCTCTAAGTTGGTCTTTTTTCTCGCTTTCACCGGCTAATCTCTGGTTCACTTTGCACGGTTTGCTCGGTTTACGGCGGCTGTTCTAGGTTTTTCGCGGTTTGTTCGATGTGCGATACACTACTTCTCGGCTTTCCCGACGTTGCTATTTTTCTCGGCGTTGTTTTTGCTTTTCAACCTCTTTCTGGCTCTTTCTGCCACTTTTTGCGACTTCCTTTTTATTTTTCCTAATTATTTATAAAATTTTGAATTTTCTAATTGTTTTGTATTTTTATGATTATTTTGGAAAAGTTTTGTTTTTTTATAAATTCTTTGAGCTGTTTATAATTTATTGAAATTTTCCCAATCAATTTGGACTTTTTAAGGATTTTTTGTGAATTTTTTACTATTTTTGTAGTTTTTTTCATGTGTTTTTTAATTTTTTGTGATTTTCTGTGTTTTTTTAATTTTCTTTGAGTTTTCTATATTTTTTCTAAAAAAATTATACTTTTTTAAACACTTTTTTTAATAATGAGTTTTCTATTTTTTATAATTTTCTAGCTTTTTTAAAAAAAATTTATTGGGTTTTTGAAACTTTTTATTGTGTTTATGATTTTTAATGGTTTTTTTGTGATTCTTTTTACTAAAACACAAATAAATGAAATGAAAGAGAGAAAAAAAAAAGAAAAATGAAATTGAATTGACATGAAATGAAATTTAAAGGGAAAGAAAATAAAACAAAATGAAATTAAAATGAAATTGAAACAAAATGAAATGAATCAATACAAAAGTCAATGACACAAAAAAAGGCAAAAAGACAAAATGCTCCCCGCAAGCACATTGAGAAGAGGTCCCCCTTTTCTTTTTCTTTGTCTGCTTGTGTTGTGTGTGTAAGGGTGGGTTCACACGCCACGAAGCGCGAGAACGACGACGGAAGCGGAAGAAGAAAGAAGGAGAAAATTATTTTAGCGTCATAGGAACTATCTCAAGAGACCGTAAAGATCTATCCAACGAGGAAATTCCATGCGCCGAAAGGCACGCTCGGAAAAAAAAAAGACGAATTTAGGCCGAAAATTAGCCGAAACACTGAAAATCACTCGAAAATCCAAAAATTCACCATACAATCCCAAAAAATTCCCAAAAGATTCTAGAAACCTTAGAAAATTATTGTTATTCACATCCAAACACTTCTGACAAGCAAAAGCACACCGAAAATAGCAAATTTTTCCGAAAATGCTAATTTCGACAAAATTGTCCACTCGGCCCCCGGAAATAGTAAAACACTCAGAAATTAACCACGGAGGGCACAAATGCGAACAAGATGATGCCTAATTACACACACACAAAATAGCTCGTAAAGATCGTAAAATCAAATTTTTATGGAATTATCCAAAAACTTACAAAAATTATCCAAAAAATTTTATTTGTTTTAAAACAAATTCTCCACACATTGGGGAATAGTGCAGCCAAATAAAACTACAAAAATCACATGGATTCAAATGCCAAACAATTTTATCAACAAAATCAAGACTAGGCAATTAAACCAGCAAAATTATCAACAAATTTAGGTCAAAATTTGACGCAATGAAATGTGTAAATCCCTGTTTTGAGCATCAAAACGCAGAAATTAATCATTACACATGTCAATTATGTGATAAAAATATGAGTCATTAATGCAAATTTAACACTTTTTAAGCACACACACACTAAAAAATTGACAGTTTTTACCAATCTTTAGTTGCGCACATAAAAGGGTTAAATTTGTCAAATTTGCAATATGACTTCACAAATCAATAGTTGGGCATGAGCACAACACAAATCAATCACCACAATTGAAAAATCATAACGCACACATTGACTTTTAGGTGCACAAACATGGACAAAATAATGCACACACCTAAAATTAGGCATACACACACTCAATTAGAATGCACACACACTTGAAATTGACCATCCAAGCATGCAATAAACTCAATTAGGCACCCAATTAGCAACCTACAATCACCAATTAGCAAAAATTGAAACTTGTCAAATCATACGCCACCAAATCTTAAAAATTTCGGCATTACGACGACGTGAAAACGAAAAATCACAAAATTTTCAATCCACATTGCATCAACATAGCATAGCATTACATTGCATCATCATGGTGGGATCTCTACACAATTCTACACATCTCTAGATTCTAGGGAGGTTGAGAATACCACCTTGATTACCTTTTCATTGAAGATCAATTGAATGGTCGAATGCTCCAATCCTTCATAGCAAATTAGTAAGTTAGAAAAAATTAGTTGAATTAGTAAGTGGTTAGTGTGAAATTAGAGTGTGTAAACATACAATTGGCAAGATACGGTGACACGTTCGGGAATTATAAACACATTGCTTCATGCACACACATCCAAAATCCACAAAAACATAAACACACAAGCGAAACTAGTAGTAAAATTAGTGAGGGAACGCATTTGATTATGCCACAATTACACTAGCGTAGGCCATCGTCCCCGGTAGTGGCGCCAAATGTTGGGGGTTACATCGTTGCAATAGCTCCAATGACCAACAAAATTGTCAATATGGAGGGATAAGCTACCCGGTTAGGGCATGGAAACACTCACACGGTTAGTGAGCTAATCGTGGCAACACAAATGATTAGCTCTACAAGGTGAGCTTCTCGGCCTATGGAGGATCTAAGCCACAATGAAGGGCAATCTCCATATCCACTTCTCTTCACCTCTAATCAACCCAATCACACACACTACGATTGCAAGACGCACACAATACTAATCCTATCAGGCAAAACACTAATCGCAAATACACACACATAGATCTATCGAGCACCACACTCCAATCAAACCTACATGCACACACAAGCAAAAGAGGGCAATCACACAAGATTAGAGAGGGATTAACCACTAATTAGTTAAGATCTAGCTAATCTAAGCATCATAGGCAATCATAAGAAGCATGAGAGAGGCACAATGAAAGAGAATGAATTATTGATTAGTGTTAATCAAGTCTCATGAGCAAGGAGAAGCTCAAGGACTCCATAGCCACACACCTCAAGAGCTCTCACCAAAGAGTGCTCTCAACCAGCTTGAGAACCCTAATTTCTTTTACACACTATCTTATATACCTAGGTTAAAAATATGCAATGTTTAGGTGCCCAAGGCCTTTAGGGCTCCACCACTTAGTGAATCTGCAACCTAGGCATAGTAATTGGCCTATTCTTTACAATTTGGAACTCCCATTGAGCCTGTAACACATTAAAATATTACAATGGCTTGAAATAAATCGAGAATTTAGAATACGTGACCATTTTGGGAAAACGTGGAAAATGTGTAACTCCAATCTTTACTGCTTCTTTATGTTGATCTTCAATGTGCATCCGTACGTCTTCTGTCTTTAGTAGCTTTTGTTAATTGACGTTGATTCAGTTAACAGTATAAAACCCATTATAAATTGAATTGGAAACCGTTTTAATAGTGATTATCATATACCCTCTAAAGAGAGGGTTGTATACGTTGACTAGAGAGTCTATTGTAAGCTTAACACTAGTCTTGTCAAAAAATGAGCTACTTTAGTGGATTTTGAATATTTTTGTAATAAAAAAATCACCGAAATTTGTGAGAATTTCAAAATGAAAAACCACTTCAAGGAAACATGCCTTACACATAGTAGAAGTTGAATAAAATCTAGAGCAAAACCTAGTGATGTAGAAGTTTGTAATTAGTAGCCATTATTAAGGTCTAATGTGTTTAACATCACAAAAATTAAGTATTCTATTCCAAGGTTAGGCCAAAGAATCTTGAAACACATTGAAACTACATTGAAAAATAGAAAGACGTGTATGTCATGGGTCTACAAACCTTCTATATTTTTGGGAGAGAAATTAATGACATTTGCCAAAGTAAGGAGAAAAATGCAGTTTTATGTAAAAATTGCTAGCCTACAAAAAATTGAATTTTTATTTTAAATTTTTTTTAATTCAATTTTGTGACAAGCATGAAGCTATGTATGCATCTAAACTGCATGCTCAATAACTTCCTGTGAAGTTTGGTAGTCATTTGCAAAAGATTTTTTTTTTGGCAAAACGCACAATGGTGAGTAAATTATATTGACAATGACAAAAATTTACAACTTCTTGCCATGCTCGTGTTGAACCATGACATCTCTAAGAGGTCATTGATACATTGGCTAATAGGGGAGCCACCTCAGTCAAGATAGGGTCCTTGTCAATGAGACTCTATAACTGCAGCACCAATAAGTGTGTTCCATTCATCAAAGTTCTTTACCTTTCTCGATGGCTAGGATATCCCCTATCTTTTCTTGTATTATCTCTGTAACATGACTGTTTCGACAAACCGTTCTTAGCCTTTTAGACATGTTTGAAGTAGAAAAATCTAGCAACTTCTATTGTAGTGAGAAACTCCTGGCTTTTTAAAAAAATTCCCTCCCAAGAAAAGATCATTCTTATAGAATCCTATCTTCCATGTCCTTTGCGCCCATTGCATATTTTACATGCAAGGACTCTGATTGCAGGGCATTCCTTGAACAGGTGGGAGAGATCTTTGCTAGCCACTCTACATTGAGAGCATCTATTTGGGCCAATCCCTCTGGCTAGAACCTTCACCCCAGTCGGAAAGGCTCCCCACAGTAGTTTCCAAAGAAAGATCTTGATATTGAGTGGCCACTGTGGGCACCATATGCTTGGTGACTAACTTCCATCTTGATTGTGTCCAATTCATGCCCCACTGTTTGTTCAATCGAGAGAACCAATCCTTCAAGGCCATAAGTGTGTGGTGAACTTCTTTAGTTTTAGGCTTTAAAAAAAACATGTCCTTAGGCCATCTCCATCCTTTCCACTCAAACTCAGGCTCACAGCTAGGTAGGCACCAACCCTCTATTTGTTCCAAGGCTATGCTGATCAAAAGACTTTCAGTCCCATCAAGGTTGTACTGGGGCACCATTTGGTCTGTTATTTTCCACTGATTACTGCTATAATCCCACAATTGGCCCAAACACTGAATGCATTTGCTCTTGACTTTCTTGCAGCATTCCTTCAGAACGGGTCCAAGGAAATGCTTCCCACCGTATTAGGAAAAATATGAACCCTAATAAGGCCCTTTAGCTTAAGGGGTGATTAAGCATGGACCAATAGGAAGAGGGTGGTGGCCACAGCTATACCCTCTCAAAAGATAGGGTAGTAGGGGGCATGGGGGCCTTTTTTGTTCCCGTCATTATAGCTTTGTCCCCTAGAAAGAGAGAGAAAGGGGGGGGGGGGGGGGGGGGCTTTCCCTCCATTTTCATGGGTGCCCATAAAGTAACCCAAATTGTTTTTTCCAAATACATGGTCAAAAAACTATTTTCTTTGACCAAAATCTGCATTTCTCAGTAGTACCCTCTATTCTACCTCTTCTCTCTTCTCTTTCTCCTTCTGCCTCCAAGCTTTCCATAGCTGCACCACTTGTCTCCCCCTTTCATCCACACCATCCCTTTGAACTACTTCTTCTCCCGTTGCCCCCCATTGAGCCAGTTCTCCCCCTCGCGCCAAGCTATCCATAGTTGCATCGCAAATGAAATCTTTCCATAGCTGCACAACCTATCTCCCCCTTTCATCCACAACATCCATTTGAACTACTTCTTCTCCCCTTGTTTCTTATTCAACCATTCCTTCTCATTTCATTCCTAAAGAAACATGCCTCTCTCTCTAACACCACAACTCTTCTTCTTATGGTGCTACCATGTCAACCCCCTCCACTTCAAGGAAGCCAAAGGATGAGATAGAGGCGGTTTGCTTGCATAACACTTGGGATTCTGATGGGGAATGCGTGCCACAAGTGTTTTCTAAAGGACCTTGGAACTTCATGCAACTCGGGCCTCATCGAGTTTGAGATCGTGGAAACCTTGACAAACATTGGAAGGGGAGACCTCTTGGTTTCAAGAACCATAGAGTCAATGGCACAGTGGCCATTGTTCAACACGTGTTCTCTTGGCGCTCCATGCACTTGAGCATGGAAGCTCAAGAGATTTCCCAATACATTGTAAGTCGTAAAACATTGTGTTGGTTGCTGATTATAAATGCTTGTTATTTGCTTTTGACTTGATAGTGTTTGGTGTTTTCATAGATATATTTCCATTCGTTTATGTTGGGGAACAACCAATCAAGAGTCTCACAAGAACCTTCAATTCTCTTCATGCAAACACTGGTGTTATGATGCTTCCCAACTCCGCACCTTTGATTCTGCTGCAACAAAGAATCTTCTTCTACTCACACACATATGTAGTACCGGCCTCAAAGGATGGATATGGTAAGATCATTGCCATTGACAAAACTTCATTACTGAGTCTAGATGGCCACAACCCAATGCGTGGTCACTCTTCTCAGTAGGGGAGAAGATGCTTTTTGATATTTGCTCCTCATTAAAATTTGGGAAGGCTTCGAGATTTAGGGCTTAGTTGGCACTGCCCCGTGCAGAGTTTTGTACACTTGTTCAATACATCGCCGTTCATTGTCACACCTACTATGTTTTGTAGCAAGAATGTCATGTATGAAGCACTAAAACTGGTATTTGGAGATAAATGGGAAATGTTTTTGATGCCAGAATAAATGATCGAGGTAATGTATCTCTGTTTTAAATAAAATACACTTGCTTTGCTTAGCATTCAGCACATTAGCTCGTAGCTATTTGAACACTAATTGTAAGTGTTCTATGTGTTCATCTTCAATCTTACTGTAAATGAGAATGTCATCAAGGAAAACCACAACAAATTTTCCAAGATAGGGATGTAAGACACTATCCATGAGTGTCATAAATGTAGCTGGAGAATTGGTTAGGCCAAAAGGCATAACCAAAAATTCAAAATGCCCGAACCGTGTACTAAAGGCAACTTTGGAGATATCTTGCAGTAGGATACGCACCTGGTGGTATCCTGAACGAAGATCTATCTTTGTATAGTATCTTGCCCCATGGAGTTGATCAAACAACTAATCCACTCGAGGCAGAGGATACTTGTTCTTGATGGTTATCGTATTTAATCCGCAATAATCTACGCACATGCGCATAGTACCATCTTTCTTATTTACCAAGAAAGTTGGTGATGCCCAAGGAGAAGTGCTAGGTCTAATGAAACCACGAGCGAGGTAGTCAGTCAACTGACTCTCAACCTCCTTGGCTTCTTTAACACTCATACGATAAGGTGGTTTACTCACCGGTTTAATGCCTCGCAAGACATCTATGCCATGTTGCACATCACATGTAGGGGGTAAACCCGGTGGTAAATCACTTGAGAAAACATTACTGTACTCCATGAGTAAGTGAGTTAGATTTTCCCGTGCAAAAGGAGAAATTAAAGTAGAGTTATCCTGGAATGAAGAATCTTGTAATTCCTATATTGTTTGTTTTACAACAGTTGCACATTGCTCTATAGAATTAAAATTGAGAGCACTTTGCTCGTTAGATTTGTTAACACTTTGTTTATCAGTAGAATTCATTGAACTTTGCATACCATTAGAATTCATTGCACTTTGCATACCATTACTAGAATTCACTGCACTTTGCTCTTGGGAATTCACAATACTTGGAGACAAGAAGTAACACAAAAAGACTTCTTCTATGAAATTTTCTTTTTGCAAAACAGAAAGCTCGGTTGTACATATAAGAGGTGCAGTGGTATATTTTTCTCACTCCAAGAAAAAGCACATGTCTACCATTGGCCATAAAGGATAAGGAGTTGTGCTCATAACTAGTGTGCAATGTGTTTCCTAAACCTTGCAGCCACTCCCGTCCTAAAACTACATCATTAATACGGTCCATGTTCATAACTTGGAAGTCAAGGGTCATCGTATGATCTTGAACAATAAGCTCAACAACTTGAACTATCGTGTCCCATACTTCTTTATCATTCCTAGATATCTGCTCCACCAGGTACTTGTGAGAGCAGGGAGTCTGTGTAAGCTTCAATTTCTTGACTAGCTTATAGTTCAAGTAGATATGAGTTGCACCATCATCCACTAAAATACGAACACGTTGTTCATTAATAGTGCCATGCATGCGAATCAAATCATGGGGGCCAAAGGCGGGCTACCACATTGAAGCATGCACACAACACTTGTGCTTTTCTTCCATATGAAGAACCCTTATAGCACAATATTTAGGAGATGAATCTAATGTGAGACGTTGCACCGTGTGCATGGCCTTTTCTTTTCCTTGCAAAAGAGGACAATCTTTCTTGTTATGTTGGTCCAAAAGACATCTAAAACACAAATTGTGTTTCTTTGCACACTCAAAATCAGCAGTGTTGAGAGACCCACGTGGAGTATCTTGTGAGTGCTTAGGCTTCTTAGCCTCTTGTGGGTGTGGAGACGTAGACTGTCTCTTATTCCTCTTGGAACGTGTGGGAGATGTACCTCGCCATTGGCTCTTAGCCACATTGCTCTTAGCAAAAGTATTCTTAGAGTAGGGAGCATTTCCTTTTCTCTCTTGGTCATCATCATATCTTTGGGCATGACTGATGGATTCTTCCAAAGTTTTTGGATGTTGGGTCTTGACATGAAGACGATAGTCTTTGTCAAGACCCCTATTAAAACCCCGTATCTTTTGGAATTCATCTAGACCTTCTAGTTTTAATATGATTTCCTGATACTTCAAAAGGTACTGTATGAGAGAGAGACCATACATGCGGCATGCATCCCATGCTAACCAATTCTTATCTTCTTCGTTGGAGTCCAAAAACTCTTTGGAGAAAGAAGCTTGAAACGCAGCCCAATATGGAAGACGAGCGCATCTATTGGAAATGTCATCCATCACTTATATGCCTTTCCTTTAAGAGATAGACTTGTTTCCACAGTCGTCTTTATATCCGGGGTGTGTCTCAATCTATGAATATCACTCCATTTGTGTAAGAACATATTGATCACATCCTTGTTGTGATCACACTCTTCCCCGTGAAACTCAGGAATGGTGATATTATTAAGTAATGCATTGCTACCTTCTGCATCTTCTACAGCACTTGTCTCTTGGACTCCTTGAGTCATGCGAGCTTCGTTCCCTTGAACCATGCCACTTGTGGCTCCTTGAGTTGTCTGTGAATTCATAAATTTCACAAGTAACTCCGTAAGATTGGTAACATTTGCATTAGGTGTAGAGAGGTTGCATTCAGGTACGCTTTGGCGATTTTCCAAAGTCTTGAAAGCAACCATATCTACAAGGCCATGATCTCCTAGATCATTGTTATCATGCATATTAGTGTCAGCCTCACCCGTGGTGCCCTAATTTTGATCAACGTGCTCAAAATCATTTAAATGTGTGTAGGTGGGATATCCTCACTTGCCATGGTAAACACACACTAATGTAAAGAGAGAAAAAAAATGACAACTTGTACCTCGTGAAAATGAAGTCTTTGTGTTTTGTATGCTCCGCGATTTGTGTTGCATGCAAACCTCGCCTTCTGGGAATTTGAGTGCTTCCCTTGTCGTTCGTTGTAAGAACACCTTTGTTGGTTCTTCACAGAAACTCGTCGTTTTTGTGAAGGCTTTTCTTCACTTTGAAGCTACCTCCATAAGAAAAAAAAGAATTTTTGGAGGAAAACTTGCCTTCCTCCATGAAGTGAAAAGGAAGGGTGAAGCTACTTCCTTGAAGTTTGAAGCTTTCCCTTTCTTTCTAGTTTTCCTTTCAACACAAGTATGCTATCTTTTCTTGTTATACACAACAAGGGTCAATAGTTTGATGGTAAAGTGTTGGCCTCTTACCCTCATGGGGTGAGTTCAACCCTCCTTCATGCAAGGGTTAAGCAGGCCTTCCTACGCTCGTAGCCAATGGCACCAACGGAAGCCTTCTGAGCCTCGATGCCATCGAGTTGCCGATCGAGTTTGCCTTGGTCGTGCGCCTTGGTCATGCGTTGTGGAGCGGTCACGATCGGCTCATGTTGTCTGTGCACATGCTGCACAAGGAAAGCGTGCCTATCTTTTTGTGCTGCACAATGAAGATGTCACTGTCTGCGGAACATGGGAGAGAAGCAAACGTCGCACGCACATGCAACCCGCTTGTTGTGTCCTCCCAAAAATAGAACGTCGCACACACATGCAACCTGCGGAATGTGGGAGAGAAGCAGAACGTCGCACGCACATGCAACCCGCTTGTTGTGTCCTCCCAAAAATAGAACGTCGCACACACATGCAACCTGCGGAACGTGGGAGAGAAGCAGAACGTCGCACGCACATGCAACCCGCTTTTTGCCTCCTCCAAAAAATAGCTCGGATACCAATGAAAGGGTGGTGGTAATGCGTGTGCTAGTCTTCACCCAACCGTGCTATCTTATAACCTCCCCTAGCATACACACTGTCCAGATGTGCCGATGGCCTTACCCATAGGACCCATGTCCCTACAGGTACCTATTTTTGCAGGGACCGTGACGGGGTGGGGGTGTATATAAAGGGAAGGGGGCTTCTTATTTTTGCGTCAACACTTGAGAGAGAGAGAGAGAGAGAGAGAGAGAGAGAGAGAGAGAGAGAGAGGGAGAGAGAGATCACCATGGTAGCACATGCTAGTGCATCCTCCTCCCATGCAGCATCAACGTCAAAAGAGCCACACACCCCCTTTTGCGGTTTCTTCATTTCTTAGAGGACACCAAATATGTTGGACACAATGACCTTCACAGCTTCTTTACCCCCTAATGGATTTACAAAAAACCATGCAAGTCCATAATGACACTTTTCACAACACCATAGAATATATGCATGCGTAGATACTCAAGTATGCTATGAACTTTGAAGACAATGTCATGCTGTGGTTGCCATGTGATCTTCTTTGCTACATCCACAAGGGCGACACTACATTTTCAAAGAGACTAGCCCACTTTGAGGCGATTGCAAAAGAGGTGAACCAATTCTACCAAGTAAAAAAGGAAGGTGCACACTCCTTCAAGGAGCACAAAATTGGGAGATCTTTGTTGTCCAACATTGCCACTCTCTTCTTCCTTGTCAATGTGGAGCCATCCTTGGAGGAGATAATGATCTTGCATTTGGTAGTGGGTGGGGTGCTACCGGATCATAAAGATCTAAAGGCCATCCCTATAGATGCCCAAAGTGAGCAAAGACCGCAAGCTGCCGAATATCCCCACGGCTTGGAAGAAGCAGTTGCAGTGAGAGAGAAGATTGTTGGCACCTCCAAGGTGCCTGACCCTGAGAGCCGTGACCCTGCTGCAATTCCCAAAGTGGAGATTATCCATCTCAGTAGCATAATTATAGAAGATGAAGAGTATTTATTCTTACATGATGTAGAAAAGGCTTTTGGTGTCTGACTAGATGAGTGTCGTAGCCTCATATGCACCAAGATGGAGTTTCCCCTTGATCCTACACCATAAGCTATAGATGACAAGCTGCTTACATTGGGGAACTCTGTTACTAACACAATTGCACTAGTGATAGAGGATATTCTCGCTGCACAGTAGAATGAAGTCAGGAATGAGGAGTTCATTGCCACACAAGCCAGGGTTGTTGCCAACCAAACTCCTATCTGCCCCGATTTGCCTAGTTCGTGGAGCCCCCACAAGGTTGATGAGAGAAAATCCTCATTCAAACTTGAAGCCACACCAACTATGGATGAGGAGGATAAGAAACAAGAGGTAATACTAAGCATCTTCTACGTTGATAATTCAGCCTTTCTTCTTTTCTTTTGGTTAATTACAATTTTGCAGGGTGTTTTGGACATGGACTTGTGGGCTAACCAGAAGAGGGGAGAGCCCATGGTGTTTGGGCCTCAGGTAGCCCTAGCACACTACATTGGCAAACTACCAATGCAGAATGTGTGCATCATACACAAGGATTTCTCCCCAAACGGCCATTTGGTTTTGTGGGTGCTTAAGACCGCAAGTAAACTCCTATTCTTAGCCACCATCCCTCAAAGAGCCCATGTAAATATTCTCGTGAAATAGTCACTTGCAGTTGCCACTTTTGGCATTGGCTTTAGCGGCAAGGTCGTGACACACATAGCTCTTTGTCAAGCCCTAGGGGTTGACAGGGCCCAAGCTATAGCTGCTTCTGTACTTACATCCATTCTACCCATCGCTATAGAACACCGTAGAGAGATCGCAAAGCGCTTCCTATCAAAAGATAGTTAAGCCGGATGTACAAGATGTTGAATGAAAATTATCTCTCTTGTCCATGATCTTTTGCAAAATTCAATTTACTGATTTAATCATGTTCAGTGACAAGGAAAAATGTGAAATTCTACCCATTTGTAATATGTATTACCTATTTGAATGTTGATTTTTTACTTTGGAAATAATTTTTCCAAAGAATAGGATATAAATTGTGTGTTTGTACTAGTTGTGCTCTATAAGTGACATATTGTGCATTTTTGTATGTGTCCACAAGCCAGCAAGAATGCGCCCTGCAGGCTTGCTGTCTGGCCAAGTATCGCTGCCTTGTGGACATAATTAATTTATATGGGTTTGCAATATTCTGGCATATAGAGAGAAAAACTTTTACTGAGTGGACAATTTCAAGCCAGCCAAAAAATTTATTTAGCTCTAATTTTGCCATCATCTAACATTAGGAAAAGTATGAACCCTCTAGGGGCCCTTTGGGATTAAGGTTAATTAGAGGCCAGCCAATGAGAAGAGGGTGGTGGACACACTCTATGCCCTCAAAAATGTAGGGACACAAAGTAGTCTTGCACTTCTTAAATGGGCTCTTACCTAGTGAGAAGGTGGGGTGGGGGGGGGCATATGGAACCTCCAACTTCCCTCCTTTTTTATCCGGTTTTGAAAAAATCCCAAAAATTTGGAATTTTTCAAAATTTTCAAAACTCAAATTTCATCTTCTTAAAACCCCCCTAAAACTATTTTATGGTCAAAAAGTCAAAACGTGCACCCAAAAACCCTAAAATTCAATTTTTAAAAAAAACTTTTGAAAAATCTTTTTCTGCTATCCAGAGCTCCCCCAAAAGTAGTTCTTGGGCAAAAAGTGATTTTCTCTCTCTAGAACCCCTTTTCCAACCCCTCCTCGGTTGCAACCATCACACTCATCCTCTACTCCAACACTCTCTCTCTACACCATCTCCATTGCTGCAGCAAGGAAGATCCTCTTTCCTCCCCTACCACCTTCCATTGCCACACCAAGCAAGTGTTATCCACCCTCTCCTCCCATTTCCACACCAAGCAAGGGTTATCCACCTTCTCCTCCCATTGCCACAAGGGTTAACCACCTTCTCATATCACTTTATCCCACCTACATTGTAGCAACAAGCAAGGTCCTTCTCCTGCTCCTAGTTTTCTTTGCTCAACAATGGCCAACTCTACTTCGCAAAGGCGGCCAAAGGATGAGGTCACAGCACTTGCATGCCACAACACTAGAGGTGTAGATCATGAGTGGGTGCCACAAGAGTTCACCAAAGGTGCTTGGGTATACATGCAACCATCTGCTATTGGCCCTCATCATGTGCGGAATCATGCAAACTTGGATCTTCATTGGAAAGCTCCTTGGCTTCAAGAACCGCAAAGACAAGGTGAGCGTAGCCATTGTGCAACATGTTTTCTCAATGTCAACCATGCATTTGTAACAACCACCTCGATCTCCAACACATTGTAAGTACATGTTTTGAGAATACAAAGCTAGGTGTGAAATCACAATGTAATGTTATTATCGATCATACTTATCATGCATTTATAGTCATATTTCCATCCACGTTGGTGGAGGAGCAGCCACTACATAGTCTCTTCGGCACATTCAATGCTATACATGCAGATATTGGAGCAATAATGTTCCCACATCTTTGCCCAACCAAACTGGTTCAAAGAAGGATTTTCTTCTATTCTCACTCCTATATTATCCCTACTTCTACACAAGCGTTTGGAACACTTGAACCCATCAAAGTAACTTCCTTATTAAGTATGGAGTGGCCGGTGCCAGATTTGTGGTCGGTAGCATCTTTCAAGCAAAAGATGATAATGGATGTCCAAAACTCTTTGAAACACTCTGAAGCTTTTAGGTCTGTGGGCTTGAGTTGGTGTTTGCCTATTCATTGTTTTGTGCACATTTTTAAAAGAGTTTGGATTTGTGGAGACTACCACAATGCTTGTATGTAAAGATGCGCATTACGAGAAATTAGGAAGGCTTTTAGAAGAGGACTGGGGTTTTGTGGAGGGCATGCACAACGGGGACCGGTACCGTTGTAAGGTTGGAGCTTCAAGTATTGGAATGCGCTATTTGAAATCCTGCACCTCCTTGTACATACGATTTCACTATGATCGTTGGATCTGCAAGCTTGGAGTGTGGACTCCCTTACAGAGTGTAGACGGCCGGCACTATTGCAAGCTTTGACATTGCAGTGAAGATGCCCAACGATGTTTTGGAGGCAATCCAAGTGAACAAGCATTGGACTCTCAGTAATGTTCGAGAACATTTGGTTATTATGGGTTTTGAGGCCCTTCAACAAGCACAATTTTGTTTACAAGGTCATAAAGTGAGAATCCTTCCACCACATTTTCAATACATCATGTTTTGTCGATCATTGGATGCTTATTGTAATGAATGTCCTCAGATTGGGAAGAGAATGGAAGACAAATTGAAGGTCAAGGAGGATTGGGGGATGGATGGAACTATGCTATCGATCTTATAACTTTGTAACTCTTGCAATTTTCAAACTGATCCCCACTGTAATCAACATGATTTGCTTTGGCAAATCATGCCTTTGAATATAATTTTTTGCATTGGGATGAGAAATCATTTTTTGGTGAAAGTGCCTTTTTTTTAATGTCTTAAAAAAAGGGTCCATTATAAAAGGGGGGCAACCTAATTCATTCACTATTTTCACTTTTGCAACTCTTGAGCTCCTCCACTCTCTATCTACACCCCAGGCTAGACATGGATGCTTCCACAGCCTCTGCATCTGCAGCCACATCCACCCCTTTGTCACACTTCATCCTCTTCCTCGAGGACACCAAATACAAAGGGAAGTTGGACCTCCACACCTTTTTTACTCGTCTCTCTGACCTTGACGCCACAGTTGCCCTTCACATAAATGCATTTGCCGAGATTTTTGCGTTCATGGAGGAGCACATCATAAAATATTATGTATCTATCCCCCCCACATGCAGGGATCTGGGTGCCTTGCGATCTTTTGCGCTATATACACAAAGGTGATCACCCATTCTCTAAGTGGTTGCAACGATTCCGAGAAATTGCAACCGATGCAGGCCATTACTTGGACGAGCAAGCCCCAGGGGTGTCAGCGCTCAAGAAGCACAAGTTGGGGGTGGAGTACCTTTCTCGGCTCGCAACATTTATCTTCTTGGTGAGCGAGGAACCTGATTTGGAGGAGCTCCACTTACCACACCTTCAGGTTGGGTCCTTTATCAAGGACACCAAGGAGCAGCAGGTTATCTCCATGAACCCTGTAGCGGAAGGAAAGGCACACAGGCTCGAGTACCCTAGGGATCTTGAGGAAGTGGTTGAGAAATACATAGTTGCGGCTGGCCCTAGTGACACTCCAATGCCATTACCACTGACGGATGTGGCTATCCCAGAGGTAGAAATCAGCCGCTTCTCCTCAGTGTTAGTGGATGGGGAGGAGTATGTGTTCCTGCATGATTTCGAGAAAGCATTTGGCCTACGCATGGATGAATGCTTGAGCGTGCTATGCAACAGCACCAAATGTCCCTTAGACAATATGCCAGATGCCCTAGAAAGCAAGCTCTTGCCAGATGGGGACTCTGTTGCTGACACTATTGCAGTTGTATGTGCGGAGGTCCTGGCAACAGAGCAGTTGCACGTGGCTGATGAAGAATTCCAAGCCATGCAAACCAAGGTTGAGGCTGCTAGGATGCCTATGCCATTATGCAACTTCCCATCTGATGATCCAAAGCTCGTATCTGTGGTGCATGGGAGCATTGACTTGGATGCAAAGGGCAACAGGGAGGAGGACGACAAGGAGCAGGAGGTAAACTGTATCCTAATTTTCATGTTACTATTTTATCCTTCATTGTCTTTTTTCTCAACCTTCATCGGTTTATGACAGGATGTCGTGGAGGTTGATGATTTTGCTGCAAGGACAGGTGGCAAGCGGACAAGCTTTGGACCTCAAGCTTCCCTTGCGCATTACCTAGGACAACTCCCCCCTGGCGATGTGGACATTATCCATAATGAATTTACTCCCCAAGCCCATTTTATGACTTGGTCATTAAAAGCTTTGAGCAAGTTTTTGTGTTTGAGCACCATTGCTCAAACTGCGCATCAAGTGTTCCTAGTGCGTAGATCCCTTGTATGCACATCGTTTGGCACTGGCTTTCGTGGTAAAGTGCTTGCCCAGATAGGGATACATGCTTCCATTGGCTCAACTGACCCAAAGGCCATAGCGTAGTCCCTCTTGACTGGGGAGTTGCCTTACGCGCAAAATAGGCGCCAGGAAATGGTCAAAAGAATTATGAACTCCTCAGATACATGATGTAACATCACCGTTTTGGAAGTAATAAAAAATATTTGAAATTGTCTCTCTATCTTGCAAATTCTTTTGAATGTGATTTGTCAATATTGAAAATTGTTTCAATTGGTGATATGAAAATTGTTTTGATTGGTGACTTTGTAATTTCAAGTTCTATATGTAATTTCAGTCAATTTCAGTAAATTTAGGTATTTTATGTTCCCTAGGGGGTAGATAAGCCTACCAAGGGCCAAAAAAAGCCTGGCCACAAGGGCCCGCAAATGGCCCATCCATCAGTTTTGGATGGGCCATTTGCGCGCCCTTGTGGCCAGGCTTTTTTTTGCCCCTGGTAGGCTTATCTACCCCCTAGGATACTTACAAAGCACAAATTTATTGAAATGAATTGGTTTTGCATCATTAATTTAGATGCACCCTTTTTATGGAAATTCTAGCATATGTTCACACTCAAGGACACTAGAAAAGGTGAAATCAATTATGAAATGAAGTTTCCAGCACACTATCAGCTGCTTTAGCTCTACCTAGTACACCCCTGCACCAAAAAGTCCAATTGCATTGGACATTTGAAAAATCCAAATTAATGTTGCATAGACACTTGGTTTCACAATATGTTATCTTTTTTTTATATCCTATAGGGAATTCAAAGCTTGAAATGGCCAAAAAAGGGTGTCCACAAGGATCCATGTAAAATAATATTGCAAAACCAATAGGTTTTAGTAAATTTGTGCTTTTTAAGTACCTTTGGGGGTAGATAAGCCTACAGGGGCAAAAAAAAGCTGGCCACAAGGACACGCAAATGGACCATCCAAAACTGATGGATGAGCCATTTGCGCGCCCTTGTGGCCAGGATTTTTTTTGCCCCTTGTAGGCTTATCTACCCCCAAGGGTACTTAAAAAGCACAAATTTACTGAAATTGACTGAAATTACATACAGAACTTGAAATTACAAAGTCATTTCATTACAAAGATAATAGACACAGTAGACACAATTGTTGATCATATTGTCATTGGAAAGTCAAATCATTACAAAGATAAGGGTGTTCAATACAAAAAGAGGGGTAACTTCAGCTAATGCTCGAAGTCTCATCGCAATCGACGTGCAAGCTGCATATCTTTTGTTGTATTGTCACTCAGTTTGCATGAATGGCGCATAGGTTGGTATCTTCCAACACCGAAATGATGTGGGCCTCTGCAGCTTCTTGAATAGCCTCTAGCACTATTGCTTGCATTCTATACTGATTTCGATAGCTTTGAAGCACCTCCTTCACAGTGCAAGCAAAGGGGGCGCGTCGAATCAAAAGCTCCGTCGTTTCTGGTAGTGGTGGATTTCTGCAAATGCCCTTGCTATTTTTCGACGCCGCTACGGTTGTCATGGGGGTACTTGCACATTTGCTGGCGGGCGGCGTTTAGGCTTCTTGAAAAACTTAGACTTGTGCCTATTTACATGCTTAGGGGCTGGTTTTGCAGCCTCTTCTGATTCTTCCTCTTCCCTTGGCTGCCGATCTTGTCGTGTGGGGAGAGCTCCTTGGCCTCGAGGAAATGTCTTCCCCCCCGGCCACCCGGTGTGTGCGTGGTATTTTATCTCGCAACCATGGTGGCTCACTCTCTGATTCAGTGTCTGTATGGACCACCTGAGTCCTGGATGGTCCTCCTTGTGATTGGTGGCGCGACGGCTACTCCCTATTGGACTCTATTGTTTGCTGGCCCTCTTCTTCTCTCCAGCGCTGGGAACGTTGCTTCATTCTCTTTCTAGGTGTTATATCTTGAGGAGGTGGAGATTCAACAGTCCTCGATGACTCACGTGCCCTACCACCATGCCCACTACCAGAAGAGTTCTTGGAACGGTCAGGTGTTCGTGGCCGTTTTCTTGTGCCTTTAAGCCATGACGGCTTCTCACATCCTTGGAGGGTGTTTTTGTTGGCAGGCGGATGCTCTTTCACGGTTTGTTTGGTGCGCGCCATTTCGTTGGTAAGAGCTCACCTGTTCTTAAGAAATGAGTGGTTTATGAGAGCATGCAATATTTATAAGGGCCCATTTAAAAAGGGCCCTGTTCACACTAATTTTTTTTTTAAACGTATTATTTTTTAAATAAACACGTCGCTAAGAGTTGGACCCTGCGTTCACGTTTACTGACTCGCGCTGTCATGAGTTTTTTGGAGCAAGGGATTGCACATATGTACATACACATGCATGGTGCATCGAATAAAGGATTGCCCATTTTCCAGAGCCAGGTGGTTACGTGGGGCCCACATGTGTACAGGTAGGACAGCATGTGCATAGTGCATCGATTTTCATCGTTACCAGTACCAGTGTGTTTTTTCTACAATAATGAGGAGTTTCTAGCACGTAAAACTTCTCGAGGAAGCTATCCACGGGCTGATGACATGAGGTAAGCAGGTGCGTCAGATGGCATCTAGTGGCGTCAGGAGGCCGAATGGGGTCAATAGTTGCACGTGGATAAGGACGGACACAACGTGGGTGTTTTCTTGTGATAATTATGCAGAAAGTTCATCATGAGTACCATATTTTGGGTCCACTTCACGTGGTGGCGGGATGCATTATTGAAAAAAGTCGAGTGCCAGGTGTGCGTATAGATGCAGCAGGGTGACAACTATGCACTGTGAGGTCAGTTTTTGGCATGTTCGAGGTTCGTTTGAGGTCATCTAAAAGGCCAAGGGTGCCCAAATAATAAAGCTAAGTGTGGGAACTGAAAAAACAAAGAGAAGACCAGAAAAAACATGGAGAGAAGAGGAGGAACAGCCGCAACTGTGTTTTTGGGGTTTTTGGAGCCTGTTTTGGCCGAAACTGCTCATCCAAGGTCGGATTTGAGCACTTTGACATTATAGACCGGGGTTTTAGGCCATTCCGAACGCGATGAAGGTATCCATTTTTCCAAATTCCTCACTGTTTTTCTGCTGTTTTGGCTATGTAAGTTTCTCCTATGAGCGAAGCTTCTGCTCCAATTTGTGATTGTATCTGGTACATTTTACCCATATTGTGTGAGCTATTTGCTCCATTGGTGTTGGCCCAAGCTCTATTGTATCTAAACGTAAAGAATTCTCCTCTTTTGAGCTGATTTTTTGGGTGTGTGTGTGTCTCTCTCTCTCTCTCTCTCTCTGTGTGGAGTGGGCAAGTGGATAGTCTCTCTCCTCTCACTCCATAGGTGTGTTCCCTGTCTCGGCCAGGTGTGTTGTGTAAACCAAGTGGTACCCCATAGTGTGTGTGTATCCTTCCAAGAGTGTGTGTCGAGTCATTATAGAGGCGTTGTGTGTGTTTCCATCCCGTTCACATTCTTTTGGCGCCCTCACGAAGGATCTTCTTCGAGTACCTTCTGCTTCGAGCTTCAAGCTTCGAGATTCGGGATTACAGGTTGCAAACTACATGTTACAGGTTACAGGGACATGTACAGGTATATGTGATTCACACAGGTACAGGTAGCTGGAGTACAGTGATATAGTAGCAGTGGTGTCACTTGCAGTTGTTGTGGGTATGCATCACTTGGCACCTGTTTGAGCGCATTGTCTGCTGGATTGTACGTTACTTGTGAAAACTTCCATTGTATGTCTTTGTGGAGCCATATTTGGTTTTATTTGGCAGTCCCAGCCATTTCTGAGACTTGGTCTGGAAGATAGTCATTTCTAAGACTTGACTATACGCGATTTGCATTAGCCTTCGTGTGAGGGTCGATAGCGTGAGGTTTTATTGAGCTGGGGGATTCTCAAATGTGGAGATCCTTTTGGTGATACAGGTAGCTAGAGCACCCTTTTTGTGACCTTGCCATAGGCTATGTACTAGTGATTCCTAATTGATGCTCGGGTTCTATTGTTGGCAGTTTATGCATACATATACAGTCTATATTTTACTGCTCTACTCTGGGGAAACTCTGCCAAAATTTTTTCCAAGTTATGATGGCTGGTTTTTTGGTCTTTTAAACCATTTATGTTGTTATGCTACTGAAATTTTGGCAAAATCAGAGGATAAGACAAGTGTGCTTTCTTGGGAGCTGCATGGTTGACTTTAATGGATGATCAGAATGGCCCTCAATTCACTCCTTTTCATTTAACTCAAAGAATCCAGATAAATGTTCATGTGTCCAGGAAGATTTTTTTCCAGCAGCACATAGTCTTTATGTTCGGGCCAAGAAGATTACGAGAGATCCTGGAATTTCCTTTGCCTGTTGTAATTCCGATGATTAACTATGAAAACTCATTTGATGTGCATGTGTTTGTCCTTATCTAAAGCTGAGCTCCATTGAAGTTTTTGGGGATTGGGTAGTGAAAAGTTTTGGGTTCTTGCACGTGTGTTCAAAGGGGTTCTCAAAGCATTGTAACTTGGGTAGCCATGGCTTTCTCTTATCCGGAGTTTCATGGAAGAAGTGATGAAGATGTGGAAGACTTTTTGGAAAAGATGGAGGCTGCCTGCATTAGCAACCAGATTCATGACCTGGCGCAAATGTTACGTCTTCTCCAAATTTGTTTGAAGAGTGATGAACGATTTTGGTCCAAAGAATTTGAAGAGGAGTTGCGTGCGACGGATCCACCTGTAATATTGAGTTGGGACAATCTACGGCATGGGTTGGAAGTGGAGTTTGTGAAGATAGAAGATCCTGACAAAGTGTGGCAAGAAGTACAAGGTTTGGTGCAGAAGGAAGGTGAGCCAGTAGATGCGTACATACGTAAGTTCTCATTGGCATGGGAGAGGATGTGCAAGGCCTTAGCACCACAGGTACCCCCACCTGACATGATGAAGAAGGACAGGTTCTTGGCTGGTCTTTGGGAGAATATACGTTGGAGAGTGGAGCTAAAGAAGCCTAGGACATATGAAGATGCATTGGAGGTGGCAAGGAACAAAGAGTGGAAGCTGAGGAAAATGAGCCAGTTAGGGGTGGAGTCTTTGCCCATGAGATTTGAATTTCAGTCTATGGACTCTTTACAAGGTCACATGCCAGGGATTCATCATGAACCAATGGTTTTTGTTACTCCTCAGGTTATGCCAGCAGTGGTCACTACAGCAGTGCAAGATGATGGGCTAAGGCAAGACATGAGGCAAGTGGTAGATTTAATGAATCTCAGCCTAAACATGCTAGGTCAAGTGGGAAATAATCGAGGTCGAGGGAGGTTTGCAAATCAGCTCCTAGGAGGTGAAGAGAGACCTAGGAATGGTGTTGGACAAAGCAATGGTAGGTTCTAGAGGCAGATGCCCACATGTTATAATTGTGGAGAGTTGGGCCACATCAGCCCGCAATGTGATAAGCCACCAAGGATGGGGGGAGACATGTATCCATTGCCAAGACAGGTGTTAACTAGGTCCAATGATTATGGCATCGAAATTAAGGGAGAAGAAGGAACCAGTGGATTAACCCAGGAGGAAAAGGGAAAGACAAAAGTGATAAGTGTAGTCACCTTAGAGAATGCATCAAAGCTAGAGGATACATTAGTGATGCCTATTGGGAAGAGGACCACAGAGGACAAGGAAGGAAGAAGTGTCCCAGGTCCTAGTAAGAAGAAGGGAAAGAGCCATGAAGGCGAGGATGTCAAGGCCAAGAGGAAAAGAAGGGCTCGTCGCAAGTTTCATGTTTCAGATTTTCCACTAGGGGATGGGCAATTAAGCTATGACTTGAAGGAGGATCTGACAAGCAGGAAGGTAGATGTTACTTTTGGACAGCTTATAGAGATGGTGCCTAAGCTAAAGTGACAATGGAAGAGGATGGTTAACCCAATGGAGAAAGAGCCAGAGAGAGGTTTAGTGAAGGTGTTGGCAATGGATGAGCTACCAGACATTTGCCCAATAGTAGATGTGTGGCACAAAAGAAAAAATCTGGGACAAGGTTATGTGGATGGTGGAGCCCAAATATGTGTCATAACACACTCATGCATTGAGAAGATGGGTCTTACAGTGAGTGGGGTGTCAAGCTTTCGGATCAGATTGGCAAACCATCAGAAAGTAAAATGTTTGGGTGTTGTAAAGAGCTTAGAAGTGGAAGCATATGATGCAAAGGCAGTGGTTGATTTTCATGTGATGCCAGCAGGGTTGGGAGCATATCCTATTATATTGGGTAGACCATGGTTACGTGAAGTGGGAGCTGTTCAAGATTGGCGACATGGTACAATTAGCCTCTATGGAAAGACAAGTGCCAAGAAGCTATATAATATGGACACAAGGAAACGATTGGAGGATCTCTATGAAGATGAGGATGAGTCTAGTGATGAAGACTATTCCACAGTGTCTCACGAGGATAGTGATAGTACTACCAGCAGTGATGAGGATGCTGATGTTTCATTTCTTTTGATGGACGAAGGAATCCAGGAGTCTGGTGTAGTCGCATTTACAAATGAGGTTGAAGATGAAAGTGAAGGGCCTTATGAAGTGATTGAAGGGCTGATGCAAACCAAGGTCGAATTGTCAAAGAAGCCGGAATTGATGACACAAATGATCAGTGGAGACCTCTCAACTATGGAAAAGGAGATATATTTGCAAATGCTGGCTAGTTTTCCTGATTTGTTCATTACTTCATATGAAGAGATCAGAGGGTTCAAGGGTGAAGAGATGCATATAGAGCTGAAAGAAGGTGCTAAGCCAGTGCGGCAAAGGCTAAGAAGGATGGGTCAAGAGCAAATGGAAGCCTTGCGGGAAGAGGTGGACAAGTTATTGAAGGCAAGGTTCATAGTTCCAGTGGAAACCACAGAGTGGGTGAGTCCAGTAGTAGTCAGTCCAAAGAAGGATGGAAAGTGGAGGATTTGTGTAGATTTTAAACCCTTAAATGCAGCCACTAAGAAGAACCCATATCCTCTTCCATTCATTGATCAGATCCTGGATTCAGTGGTAGGTTATGAGAGGTACAGTGTGTGTGATGTTTTTTCAGGCTATTTTCAATTGAAGATTGCTCTTAAAGACCGCACAAAGACAACTTTCATTACGCCATGGGGCTGCTATTGCTACACGGTATTGCCATTTGGGTTTTCAAATGGACCATCTTTCTATCAAGAGAGCAAATTGGGTGTTGGAACCATTCATTGGTAGTTGTGTTAAAGCTTTTATGGATGACTTCTGTGTCTACAGCAGCAGTAGAGTTGAACATCATGAGAAGCTGCAGATGGTACTGGCTCGATATGATGAATGTGGTGGTGGACAGCTAAATCCAAAGAAATGTCATCTAGCACAGCCAAGGGTGAAGTTCTTGGGCCACATGGTGTCAGAAAATGGCATTGAGGCTGATCCAGACAAGGTTAAGTCTATTATTCTTCTTCCATCACCTATGAGTACAAAGCAATTGGCAACCTTTATACCAAAGTGAAGTACATGGCACGGTTTATTCCGTTGTCTTCATAGCTCCTTTATCCATTACAACAAGTGGCAAATCATGATCCATTGCAATGGGATGACAAGTGTGAAGAAGTGTTTCAAGAGGTGCAAGAAGTGTTAGGGGGTCTGTCAGCCATGCAGACTCCTGATTGGGAGAAAGTGTTTTATGTAAATCCATCAGTAGGGGATGATGCCATTGAAGCCATGCTATTGAAAAAGGGGAAGGGCAGCCATTATATGAGGCCAGTGTATTGTGCAAGCCGAGTGAAGTTGGTAGCAGAGAGAAAATTCTCGGAAGTAGAGCTAGTGATGGCCAATGTAATATTTGCTTGTTGACGATTTCGTCATTACTTGCTACCATGACCTTTTGTTTTCTTGATGAGTTATGCCTTTTTGCCATAGTTAATTAATGGCATTAACATGTCAAATGTGGTGAAGAAATGGGTAATTGAGCTGTAAGAGTTCGAGTTCTCTTTTTTAGTGGAAGACAGTACAAGGGCTACCCTAGCTGATTTGTTGACCTACAAGGAGAATCCCCTTCTTGTTAAGGAAGATGTGGTGAGAAAGGTAGTTGAAGAAGTGCCACAGATCAGCAATGCACATGTGTTGTTCTTTGATGGCTCATACAGGAAAAGCCATGATGCAGCTTCAGGGGGTATAGCACTTTATGATCCAGAGGGGAAGCTAGTATGTAAGAGAGGTTCAAATTGGATGCACATAGTAACAATGAGGCTGAATGCGCTACTTTGGAAGCCGGATTACACATTTGTTTGAAGCATGGGGTTAGAAGATTGAGCATAAAAGGTGATGCCTTGTTAATTGTGAAGCAAGTGTTGGGTGTGTGGAAGAGCAAGAACACTTCATTGAAGGAAATGTGTTTCAGAATTAAAGGCCTGTTAAAAAAATTTGAAGCATGGAGCATCAGACACATTGAACGTGCTCTAAATGGAGAGGCACATGAAGTAGCTCAAGGCATGATTGGAGAGCTATTTGTGTTGAGGACCAACTTACCTCTTTATCATGGCCGGGAAAGTTTGGCTCAAGAAGAGGAGTTTTTGCTAACAGGAATCATTCCAAAGGAGATTCAGAAGTCTAAGAAGTATGGTTTTGTGCGTAGATCATACATGTATAAATTGATTGGTGATGTCTTGTACATGAAAGGGGTTGATCTCGTGTTGAGACGTGTACCTTGGAGGGAGGAGGTTTACAGAGTGTTGGAAGAGAATCATGAAGGCGCATGTGGCGGCCATTTTGCTCTAAAGATCACCTTGCATAAGATCTTGCAAGAGGGGTATGTATGGCCTAGTTTGCACAAGGATGGATGTTCACCATTGGTGTAGGTCTTGCAATAGGTGTCAAGCATTTGAGAAGAGAGTGTTAAAGTCGGAGTTACGAAAAACCATTATGGCCTTTGATGTGTTTGAAAAGTGGGGGATTGATGCAATAGGCCCATTACCTATCACAAGCAGGGGCAAAAGCTATATTTTGACTGCAGTGGACTATCTCTCTAGATGGGTAGAGGCTATAGCAGTAAAACAAATCATTGCAAAGGATGTGGAAAAATTTGTGTATGATGAAATATGTTGCAAGTTTGGGGTACCACTAGAGCTCCTTTCGGATAAGGGGCCAAGATTTAGAGCAAAACTGCTAGACTTTTTATGTGCGAAGATGAAGATTAGGCACCAGCATACCACTCCTTATTACCCGCAGTGTAATGGTTTAAATGAAAGATTCAATGGTGAGTTGGTATAGATCCTTTCGAAAGTGACAGAGCACCAAGGAAGGAATTGGGATTTGGAACTTCCTAGTGCATTATGGGCTTACCGTACTTCGGTGAAGACAGGTACAGTTCACTCCATTTCATTTGGTGTATGGAAAGGAAGCACTATTGCCTGTGGAAGTAGAGTTTCCTGCAGTCAAGATGCTAGAGAAATTGCTTCGGCCGCCTAGTGATGCATTCAAAGAGAGGCTCTTGCAGTTACAAGAGGTTCAGCTAGATAGGATGAGTGCATTGGAACATTATGGGCAGATGCAAGATAGGGCTTTGGCAAAGATAAATGAAAAGGTCAAAAGTAAGGGTATCAAGAAGCATGACTTGGTTTTGCGCTACAACAGTAAGTTGGACAACACCTACCAAAAGAAGTTTCAAATTAAGTGGGAAGGCCCTTTCAAGGTAGTGGAGTGTTTTCCGAAAGGTACTTATCAATTGGCTAACCTGGATGGGATTCTACATAAGTCAAGGGTAAATGGATTGCGTCTTAACTTATATCATGCCAGGTTAATGATGGTGGAGCAAGATGAGCTGTTTGTGGAACAAGTAATGTCTGTGAGGGATGAGGAGACCTATGACGCGGCGAGTCTCATATCTCTTTTTGCTTTGGAGCGTAGCAAGATGTACCTTGTAGTTGTAACCCTTCTTTTTCTAGCACCACATTCAGGGACTAAAGTCTCTATGGCATTGAAGCTCCTCTTACGTTCCCTTGAACCTAAGGGCATCTTTGCAACATGCAGGATCTTATCTTCAAGCTTTTGCAATCTTAGCATCCTTCTCTTCCGCCTGTAGTTTAAGAGTTTCCACTTCCTCCTCCACATGAAAGATCCTTTTGCGCAATCCACTAGTGATATGGTAAACAAGTTGACATTGATGCAAAGAACATTGTGCGCTATCAACTCCAATAGTCCACAATCGCTTGCAGTATCCAAGAAGACCTTGCTCCCCTCTACCTACATATTGTAAGAATGAAGAAAGGCTATTGAATGTTTGGATACACATTGATGGCTAGATCATTAGGGTACATGCAACCATGTAACCAAAGGTCCTCATTGGTGTGACCTGCACCATGGCTTTGTTGTGCAGTTTGCAAGTAATGACGCTTTGAGGGTGCGAAGTTCTTTGGCAATCGAGCATGTAGAGAAATTGTTTCCAAACTTGACGATCTTGCTGTGGATGGGAGGTTTGTAATGTAGCCTAGCTCCATGGCAAGGGGAATAAAGATGGCCTCAAGCAAGATTGAAGAGCTGTAGTAGAGGCACGGAGTGGAGAGGTGAGCTATGGAGTGAAGAGCTATGGGATGGAGAGCTTCAGGAGAGTTGTGGAGTGGAGAGGAGAGCTGTAATGGAAATAGACTATTTAACTTGAGAGTAGCAAAATTAATGAGAGTACTTTTGACAAATAACTTTGTGAGCATAGCTGGTGAACATAATTGAAGATAGCAACATAATCATAGCAAATAGTTAGCTTGGCATGAAAAATACTTTTGCAAGAGAAATAATTTAGAGAACTTGACAACAGTTGAGGACCGGATTTATGTGGAGCCGGTCCCCCCTCCAATAGGCATTTGTATTATAATTTCTCCCATTAAGAGAGACTTGTTACAATACAATCTTTTTGTGTTCCTTGTGACCCAGGTGATGCAATGAATATGGAAAGCTTCATGCATCACAAGCATAACATAAACTTGAAGAAATATTTAACTATCCCAAGCCTCGGTCCCAAGACCTCAAACACCTTCGAAGGTGGACAGAGCTAGCAGGGAATGAGGGTAGGGAAGAGGAAAAAGAAACACTTCATAGGACAAAGAATTAGTTCCTCACTTATCATAACTCTTCTTTCTAGCATACATAATAGCATAGTAATGAAGAAGAAGGAGATGGAAAGCTTAAGCATTGAAGCATGGATCTTGGTTGGATTTGCAATCCATAGCCAAGAGTGTTGGTGTAGGCTCTCAACCTCTACTTGCTTGGAGAAGAAGAGGGAGATCTTGCACTTTTCATAGCACACAATGAGAGTGTTTGTGAGTGTGTGTGGGTGATTATACCCCCTAAGCAACCCCATAGCTTTCTTGGATCGACCCCCCCTTCTAGCTCATGCTTGAAGCTCATTGGACCCCTCCAGGCCTAGCCAATCACAAGCAGGAGGCATTACAAGCAGCATGGGTAGCTTTGTGACAAGTGTCCCCCTTTCCCCTTTGAGAGAGAGGACTTGATAATTGAAAAATCAATTAATTAAATCTCCTAAATTATCATTGGACCCCTTGGGTGGCCAACCAATAGGCTTCAGACACACCATGAAGCTAACATGAGGAGGAACTTGACAAGTGTCCCTTCTGCTTTCTTTGTACCATGCATGCCTTGTGTGAATGGGTGGGTGTTCTCTCTTATCCCCCTCATGTAGGGATCACCCCCTCCTTGTAGGGATTGAATATTTGATTTTTTGACACCTGAAGCCCCTCGTGCATAGGCCTAGTTCCCACCACAAGCTTGGCCCTTAACCACTTTACGCTTGGGCTGGATTCTCACCTCAAGTGGAACCCTAGCATCTCAAGCATGTCAAGCACCTCAAGCATCTCAATCATCAAGCACATCAAGCACCTTAGTCATCAAGCATAACAAGCAGGACTAGCACCTCGAGCTGGGTTAGGCTCCTACCTCAATCTTAGCCCTAGCTTACCTAAGGTTAGGCACCTCGAGCTGGGTTAGGCCCCTGCCTCAATCTTAGCCCTAGCTTACCTAAGGTCAAAGGACTTTTACACCCATTATTGGAGGGTCTTAGACCAGTCTAAATCTTCTTGATTTCTATCATTTACATTTGATGAAACATTAGGATCCTTTAGAGACTCTTTGACAAAAAATCATGGACGCAAAAACTGAGCTCTTCATTGACTTATCAAAAGCAAGAGGATTTACAAGTGGAATAGTGCAACCACGCTCACTAGTATCTATATACATGATGTCCTTTCCCCTGTAGGTGAAGTAGATTCTCTTTTCAGGGAATTTCATATTGGTAGCCATGCGATCAAACCATGGTGCCCCTAGGATAGCATCCTCATGTTGGAGAGGAGAGATGAAGAAGTATTCTTTGTCGACATAGATTTGGACATGAAGACTCAAACTTCCTAATCAAGGGAGTAACGGAGGCTTGCTATCCCTTGAAAGCTCTGTCAGTCATTACCATATCTCCCATCTCAAAAGCTTGAATGCCCAACTTGGTGGCCAACTCTGTTGATATGAAGTTGTGAGAAGAGCCATGGTCAAACAAGATGAAGGCATCATGCTCTCTTACCTTTCCCCAAGCATAGGAAAGTGATGATCCTTTGCAATGGTCATCCTCTTTTGGAGCTTCGATGGTGGAAGCCCTAGGAGTCTCATTGCGAGTATTCTTCTTGGGACAAGCACGATAGCCATGTTCTTGCTCCCCACACTTGAAACACTTACAGTCCTTGCAAAAAGCCTCAAGCTCTTCAGGAGACAGTTTTTTTTTACCTTTGTAAACTCCCTTCTCCTTGGACTGATTGTTGATGCTGTTGTTAGGAGTGCCTTGGGAAGAATTTTGAGCATTGGTTTTCCCCTTTGCATCATTTTTGTCTTTGTTTTCCATGACCTTGACATTACTTCTAGCCCCTTGATGGAAATTGATGCATGAAGCAACCATGGTGTGATGGATTACTTTGCTAATAGTACCAGGCCATTGACGAGCTAATTTTTGGAAGTGCATAGCTACATGGCGTAGCTTGGAGGGCTCTGTGAAGCCCTCGTCTCCAAAGGCCGCATCAAATTGTTGGATGAAGGCCAACACTTTGTCGGGAGCACCAAAGGTGCCATCATAGGTGAGAAAAGAGTTACTTTTTCCTCGCTACTTGAACTTCTAGCTTTTGTGACCTTTGACATGGAGGAAATGATTTTCAATGTCCTCCCCTCTTGTATTCTCTAGGAGAATAGCCATAGCTTTTGTCGGAAGAGGAGGAAGGTGAAGAAGAAGGAGAAGAGGGTGACCTCTTCCTAGCCCTTTTCTTCCTTTGTTTCCTCTCTTCCCTTTTGGAGTGATGAGGAGAAGGACTATGTGTTGATATTTCCTCTTGGGAGGAGTGGGCAATCATCTAGACCTCCGTATTCGTGGAGCCACATCTTCAGAGGAATTAAACTTTCATTGCTTTCTTGCTCTTTGGATTCCTCCTCTTGAACGGGAGAGAGTCTTCTTTTGGGGATCCCTTCAAGAGGCCTCCTAAGCTCTCTCTCTCCTCTTGGAGAGGAAGGGAAATTCCATAAGCACGAAGTTGTTGAGTAACTTCGGTTTACAAAGCAGAATTCGCCATAGCTTGCTGCAACCTAGTGACAAGATAATTCACAAACATGGGAGCATCATCATTAGCACTTCATGTGCAAAATCAAAGCTATCATTCTTCATTCTACTCTCTTGATTATTGTCAGCCATGTTAACAAAATTTATGTATGTACTTAGTGTATGCTTTGGCAAGTCAGAACTTTAGTTGACACTCCTCTTAGCCTCTAAAAATTCGAAGGTGGAGAGAGATAGCAGGGATTGAGGGTAGGGACGAGGAAAAAGAAACATTTCATAAGAGAAAGAATTAGTTCCTCACTTATCATAACTCTTATTTCTAGCATACATAATAGTATAGTAATGAAGAAGAAGGAGATGGAAAGTTTAAGCATTGAAGCATGGCTCTTGGATGGATTTGCAATCCATAGCCAAGAGTGTTGGTGTAGGCTCTCAACCTCTACTTGCTTGGAGAAGGAGATGGAGCTCTTGCACTTTTCATAGCACACAATAAGAGTGTTTGTGAGTGTGTGTGGGTGAGCATACCTCCTAAGAAAGCCCCCCTTGTAGCTCATGCTTGAAGCTCATTGGACCCCTCCAGGCCTAGCCAATCACAAGCAGGAGGTGTTACAAGCAGCAAGGGTAGCCTTGGGACGAGTGTCCCCATTTTCCCTTTGAGAGAGAGTAATTGATAAATGAAAAATCATTTAATTAAATCTTATAGATTATCATTGGACCCCTTGGGTGGCCAATCAACGGGCTTTAGGCACACCATGAGGGCAACATGAGGAGGAACTTGACAAGTGTCCCTTCTGCTTTCTTTGTACCATACATGCCTTGTGTGAGTGTCTGGGTGTTCTCTCTCATCCCCCCTCATGTAGGGTTCACCCCCTCCTTGTAGGGATGTAATATTTGACTTTTTGGCACCTCAAGCCCCTCATGCATAGGCCCAGTTCCCACCACAAGCTTGGCCCTTAAGCACTCTAAGCTTGGGTTGGGTTCTCACCTCAAGTGCAACCCTAGCATCTCAAGCACCTCAAGCATCTTAATCATCAAGAACCTCAAGCATATCAATCAACTCAATCATCAAGCACATCACGCGCCTCAAGCACCTCAATCATCAAGCATGACAAGCAGGACTAGCACCTTGATTTGGGTCAGGTTCCCGCCTCAAGCTCAGTCCTAGCTTACCTAAGGTCAAAGGACTTTTAAACACATTATTGGATGTCTTCAATGAATCTAACCCTAAGGTCTTATGCTCCATTGAATAGCCTTGCTCATTGATAGACCAACTCTCATTTGGGCCCCTTTACCATTGGCTCTATGTTGAGATAGATATATAAGCACATCTCTATATCTTAACCCTTGTTCCCGTTTATTCTCCCACATTAAGTGATCAATTTAATATGAGAAAATCATTTGGGTTGGTTAGATATTAGATATTAGATATTAGATTTTATGAAAAGAGCTACAGGAGAGCTAAAAAGTGGAGGGGAGGGCTATGGAGTGGAGAGCCATGGGAGGAGAGATGGAGCAAAGCTATGGAGTGGACCTACAACAAAGAGAGAGAAGGAGGAAGAGTGTGTGTTGAAAAGGAGGAGAGATAAGAGAGAGGGAAGGAAGAAGAGTGTGCTGAAAAGTAGGAGAGAGAAGAGAGAGAGAGGGGAGTGATTTTGGAGGGAAATAAGAAAAGGTGAGAAGTTTCATATTCTGCAGGTCTTGTAGTGAGATTTTGAGAGAGAAATTTGATTTTTGGGTATACATATAGGTTGGGGAGATGTTTAGAGTGAAAGTGAGGTTTTTTTTATTTTCTTTGGAAAAAGTTGTTTTTTGAGCTGAGGCTATGGACGCCCTTGATGATATGACAAAAGAAAGGGGGGAAGGGTAGTTATTGTCATAAGGACCACCACTCTTTTGGATAGAGAGAGAATGTACCTATCCTCCCTCCCTAGCCTCTTTTTCAACCTACAAAGAGCATATGACAGCCTAAAAAAAAGGCCTATGAGAATACCCTCATTCAATGGCCTTGTCTCCTAAACCACACACTTTTCAGCCTTAATCCCTTAAAATTAAAGATCCTTACAAGGCCCTTTTGGGGTTCATATTTCTCCTAATAAGTTAGAGAGTCATGGGGACCAATGAGATGCAAATTTGTAGAAGTACGTGGTAAGTTCCCCCCATCCCAATGTATCTACTTCTCTTTTGCATTTTCTAATGATCTATTTGAAAAATTTACCCATATAAGTGCTTGAAAATTGGAACGAGCCACATTTGTGGCTTATTGACAAGACTATATTAAAACCCTTAATGTATGCAATCATAGTAGAGAAAAATATCAACAAGTGTTCATTGTTTACATCAATGAAACGCATTCTCACTCAAAAAGATCTCCATAACAAAAAATTAATCACATAATGAAGCATCAAATCTTTGTCAAATCTCATCTTTATTTGGTAGTTTAAGGGAGTCAAAACTTTAGAATTAAGAAAGTGATCAAAAGACAACTTTTGAATTCAAAATCAATGATCGAGTATATATCAGCACATCATTACGAAGAGAATGGGTCTAAGAAGGCATCCTTACTTGATAGTTTTATCATTAAGAAAAAAAACAAGTCTTATTTATTTGAATTTAAAATTTCCCCCAAAATAAAATTTAAAATCTAACAGCTAAAACCTTATCATGTAACATACCTATGAAAAGATCTTGGTATGTGGATCATAGATTTATAATCTCCGCTGAAATTGGAGATTATATGTGGAAGTTATGGAAGGTAAAAAGGAAAAAAGTGTCCTTCTCTTTTGGAAGAAAAGTGAATCCTTTGACCATTAATGCGTCTCTATTACACAACAATCATTTTTGCACACATGGTGTGAACCTATTTGTAAAGATATTAAGTTCATGGCAAATAAGGAATCCATCCTAGACCCCATTTTCTTCCTAATGCAGGTATGGCAATAGTAGTCCCAAGAGTACATTATCATCTTTTTTTATCTACATGAAATGTGTTTAGAAAGATGCAATTCTTGGCAAGAGTAACAATACACTTATAAGGAGAGTCATCAATTATCCTCATTCTTCTTGGATATCACCCAAAGCATTTAGATAATTTTGTTAAGGGCTTCAACATTGCCTTCATAATTGAATTGTCTAGCCTAAACAATCTCTTCTTACCACAAGCATGAAAACCTTATTGTAGGTAGGTATGCCTGAGGAAACCCAGCCTCCGAGCAAACTTCTTCAAGCGTATGAAAATCCAAGCGATATTTCATAAGCGCCTTGATATAAAATAGATGGTAGAGTATGGTAGCAAGCATAAAAGCACAATCTCAACATACAAGAATATTTGAGGTTTTAAGTTGTGTACAAACTTGAAATCTTCTCATGTAACATAAAAATTATTATCAACTACCTTAATTACATCTTCTACTAGATGTATTGAGGCAAAAAACACCTTTTCATTTCTATTGTTTCAACTACAAAATTCTTTGAAGTGGGTTTGCATCACAAGAACTAGACTAGGGGGGGAAAAAAAGATGTAAGTAGCTTGCCCATGTCATTTAGCAACACAAAATCCATGTGTCCATAGGAATCAAGATAAGTGCATAAACATATTTTCAGTTGTCAATCATTAAAGAAAAAAAAATCAATAGTTTTCATCCACAGGAAGTCCTAAAAATTACATAAATAATTCCTATTTGGTCAGACTTTAAAATTTGTCAACATGTGGTTGGTATAGCTATACATAAGTGGTCCTAGTCCATTTCTTTATTACATCTATTGAGAGAGAGAGAGAGAGAGAGAGAGAGAGAGAGAGAGAGAGAGAGAGAGAGAGAGAGAGAGAGAGAGAGAGCAAGCTTTAATTTTTGTATGACATACTCTTACCACACATTAAATTTTTTCATTGAGCGATCTCATTTTTTACGTTAATCATGGTGAAACTTACCTTCTTGCTTAAAGTGCACCATGCCACCTTGTACAAGGACTCCCTCTTGCATCAATATTAAACCACCATGATAGAGCGTGAAACCTGTTGTGGGGGAGGGGGGATATTTTCATGTCGTAGGAACAATCCCAAGACACCTTAAGGTCTACCTGGTGAGTTGCACTCAAAACCTATTGAGAGAGAGAGAGAGAGAGAGAGAGAGAGAGAGAGAGAGAGAGAGAGAGAGAGAGAGAGAGAGAGAGAGAGAGAGAGAGAGAGAGAGAGAGAGAGAGAGGGGGGGGGGGGGGGGGGGGGGGGAGGGGAGAGAGGAAGAAAATGAAAAACATGTTAGCCTCGTAGAACCAATTTTAGAGGCTCAATATGAAAAAGAGAGTGATTTCCTATTTGCATATAATAGTGTATCATTGGGTATGCCTCTCTACTCTCAAATGCTCATCCCCTTGTTCTAGGTCTTCCTAGACTTCATGGTGTGTTCCACTTTCTCAAAAAGCCCTAAGTTTTCTATTATGGATTCCATTGGAACCCATAATAAGTGTTTGTAGCCATCTGTGTGTGAGTCAATCTTTGTCATAAGAGTAAGAAAAAGATTCCCAAGGTTGAATATGCAAGATGGATGACATCTTGAACATGATCTATGCAAAGGTCCAATGGGCACAATAGTGGAGTTCAAGTTTTATCCATCAAAGGGAAAATTTAGAAAGACAAGGTGACTAACCTATTGAAGAGATAACATGTCAATGAAACCTATGGAAGATGTAGCTACAACTCATCGGCATGAACATAATCTTTTCGCTTGTCAATGAAACCTATGGAAGAGGTAGTTGCAATTGATCAAGCATGACATGACATTTTGATATGTCTATCCACCGGGACAAGCAATGTTTTCCAAGAAGTGGGAGAATGCATGGAAGCACAATACATATATGTGTCCACTACGGTTGTCTATGTCTAGTATTGTCTCACAAGGGAATAGATTTCATAAAACTCTTGGATACTAAGAATGACATGAGAGAAAACGACACCAAGAATGGGCATTGTCCTACTGCTATTTTTCCCTATTTTTAAACCATAGAGCTATTGCCACATTCATGCTAAGAACCTTGCTTTCGTGGAGCTATTGCCACATTCATGCTAAGCACTTTGCTTTCACGACAAGCATTGTACCATTCTCTTAAACTTGTGCTGCTTGTGTTTTAATATCGGCACTCATAATGCTTATGCTTTGAATGACAAGAGAAAATTGATGCTCCTTTGAACTTCTTCATGTGTATTCTAGTATAAATTGCCAATGGAGACCTAGCAGTTAGAGAGGCGTAAGAAACACTTGTAACCGCATACAACATCTCAAAAAGAAAAGGAAAATGCAGGCTTTCATGTTTTACACCCCAAAAGAGTATGTTTAAAGAATGTTCAGAGTATTGGAGTTTATCTGTTTATTTATTTGTCATGATCCTGCCTTTTGGCATTGTGGAAACCTACTTGTGAGGACAGATATCCTACTTAAACCTCTCTCTATACCTTTGGAATTTCATCCAGTTCAAGGTATAAGCTCAGCAAGGTGGCTCACATCATGCACACTAGTAATGTACCAGGCTCTCTTGTATCGAACTCCCAACCCCAAGCTACATTAGACATGGTAGAGTATCAGGTTACCTTACCCAAAATTTATTTAAAGATCCCCTATGAAATTAATCTCTTTCTACAAAATCTTCAAATTTACTCAAAAAATATTGACTTCTTTTGTGTTTTTTTAGCACAAGGGGGCCATCTATCTTTGATCAAGGAGGGCAACAAGTTTTCATATCTGCTGATCATTCCTTCTTATCCGTCATCACACAAAATAAAAAGCCTAGGATTTGCTTCACTATGTGTGATATCCAAGAGCTCAGTAAAGTTACTTTGCAAAATGTTCCTCCTTTCACTGGATGTACCGGTTATCTGCCAAGGTGTCTAGGGTGGAGGGAAAGAGTGTGAATTAGGCGTCCTCTTTTTTGAGACCCCTATCTCTCCACAAAGAGGATAACCTCCTTGCATGATCATGAATATACTCCATCAAAAATTCCTTAAATGTAGCAATCTTGATGTTGAATTTGGTCGAGATAGCATTCAACTCCTCAACAATAGTTTTGGAGGTGGTGGAAGTTGTGGAGGTGGTAGAAGTCGTCAGATAAAGTGTGGAGTCAAGGAGGTGAACGAACTTCAAAAGCACGTGAAGGAGGTGGTGATTACACAAAGAATGCTTCTTGAAGAGGTGGAGGTAATGGTTGAGGAAGAGGTAGAGGTGGTGGCGGATGACTAGAAGGTGGAGTGTAGGCGTGTCATTGATCGAGAGTCCTTAGAAGAGTCTTGAGCTTGCAATTCTTGGAGCGGGTGATAGTCATTCACAATGGGCCACCATGTAGAGGTGATTAGCAAGACTCCATGAGAGATCAGGTCCCACCTGCAAGCAGGGCCAAATGAGAGTAGCTTCAACTAGAAGAATGGCTTCTGGTAATTAGCGAGACCACGATGGCTAATCAAATCCTTACAAAGAATCTATTAAGGATGGCCCAATGTTGTGCTTATAACCAAACCAAAAGCCTCAAGCGGCTAGCCCTAAGAGGATTGAAATGGTCCTAAGCAGCCCTAAGCCTCTAATCCTAAGCAGCTAACAATAAGCGACTAGCTCTAAGCGGATTGAAAATAGCCCTAAGCAGAGTGAAATGACCGAACTAATACGATCCTAAGCCAATTTAGAGTGGCCAACCCCAAGCACCTTTACATAGCTATTCCTAAGCGCCTTTACAAGGTTAACTCCTAGCGACCAAATCAAAAGCCGCTAATTCTAAGTAGCTAGCCCTAAGAGGATTGAATGGCCAAACTTAACCCGATTTAGAGCGGCCATACTTAAGCGACCAAACCAAAATCTGCTAACCCTAATCCGCTAGCCCTAAGTATATTGAAATGGCCCTAAGCGGCTAACCCTAAGCAGCTAGCCCTAACATTAGGAAAGAAATGGACTCATTTTTGGGCCTTTTAGCTCTAGTGAGAGAATGCTCCTCAACCAATAGGAAGAAGGCGTTATAACGTTATGCAGAAAAAGCCTTTTTTCTCATTTTTGAAATGTCCATGAAAACCATTTTGGTAAAATTGTCACTGGTCACCAGAAAAGTAACGTGCTTGATAGTGACATCTTGCTTAAGTGTTGAGCACCTTTTTATGACCCATTGTTACTAACCTATAACGTAAGGTACTTGTATGTGTGCATCTTGCGCAAGCATCAATCACCTTTTCATGAGCTACTCGTAATTCAAATTCAAACAAATCGTACTTGATAGCAATTGATAGATACTATTTAAGACTATGAATGAGTCAGGATCAAGAAAATAGAGGCCCATCAGGGGTCTCTTGGGACTCTATTCGCTTGGTTCTGACCTCCTGAGGCCCTAGGCTTAAAAAGGCCATATCTTGAGCTAGAGACGTCAGATTTGAGCATTTTAAAGTGCTATCCTAAGGTTTTTGGACGTTTCAAATGCATCTGTGGTATTTTGTTTGTATTTGAAAACATCTCCTATGTGTTTTCTCTCATCGCACATCACATCACTCATTAATATACATGGACATGGATTTTTGTGCACACTCTCGAAAAGCATTTTGTACAAGAATGCATTTAAGTGATTGATCGAACTTTTATGATGTACTATGGAACATAAAATTCCAAAAAATTACTTTTGTATTTTCCAAACTGACCTCTCTCTATGTTGTGTTGGCGTTTCTTATAGGGCCCAAAATTGAGTCCAAATTTCTCATAATGGCAGATGGAAATGGCCCTGAAGCGACCCTAAGCTAGCCCTAAGTGGCTATCCCTAAGCAAATTGGAATGGCCAAACTAATGCAATCCTAAGCCGGTTTAGGGAAGTCAACCCCAAGCGCCTTTACGTGGCAACCCGAAGCGCCTTTACAAGGCAAAACCCTAGCAGCCAAACCAAAAGTAGCTAGCCCTAAGTGGCTAGCCCTAAGCTGATGCCCTAAGCCGAATGAAATGGCCAAACCTAACCCGATTTAGGGTGGCCAAAACAAAATCCGCTAACCCTCAACAGCTAGCTCTAAGCAACGATAAGCTATCCCTAAGAGCTATCCCTAGGCAGCTAGCCCTAAGCGGCCTGTCTTCCAATCCTAAGTGGCTAGCCCTAAGTGGCCAACCCTATGCGTTTTTACAAAGTCAACTCCTAGCTACCAAACCAAAAGTCGTTAATCCTAAGCACCTTTACAAAGCCAACTCCTAGTGGCCAAACCAAAATATGCTAATCCTAAGAAGCTAGCCCTAAGCGGATAGCCCTAGCCTACGCGGATTGAAATGGCTAAACTTCAGCAGCTAAACCAGAAGCCAATAACCCCAAGCAGCTAGCCCTAAGCGGTTAGCCTAAAGCGGATTGAAATGGCTACCCTAACCCGATTTAGAGAGGCTAAACTTAATCAACTTTACAGGACCAACTCTAAGTGGACAAATACGACCAACTATTAACGCCAAACAAAAAGTTGCTAACCTTAAGCAACTAGCCCTTAACGGACTTAAACAACCAACCAAATTAATGTGGCCATAAGCCGATTTAGAGTGGCCAATATTAATCGACTTTACACGGCCAACTCCTAATGGTCAAACTATAAGCCACTAACCCTAAGCGGCTAGCTCTAAGCAGAGACTAAACCATCAAAAACAAGAAGAACTAAAACTATAAGCCGTTAACCCCAAGCCGCTAGCTCTAAGACGACTGGAATAGCTGGCCAATCCTATACGAAAAGTTAAATAAATTTCAATTGTTTTGTTTAAGTAAACATCTATGTCAAAATCAAAAAATGAAGAATTTAATTTAAACTTTTTTATTTCAGTATAACATTTTATGCGAAGATATATGTGTGTGTGCATAGTGTGTATATTTATGTATACATATTTGTGTGTGTGTGTGTGTGTGTGTGTGTGTGTGTGTGTGTGTGTGTGTGTGTGTGTGTGTGTGTGTGTTTATGTGCATGCGTGTGTGATTGTGTGTGTGTGCAAGCAAGAAAGAAAAGAAAGAGCACTCACATTTGAACAATGTGAGCACAATGATCTTTTAGGATTGAAGCAAAACCTGAAAAATACAAACACACCATTTGATATGCTCACACACAAATACATGCTCACACACCCTCCTCAAGAAAAAAGGTATGCTTTTTTTGGGGGTTTTGTTAGAGTGGAAATACAAGGGTGGATAAGGCCTAGTATAGCAGATCTATAAGTATGGAGGAGACGCATAGAGGAGGAGAAAGGAGAATAGTAGAAAACTGAGAAGAAAACATGAAAATAAACCCGCGATTTCTACTTTACAGAATGTTGTTGGAATAAGTATCAGTCTACCCGTCAGTATGCGTGCCAAAATAAGCATCGCTATGCCCATCAAAAAAAGCATATGTATGCTTGTTTCTATAAGCATCTGTATTTTAAAATTAGCAATACATATACTGACGCCCGCCAACGACGTCGGTAACCTAGCATCAATTTTGAATTGATCTCTTGTTGTGGGTGATTTCCATTTTTCCATTAAATTCATAGCATTACTCAGCTCCTCTTTTGTAAAAGGGGCCTCTAAAGTCCATGCATCGGCTTTAGAAATGATTGGATGCACAAATTGTAGTATCTCTGTGCCAACTTTTGCAACATCAAAAAATTATCGCAATGTGCTGCAAATAATGATGAGAGTTTTGAGTAGTAATATTTGCTAGCTCTTGCATATTTTGACTCCACTAACCATCAGACTTTTTTACCAAGGAAATGTTTCTTTTAAAGAAATTATACAAACTTTTGAAAAATTACTTTGAAGGACAACCTTTTTTTAACAATGCCTTATGTCTTCACACCGGTGTACACACACACGCATGCACGCGTGCGCACACACACACACACATATGTCACTTTCATGTGTGGATTACTTTGAAGAACAACCTTTTTTTAACAATTCCTTATGTCTTCTCTCTCTCTCTCTCTCTCTCTCTCACACACACACACACACACACACACACACACACACACATGTCACTTTCGTGTGTGGCTTACTATTAAGAGAATATATACTTGTTGATATCTAACACTACATGGATGGTAGGTATAAGGTAAAAAAATGTTTTAAGTAGGACATGGATAAAAACTGATAGGTTTGTTGACACATGTAATACATATTCAAGGCTAACAAATTTATTGTCTTGTTTATATGGATGCAAGTGAAGAACTCTATCTTTACTTAGGACTTTTTGGCTTTGCTGCTATCCATTGCTATTAAAATTGGCCTCTTTCACTTCAAAATAAGTTGTTCTTGACTATCTTATATACAAAACACTGAGTTGTTTTTGTGCTAATTATTGTCCTTTGTCTAACGTCAACTGTCTTTTGAACTGTTATGTTCTTTTCTGTATAAGTATGAGTCTAAAAACAACAAAACAGATGTCCTCAACACAAAGTTCTCCCAGAAAGTTGAGAAACTAGGACACTTACTTTGGAGATTTTTGTCTATAGACTTTGATGGACCCACTATCTATAATTCCTTGTTAAGTTGACATGTGTTAGGTGGTCTTTCCTTGTCTATAGATCGGATTACTACTCACAACTATTTTAGTCTTTGACTCTGCTGGTTTTAGGTTACAGATTAAATTAAAATTACTTACCCTTGTGTAATTATTTTGATTCTTATGATTTCAGGAACATTTTACCTATAAATGAACTACTCTTGGGTGGACGATTCGTTTGAGGACTATCCATAAAAACTGGTTATAACATGGAAAATTACTACGACTGACTATAGGACATCCATACTATTCTCTACTGGCTAACAAAGCCTTAAAACTCCGATTAGAGTATAATCCTCTCTATTAACATTGTCACTTATATCTCCGATGAACTCATGGATTTTTTGATATGATACAACTCTTTGGCTTTAGACTTGACTATTCTATTCTCATCAACTCGATGAGGCAGTAGGCCCATACTCAATGGGTCTATTGCCGACTCATTGAGTGTGGCACCTGGGTTGGGGTGGGTGCGCGTGCCCGCACGTGCACACACACACCCACATCCACCCCCCCTCCCCCCCCCACCACACACACGCACACACACACACACACTCATTGAGTATGGCACCTTGGTTAAGGTGGATGCGCGCACACACACGCACGCACACACACAAAAGTCACTTTCATGTGTGTCTTACTGTTCTGAGAATGGATACTTGCTGATATCTAACACTACATGGATGATAGGTATAAGTGAAAAAGGTTTTAAGTAAGACATGGATAACAACTGATAGGTTTGTTGATAATTGTAATACATATTTAAGACTAACAAATCTGTTGTCTTATTTATATGGATGCAGGTGAGGACTCTATCTTTACTTACGATCTTTTTGGCTTTGCTGCTGTCCATCACTGGTTGAACCTGGCCTCTTTCACTTCAAAAATAAGTTGTTCTTGACTATCTTATATACAAAACATTAGAATGATACCTCATTCTCACTATGATGTGCAAAAATGAATCAAAGATTGAGTTGTTTTTGTGTTAATTATTGTCCTTTGTCCAAAGCCAACTGTCTTTTGAATTGTTATGTTCTTTTATGTACAAGTCTAAAAATAGAAATACACACGTCCTAAACACAAGGTTCTCCCAGAAAGCTGCGAAACCAGGATGCTGGCTTTGGAGATTTTTTTCTATAGGCTTTTATGGACCAATTATCTATAATTCCTTATAATTTCCTTATCAACCTTAGAAATTAATTAAAGCATGGAAAACCTCTACGACTAACTATGAATGGCATCCATACTATTCTCTACTAGCTAACAAAGGCTTAAAACTCTAACAGGAGTATAATCCTCTCTGTTAACATTCTCATTTATAGCTCCGATGAGACTCATGGATTTTTTGATATGATACAACTCTTTGGCTTCAGACTTGACTATTCTATTCATCAACTTGATGATACAGTAAGCCCATACTCAATGGGCCTACTGGCGACTCATTGAGTATGGCGCTTGGGTTAGGGCAGGTGTGTGCATGCACGCACACGTGTGCATGCACACACACGCACACACGCGTGCGCGCACGCACACACACACAGTTTATGAGACACAAATGCCACACTTAATCGGTTTTACCTCTCTCTCTCTCTCTCTCTCTCTCTCTCTCTCTCTCTCTCTCTCTCACTCTCACACACACACTTACACACACACACACACAAGGTATATAAGTTGTTCTTGACTATCTTATATACAAAACACTAGAATGATACCTCATTCTCACTATGATGTGCAAAAATGAATCAAAGATTGAGTTGTTTTTGTGTTAATTATTTTCCTTTGTCCAAAGCCAACAGTCTTTTGAATTGCTATGTTCTTTTATGTACAAGTCTAAAAATAGAAACACACACGTCCTAAACACAAGGTTCTCCCAGAAAGCTGCAAAACCAGGATGCTGGCTTTGGAGATTTTTGTCTATAGGCTTTTATGGACCAATTGTCTATAACTCCTTATTTGGATAGTCCTCAAACGAACTGTCCATCCATGAGTAGTTCGTTTATCGGTGAAATTTTCTTCAAATCATAATAATCAAAATAATTACACAAGGGTATGTAATTTGGATTAACTTGCAATCTAAAACCAGCAAAGTCAAAGACTACAATAGCTGTGAGCATAAATCTGATCTATAGACAATGAAAGACCACTTAACACATATCAATCTTAGAAATTAATTAAAGCATGGAAAACCTCTACGACTAACTATGAATGGCATCCATACTATTCTCTACTAGCTAACAAAGGCTTAAAACTCTAACTGGAGTATAATCCTCTCTGTTAACATTCTCATTTATAGCTTCGATGAGACTCATGGATTTTTTGATATGATACAACTCTTTGGCTTCAGACTTGACTATTCTATTCATCAACTTGATGAGACAGTAAGCCCATACTCAATGGGCCTACTGGCGACTCATTGAGTATGGCGCTTGGGTTAGGGCAGGTGTGTGCGTGCACGCACACGTGTGCATGCACACACACACACACACACGCGTGCGCGCGCGCACACACACACACACACAGTTTATGAGACACAAATGCCACACTTAATCGGTTTTACCTCTCTCTCTCTCTCTCTCTCTCTCTCTCTCTCTCTCTCTCTCACACACACACACACACACACACACACACACACACAAACACACAAGGTATATATGACACGCATACCACAACTTATCTGGTGTTTTTTTACACACACACACACACTATATGTGGCATACATACCATTGACATAACCACTTGGTAAATAACTAGCATTTGGACGAACATTCTTCTAAAAAATCTCACAACCAATTAGAAAGTACAAATAATGAAAATAAACACCATAATTCCATAAATGTACTAATGTTTTACCTTGGACCAAGCAACTACGTCACTAAATGATGGAAGAGAAACGGAAGCTGACTACAAGCAGATCTCAATGGTTTTGTTTAAAAATAATGCCATATGGATTTCTTGTAATAAATTCCAAGATACAGCTTTACCCTTAGGTTTTGAAACTCATCAAAAGATGTACCAAGAATTTTTTAAATAAAATACCTAGTTTTCAAGGATAATAGCGTCTTTTAATTTGTGATAATCCAATATGGCAATTAGGTAACTGGAATATCCGGTTGGTGGTTCACCCTTCCCAGATAGGCAAAAAAGTCCGCGTGGATAATTAAAGAGCACCACATGCATCGTATGCTTATAAGAAAAGCTTGCACAAAGGTTGAACGCAGATTGAAGTCTACTCTGTAGCACGCGCACACACACACACACACACACAATAAGCTGCACTCTGTAGTACTTGCATACACACACTCACAGTGCTAGTGATTAGCGCTCAATACCCCTTCCGCATGGTCAACCAACAACAAACGTAAGTGAATGCTACTTGGTAAACCTCCAGGCATAGCAAAGCACACGCGGACTGGTTCTCCACCCTTGACGTAACACATAAGGGAACAATTGCATTTTTTTCTGGATTGCATGTTTTATGGCTTGGCAATTACACACATGCACACAATCATATGCATAAGGGTTTAAATGGGCTTTTAAATACCATGAAATTGTTACATATATACATAGCCGGGAAAGAACAAGCGGCCATATTTCCATTTACATACATGCTAGTATGCATCAAACCATCTTTGTAACGTATTTTTTGCCATAATAACATGAGAGATTAGTTAAGCAATTTAAAAATATGCACACAAGCACATGGATGCTCATTAATCTATTTCTTAGTAGAAAAAGTATGGCAATATTATGGTTTCTGCACACACACACATACACGTACACACGAGCATACACACCGGATCTGCACAACACATGAAGAAGGATTTCACGCAGGCAACACAATAGTGTATATAGGCAATCATGTGCATAGTTTATCAATAACATATAACAATGTTAAAAACACAGTAATAAATCATCATCCTAAAATTGATACCATTTTGGAAGTCCACAGTAACAAAGCTGCAGAGTTTTGGGTAATAAGCGTGATTACAAGTACACAAATGACGACAACAAATTCGGTTCAGGTAGTAGGATACATATGTTTTGAATATGTGCATAAGTTCTCTATACGTGCTGAGCAAACACTTAAATCGATTAAAAAATTGGCTCTCTTTTTTAGAAAAAGTAATGTACAATCTTTGATAAGTGGTAAGCATTAATACTGTACAATCTACATTATGACAAGCTCCCAAGATAAATGATACAATGATTACTTTTGGTTATTTTTAGAAAATAGTGATGTTACAAAGGAAATGCTGCCAAAATTTTCACAAGTTAGGAAGTAATTATATAGCATCTCAAGTTAGCAACACTTTGGTTTTTTTTTCAAAATAAACACTTGTGTATACATACCATAGTAGTAAACATTTGATTGAATGATAAAAACATATATCCATATACTCATAAATACTTATAAAGTGGGGCAAAAGATGGGGCTCTAACGTAGGATATTAACTAAATGTTTCTAATTCTCTTTGGTAAATAGGGTGACAGACAGACAGCTCGGATGAGCATTACTCGTGACGCATTTAAGTTACAAAAAATTTGGGACAAGCTTATGGCTGCACATAGTAGGCAAAAGAAAATCAAGCCAATAGCAATTAGGGACCCTATCTCCAAACCATGTACAAACACATCAAAATGTTAAAAGATTGAAATAGGCCTTACTTGCATAGAAGAACTAAAGAAAACTTGAGTTACATCTAGAAGTATAGTTGGGTTCTGGGATGTGACAACGATAACAAGAAATGGGGTTTGGTATGTAGGTTCTATACTTTTTTGGGCCTATACTTTTGTTTATCATAAAAAGAGCAGCTTGATTGCCATGTATTTTTTGTAGAGATTTCATGGGAAGTCTTTTGGTTTATAAAAGACCGCAATAAAGTTGTTCATTGATTGGGGTTTTTAGCACCCACCATTGGTGTCTTTAGCAAGCATTAAAACATTCAGGATCATAAGTTACCCTGCTTAATACTAAGTGGGATGCTAAGAGATCATGTAAAGTGATGCAATTGGCAAACATATACTATTTAGGAAGTGCCTTTTAAAAAAAAGCTGCATAAACCTATAAACACAAAGACCTATGGGACAAATATAGGGTTATAAAACACTTGGATCAGAAGTGGTAGTTGCCTTGTGATCAAAACTTAATCTAAACAAATATTAAAGCTCTTAGAAAATTGGGATAAATAGTAACCTTATTTATAACCAATAAAGTCACTTGAATCTTCAAGGACTGATGACCTTTTTTATTTCAAGTTAAAAATGAACCTAAGAAAGAACTAAAGGAAACACACCTTAACTTAAATAATAAAGAAATGGCTTTATGGTTACAAAAATGACAAGTAAAATTGCTCCAAAGATTCACAATTATTTTGGATAGTAGGCTTAAGTTAAAAAAAGGGTTGTAAGATGCACATGGATAACAACTAGTAGTGTTTGTTGACGCCTGTAATACGTATTTAAAGCTAACAAATCTATTTTGTGGTTTGCATGGATGCACACGAGGACTCTATCTTTTCTAAGATCTTTTTTTGGCTTCCCTGCCGTTCGTCATTTACATACCCTTTTTCACATTTAAAGAAAATCATTCCAGATTACCCCATGTAGAAAAACACTAGAATGATACCTCATTCTCACATTAATGTACAAAAATGAATCAAAGACTGAGTTGTTTTGTCTATTCCTTGTCCCTTGTCTAAAGCTAGCTGTCTTTTGAACTGTTACATTGTTTTGTTAAAAAAAGCAACACACACACACACACACACACACACACACACACACACACATACAAACTAAGTGCTCAATTAAAGAGCTTATCAAGAGATTATGAGAGTCTAATGTAAAAAAGGAAACCAAGCTCTTTGAATCACATGTTCCTAGTCAAGAAAGGTAGTGGCTCCAAAAACCATCATTAGGTCATCCCTTTGCATTGCTTTGTGTGGCTGTCTCCCCCTCTGGCATCCATAATTTCTTCTTTCATCAAGATCAAACAAGAAAACTCACTAGAGTGTGTGAATCTCCATCTAGAACATCAGCTCTTAATAGAGTCCCTAAGCATCACTTTTGAGTGTCATGTGGCACCCTAATTAAGTTTCTATAATTAGGCATGTAAAAGCTTTTGTGCGAGGGAAGCCACATTATAACTCTGAGCATAAAATCCACTTTTTTTGGACTCCCTCTTACAAGGAGCCCACATGAGGCAAGTGACATAGCTCACTATTGTTAGTGCATTGACTTGACCTTTAGTGAGATCTTGGGCTCAAGGCTCTTTGAGTTTTAAACGAGGCAACGTGGATAGATTTGTAGCAAGTGGTAAAGTCATTTGATGAGCACAATCAAGTCCATGGTGGGTGCTCCTATGAGCTTATTTTAAATCAAGCAAATCAAAGAAAATTTCAATTTGCCTTGCTACTCTAGTCGGTTCTAACAAACCACCTTCCATAGGTTTTTTCACAATCAGCTTAATCTTAGTGCCTTCTTTTCTAGAGAGGCTTTACAAATTTTTTTAGTGCTATCTCTAAAAAAAAAAGGGCAAGTTCCCATTGTGATGTAGAAAGTTGATACATCCTCAATACAAGGGCAATTTCCACACTATTACACAAAGTTAGCTCTATGTTTGCAACCTTTGTCAAAAGTTTTATATATAAAACCTACAAAGATATATTTTTACCATCAAGTGGTTTCATCTTCATCTTCAAAGCTTCATAGTTGACATTCAAGGATCAAAGGGAAAATTCTTCCCCCCCCCTCCCCCCCCCCCCCCGTCTCTCTCTCTCTCTCTCTCTCTCTCTCTCTCTCTCTCTCTCTCTCTCTCTCTCTCTCTCTCTCTGTGTGTGTGTGTGTGTGTGTGAAAATTTTGTAGGGGTTACTCATAATAACCTTTTACTTGATAAAAATTGAGGCTGGTACATTTGGTTGTGTTCATTTCATATGAGTGCGTCGACGGGTACTCTATATAATTGGTTATATGCACAAGGTGTATGCGCTACTTGTGCTAATTTTCTTTTGTATCAAACAGGCGTGGCCTTGCTATCAAGGAACTAACTCATGTGCTACATGACTCTTCTATGTGAGCCTCAAGGCAAGAAATTTCTTGTTTACGTAGGCCAAGGCATATCTTCAACAAAACCAAACAATACCCAGTATGACTATTTTCTTTGGGTTTTGCAAATCTTTCTCTTCTTTAATGGAGAGATATGATTGTTTCAAAGATTCAGTTGTGAATAGGATTCCAACTTGAGGAATATCCTACTTCGTCTATAGCACTAGATGTGTCTATAGAAGCACTTTTTTTGGGTACAACCTAGCTTGTGAAATGACAAAATCATTGAATTAGTGTTGATGGTTCTCAAAGAAAGACCTTCTCATTTGCCTAATGGTAGTGACTAAGTACATCATACGAATCTGTGTAAAATCACTATTAGTAGCATTGTAGCCTCTACTAGTCTCAACTACATAATGGTTTAAATAGTTTCTTTTTAGAATCTAACCAAGGATTCAGATTGCCAAGACAACACCAAGGGTTCTCGAAAAAAAGAAAACGAAGGGTTTTTCCTAGTTGTGCAATATTTTGTCTAAATTGTTTTGATGCATGTGACATGGTCATGCATAGCCACATGGTAGCCATTACAAGTAGGATTATTGGTTGGTGCACCAAGTACCTTCTTTGCTAAATTTTCCTCACCCCTATTGATTTTTCTATGATTGAATCCTAAGTCCACTATGGGTATTTTATACTCTTTTTGTGGTTACCTCTCTTAAAACGGTCATAGGCCTATAAGCCAACGATTGTTTTTTTGGCACATGTTGTCAATCACAAGGTGTACAACATGGTCTAAGAACTCATGGAATTTGGTTTAGCCATTGTGGAGAGAGGTTTATGAGGGTCCCTCTCACTCCTATCATTGAGGATTTCTATTTATCTCCACACACATGTACTTATTGTACTTGATGGATGTCACATTTACTGATATCAATGTATAAGACTTACTCCACATGTGGAGAATATGAGTCTCTGGGACTGACATTGGTGCCTATTTCTCCAATTGTGTGTCACAAGACAAATCCATAGACACTAGTCAAATCTGTTTATTAGAACATTTTGAGCAGGTGGTATCGCAAACAATTTCAATGATAAAAAATTATTAGATATCTAGTAAGACTGGTTAATGTAATGAGTACTATAAACAACATTAATGGATGGTTGTTTCAACTTTTTAGGTTGCAATTTTGCATTTTTATTATGCGTATAGCAAGGCTATGTCCCGTTAATGAAAATGGTTCATCATTTGTACCTAGATGTGATTTATGTTTACAATCGATTACGGTCCAATTTTTTTAATAGGGCTATCTTGAAAATGCAAGGAGAAGTATTTACACACTTTTTCCCTCTCCTTTCATGTATGCTATGGCCATAACGTCCACCATTAGCATTGGCAAGTACAAATCATTGGCCATGGAAATGTAAGCTTAGATACATTTTTGCTAAATGCATGCACACTAGGTTTTATGGGCCCTAGTTCTTAGCAAAGGCATATTTGTAGCAACATGCAACTTCATGAATTTTATAGCTTATGAAGCTTTTTAGCACCACATGTACAATGCCTCTATGTATTTTTTGTGGGCTTACCAACCACCATACACAGTTATGGCTCTGTATGGGTGCTTGTAGATAGATTGCCTAAACTTAAGTACACTCTTTAACCAAGCTGGTTACTAACAATCTGTATCGATTATATAGATAACCTTGCAATTTTGTGAGTAAAGGTGAACTCATGTTTACTAGTCATTTCTAGAGGACTGTCTGTAAAACATTGAGAATACAACTCAATATCAGTATTGCCAATTATCCAGAGATGGTTGGGTAGCTTGTAAGTGTTAATCAAGTGCCAAAGGATATGCTAAGAGCATATGCTAGCAAGAAGCAATTTAATTGGAAAATTACCTCTCTACTTTGGAGTTTGCTTATTATGATGCAAGGCATGTTACGACTAAGTTTAGTCTCTTTAGGCTTATGAACAATTTTCAAGCTCTACCACCAATTATGGTGGGATTGGGTAATGATGAGGCATGCCAGCAAGTCAAAGACTATGATCATATGGATATGTTGAATGTTGCTCATCGATAAGATAGATACAAGAAATACGCTGATGAGACATGTCGGTAAGTCACTTTCACAAAAAGTTAAGAAAAGTTGTTACATATTTCAACACCTCAGAAAGTTTGAAAATTGGTCATTCATTTTGGATGTTGAAAACTATAAACATAAACTTAAGCATCTTATTTATAAATTTCTCACAAGGAGTTGGATGCTCTCTATGTAAGAAGATTAAAATCAAGGAGACAATTGAAGCAGTTATAATTGCTCTTCTTTTAAAGACAAAAGAATCATTGGGGAGATATCTCATTCCATTGAATAAGAAGAAACACTCAATTTTTATTATGTGTTTGAATTTTCATATTGCTTACATTTTGCAAACAAAGCTATGTAGGTTATGCTTTCTCATAATACACAAGGATTCAAGTAGCATATTCCATGACTACCTAGCATGGTAGATATTGAAAATGCTACTATCATAATTGATACATAAGATTTTGTGTCACATGAATGATGAGAGAGAAGATGCTTAAAGCCCATGTCTTTCTTACTAAAGGGAACTAAGGTATTTAAACTACATTTAATGCTACGATGACAATGTGTTAACATGTAATACTTGAGGGCAATACATATCCCTTGAATATGTTTCTCATTAAAGAATTATGAAAAGGGTAAATGATAAGCTTGTAGGCTCAAAATTGATATTGTCCCTCAAAATTAATGAGAGAAAATCAAAATCAAATTAGCTTTAAATCACATAAATATAATCTTAACGACTTTTTTAATATTCCAAAAGCACAGAGCTCGTCTAAAGTCTGACATGGCCATTCCCATTACATTTGTATGTCCAATATAGATATTATGGAGTATTTTCTCTCTCTAATGTAGAAAGAGAAAATCATGTTTTAAGCCTCAAAATCTATTTTCTTAAAACATTGTCAAATGTTACAAAATGAATCTCAATAAGAAAACTTTGATGGGACTCTTCATAAAGTATAATGTTGGTGGCATTATCTTGTCCTTGTAGGATAGCCGTCATTGACTATAAGTCATCTTAAGGTAAATAGGGATGTGGTGCTCGTGGATCCTCATTTTAACAACAACACCATTCTGCAATAGGTGGCTACTCTACTCAATGCTTAAGAGACATAGTTTTCCGCAAGCATGGTTTTAGACATTTAGTCTACACACCTTTCCACAATAGATGGCTACTCTATGTGGTGCTCGAGGGACATAGTCCACTATAATCGTATCTTCTTGCATGAAAATTTTAAGAGAATTTGAAACTTTAATAAGTACATGAGAGAAAAATTTTACTTTATCAAAGCCATTTTTACATCGATGTCTCTTTTGGTATTCAACTCATATGAATATTTTAATTCAGTTACCTGGTCATTGGATCATCTTGCTATAATTATTACTTAGCAAAATTTATCAAAAGAGCAGTTTTGAACTGATGTATATATGTACAGAGTTCCTTACCTTTGGAGTAGGTTCCCTTGAATGGCCTAAATAATCTTTGAGAGATTTTACATCGACACTTAGGCCACCCTGTGGCCCTAGGTTGCCCTCTATTATGATGAAAGATTATATGGCCCTAGGGCCATAGGGTGCTAATGTAGAAGCTTAGAGACCATAGGTTACCCTCTATTCCAATGAGAGGTTCTATGGTCCTAGGGTCATAGGGCTGACATGGTGCCCATATGAAAGTTCCCTTGAATGGTTGTAATAATCTTTGAAAGCTTTTACATTGACACATAAACCCCTTTTGGCCATAGGGCCATAGGTTGCCCTCTATTTTGATGAGCGATCATATGGCCCTAGGGCCATATGGTGCCAATGTATAAGATCAAGAGCCATAGGTTTCCCTTGATTTTAATAAAAAATCTGATGGCACCTAGGGCCATAAGGCAGCTTTTACATTGACACCTAGGCCATCCTCTAACAACCTAAGGCCTTAGGTTGCTCTTTATTTTGATGAGAGATCCTATGGCCCTAGGGTCATAAAATGCCAATGTATAAGCTTTAGGGTTATAGGTTGCCCTTTATTGTAATGAGAGATCCTATGGCCCTAGGGTCCATAGAGCTACCATAGTGCCCATGTAGTTGCCCTTGAATGGCCTAAATGCTCTTTGAGAGCTTTTACATTGACACATAGGCCCTTTATTTTAATAAAAGATCTTATGGTCCTAAACTCAAGGGCCATATGTTTCCCTCTATTGTAATGAGAGTCTATGGATCTAGTGCCATAGGGCTACCATGGTGCCCTTGAATGGCCTAAATGCTCTTTGAGAGCTTATACATTGACACCTAGGCCACCCTCTATTTTGATGAGAGATTATATGGCCTTTAAGGCCATATGGTGCCTGTGTATAAGCTCAAGGGCGATAGGTTTTCCTCTATTCCAATGAGAGATCTTCTAGCCCTAGGGCTAAAGGGTTGGCTGGTCTAGTGGTGCCCTTGTAGAGATTTTTCATTGGCACCCTATGGCCATAGGGCCACATGGTTATGTCTAATGTAGTCAGAGATCCTATGGTCATGGTGTCTATGTAGGTTCCCTTAAGTGGCTTGAATGCCTTTCTGAGCTTTTACATTGGCACACTATGGCCTTAATGCCATAGTGTAGCCAATGTCTCTTTCTTGCCCATGTAGGTGCCCTTGTGGAGCTTTCATTTATGTGCCCCACTAGAGCTTCTTTCTTGGCACCTATGGCCCTTAGGCCATTGGGTGTGTTCATGATAGCTATTATATTTTTGTAAAATTATTATTTTTTAAAATATAATTGTAAGTTATCAGTTCTTTCCTTTCTTGCAATGGACAAGTGGATTCCAAATAGAGCCATAGGCTCATAGGTTAAAATATAATAATGCACTATATATATTTTTATCTTTCGTTGTCTTATTTGATGAAGTTATGCCAGATGGGACTTTGGTTCTCTCTTTTACTCTACACTTTCCATTCACCCTCCACTATATTCTCTCTTCTTTTCTTTAAGGCACATATATTTATCATGTACATTTGGCCTATTATTGAGTCCTCTTTTGATCATGCTCATTCAAAGATAGCACTTGTTGTTTTACGTGGAGCACATATGACATGCTAAAAAAGAGTAGTGCATATAGCACACTACATATGCATAGAGTTTAGAGGAGCATTATTGCAAGGGAAAAGAAATGTGGGGAACAGGCACACTATCATCATGCATCCCCACAAAATCATACTACAAAGTTGATTCCTAAAGCATCCATGGTTAATGGTCAAGAAGAAGGAGGTTACTAACATGAGCAGCATATTCTATACGTGAGGAAAGATAGGTGAGCACAATGCTTTGTGCTATTTGATCTTGTCTTGACACGTAATTTCCAATTAATATATTTGAGACAAAATCATGGGTTTCATTCACATAAAATGGGAACTCTGCTCCCTATTAATGGAGTTTTATTGGACAAGAGGTTGCAATCACTCCAAAGATTGCAAAGCTATGAGTCCACATCCAAGAATATGTGGATTAAGAAAAAAAATTAACCTCGTCATTTAAGAATAAAGATGTTTTGTTAGTAGTTCCATGGTTTGAATGCATGGTGGCTTTCTTAGAGTTTTTTTATATAGTTTTTCAAATCCAGAAAATAGGTAAAGCAAGGACAATACAAGTCAATGAGAGAGGCAAGTGCAAATCCTTCTTATGAAAAACTAAAAAATCATCCACAAAGGCTTTTATAAATTCTTGTAAGTAAGATACAATCATTTTATAAGCTGTAAGGTTGAATGATGGTGGTCCATTCTTGAGTCCAAAGCTCATAACTGTATAGGAAAAATCTCCCCACTTAGTAATCAAGACTCTTTTATATTGATCTTCTTCACCACCTTAATTTGAATGTACCCTGAAAAAGCATCCAAAAAGCTATACATCTCTTTTCCTGCTATTGTATCCAATATTGCATCACAAAATGGCATAGGGAATGGATCAATGATGGTTACTGCATTTAATTTTCTATAATCAACACACACATTCTCAACTTGCCATTCTTCTTGGGTACTACAATGATAAGGGATAATAATGTCATCTCATTGATTGCTTTGATAAACCCTATAGCCAATAACTTATCCATTATTTTTTCATTGATCCATTGTGCAAAATTTGAATTTATTCGGTATCTTTGTTGCACAATCAAAACTACATCGTCCTTGAGATTGATATGATGCTAATGGATCTTTGAAATTTTCTATTTGGCCTCTTTCGAGTAGTCATCCTAAGTTACAAAGTAGTTTATTTCCCCCCCCCCCCCCCCCCCCCCCCCCCCCCCCCCCCCCCCCACACACACACACACACACACACACACACACACACATGCCCTCAAGCTATTGATACAGAGATCTTGTTCTCTCCTCTCTCTCTCTCTCTCTCTCTCTCTCACACACACACACACACACACACACACATTCTCTCTCTCTCTCTCTCTCTCTCTCTCTCTCTCTCTCTCTCACACACACACACACACACACACACATTCTCTCTCTCTCTCTCTCTCTCTCTCTCTCTCTCTCTCTCCTCTCTCTCTCTCTCTCTCTCTCTCTCTCTCTCTCTCTCTCTCTCTCTCTCTCTTGTAACACACATACACACACAAGCTCACACATACATGACGGTTGGCATGCTGTCCTCCCTCTTTCTTGAGGAAAGCATGGATTTTGTGCATATATGGATGCAGAAATAACTATAAACACACAGAGGCCAAAGGATACAACCCTTCAATTGCACTTTTGCGGCAAGCAATGTGATCACAATCAGGTTTTTTTTAGTTTGGTTATGAGTTGTGGTTATGATGAACTTACAGTTGTAGTGAGAGAATATGTATGGTAGCATGAAACAGTTCTTAGCATGCTATGAGAATAGAAATTTGCCTTTGATTTGATTTATTTGGATGATATATTGGTACCCATAAAAGGTCTTTGCAAGGAAATTGTTCATAGCTCCTTTGTTTGAATAGCTTAAAGGTCACTACATTGATAAAGTTGCATTGATTAGGTCACATTGTTAAGAATTCCCAGGTTTTTGGCTGAAAATTTTGGCATATTGTCGGGCTAATTTGGTTTTTTTTTTTTTGCAAAACATGGAGCTCAAGCGGACGAGATGTTATCAAAATTTTCTTGTTTATAGAAGATATTATGTTTTAGAGCATGTTAACTCAAATGAAATGTGATCATGGGTATATGATTGAATTTTTGAAGTGATGGTCCTCTCATAACCCAATCCATTTATCGCTTTTAATTTGCAAAAAATTGAATCTCCAAATATTCTCTCTCTCTCTCTCTCTCTCTCTCTCTCTCTCTCTCTCTCTCTCTCTCTCTCTCTCTCTCTCTCTCTCTCTCTCTATTCGTTTAGACTTGGATCTCTGCTTAGTTGTTAGTTTTTTTTTGTAATTTTTTACGTCGATAACAAGGAAAAGGGGTCATTGACACTTTTCTTCCCAAGAAATGCTAGTACTGTTGTGCTTGTGTTCTTGGATGGTAACAGGTAACAGGTCTCTCTTTTGGAATTACAACTGGAGCTACAACTATTGCAATTGATCAACGTACAAGGACCGGTTCTACATATAAAGAACTATTGTGGTTCTTTAGATCACAAAACCTTATTGTTCATCAAAAAATAAGATGTATTGTTATCTATTAAACCAAAGTCAATTGACACATACATATGTTTCAGTCTTGTTTATTGGTATAATGAAAATCTTACTATCATTGATGTTACATATATAAAGTCTAGGTTTAGTTTGGTCCATTATATGGTTCAATAGTTTGAACTGCTTAAACTATTGTTAAACAATCAAGTTAAACACACACACACACACACACACACACACACACAGCTCCCAAAGCCTTATGAACATAGCTTATTAAACACAAACTGTGTTGTGAATGCAAAACAAAAACTACTACACAATTTGTAGATGGTTATTGTAATGGATTTATGAGAGCGACATCAATTTTGGGATTTACTTTGCATGCAGAGAGCAAATATATCCATGGAATTAAATAGAGGGTGGCAAAACTTTTATGTGTCACAACCAAGTATAGCTGCCAATCATTCGGTTGATTTCTTTTGCAGAAGTTTGTAAGCATTCCAATTTTCTGAAGGAATTGCTTCAAGAGCTTCAGCATTAATTTTTGCTCAATTAGGGTATCTCATTTGAGAGGTAAGGTCTTTATTAGGGCATCTAATTTGAGGTAAGGTCTTCTATAATCTAAAATTGAGACAAAGATCCTTTTTTGCCAAAAGAAACATCTCTTCAGAAGTTACTATTGTGACTTTAATTCCAATCATCTTGATTTACATACAATATTCAATCTTTGATACGAGCAGATGGAATAAACTTGATGCAAGTTTAGATTAGGAAAGCATTGGTATTCTTCATACAAGTCATTTTTGTCGATGTTTTTGAGGGTGAAAACTCTCCTTAAAGAAGATAGTAATGTTAGAACAAGGGTATTATGCCTTTGTGGATGGCACATGGTCCTAAGCAAGACCGCATAGCATGCTAAGTATAGATGTCTCTTGTAAGAGGAGGTGGTTAGGCAAAGAAGAGCATGTAACTAGTTCCCTAGCATTTCACATAGCATCACTACTATGTACAACTAGGAGAAAGAAAAATGAGCTCTGGATTAGGCAAAGAGTAACAAAGTTGAAGAACATTGAGAGTCTCAAGCAAGGAGTTGGAGACTTCAAGAGAAAATTCAAAGCAGTGAGATAAATTTAGTATATTTTCATGCACCATGTGGTATCTTTAGATCTCTTTCTTTCCAAAGATTCAAATTTGACTTTTTTTCTTGTTTAAGGTTTTTCAAAGGTTTGTTCTATACATTTAGGATCCCAATAGTGAAATGGTTTGAGCTTTGAATGTCACAATCCCAGTTGTTTTTTCTTTTTCCCTAGTTCAATAAATTTTTTCCAATTATTGCTTTATTTGGAGATTTAATGATCCAAAAGACCCCAAAATTGATATTCTTGATCTATATAATGTATACAAAAGCTATTGAACATGCAAAAAAAAACCATGATCTAGAATATTAAGAGGGCCTACAGAAATTTTGCTAGCAACTAGTCTTTTTCAATGTTGAGAAGATTGTCAAACACATCACATGATTTTTTGAGTGGTCCCCTTGAAGGAGGATTCATGAACATTGCGACTGGATGAATGCCAAAGTGAAGCATTCACTTGCAATGTGTGTGTGTGTGTGTGTGTGTGTGAGAGAGAGAGAGAGAGAGAGAGAGAGAGAGAGAGAGAAAGATGCAAAAAGTGCAATGTGGGGGGTAGAATAGTCAGATGTTGTCAACTTTAATTTGAAAGCACGACATCGTCAACTCAGTGCTGTGAGGTCCCTGTCCCTTGTCGAGAGGAGCGGAGTACCTTTGATAGGTCTCCAATCCTGATAAGGAAAAACCAACGGACATTGCCTTAGCTACTACGTAGCCACGGGCATGAACCGTTAGTGAAGAATTGGTCCTATCTCGCTATGGCGGAGCGTGACCACCATAATCCTATCTAAAAACTATCTATAATCAATTATACCTAAAAGTATAAATCTTAGAGTGACCAACCTGTGCGCTTTTTTCCCCATGTTTCAGAAGCACAGTCGCCAAGGTTTGTCTCTTTTAAGATTTATGACTAATAAAAATTCTAGCGTTGGAAAGTTACCCGACTCATCGGGTCCACCCATCCATAGAATGATACCGTCGTGTATCATTCTCTCACTTTCCACCCCGCACTCACCCTTCTTTTGTTATCTAAATACTACCACACTGTTTAAACATACATGTTCCTTTACTTTATTTATGATACTGATTCGTTAAAACAGTCCTTCAAACAGTATTACAAACAATAGCCAAACAAAAATTCGTCCAATTTTAAACCAACAACCCTTGGATTAGGTTCACTCAAGAATCTCTACTGGCGCTATTATGTCCGATCAGTATATACATTATTTATAAAAACCCTTGTCCTCATGAGCGTCCCATACCGCTCGACAAGCACTCGTTGTGCTAATCTGGACGTACTCCCGTCACAGCAACAACGGTGCCAATCTGGGCGTCATCCTCACGCCACGGCAAAACAAAACTGCAGTATCTAGCTGGGCTAATCTGGGTGTACTCCCACCACAGCATCAGCGGTGCCATCCTGGGCGTCATCTCACACCTCGGCAACTGTCACATAATACCAGCGCTAATAAGTAGAGATACTTGAGAAAAACCATACCGAAGGTTTTGGACAAACATTCTTTCCTATAGCAACCAGTTTAACCAGACAATCTTTCCTACTTGTCAAACATATGACGAGTTTCTTGGGATTAAGCACCGTGGTTTCGGTCCGTATTTTCTTTTCATAAGGTAAATAATATATTCCTATGGTCTCGCATATGCAATGATGCATAACTGGAAACTGCAATACTAACCTGTACCATAGCTCCGATTGGTGGAGATATAGCATTTTTCGCAGGGATTCCACCGTTACTTGTACCAGCTTCATGATCATTAGCACCTGAGGTTCGAGCACGCTTTGGAGCCATTTTTTTGTACTACACTTATGTTATACACTTAGAACTTTAAATTGATCAATTTCCCTAGTAATCTCCTTGTTTTCAAAGAGAGTCTGTAATTTGAACCCTCGCCAACTTGAATTCACACTTAGTGTTGTTGTTCTACATCTAATTTTTATACATCAAATATTTGCTAATCTTAATTAATCAAAAATTAAGTGTGTAAATTACGAGTGAAGTTTAGGAATGCATTACTTTTATGCATGACATTTGTAATCCAATTCTAACTTCAATTCTATACTTCAACTAAATCAATTTTTAGTATTATTCAAAATTCTATTGAACCTAATTGACAACAACATTGGTGAATGATAATTTCATCATGTATAATAAGAATATGATGATTTCTCTTATGTATTAACTTTCAATTAACAATATATAAGTTAATAGTGAAGATGTACTAACTAGAGAGAGTAGGTATACTAAGAGAGATTGGGGTAAAAGAAAACATACACACACATCTTTTCTAAATTTAATTGAATCTTACTAATCCATTAGAAAGATTAGAGTAAAAGATAGCACACACACACACATATCCTTCTTAAAGCTAATTAAATCTTACTAATCTATTAAAAAATTAGAGTAAAAGATAGTACACACACACACATAGCTAATTGAATTTTACTAATCTATTAGAGAGATTAGAGTAAGAGATAACACACACACACACATATCTAATTGAATCTTACTAATCTATTAGAGAGATTAGAGTAAGAGATAGCACACACACACACATACACACATAGCTAATTGAATTTTACTACTCCATTAGAAATTAGAGTAATAGATAGCACACATACATCATTCCTAAAGTTAATTGAATGCTTAATTAATACGCACCTTATTAGTCCACTAAAGTTTTTGCTCTCTTAGTGGTTTGTGGACGCCTTCTCTCTAAGAGAAATGGCAGCACTTCGTAAGTGCTATAGAAGCAATCTCTATGTCTAAAGTGTGAGCATGGATGCTCTATTTATAACAGAAAAGAAAACGTTTAACTTTTTTTTCAAAAAAAAAATTTAAATTTTTTTTAATTTTTTTAATTTTTAATTTTTTCCTCAAAAATCATACCCGCATTTTTGGTACCTATGAACTTGACCACTTTGTCATTATCATCAAAAGATAAGGCCACACAAGCCCCCCCTCATTAAGATTACTCAAGAGTAGCCTCTCCTTTTTCATGTGACAGTGTGTTTCACTTTATCCCCTCCTATGTGATCCATGTGCCTTCATTTGTCATCCTTGTGTATTCTTTTGTCTTTACAATTATTTTATTTATTTCCTTAATGATAATTTACTTTATATTTTTAAGTTAAATTTTACAGTTTTATATTAATTTTATAGTAGTAAAAGAAAATTCTACAATCAGTAACTAAGTCTAACAATAAGTTAATTAGTGATTCATATAGCTAAACATGTTAGAAATTTGTAGAGTAAATTTTAAATTTTAAGTTTTCTCAACCTACGATTCATAATTTGAACTTGAATATCTTAAATAATGAGTGATGGTTCAAAAAAAATACAAATGCGTAATAGAACTTGTGTACAATTTGAAAGTAGAGACCTTACAAGTGCTCTCTCTTTTCTACTAAACTACACTGAAATGGCATGTTGGTTGTGAGGCTTGAACGAATGGGATGTCTTGCTCATGGGTTTGGAGTTTGAACTTTGAAGCTTGGTCCCCCCCTCTCTCTCTCATGCACATGGCGAAGACGGAGTGGGACAAACCAGCATTTGAGCATGGGTAACCAAGTGTCCATTGTGTGTGTGTGTGTGTGTGTGTGTGTGTGTGGTGGTAAGATGTAAACACACACACACACACACATGTACCAGTGGTAAGAGTGAGCGAGACCCGCCAATAGGAGGCCCATTGTGTGTATGTGTGTGTGACGTGAGCTAATGATTTAGTATATTAAGAGAGCCTAGAGAAATTTTGCTAGCAACTAGTGTTTTTCTATGTTGAGAAGATTGTCAAACACATCACATGCTTTTTTGAGTAGTCCCCTTGAAGCAGGATTCATGAGCATTGCAACTAGATTTGTCTACAAAATGGTCAAGATGTGCTATATGGAGGTACAAATTCTTTTGTTAAGGCTATCGATGGTTGAATGGAAAAGAACCTACTGATGTGGGCTTTTGAGGCACAATTTCCTTTGTTACGGCTACTGGATAATAGAATAAGCAAATATCAATCCTCTTATTTGAGGAGCTAAAGGATGAATTTTGTATTCTCTTAAAGGCTAATGTGAGCATGGCAAGGTATATTGAAAGGTGTGGAGCATGGCAAGGAATATGAGGGATCCTTTGCACTCTACAATTGGTAGTGCTTTAAGTTCCTTACATTCCTCTTTAAAGGTCATTCTTTGGCCTATTAGAGTCTAAGAGCACTAGTTCTCTTTTCCAAAGAGGAAAGAGCTTCTACTATGAATTTTTGTTTTCAATATTTGAGACAACCTGAGGTAAATTTCAAATACGTGATTATTTTACCTTAGCAAGAGTCTCTTTCGTTGATGAAAAGAGAGTTTGAATCTTCTCACTTTTCTGTTTTCCCTTCTCTCCTTCTCTCTTTGTTTTGCTCTTCATCTTCTTTAAGCCATGGAATCCATTCATTCCAAGCGGCCTAGTAAATCTATTGAAACCAACACTACCTATGATACACTAGAAAAATTAAGTAGGTGAATTCTAGTATCAAGTTTTCTAGCTCAAGGCCATATATTGGGCTTGTATATACACTTCTCAATAATCCAATAATCTAGTGGTTGTGTCAAGTTTATGCTTATCTTGTACTGAGTAATAAGTGTGTACTTAGTTTCTCTCTAATCTCTTAAATTATGATTCTATTATAAATGGTACATTAGCTTATATGACATAGCCAATTGCACCTTCAATTGATATCAAAGCATCACAACGGCTAGCATTTCCTAGCTCTAGTAGGTCCTAGTCTCTATGGTAGATGAAGTTTGATTACACACACTGAATTGTTAATTGATTTTTCTCCTTTTTCTTTAGTGTTATGTCTAATAATCAAGAATTCGGTAATGGCCCTTGAAATTGAGCACATTCTTGATTTCAAATCTCTAGCCACAACTCTCATCCTTGCAGTAATGCTTAGTTCTTTTATGTAATTAGTCTTGTTTGTGTGTGTTGCAGTTGATTTCTTCATTGTGTGCTCTTGTCATATACTCAATGTATAGGTGCATTCTTAATTGCTAAACGCCACTCTAGCCAACGTAAGTGTAGGTCAAACCACTTTTTTCCAATTGATAATTAATGAAGAATTAATCGAAAGAATAGTCATTTAATTTGCTTTTTGGGATTCGTCCGGAGAGAAGCAGTTAGTCGATATACACGTGCTGACCTTTTTTTAGAGCTTTGGTTCTTTCGCTTGAGCATCAGCAGAATAAGGACCACATGGCGCTAGCCACACAAATTTTTTGCTTTAAAATAATTTAGGCAAGCTTGATGTGCATCAAAAAATATTTTTTTAATTAAGCCTTGAATTCTTTAATAACAATTTCACTGTGTGAGTTATGTGTAAGAAAAGTACATATCACAACTTTTATATTGAACATGTGTTTGCCTTATCCATTAACCACACTTAGAAAAATCCCACTCTAAACATTTGTTTGTGCTATCATGGTTTGTGAAGAGCTGAAACCCTTAGTTTGAACCCTTTTTTAATTTTTTGAGGTTTCTATATTTTGAGACCCATAATCAAATTTTCTTGTGACTATAAAGGAGATCTATATCCAAATATTAGCCAGAAAGTTTGGTGGCTTTGTGCAAGTAAAGCACCAAAGGTCAAAATCCTTCAATTGCTACACGTTAACAAGATTTTTTTAATAGTAAAGATGTATTTAGTTCTTGTTAGTGAAGTATTAGAATGTATCCATCAATTATGAAGGTACCCCTAAATTCTTTCTCGCACAATTTCAAGATTTTCTTATGTATGATTTGCTGCCTATAATTCTATCCTCTAGGCCAAAAGACTAGAGGATATGCATCATTCTTGTTAGCAAACCTCCTTGTAAAGCACTTTATAAAATGAATCCTCTTGCACAGAAAGAGTTATAGACTCAAATTCAAGATTCTCTACATAGAAAACTTATAAGGCATAGCAGTTCACCACATGGAGCTCCTCATCTTCTCTTCAAGAAGAAGAATGGTACCTTTTGTATGTGTTTGACTTCACTGTATACTCTTAACAAGATTACTATTGCTTTCACTTGTTGATTTCACTTTCATTGATCACTAGGATTTTTCAATCGTGTTTTTTAATTTAATTCTTGTTTTTTGCAAGTCTGAGGATTAATATAAAAAACACCTTGCACAAGTATTTGATTTGTTGCGAAAGGCAAGTTTGTATTTGAATCCTTAAATATTATTTTTTCCTGATCTAAGATTCATTACTTGGGCCACATAGTCTCAAAACAAGGTATTCATGTTGAGGCTATTAGATCTTAGCACACTCTAAGAATCTACACAATCTAGGATTTTGTCTTGGCTTATTGTAGTTAATGTAGGAAATCTGTCAACAAATTTATATAAAAACCACATTATCTCACATTATTGTTGGATAGGAGTACATCAATTTTTGACTGCCTGGTGCCTGATCATTCATTTCAAGTATTCAAATACTGGTGACTCAATGAAAAATTATGCAATTATCTGATTTTTCTGCTCTTTTCTTTGTCATTGGAATTGATGCAAGTGGCAAAAGAATTGGTTTGTGCTGAATTAATGCAAGCTAAACACCCTATTGCTTTTTTGAAAGTAAAAAACCTAAATTTAAATTGTCTGCATCTACAAGCCAGTGTTTATGTACTTCAAATTTGAAAGTATTATCTGATGGGTATTGATTTTGGTTTTTAAAAAAATCAAGAAAACATTAAACACTTACTGTTTCAACATTTAACTTTTTGACAGGCATAAAATTGATTATGTTTAACCATGTGATAGGAATTTAATCTTATTTTGATTATCTACAAGTGATAGTGACGATTGACTCCCTAAATTTGTTACTATGTACCAAAGGAAAGAATTTCTCTTGAGACTCCAACGTGTTATTATGAAGTGCAAAACTGAAATTATGAAGTTCCTCGTGTCACAATATAAGCACTGAGAGAATACAAGGCAAAGTATTCAGACTGGAAAAAATCCAAAGAAGAGAACTATTAACACCAGCTTGAGCATCTCAATTGGTGGATAGCTTGCATAGAGTTGAATGTTCTCTATGTATAGATATTAAGAATTATACTTGCTCTTCTTTTGAAGTAGGAAGAATTGTGAGGAGATATCTTCTTCCATTAAATTAGGTGCACCCATTTTTTATTATAGATTTAATTTTTTATGTTGCTTACATTTTGGGCAAGCAAAGCTATGTTAATCATACTTTCACATAATACACAAGGATTCATATTATTTTGATAGCCTCAGTGTCTAGCGAGCATGGTAAATGTAGATGCTACTACTACGGTTGACACATATGATGCACCGTGCAAGTTTAACCAAGAGTGACAAGATTTGTATATACCTCAAGAGGGATTTTCTCTTTTCTTGTACAAGGTTTCATGTCCCATGAATGATGAGAGGAGAAGATCGTGTCTCTCTTGCTAAAGGACATTGTAGCATTAAAGCTACATTTAGTGTTATGATGACAAAATCTTTAACTTGTAATACTTGAAAACAATACATATCCTTGAATATGTTTTTTAGAATTTGAAGTGTCGCAAAGTACAAATTCTAGTGCAAACAAGTATGGGTTTGATCTTTGATCTAATTTTGTAAAGATAGCTAACAACTATCTCAATATACAATTAAAAGAGGAAGTAACAAGCTTAAATAATGGAAACTTTTAAAGTTTAAAATGATGTTTGGCTACTATGGTTGGCAAATGAATACCTATGTAGTCTTCAACATGTTTTTTGGAAATAAGTGTTAGCATTTAATGTTGCAGTAAAAGAGAGAGTTCTCGATTAAAGCATTGTAACTTTGTTTAGTTCAATGACCATAATTCTTGACAAAATATTATGTGCATGATCTTCTTGATATTATTTGAAAGAGAAAAATCACGCCATATTACATGGAACAAAGAAAAAAATCTTTTTGCTTAAGCATAAAAGATCTATTAAGATGTATTCAACAAAATGATCACTATGCCATCTTCAATAAGGCTTGTAAATGATTAAATACTAGTAAGAAGTATAAGAAAAAAACCATATAAAAGCTATTAAGAGTATATTTTAATGATTTAAATCTGATTTGAAATTGTTTTTTTTTTTGTGTACTTTAGAGACACAATGTCCGTGAAAATTAGATTCAATCTATGAAATTAGTCATAATGGTTATGCCAAAGTTTTGGGTTATAAAATTTTGAAACATTAATGAGGGACTCCAATATATTCAAGAGGTAAGTAACTTATAGTTGAGGATAACTATGTTTTTACGAGAAATATAATGTCGTTGATTATATATTTTATGGTATATAGTTTATGTATTATGAATGCCTTTTCTGAGAATTAGAGGAGAATTATGATTTGAATGTATTTTAAAAGTCATTTTCTTTCAAAAAGGAAAAGTACGTACTTTTTTTGACTTTTTCTTGAAGAGGAAAACTTCACAATCAAGAATATATCATCGAATGTGAAATTTATGGAAGTTAAGTGCTTGCTTTTTAAAAATAAATACATTCTATGCTTTTTGGGCAATTATAGCAAGTAGACTAAGTTTTGTTAAGAAAGATGAGATGAAGCTATTAAAGAAGCCAAAAGCTCTAAAGAAAAAAAGAGAACAAGGGCCCTTTTAGAGCAGATAACTTTCTTAATGAGAGAAGTAGGAAGCTACATGTGTAGGACAGCTCTTCACAAGAATGATCATAACTTGAGCTTCACTAATTAGAATCATGCAAACCAAGACTCAAATAAAAGGTCATTCAAGTCAACTGGTCGGACACCCATTACATTGATCGTACTAACTTTATCTATTTTTTTACATCACTTAGCATGGTTCAGGATTAGCGAAATAAAATATTGAGCTTAAGTTTAGTAATACATTGGTCATGCCACTTTTTACGCATAAACGTTAATCCTTCAACGGCCATGCGTTTTGGCTCAGTTTGAGTGCAATGTGTATAATCAAAACTCTAAGTGTGAGAGTCGGTTGATCTTCAAACTCTACATATTACTAGTATCACTTGTATGTTTTAACAATGTCTAATATTTTTTGAAGCAGTAGCTTTCCTCGCCAGTTATTCTAATTAGTTTTGGAGAAGATAATGGAGAAGCTATTTGTCATGCATGAAGCATGCACGATACTCTATAAGTAAAACTCTTCTTTAACACGACGACTTTGTGAGTCTATGTTTTTTATATCAAGAAGCGGAATCTACTAGCTTGATCAAAGAAGGCCATTATGATGGCATGATGAAAAGTGAAATGTTGATGTATCATGATTGTATTTAGCTTCATTGTAAGATTTATTGATACAAAAATAAACTATTGGAAAAGTAGGAGGGAATTCAAAAATTCTCCTCCCTTGTCCAAAACCTCCCATGAAGGAGTCACCCGACAACCTTTTAAAAAACCCAAAAATTCTCCCACATTAACCACCCCCGCTCAACCTTCCCCTCTTGTATTTCTTCCATTTTAACCCCTCCTCCTCTCCCTCCTCTACCAACCCTTTCCGTATACCCTCTCTTCTCCAAACTTCTAACTATTCCTCTAATTTCTCCTTCTCCTAGCACCTTCCACTTACCTCAATTTAAACCACTTCACCACAAATATAGCTTGCCAAAACCTCAAAAAACATGCAAAATGGAGGAGGTTTTATTCGGGGAAGGAGTCTTTATCCTCTCCTTTTTTCTTGGTAAACCCAAACCCAAACTATGCCCTTTCTTTCTCCCACCTAGGATCCACAAACCCTCACTATTGGCTCCTAGAAAGGATACATTTTAGAGAAATTGCTTCTAATTAGCTCCATACACAACTCTACCCTATTCTCTTAATTAAAACCAAACAACTCAAAGATTCCCATGCCACTCCCTTATCTTGGATCTAACCACCACCCCTTTTTCCTCTCACATTATTTTATTCATTTTCCAAGCATTCCCATACAAGAAGATCTTTTGGCTCTTAAGAACACCATCCATGACATCTTCCCCTCTCCCAAATCCACTTTATCCTATCCCTAGTCTCTCTTATCCTCAACGATCACTACCTCTTTCTTTTAATGGAGATTGTTGGCACCAAATCAAGGGTACGGTAATGGGTTCCAACTTTTTTGTTGTCTATACTTGCCTCTTTCTTTGTTCCTTAGAAGAAGGCATGAATTCATCTCCTCCTCTCTCCTCTATTTTAAAAAATTTATAGATGACACTTTTGACATTTGGGATGGCCCTTCTTGAAAGCTATGGGCACCTCTCCTCCTTCATCTCCTTCCAAGAGGCAGTTATTTTAAACATCTTTTTTCTCAAAGGAGCCTCTTTTGCCACTTATGGAATACTCAATTCTAGTTGTCATAAAAAAAGCCTCAACTCTTACAATTATATCCCTTGGCAGTCCTGCAATCCCACACACCAAAAGATTTTCTTCATTCTTTCAGAACTTACAAGATACATCATTTGAGAAAGCTCTCTTTCAGGTTTTATCTCTATCCATAACTTCTTCTTTGCTAAAATAAGGGCGAAAGGTTACCCACCCTCTCTTTTGGAAGCTTGCTTCCATTTTGTTTCTTTCAACTCTAGATCTTCTCTCCTTCAAAAAATCCAAACCACCACATACCATTGTAAAAATTCCCTTTTTACCTCTCACATGCACACTCAACCTCTCCCTCTCCATTGACAAACCTTTCTCTTGACTTTTTAAAGCTAATCCCCAAGTTTGCACACCTTCCAAAATGAATTGTGTGTTGGCTTAATGCATCAAACCTTGGCTCCCTTCTTTCAAAATAACCCAAACATACCTAAATGTTCCCCTCTCTCTCTCTCTCTCTCTCTCTCTCTCTCTCTCTCTCTCCCCCCCCCCCCCCCCCCCCCGTTTTTTTACCTCTTTTGGCTAAGCTCTACCTAGCATATATTTCTCCTCTAGTGCTTCCCAACCATTGTACCTCACAAAACCTATTAACTTTAACTAACCTCGTTTTTTTGTACAACCTCATTGAATTTAACTAGCCTCCAATTTTGTACACCCTTTAAGAACCCCCCCGGCCCCACTCCTTTTTCCCTTTCCCTCCCTTTTTTTTAGTACCTCCTAAGAATTTGGGGTGTAGCTCACCTTTTAAACTAGCCCTATCCTCCCTTGAGTTTAGTACTTTGAACAAGTTTTTGAACCATGCCCCTTTATTTATATCCCTTCCCTCCTTGCCTCCACATTCTCAAATTACCCTACAATGAAGGAGTCTTTATCCTCTCCTTCTCTATCCGTAACCTCTTCTTTGCTAAACTAAGGGTGATAGGTTACCCACTCTCTCTTTTGGAAGCTTGCTTCAATTTTGTTTCTTACAACTCTAGATCTTCTCTCCTTCAAAAAATTCAAAAAATCAAACCGTCACCTACCATTGTTAAAATTCCCTTTTTACCCCTCACCTGCACACTCAACCTCTCCCTCTCCATTAACAAACCTCTCTCTATACTTTTTAAAGCTAATCCCAAGCTTGCACACCTTCCAAAACCAATCGTGTGTTGGTTTAATGCACCAAACCTTGGCTCCCTTCTTTCAAAAAAACCCAGTCATACCCAAATGTCCCCCCCCCCCCACCAACCGTTTTTTTTTTACCTCTTTTGGCTAAGCTCTACCTAGCATATATTTCTCCTCTTACAGTGCTGCCCAACCATTGTACCTCACAAAATCTCATTAGCTTTAACTAGCCTCCTTTTTTGTACAACCTCATTAACTTTAACTAGCCTCCAATTTTGTACGCCCTTTAAGAACCCCCCCTCTTTTTCTCTTTCCCCCCCATTTGTTTACTACCTCCTAAGAATTTGGGGTGTAACTCACCTGAACAAAGTACTATCCTCCCTTGAGTTTAGTACTTTGTACAGGTTTTTGAACCATACCCCCCTAATTATATCCCCTCCCTCCACCAATTTTTTACACATTGAGATGAGCTAATCTACCGAAACGCGTTTGGTGTAGAATTGGTGTTTCTACTGCCCCCCACCTCCTTTTTCTCTCTCCCTTTTGTTGCAAGTCTCACTCGCTATGAATTTCTTTGAGATAATTATGTAATTTAGAGACACAATGTCCATGAAAGTTATATTCAATTTATGGAATTAGGGAGAGTAGTCATGTCAAAGTTTGAGGTTATAAGATTTTGAAACATTCACGAGCGAGGGACTCAAATATATTCAAGAGGTAAGTAACTGATAGTTGGGGATAACTATGTTTTTGCGGGAGATATAATGTCAGTGATTATATATTTTATGGTATGTATTTTATGTATTATGAATGCCTTTTATGAGAATTAGAGGAGAATTATGATTTGAATGTATCTTAAAAGTCATTACTTTTGAAAAAGCAAAAAATGCTTTTCAAAAAGTAAGTACATTTTTTGACTTTTTCTTGAAGAGGAAAACTTCAGAACCAAGAAGATATCGTCTAATGTGAAATTTATGGAAAATAGATGCTCGCTATCTAAAAATAAATCCGTTGTATGCTTTTTGGCCAATTATAGCAGGTAGATTAAGTTTTGTTAAGAAAGATGAGGTGACGCTATTAAAGACGCCAAAAGAATTTTTTTTAAAAAAAAAAGAGAACAAGGGCCCTTTTTGAGCAGATAACTTTCTTAATGAGAGAAGTAGTAAGCTACATGTGTAGGACAACTCTTGACAAAATTGATCATAACTTGAGCTTGGCTTATTAGAATCATGCAAACCAAGACTCAAATAAAAGCTTGTTCAAGTCAACTAGTCGGACACCCATTACAGTGATCGTACTAACTTTATTTATTTATTTAATCATATAGAACAATCAAGAGTAGTGAGCAAATTTCAACCCTCATGGACAGCTTCATCAACACTCTGTGTTTTTCTTCTTCTCCCTCACACTCCACACGCACTGTCCACTCTTCACGAGCATAGTACATCACTTAGCATGGTTTAGGGTTATCAAAACGGAATATTGAGCTTAGGTTTAGTCATTGGTCATGCCACATTTTACGCATAAAAGTTAATCCTTCAAGGGCCATGGGTTTGGCTCAGTTTGAGTGCAATGTGTATAATCAAAACTCTAAGTGTGAGAGTTGATCGATCTTTAAACTCTACATATTAATAGTATCACTTGTATGTTTTACCAATGTCTAATATTTTTTGAAGCAGTATCTTTCCTCAACAATTAGGAGAAGACAATGGAGAGGCTATTTGTCATGCATGACACTCTATAAGTAAAACTCTTCTTTAACACGACAACTTTGTGAGTCTATTTTTTTTAAATCAAGAAGCCGAATTTGTTAGCTTTATCAAAGAAGGCCATTATGTTGGCATGATGAAAACTGACATGTTGATGTATCATGATTGTATTTAGCTTCATTTGTAAAATTTTGTGATACAAAAATAAACTATTGGGAAAGTAGTAGGCCTCTCTCTCTCCCTCTCTCTCTCTCTCTGTGCCTTCGACACCAAACCTTTTATTAAACCATATCGTCCTTAAAGAATGACCTCAATATTATTATCAAGCAGATCGATAAGAATCTAGGACCGGGTATCCTCTCTAGGGCATGATATAACAATGAATCACTTCGCCACCTATCAGATCCCCTTACCTACTCCGTAGTATCTTCTCCTCCCCTACCTTTTGTATCTTCCCTCCTCTCCTCCATATGTTCAAATTACCCTACAATGAAGGAGTCTTTATCCTCTCCTTCTCTATCCGTAACCTCTTCTTTGCTAAACCTCTCTCCCTTTTGTTGCAAGTCTCACTCGCTATGAATTTCTTTGAAACAATTTTTTAATTTAGAGACACAATGTCCATGAAATTTAGACTCAATTTATGGAATTAGTGAGAATAGTCATGTCAAAGTTTGAGGTTATAAAATTTTGAAACATTAACGAGGGACATTCAAGAGGTAAGTAACTTATAGTTGAGGATAACTATGTATTTGCGGGAAATATAATATCAGTGATTATATATTTTATGGTATGCATATTATGTATTATGAACGCCTTTTATGAGAATTAGAGGAGAATTATGATTTGAATGTATTTTAAAAGTCATTTCCTTTGAAAAAGCAAAAAATGCTTTTCAAAAACTGAGTACATTTTTTGACTTTTTCTTGAAAAGGAAAACTTAACAATCAAGAAGATATCATAGAATGTGAAATTTATGGAAGTTAGGTGCTTGCTTTCTAAAAATAAATACATTGTATGCTTTTTGGCCAATTATAGCAGGTAGATTAAGTTTTGTTTCCCTCTTTTCCCCCAGATTATTTTATTAACTTTCGACGTGGAATTTCTCTATCCAAGCATTCCCATACAAGAAGATCTTTTGGTTCTTAAGAACACCATCCATGACATCTTCCCCTCTCCCAAAGTCCACTTTATCCTATCCCTAGCCTCTGTATCCTCAACCATCACTACCTTTCTCTTAATGGAGATTGTTGGCACCAAATCAAGGGTATAGCAATATGTTTCAACTTTTTTGTTGCTATGCTTGTCCCTTTCTTTGTTCCTTAGAAGAAGGCATGAATCGCTTTCAGGTTTTATCTCTATCCGTAACCTTTTCTTTGCTAGACTAAGGGCGAAAGGTTACCCACCCTCTCTTTTGGAAGCTTGCTTGCATTTCCTTTCTTACAACTCTAGATCTTATCTCCTTCAAAAAAACCAAACCGCTACTACGAGTTTTAAAATTTCCTTTTTATCCCTCACCTGCACACTCAACCTCTCCCTCTCCATTAACAAACCTCTCTCTAGACTTTTTAAGCTAATCCCAAGCTTGCACACCTTCCGAAACCAATTGTGTGTGGTTTAATGCACCAAACTTTGGATCCCTTCTCTCGAAAAAACCCAACCATACCTAAATGTTCCCCCCTCTCCCTCCCCCGTTTTTTTTACCTCTTTTGGCTAAGCTCTACCTAGCATATATTTCTCCTCTTAGAGTGCTTCGCAACCATTGTATCTCACTACACCTCATTTACTTTAACTAGCCTCTTTTTTTGTACAACCTCATTAAGTTTAACTAGCTTCCAATTTTATACAGCCTTTAAGAAACCCCCCTCTTTTTCTCTTTCCCCCCTCTTTTTTTACTACCTCCCTATCCTTCCTTGAGTTTAGTACTTTGTAAAGGTTTTGAACCATGCCCCACTATTTATATCCCCTCCCTCCACCAATTTTTTGCACCACTGAGATGAGCTAATCTATCGAAACGCATTTGGTATAGAATTGGTGTTTCTAATACCCCCCACCTCCTTTTTCTCTCTCCCTTTTGTTGCAAGTCTCACTCGCTATGAATTTCTTTGAAATAATTTTGTAATTTAGAGACACAATGTCCATGAAAGTTAGATTCAATCTATGGAATTAGTGAGAATAGTAAGGTCAAAGTTTGGGGTTAAAATGTTTTGAAACATTAACGAGGGACTCAAATATACTCAAGAGGTAAGTAACTTATAGTTGAGGATAACTATGTTTTTATGGGAGATATAATGTCACTGATTATATATTATTTTATGGTATGCATTTTATGTATTATGAATGCCTTTTATGATAATTATAGGAGAATTATGATTTGAATGTATTTTAAAAGTCATTTCCTTTGAAAAATCAAAAAATGCTTTTCAAAAAGTAAATACATTTTTTGACTTTTTCTTGAAAAGGAAAACGTAACAATCAAGAAGATATCATCGAATGTGAAATTTATGGAAGTTAGGTGCTCGCTTTCTAAAAATAAATACGTTGTATGCTTTTTGGCCAATTATAGTAGGTAGATTAAGTTTTGTTAAGAAAGATGAGATGATGCTATTAAAGAAGCCAAAATCTCTAAAAAAAAAGAGAGAACAATGGCCCTTTTTGAGCAGATAACTTTCTTAATGAGAGAAGTAGGAAGCTCTTCACAAAAATGATCATAACTTGAGCTTGGCTTATAAGAATCATGCAAAGCAAGACTTAAATAAAAGCTTGTTCAAGTCAACTGGTCGGACACCCATTACACTGATCGTACTAACTTTATGTTTTTTTTTCTCATATAAAACAATCAAGACTAGTGAAGCAATTTCAATCCTCCTTGAGAGCTTCACCAACACTCTGTGTTTTTCCTTCTTCTCCCTCACACTCCACACACACTATGCACTCTTCACGATCATAGTACATCACTTAGCATGGTTTAGGGTTATCAAATGGAATATTGAGCTTAAGTTTAGTCATTGGTCATGCCACTTTTTACGCATAAAAGTTAATCCTTCAAGGGCCATGGGTTTTGGCTCAGTTTCAGTGCAATGTGTATAATCAAAACTCTAAGTGTGAGACTCGGTGGATCTTCAAACTCTACATATTAATAGTATCTTTTGTATGTTTTAACAATGTCTAATATTTTTTGAAGCAGTATCTTTCCTCACCACTTATTCTAATTAGTTTTGCAGAAGACAATGGAGAGGCTATTTGTCATGCATGAAGGATGCATGACACTCTATAAGTAAAACTCTTCTTTAACACGACAACTTTGTGAGTCTATGTTTTTTAAATCAAGAAGCTGAATTTGTTAGCTTGATCAAAGAAGGCCATTATGTTGGCATGATGAAAAGTGAAATGTTGATGTATCATGATTGTACTCAGCTTCATTGTAAGATTTCGTGATACAAAAATAAACTATTGGGAAAGTAGGAGGGAATTAAAAAACTCTCCTCCCTTGTCCAAAACCTCTCATAAAGGAGTCACCAGAAAACCTTTTAAAAAACCAAAACCTCTCCCCGATTAACTCACCTCCGCGCAACCTCCCCCTCTTGTATTTTTCCCATTTTAATCCCTCTTCCTCTCCATCCTCTACCAACCCTTCCGGTCTACCCTCTGTTCTCCAAACTCCTAACTATCCTCTGATTTCTCTTTCTCCTAGCACCTCCCGCTTACGTCAATCTAAACCACTTCACCCCAAATATGGCTTTCCAAAACCTCAAAAAACTTGCAAAATGGAGGAGGTTGAATAAGGGAAGGAGCACGTTGTAACTAGGGTCCAGTTGCTCTTTTCTCAACCCCCTCTTTTCTCTCACATTTGGACCCCTCCTCATGTACTTTCCCTCTCCTCTCCCACCCCTTCTCTTCGGGTAAATAACATTGTAAGTATTGGCTTCCTCTCACACACCCTCACCTTTTTAGAAGTTTGGTCTTAAAAAATCTTTTAACCTTCTCTCTTGAACACAAATTCACCAACCTCTCTTCTCACAATCTCTCAAAACGTTCCCTCTCCTTCGTTGAAAAAAGACTTCTAGGCCTTCACCTCAACTATATTCCTCCCTCTCCTCCAATCCCCACCAGCCTCAATCCTAGAGGTTTACTCTAACCTAAAAAGATCACTTAAACTTAAACTTTTCTTTAAAAATCCTTCCCCCACGTCTCTTTTATCTATCCCGAATCCCTCTTAGGAATCCTTCCTCTCCTTCCTCTACTCTTAACCTCACCTTTGAGCATATCTTACCTTCCTTAAACCCCTTCTCTCTCTCTCTCTCTCCAAACCATTTTTTTTTGAAACCATATCCTCCTTAAAGAATGACCTCAGTATTGTTATCAAACCGATCGATAAGAATATAGGACCGGTTATATTCTCTAGGGCATGGTATAACAATGAATCACTTTGCCACCTATCGCATCCTCTTACCTACTCCATAGTATCTTCTACTCCCCTACCTTTTGTATCTTCCCTCCTCGCCTCTATTGTCTAAAATTACCCTACAATGAAGGAGCCTTTATCCTCTCCTCCTCTCTTGGTAAACCCAAACCCAAACCATGGCCTTTCTTTCTCCTACCTAAGATCCACAAACCCTCCCTTGTGGTTCGCCCTATTTACTCCTACAAAAGATACATTTTCGAGAAAATGTTTCTGAATGGCTCCATGCACAACTCTACCCCATTCTCTTACCTAAAACCCAACATCTTAAAGACTCCCATCCCACTCCCTTATCTTGGATCTAACCACCACCCTTTTTTCCCCCACATTATTTTATTTACTTTTGATGTGGAATCCCTCTATCCAAGCATTGTTTTACAAGAAGATCTTTTGGCTCTTAAAAATACCATCCATGACATCTTTATCCTATCCCTAGCCTTTCTTATCCTCAACCATCACTACCTTTCTTTTAATGGAGATTGTTGGCACCAAATCAGGGGTACGACAATGGGTTCCAACCTTTTTGTTGTCTACGCTTGCCCTTTCTTTGTTCTTTAGAAGAAGGCATTAATCTCCACTCCTCTCCCTCTCTTCTCTATTTTAAAAGATTTGTAGATGACACTTTTGGCATTTGGGATGGCCCTTCTTCAAGTTTGAGCAAGCTTCTTCAAACCTATCGGCACCTCTCCTCCTTCATCTCCTTTCAAGAGGCGGTTATTTTAGACATCTATTTTTTCAAAGGAGCTTCTTTTGCCACCCATGAAATACTCAATTCTAGTTGTCATAAAAAAAAGCCTCAACTCTTATAATTATATCCCTTGGCAGTCCTGGCATCCCACACACCAAAAGATTTTCTTCATTCTTTCAGAATTTAAAAGATACATCATTCGATAAAGCTCTCTTTCAGGTTTTATCGCTATCAGTAACCTCTTCTTAGCTAGACTAATGGTAAAAAGTTATCCACCCTCTCTTTTGAAAGCTTGCTTCCATTTCGTTTCTTACAACTCTAGATCTTGTCTCCTTCAAAAAATCCAAAAAACCAAACCACCACCTACCATTGTAAAAATTCCCTTTTTACCCCTCACATGCACACTCAACCTCTCCCTCTCCATTGACAAACCTCTCTCTTGACTTTTTAAAGCTAATCCCCAAGTTTGCACACCTTCCAAAATGAATTGTGTGTTGGCTTAATGCACCAAACTTTGGATCCCTTCTCTCGAAAAACCCAGTCATACCTAAATGTTCCCCTCCCTCCCTTTCCCCCCTCCCTTCCCCCCGTTTTTTACCTCTTTTGGCTAAGATCCACCTAGCATATATTTCTCCTCTTAGAGTGCTTCCCAACCATTGTACTCACAAAACCTCATTAACTTTAACTAGCCTCCTTTTTTGTACAACCTCATTAACTTTAACTAGCTTTCAATTTTGTACACCCTTTAAGAACCCCCCGCCCCTTTTCCCTTTCCCCCCCTTTTTTTACTACCTCCTAAGTATTTGGGGTGTAGCTCACCTGTTAAACTAGCTCTATCCTCTGTTGAGTTTAGTATCTAGCGAAACACGTTTGGTGTAGAATTGGTGTTTCTACTACTCCCACCTCCTTTTTCCCTCTCCCTTTTGTTGCAAGTCTCACTCGCTATGAATTTCTTTGAAATAATTTTATAACTTAGAGACACAATGTCCATGAAATCTAGATTCAATCTGTGGAATTAGTGAGAATGGTCATGTCAACATTAACAAGGGACTCAAATATATTCAAGAGGTAAGTAGCTTATAATTGAGGATAACTATGTTTTTGCGGGAGAAATAATATCACTGATAATATATTTTATGGTATGCATTTTATGTTTTATGAATGTCTTTTATGAGAATTAGAGGAGAATTATGATTTGAATGTATTTTAAAAGTCATTTCCTTTGGAAAAGCAAAAAATGCTTTTCAAAAAGTAATTACATTTTTTGACTTTTTCTTGCAGAGGAAAACTTCACAATCAAGTAGATATCATCGAATGTGAAATTTATGGAAATAAGGTGCTCGCTTCCTAAAAATTAAGACGTTGTATGCTTTTTGGCCAATTATAGCAGGTAGATTAAGTTTTGTTAAGAAAGATGAGATGACGCTATTAAAGAAGCCAAAAGATCTAAAAAAAAGAGAGAACAAGGGCCCTTTTTGAGCAGATAACTTTCTTAATGAGAGAAGTAGGAAGCTACATGTGTAGGACAGCTCTTCACAAAAATGAGCATAACTTGAGCTTGGCTTATTAGAATCATGCAAACCAAGACTCAAATAAAAGCTCGTTCAAGTGAATTGGTCGGACACCCATTACACTGATCGTACTAACTTTATGTATTTTTTTAAATCATATAAAACAATCAAGATTAGTGAGGAAATTTCAACCCTCATGGAGAGCTTCACCAACACTCTGTGTTTTTTCTTCTTCTCCCTCACACTCCACACGCACTGTGCACTCTTCACAATCATAGTGCATCACTTGGCATGGTTTAGGCTTATCAAAATGGAATATTGAGCTTAAGTTTAGTCATTGTTCATGCCACTTTTTATGCATAAAAGTTAATCCTTCAAGGGCCATGGGTTTTGGCTCAGTTTGAGTGCAATGTGTATGATCAAAACTTTTAAGTGTGAGAGTCGGTCGTATTTCAAACTCTACATATTAATGGTATCACTTATATGTTTTAACAATGTCTAATATTTTTGAAGCAATATCTTTCCTCGCCAGTTATTCTAATTAGTTTTGAAGAAGACAATGGAGAAGCTATTTGTCATGCATCACACTCTATAAGTAAAACTCTTTTTTAACATGATGACTTTGTGAGTCTATTTTTTTAATATCAAGAAGCCAAATTATCTAGCTTGATAAAAAAAAGGCCATTATGTTGGCATGATGAAAAGTGGAATGTTGATGTATCATGATTGTATTTAGCTTCATTGTAAGATTTTGTGATACAAAATAAACTATTGGTAAAGTAGGAGGGATTGGCCCATTCTAACTCTCAATATTGTGTCCTCTCTCTCTCTCTCTCTCTCTCTCTCACACACACACACACACACACACTTTCTTTAATTAGTTGATATACATGCTTGTCTCCTTGTGTCAATTTAATTATGTTTTTCTATGATATAGATAGTGATTATGTTACACCAAGAATAAAAAATTATAAGATTAAGAGTAATATTACTAATGCTTTTGTTGCTCACTTTTTTAGACCATTTTGCATTTTCAAAGTCATTAATGGGTCTATATTGAAATATATAGCTGAACACTTGGTACACTTGGATCACTTCTTGGTTTTTTTATCATTGACATGAGATAGTGGACACCCGGATCATCGCTAGTTGTACTACAATCAGAAATCATTGACACATTCTACCTACCGAGAGTGACACATTATGTTGTATTTTCTATATACATTTTTGTAGAGCTTATCATCAATTTGGATAGTGAAGAAGAAGAAGCATATTTATGCCTCCATCTTTATTGTGTGCTCGCTTGGTTGTGTGCATGTTTGATTGCAAAATCTCAACCTCTCTCCTTCTATATCTCTTTATGATCTCTTGTAGGCTAGGTTTTTCTTCTCATTGGCAAATAGACAATGCTTTTCATAGTAGTCTTTTGAGACCCTTTAAAGAACCCCTACCATCACATCAAGTTTATGAAGAGCCACATGTCCTTGTAGACCCAAAAGAAGAATAATTGCACGATTATGTTGTATATATTCGATCAAATAATTAAAAAGCATATAATTAGAAAATAAAGATGTGTTCTCAAATTATATGTGAAAAAAAGAATAAATTACTAGATAATCGATGGATAGGTTTATCAATTGATAAATCTATTGATCAATTACCTAAAGTTATATAATTGCAAAAAATGCCGATTGATTACATTATGAAAAGATACTACATAGCTCTCTCTCTCTCTCTCTCTCTCTCTCTCTCTCTCTCTCTCTCTCTCTCTCTCTCATGCACAATTGTCACTTAGAGACACACATACTCTCTCTACCTACTTACAATCACACACTCTCTCTAGGTTGCAATCACATCTCCTCTCTAGTTACATGTAGGTAATTAACCATACTTCATTGTTTGTTTTCAATGCAATTTTGCTCAATATTTGGATCCATGGTTACTCCCTTTTTCTTACAATGTGCTAAAAGTGTTTGCATTCGATCCAAGTATAGTGACTTAAGTTCTTAAAATGGATAAGATTACATCTAATATCTTTATTTTATTGTTCATGTTTGTTTCTATTTAAAATAAGTGCTTAACTATGTTGTATTTTCTTGATCGCATTTTAGTTAGCTTGATTTCATTGTTATATGATCACAATGTATCACATTAGCTTGCAGATTAAAAGTTGTTATCATGTTAATGATGAATATTTTGTAGTCATTTAAGGGTAAATGACACATATTTGATGTTGATACTCCATACATCATGGCCAACGAAGTCACAAAAACAAAAAAATTTGTAAAGGGATTTATATATCTTCAACTTTATTCTACTTGAGAGGATATTCTCTAGTGCTCATTCTAATCCTTAAGATTCAAGCCCTTTATGATGGTTTATGTCAGGATACATATAATGCTTTGTTTCAAAAAAATGATAAATCATGTGGTGGCATAGAGATTTTGACGAAAGGGCAACTAGCAAATGAAACCATGTGGAATTTGGGACAAGTGGCAAGGGTTGCTGAGAGTCTTGACCTTGCAGTAACTCAATCTGGCTTTATGGATCAAATAAAGCTGGTTGAAAGTCTTTATGAAAACTAGAAGAAGAAGGGCAAGATTCCATGCACTGATGATGAGTCTTCCACCATTGATGCAGAGGCTGAAGCATCAATGGTTGGAGCTTCCACTACTCCATTGCCTTGTCCACTCCATACAAGTAGCATTGTGTCTCATGTGCTTTGCATTTTGTGCCATGCTTGCATTCAACAGTTCTTTGCAACTTTTAATGTTGACAAAGGTAGATTCGACGTTATAATGAAAGTCAAAGTTCTCAAAGATAAGTTTAAAGATGATTTCTACGTAGCAAAGACGTTCAAAGGACAAGTTATTGATGATGTTGAACTTTATGGCCTACTGTGAGGCAACATTGTGTGTCACACATGCAATCATCATTCACTAGTAGAGATTCCCTCCCACTTTTCATGCTACCAATCTTGATATTTTGCTTTTTGAATGGAGGCACCCTTGATGGGTGGCTAGATGGATTAAGCAAGGAGAAGAGAAATCTCTAGTACAAAAAGGTCGTTTAAGATGTCGACGATAGCATTGATTAAATTCAAGCCAAAATGTCGAGCATTGTCTATGGATTTCTACATGTCATTACTTTTTTCCAGATCCACAATTGCACATATAATGAAATCCATGGAAGTAATATCAAGTTTCACTTTTTATGGCATGGGTGGGCTTGTGCAATTGGGAACAAGCTACCCTCTATCCCACTAAAAAGAGGTTTCCATCTTTGCCAAACCTATTGTTGTCCACATGTAAGGAGTGGATAAGGCAATAATGGTGGATTGTGAAATGCATTACTACAAATCCACCAATTTTCACCAAATCATAAGATATATGTGCATTGGTGAATAGGAATACATATCGAGATATGGATAATCGACCATCCACACAACCTACATAGTTTGCATCCATGTGACCCCCTATGGACATATCATTGTTTCCAAAGCATAAGTACTTGCTTATTGCACCCTTAAGATATCTTAGGATGTGCTTCACTACCCCTCATGCTTTCTACTAATATTTATCCATAAATCCACTAATCACTCTCATTGCAAATGTAATGTCTATTTTGGTGGCTACCATGGCTTACATAAGACTGCTGAAATGTGTTGATTGCTGAAGAATATGACTCCTTGGTCATTTTTGCTTTCTCAACATTAGATTTAGGAGCATCATTCTTGCTAAGTTTTGCATATCAGTGCATTGGGATACTCCATGTAGCTTTCCTCCCCTACATATTAAAATATCGCAAGACCTTCTGGATGTACGTTTTTTGAGATAGTTATAGTAATTTAGATTTTCTATCTCCCTCCCTCGTTCAACTTCTGAGTATATAAGTAGTGATCTTCTTGGCTTCATACATAACCTTGGGACTATATGTACGTGTCAAAATTTTGGTACCACTACCTTGAGCTTCATCCTACACACTAGTTGAACCCTCCCAACCATTTCAGGATCACCTTTAAAGCCCTCTGGATGTTTCATGTGGACATCTTCTTCTAGATCCATGTGAAGAAAAGATATCTTCACCTCCATTTAGACAAGTTTCATGCCCTTAGTGGCTACTAGTCCAAGCACTAGGCACAATGTAATCATCTTGACTACAGGACAAAAAATCTCATTAAAGTCCATGCCATATATTGCTTCTTATACATCCATCTGTACGGCACGACTTGTTTGCCCTGTGGCAGCTCTGACAGTTTCCAAGTCTCATTTCTCATAATCAAGCTACACTCCGACTGCATTGCTTACTCCTACTTCACGCATGAGATGACTCTGAAAGATGTCTATAAACCTTTTGGCAATTGTTGGAAACCCCATAAACACTTGGCAATCCTGTTGATTGTGGAGCACATTTAGAAGGGCCAATTGGGCAAGGGGACTAATTGGGGTTGATCGCATCGGAACTCGATGAGTTTTGAAGGAATTCTCTAATTGAGTCACATAAGAAGAAGAAATACAAGATTACAATACAGTCTTTTTGGAGGCATATTTTGACTTATTACCAGATTACTTGAGACTTAATATAGATTTGAGGATATCAATCAGGTACAGGTTGAAGTTTGCAATGCACCTGATTATCTATGTTTCTATTGTAGAAGGTAGCTTATTGAATATTTGAGATGTTAAAGAAGAAGAAAAAGAAGAATAAGAAGAAATGCATTAGTGGTTCAGGGAATCAGCTACCAATTTTCACTTATGGTACCAAATTTTAGAAGAGAAGATGTGATAGTTGGGCTTGAAGCTTAAATTCAGAGATCAAGTGGGTACTCAGGGGATGTTATCCCTGAACTAGTAGTGATTACACATTTTTCGCCAATTGAAGAAGGGACAAGTCATAGAATCTAACCCGGCAAGGGAAAACCCAGAATAAGAAGAAGAGGGGAGTTCTTCAGCCAAGCTTGAAGAATAGGGAAGAACCCTAGAGGCTCCTAAAAGGATTATCCACCAATTGATTGCAGTTCAAGCAGTCCATCAATCTTTGAAGGCAAGGCAACAAGTGAAGTCTCAACCACATCCATTTCAATTACCCTCATTACCAACTTTGACATTCAACCCTTTGGGAGGTCAAACACCCCCTCAAACACCAATAATGGCCCAACTACCACCCAATTGTAAAGTAGGGGTAGCAAAATTCAATGGAAAAGAATCTAGCATTTTGCAGTCACACTTTAGGGAAAGGCCATGACATGGTTCATGGAGGTGTTTGGTCCTTACCTGACTACCTTCATGACGGTATTTTTGGATGACTTCAGTGTTTCAGGGAAAATGAAGGATCACTTGAAACATTTGAGAATGTGCTTTGAGAAATGCAGAGACTCTAGATTGTTATTGAACCCTATAAGATGTGTCTTTACTGTGAAAAGAGATATTTTATTGAGACAAATCATCAATAAAGGGTACATAGCAAATGATCGAATAAAAGTGGAAGCAATCTTGAAGGCTTCACCACCAAAGACTGTGAAACAATTGATGAGGTTCAATGGTCAAGTGAAGTGACATTGTAGGTTCTTGAGGTACCTTGCCCATGTGTGTTTACCACTCACACACTTGAATAAAAAAGATATGGATTTTGTGTGGGAAGAAGAACAAAAAACTACTTTTGACCCTCCGAGAAAAGATTTTGCTTTGTTTTACAAGTCCTAATGGTATAGGAGAGAGAGTATTGCACAGAGATTAAGGAGTGGAAAGACAAATGGTTTGCAACTTTGAATGAGCAATCCGAATTGTTGAAATTTGATTATTCCAAGATTCTGTCAGAGAATAGTATTCTACTACGTAGAGTGCAGGCTTGCAAGGAGTTGGAAGGCAAGATGAGAGATATGTATGAACATGACTTAAACCTTGATGGTTAGTATATATCAGCTCTCAGGTGGTTGCTCAGGGATAAGAAATAGTGTCAAGTGAACTATAAGCATCTGTAGTGGACCAAGATTTTTTCACTCTAGTAAAAGCTACAAAAACAAAAGGTTTCATTGAGAAAGGCACTAAGGTACAACAAGTTAAGCGGCATGGTAAGAAGATTGCTAAAAAAGAAATAGAGACAAAGAGCATCATTGCAGAAGTGGTTGAAAAAGTACTGGAGGAGAATGCACAGAAATAGCAATTTGAAGACTTACCTAGCAAGGTACAGGATGCTTTAGAGAAGAATCAATGTGAAGTCTGATGTGAGATGTCATGATGTCTTGAGACTTTAGAGGTCCCTCAAGGTAGTTACCAAAGTCAGCAATTGAGATGATTGACTAGAAAAGTGTTTTCAAACACTAAGGGAGCCTTGTTTGATCAAGGGTAGAGGGAGTGATTTTCAAATGTGACTGCATCTTGGATCTGGTTTCAGATACTATAATAATCCATGAGGAATTACTTTTTAGCAATACCTTACTTTTAGGGCTCAAGGGATGTATGGGTTTAAGTCAAAAGTTTTTTGCTTGAAATTTTTTTCCGCCATCGGGCTATGATAGGTGTTAAAGGCAAAAATTAATTAGTTTCTTATTTTCAGACAGTAGTCAGTAATGTAATGTAAAAAGGGTAGAAGAAACCTCTTCAAATAAGGGGACAATTTTAATCCCGAATGGATATAATGTTTTGGACGTGAATGAAGGATAAGACGAGGATTGAGACCGTGTGCCATGATTATTCTTTGTTTTCTCTGTGTTTATAGTTTTCAATTTGCCTAGAGTGACCAAAGATTGAATACAAAGTTCTACCAAAAGAATAAAAGAATGGAAAGAATTACACAGATTCCACCAATTTTTAATATCCTTGCAGATTCATGCTATAACCTTGACGTCACCTGAGTGGCACCCCAAGCAAGATGGATATGCAAGCACTAGCAGGGAGAGACTCTTCAATGTCTAAGAGTCATGTTGGGGGGAGCAAAGATGCTAGAGCATATAAAAAATGTTATGCAGGAAGCAAAATAAAATCATGGACCATCTTCAATTAGCTGGTAAGATCAAAAAGATATTTAGAAAACTTTAGGGATAGATTTTAATGCCGACATGAATATATTGTTGAGAAACCCAAAAACAACTTGAGAGCAAACACCATGCACTATTTTTTCCACTAAATTTTCTCTAAAGCTGAAGAGAAAAAAGCTAGATCGTCATGAAATTGAACAAAGGAGAAACATTACACCTACATTTGACAAAGGGGAGAAACTAATCATCAGCAAGTTTGACAACTAAAGCTTTGGACTTGGTGAAAAACTTTGTTGGTCAGGGGTAGCTCAAATATAGTGCTAGGAGCAAAGAGAGAAGCTCTAGTTACAGGGGCCAGATTTCAGAGTTACAGAAGATGTCAAGAAGATCAGAAGAGGATGCCAAGCTTATCAAGGGCTTTGATGAATCTATTGAAGTCTTGAAGCAAGAGCTCCATATGGCCAACTATTTTGCTCTGTTTTACAAGTCCTAATTGTATAGGAGAGAGAGTACTACATAGAGATTGAAGGAGTGGAAAGAAAAATGGTTTGTAGCTTTGAATGAGCAATTGGAATTGTTGAAATTTGATCATTCCAAGATTTTGTCAGAGAAGAGTATTCTACTACGTAGAGTGCAAGCTTGCAAGGAGTTGGAAGGCAAGATGAGAGATATGTATGAAGATGACTTAGACCTTGATGGTTAGTATATGTCAGATCAAGATGTAGAAGTGCTCAAATATGAAGTCAAAAAACAAGGTGAAAGGGTTTGGATGGAGCTAAGAAAAAGATTATTTTGTTTGGGCATCAAGTATTTTCTAAAGAAGAGGCAAATTAGCAAATGTTGAGCTTAAAAGAAGGTTTGAGGACTTGTAGTTGGAGGATGGTAGAATTGAAAGAAAAAATCATTGGAGGAAATACTCTAGTGGTTATAGGAAATAGTGTCAGGTGAATTGTAAGCATCTGTAGTGGACCAAGATTTTTTCAGTCTAGTAAACGCTACACAAACACAATGTTTCATTGAGAATGGCACTAAGGTACAATCAGTTAAGCACCATGCTAAGAAGATTACTAAACAAGAAATAGAGACAAAGGGTTAAAAAGGTGGTCCAAAAAGTACTGAAGAAAAATGCATGGAAATAGCAATTTGAAGACTTACATAGCAAGGTAGAGGATGCTTTAGAGAAGAATCAATGTGAAGTTACAAAAAAAGAAAAATAATGTAGAAGTCTGATGTGGATATATCATAATGTCTTGATACTTTGGAGGTGCCCTCAAGGGAGCTACCAAAGTCAATAATTGAGATGATTGACTAGAAAAGTGATTGCATCTTGGATTTGGTTCCAGACACTGCAATAATCCATGAGGAATTACTTACCAATACCTTACTTTTAGGGCTCAAGGGATGTATGGGTTTGAGTCAAAAGCTATTTGCTTGAATTTGTTTTTTGCCATCAGGCTATGATAGATGTTAAAGCCAAAAATTAATTAGTTTCTCATTTTCAATCAGTAGTCAGTAATCTAATGTAAAAAGGGTAAAAGAAACCTCTTTAGATAAGGGGACGATTTTAATCCCAAATGGATATAACATTTTGGACGTGGAATGAAGGAGAAGACAAGGATTGAGACAGTGTGCCAAGATTTTTCTTTGTTTTCTCTCTGTTTATTGTTTTTCAATCTTCCTATAGTGACCTATTCTTTTCTTGATTCTTGTACATGTACTGAAAATGATATGTTAGTAAATTTCATGCATGAGATGGCTGTGAAAGATATTTGTACACCTTTTAGCAATTTCTAGAAGCCCCATAAACATGTTGATCCTACAATATTTGTACTAAGGAACTCCAAATATTATCCTCTTTGCATTGGCATAGTCACCTTTAGCCTCCTCGGATACTTCTCTCCAAGCTCTATTAGAGGGTTCAACTGAGTTTGACCCAACCTTATGGTTTTTTAGAAAGATCTTCTTTCTCTTTGCACTGCTTTATATAGGCTACAAAGTGAACCCAAATATAAGTAGGTGCAATGTACTCTGCCACGTTTGTGCCAACACCAAACATGTGCTCCTTGGTGCGAGTTGCATTGCCATTAAAGACATGGCTGCAAGTGTTTCATTTTAAGCGTGGATACGTAGCCTGCAAAGTGAACCCAAATATCGACATGCGATGCAGTGCAATCCGTCACATTTTTGCCAACACCAAATAAGTGCTCCTTGCGGGAGTTTCATTGCCATTGAAGACATGGTCATACATGTTCTATTTAAGCCTAGATATAGTTTATCATGGTGAATCTCTTGAACATATCCCCACTCTATTGCTTTGAGCTTTGCTACCACTTCGTTCAATGTGCATGGATCGTAAAATTAGTTTTTCTATTAATAAAAGTGATATAATTAATAACGTACATACAATTCTTGTAAAAGTACAATGCAATATAGGGATACTAGAGTTTAGGGTCGAAAAAACATTCACCAATGGACATTGATGTATGAGGCTACTAGCCTACTTGGAGGTAAAAGAGAGCTGACTCATTAACAACTAAGCAACACAGTTGACAATCCACTATCTATGTCTCTTGGAACTAAGAGTGAAAGTTTGGAATATCAAAAGAACCTAAAACATAATTCTATGTAAATATGGAGGTAAGAAGAACGAAAGATCAAACATAACCAAGTTACATTTAAATTCACCAATGACCTTCTCATCCCTAAAAGATAAGAGTCATTGGCTTAAACACAATTACTGAATTCTAAGTAAGGTACCATTTATGCTCAATTAGAGGTAGCAAACATCTACTCAAAAACAACTTAGAAGCAAGCCCTATTGTATGTCTTGACTATAAATAGAGCCTACTTGGAAATAAGAGTATCATCTCATATCAACTAAGAGGTTTGTTTGTTGCACTACTCTTATCCACTTGGAGTAGAATGAAGGTTCTCAACAACCAAGAGAACTTCTCACACCAAATCAATCTTAGAAGTAAGAGTAAGTGCTGAAAAAACCAAGAGACCAATTATTTGTTAATTAGCCACAACAACTATTTCTCAATAATTTACTTGGTATATAATTTATAGAAGGAAATAACTCACAATGAAAACCAATCCTTGTCATTGTGTGGCTGAGTATTCACATAAAATAACTTACTGTAAATCCAAACTCTTGAGCATAGAGTCCATCTCTAGAGCACTCGTGTGTGTGTGTGTGTGTGTGTGTGTGTGTGTGTGTGTGTGTGTGTGTGTGTGTGTGTGTGTGTGTGTGTGAGAGAGAGAGAGAGAGAGAGAGAGAGCAAGAGAGAGAGAGAGAGAGAGAGAGAGAGAGAGAGAGTTTGCTTGGCCACTCTTGGCACTTGAGAGTGTGGGAATGAGGGGTAGAGAGTGAAAATTTTCAATGGGCCCTTACTTTTGACTTCATACAAACTTGCTATCTTCCCCATATGGAAGGCCTACTGACTTGGTCCAATGAGAAGTGAGCACTCAAAAATGCAACTCATGCATGCTCACACACATGTCCAACCTTCCTAAACTTGAAAAACTCATCCCTCCCTTCTCTTGGATTTTTCTTGCAAAGTGTACACACGACACACCTTCAGATACACTTGATAACTTCAGATAAAGCAAGTATAAGCTACTTTGGACATGTGGCTTGGCCAAGCTTTGAAGAAAAGGACTAGAGTCAACTCTCTAAATAAGAAAGGGCTGATATGATGTTGATTTTAGCTTTTTCCTTTCACTTATTAAAAACCATAAACTTACTCTTTAATTTAACTAGCTCGGGTGCAAGACCTTTGCACAATCCATTGGAGGCTTTATGAAGTTGGATCGGACTAGAGCCTATCTATTAATTTAGGACCTGCTAAATTAGAACAAACTTTGGTAAAAGTAAAACTCAACTTGAGCTTTAAAGCTTCACCTACTATACAAAACCTTAGCACAATGCTTTGAAGGTGTCACAAAACGATCCCAAAATTTGCTAAATTTAGACTATCTGGTATAAGTTCAAAATTTACTCTAAGGCTTCTCATTCAGACTTCATACTTGGAGTTGAATGAATAATTTAATGACTTGAAATCAGCTCAATTATTTTCTATTTTTAAACTCCTATAATTGCTCTAGGTAATCTCCTTTGTCTTCTATCTTTGATCAAGGTTGCTCGGGATTAATTCATTCTTCTTCGACTCGTACCGATGATTGAGATAACTAAACAACCATTGTTCGTGCTCTTTTATGGACATCTCTCCTTTTGGTCCCAAGCCTTTGATTGAGTTGGTCCATAAGGACTTAATTCAACTTCACTTGTTCTCTTTTATTTTCTTCGGACTCAAATGACCAAATTAAGATGGAAAATACTTTTAGGTTAGAAATTAATTATTAGGACATTACCTGTTCCTTGAAATCATACTTGTCCTCGACTATAGAGTAGGAAAAATAAAGTCATGGTTTGTCCTATTATTTTGGATAGACGATCTCTTTTTGCTCATTGACATTCTCCCATAGTGGCGACTAATCCCACTTGGTGTCTCAAAGACTTAGTTATTGCAAACATGCCTTTATTTAGCCCTTATCATCTTCCGTAGTAGATTGGCAAGGTCTACTAGGTGCTTGAGAGACTAAGCTATTGCAAGCATGATTCATGGTATGAATACACTTAAAACTTATGAACATTTAAAAGAAATCTTTAAGTCAAAACAAGATAAAATTATTTGTTAAACATACTTATTCATACATAGTTCTTACCTTTTACATTACAATTCCTTGAGGTAGATGTTTTACATCCACCTGGCATCTTCAAAAGGATAATTTTTAAATTTGATAACATATCATTGGATAATCTTACCACTTCTTAGAACCTTGCCTTCATGTAATAGAATTCTCTCTAATTGCACGATCTCTTCTTGACCTTCAAACTTGAGTGGTTCTTCAGTTATGGGTTCATTGGATGGCTCGCCCTAATAAGGTTCAAAAGGCTCACATGAAAGGCATTATGAATGAGCCAAGTGCTAGGTAATTTTAACTTGTAAGCTGATTATTATGAGATTAAGGATTTAAAATGGATCATAATATCTTTTTGCTAACTTAGCATAATATTTTTGGTGACCCATTGGGAGTCCTTATGTCCCCTTGCACGTATTATAGCTTAGGTGTGCTTTAAGAAACTTGAGCAATACCCATTAATCCTCTTTGAAAGTCAAGGCTTGTCTATGCTTGTCGGCAACATCCTTTTGCTTCTGTTGTGTAATGGATATAGTTTTTGTAATCTTCTTAAAATATTCTTTAAGGTCTCTACTATACTCATTAGCAATAAATATCTTCCCAACTATTTTGACTATCAATGGGAGCTTGGGTCTTCCTTCTATTACCTCGAATGGTGTCTTTTCTAAGGAAGTATGGACAATATTATGTAGAGCATGCACGCATACTCTACTAAGGGTAAATAACTTTTCTATTGATCTCTTTGATCTACTTCCATAACATAGACTTTAAGTAGATCAGTAGAAGTTGAATTTGCTATCGTACTTTGTCCATTCATTTATGGGTGATAGGCCGATGAGAAATACAACTTAGTATCCAGATTCTAAAAGAGACTTTTCTAAAAATTGATAGCCATTCTTGGATCTCTGTTTGAATACTATAGATGTTGGTAAGCCATGATACTTAAAGATCTGTGAGATAAAGAGGGTTGCCCTATGGTGTGGGGTTTAATACTCCATTTAACCGGTATAAAATACACTTGCTTGGTAAACTGGCCTACTATTGTCCATATTCCTATATTCCCATGAATGAATCATGACAATCCAAAGATGAATCCCATGAATATTCTCTCACATGGGGAACAATGGTTGAAGCGAGCCAGGCTACTTCTCTCTATCATACTTTGTCTTTTGACATACAAGGCATTTGGCAACATAGTCTGATATGTCTACCTTCATTGTTGTGGCCAATAAAAGTGTTGGGGCAAAGTCATTGTGCCTTTGCCCGAGCCAAATGTCCAATGTCCGACCGCCCATTGACCTTATTCTTATACATATATAGAGAATAAAGAGTAGCTCACTTTGAGACTTGGTCCACCTACACAACACCTTGCACTCTCTCCTTGTCCCCTTCTTGCACGCACACACCGCATGCATGCATTTCACGCACTGCACTCTTCAACTGGTATCAGAGTCGATGGACGGCCTCGTGGTGAGCTCGCTAGCTATGGTGGAGCTTGGAGATTGAACTTGATCTTTCTAGTGGCAGATCTGGCATGGTGGAGCCGAATCGATTGCTATGGTGAATCTAGGAGCCACCAACATGCACAATTCCTCTTGAGGACAATGAAAATCAAGGTATTTGTAGAGAATTGGCCTTGAAGGAGATCTACAGCAACCGGAGCAAAAGAGTTGAGAATCGAGTGCAAATCGAGCATCGAGTACAACTCTGTAGAGCTTGGAGCATTGGAAAAGTTGGTAGTGAAAGAGCACGAGAGCAAAGGGGAGTCAAAATCTTGAGGTTGAGGTTGTGTGCGTGTACACACACACACACACAATTGGGCAAGATTAGTGCAAAACATCACAAGCAACAAATTGGACATGTGCAATTGGGTATCATTGACCATTGCCATCGATAGGAGGGCAGACTTTTTGAAATTGGACACTTGAAGCAAGCTTTGCAATACATAATCTAAGATGGGAGCAAATTTTTTTGTTGTGTGTGTGCATCACAAAGAAATTAAGAAAGCTTGTGAGTAGCAAGGCATAGTACTATGTCACTAGCAAGCTCAAGTTCAATCTCCAAGCTCCACCATAGCTGGCGAGCTCATGGAAAAAAGTACTCTAGAATGTGTGTGGAGAAGGGAAGTCAACTTTTTTCAAGGCAGGCTATAGAAGGGAAGTCAAAATTTTTACTGCAATTTGGTAGTGTGAGAGCAACGCTACAACATAGCAAAGGAATTGGGATGTGTGTGGTTGTGTACACACACACACACACACACACACACACACACACACACACACACACACACACACACACACACACTCACTCACATAAGTAGTCGTAGAGTTTGAATAGGGCAGATTCACACACTCTCACATGAGAGAGGGAAAGCAAGAAAATACCACATTGGAAGCAAGAAGAAGAGTGGAAAAGTTGGCTTTCATGGCCTCAATAGCTAAAACTTTGGCAACATCTACTCAGAGTAGTAGAGAGCGAGAGAGAGATTGGGCATCTCTCCGATTTGCGATCATTGACATCGGCTTTAGGCTCCCCACTTTGGCGAGTCCACTCTTTACGACATTGACTATCAATTCTTTGTCTTTCAATGACACGGCATTGGCTCGACAACAGTTTTGACATCGATAATGCGGCTACAGCATAGGTGCTTTCGTCCGACGATGGAAGGCGACATCAAATTTTTTCTGGCTTTGAGTGAGACAAGTTTGAATCTCCTCCAGCGCAGCCTCACCATCAGCTCACCCCCCACGCCCAATTCCAGAGCAGATTTTCTTTGATAGGCATTCGTGACACCCCGACCTCGACATACTAAGAGACAAACAAGCGAGAGCAAATCATCTCTGCAACGTGTCCTTGGCATCCCCCCCCCCCCGGACGATGTTTTGACTTCAACAATTCTCCTTTTTCCCTGTTTGGCCCATACACCAATGCATAGTGGCTCCAACAGACCATTCTAGAGTACTTTTTTCCATGAGCACGGCTCTCCAACGACGATTTTGACCAGAGGCTATTGGTTGATTGTGCTATGTGTTTGGCTTCCAATCAACATGTTTTTCGATTGATGAGGTGGTGCTCTGGATTTCGTCCAATTTTCTCACAAGTTTGCACATACTTTTCAATGCATATCATGCGGCACATGTAGTGTTCATGTATGATTGTGTGACACATTCCATAGAGTAGTTTTAGCTACTGCATTTACGCTATGTATGTATATGTGGATAGAGATTCAGCTAGTCACAACTCACATATGGAAGATTCACAGGTTTACAGTATTTTGGACAGATGTAGTGGTCCATAGAGCCGCTCGTTCAAGAGTGAGCTTGTTTGCGAGGGTTTTGGCAGTCTGTATACTAGATTGTGGACTACTATGACACCGAGTGTATGTTTTTCATGCATTTTTGGTGAGAATTTTGAGATTTTGCTCAAAATATACAAGGGCAATTTTGTCCATTTGTCCCTAGATTCTTTTTGTACGTATTCATAGCCTACTCTCTTGATGGTTTATTGATCGAGTTTTTTATTCTCACTTTGACAGGTTTTGTCAACATTGTACACACTCTCGGAGGAGTGAGAGTTTCATATGCTCGTGTGGCTACAGATAGATAATCAGAGGCTTTACAGGTTCTACAAGTTTTTTGGCAGATCTTTGTAAGCCTACTTGGGATGCATTTTGAGCTTGTTTGCTCACTACTTGCGTATATGGTTATGCACTTTATGCTCGATTGAGATGTTTGTCCCAGATTGTATGCATGCATATATAGCAGATTATAGAGTTGTTTAATGCATAAGTGAGCATCACTTTTAATGCAATTGATCATGCTTTTCATGATTGTGTAGTGTTCAAGTAATCTCTCACTTTGTTGTCAGTTTTGCATCGTCTATGGTTGAGATTTTGATTGAGTTTTTTTACTCAACTTACGGGGGAGACTACTACTTTTCTCCCAAAATTTCTTGCCATAGTTTCTTGACATTCACTTATAGTTGCAAATATGTGTGACAATTTAGAGTCAACACTAATGACTCATGAGAGACGACGGCATTGTAGTTGTCGATATATGTGATGTTGGCATTGTGGTCACACAGGGCACATTAGGCATCACTATTTCAGATGTATATGACATCAGCAGAGATCTATGCATGATGCATATGAGGTTCTGACACATGCTAGAGTGGTGGCTTCATATGCCATTGATGATGATGTCACATTTTCCTTTAGCATCCTCCTTGGTTATGTACATGTCTTTGAGAGGTGACACTTCTCCCCGTTGGTTGTTAGATGAGGATGCATTTTTCCACGTCACACAACATCGTGATTGGCTTAGCATGTTCTCTAGTGGGAGCTTCAGTTGTGTGCATTTGATCAATGGTTAAGTGTTTGACATTGTTGGTGCAGGAGATGTATGCTTGTCATTGTCCAATGGTGCATCCTATAGGCTACGACATGTGCGCTATGTTCCTCTGCTCAGATAGAGTTTGATCTCAGTGAAATAGTTAGCAGATTATGGGTGTCAGACACTACTTATAGAGCAATCTTTCTAGATGCATTGTGGATCATTAGTGCTTTCCAGAGGAGCCCGTAGCGGCTAGGTATATCCTACGCATGTATCTAAAGAACAAGACAACATAGTCTCACTTTTATTGTTGGCATGTATTGAGCGAGAGACGAGACATGTCTCCTTTGTTAGTGAGACACAGCAGGTGTTGTCAAAGTATGTGCGATAAAAGATAAAGCGGGTCTGCTCCGTAGAGACATAGGTAGAGATGACAGACATGGAGTTCTTTGGTATGCTCATGCTAAGACGTTGATGAGTTGATGCCAGGATGCATGGTTCCACCTATGGATAAGAGGGACATAGCCATCCTAGTGTCAGCATTGACATTGTGAGATCCCCAACCCGCCAATACCAAGATCAGGATGAGATCCTTGACAAGTCTCTAGGTCTAATAAAAATCAGAGTCTCTAAACAAGAAAAAATCCAAGGAATAGACCTTTACCATTGACAATGGCTTGGGTCTATAGCCTTAGAAGAAGATCTACTCTTGTCTCACGGCGAAAACGGGACAACATATTAAAAGTCCAAAAAAAAAACTATTTCGGCCCTATAACTTCCACAAATTGAGATAAGGTATCCTCAACCAACGCTTTTTTCTCCTAACAGATGTGAGGGCACAGCCGCTGGTGGACTCCTCTTCCAAGTGAAGAAGTTTTTTAAACGTTTTAGTGCGCAGGGATGGATAGTTACCTGACTAATCAGGTCCACCCGTCCATGATTGACAACCTTAGTCAATCCCCACTTACCATCCCGCACTCACACATGATTCATTTGTTATTTAATTACTACCACGTTCTTATCACAATTAAAATAATGATTCTTTTTATCCTTCATAACAGGATTTTATTAAAACAGCCCTTGAAAACAGTATCAAAAATATTCTTTTAGCAAACAGACATCTTTAAACTTAAGACAAGGTAATGTCAATCAAAACATTGTCCATAATAACCATGACCAGTACTCTTCTTGTCTCAAGATCACCTAAGGGTGAAAAAACGGCACCCATTCCTTATTCAAATCCGGAGTGGATAAACCCCCACCCAAAGTTCCGGGTGCCCATACACCAAACCAGTTGCCCATACAACCGGGCGGCTCCCCTAGGATAAAAAATGGTATCCTAACTTATGTAGAAACATCAAGACATGACACGGAGTAGAAACTCAACGTTCATGGGGGTAACCGACTTATCTTGGCTGGAAAGCCATCATTATCATCAATTTATACCAAGGAGTCGGAGGTGTCTTGAGACAAGCTGTCTTAAGAATGATTAATCATATCTTTCCTAATTCAACCAGTTTTAATCCAAACAATTTTTTTCTACTTTATAAACAAATGCAGGTTGGAAGTCACCTTCCGTTTTTTTGTCAATTATTCCTTTTCTGATTCTTACTCACTCCTTACGTATGCAATGCTAACTTATAAAAGAACTAAAACTATTTAAAGACTTAATTGAATAATGGGAAACCCACCTAGGATTGATTGGCCATCTGTTGCTTCGCTAGCGCTTGAAGACTCTCCTTCGTAGACCCACTATTAGGCCCGGCTTCGTCGTTGTGCGACGCTCTAGTTCGTTTTGGAGCTACGTCCTCATCATTAGATGTAGGATTTGCTCGGGTCCTTTTAGGTGCCATAACTTCTTATCCTTATAAAAAAGGACGTCTAATCATTAGGTAAATTATCCGAATCTAGATTCAACCTTTGTATTCAACCGTAACCCATCCAAGGTTAAATTTATAGTCTTAATTGATAAATTCTTGACCTAGTAATTTCTTATTTGCCTATATCGGCATGATAAATTTTTCCACATCTTCTTTAAGGGTTTTCTATGCTATCGTAATTTTCTTATAATTTTCTATGTCTTTTTTCTAATTTCCCCATCGAATCTTAAGCTTGGAATCTACTTATTTTGAGCTTAATATTTATTCCATTTATTTTCTCTCAAAGATTTTATTTTCTTGACTTTATATCACAAGTTTCCACTTACTATAATTTTCCTAAAAACTTTTGACAGCAAAGTTTATTTATTTTAATTAATCTTTGGCAAAAAATAAGACTTTTAATCAATTATAATTTTCTAAACCTACTAATAAATTATGGCATAATTTTCACAAGTAGATAAGGATATTTTTTACCTCTAGTAATTATCTTATTATTTTTTAACTTAATCATATAATTTCTATCTTTAATTTTCAGCTAAAATTAGGATAATTTGACTTCTATAAATACTTATACTACTTTTCTAACCTTGACATAATTATCACGGCCTCTTTATTATGTAAGCTAACTCTAATAAATAAAATCTAATCATATAACATGATTAACTAATTTTCCCCTTTAAACTTGAGCCAAAATTAGTATATTTTGACTTAAATAAATATCTATACTAATTTTTTAACCTTGACATAATTATCATGGCCTTTCCATCATGTAATTTAGCTCTGATAAATAGCATGTAATCATATAGCATGATTTACTAATTTTCCTCTTTAATTTTTAACTAGAATTAGTATAATTTGATTTAGATAAATATCTATACTACTTTTTTAACCTTGACATAATTATCACGGCCTCTTTATTCTATAATCTAGCTCTAATAAATAGCTTGTAATCATAGCACATGATTTACAAATTTTCCCCTTTAATTTACCCTCAATAATATTGGTTTTCTACTAGGATAATTATTTTAAAAATACAAAGAAAGAGGACCACTTGGCTCAACTACCCTAATCTACCAACACTCAAAGTTGGCAAAATAATGGAGGAGTACATAGCAAAACCCCTCACGGGTGCCATTATTGTTTTCAAAAGCTTGCCAAACCTATAATGCACAATGTTAGTCAAGATATGCCAAATGCTTCTGACATGTATACAAGCTTATTATGGGCTAGAACAAACAGGACCTCCGTGGCTATCATTCTTGGAGCGTAACCAAGGATTATGCTATGACCTAAGTGGACAGCCATCAAAAAAAGTTTTATATGGGTTCTATACTAGGTGTATGTTCTTGCCCTTGTACTACCTGGTGACATTTGAGAGGCATTTATACTGGGTTCTTTACTTGGAGGATGAACATTTTTGCTTCAGGCATTAGTAACCTTGGTGCAAAATTTGTAGATTACTAAAAAATTGAATTTAAAATTAAAGAACCATGCAATTCTTATTAGTCCTAGTCAAAGAAAGGCGGGTCAAATATCAAAAGGCCCTAGAAGTACTCAAGACCAAGATGGTTGCATGACAGCCTAAACATTACTTTATTCCTTGAAAACTGTGTCAGGGGACGACACAAATATGGAGAGGGGGGGAATTTTAGTTGTAAACTAGCAATTGTAGGTCTACCCTAGACGACTTCGTAGTTTTTCAAGCTCGACTTTGTAAAAAAGCTATTATTTTGATCAAGTTGGAAACTAGTAACTCTTAATATTGGAGTATTATTGTAATTACGAGTTGGAGCTATTAGCTTCCAAATTGTGTTAGCTACTCCATCACTTAGGGCTTCATTAAGTTAGGGTTTTTTTAACCATAAACTTTGGCTAAGGTATAAAGCCACTTTGTAAGCCTTTCAAATAAGCTTTTGGATAATTCAATAGACGTTGCCTTCACTTTTAATCAATTGTCTCTATTTTGAAGCTATATCTCCCTTGTTATTTGCTTGTTTTGCATTACATCTACACCATTGCAATCTTAGGTGCAAGCTCTATGCATCAATGTAAGTTATATGTGTTGTTTTAGTGAATTTATTATTGCCTACACTCTTCTTAAAACAACTCATAACTCAAGATTTCAATGTAGGAACTGAAAACAACCAAGGTAAAGGTGTTACTGAAACATAGATAAGCTCCTACATGTTGGAAATAGGGTTGCAGGAAAACACACACAGCTTGGAGAAGATGAAGGAAGCTCAAGGCACACAACAGAGAGTGTTTTACTTAGTGTGTAATGGAAAGATAGGTAGCCCTAGAATGATAGGTGTATACAATGCACAGGGGAAAAGACCTCCTAAAGTGGAAAAAAATGCCCCAGCGGTCGTAAGTGTGTTCACACATATCACTACCACATTTATATGGTAACAAATCCCCCCTGGAGTGATGCGATGAACGAGAGTTGCCACACAAAGGAAAGGAAAGTGCCATGCCCAGAGGACATGATCATTCCACAAAGAGGAGTAAGCCCAAAGCTTTGCAAAAAGCTTCCAACTTCTCATGAGACAATACCTGTGAAAAGATCTGCAAGGTTGTCTTGTGTTGGCACATAAGCCAAGCTGATCTCTCCTGCTGAGAGCCTCTCCCTGACATAGTGGTAATGCACCTCAATGTGCTTTGTGCGAGCATGAAAAACTAGGTCCCTTGCAACTGCCAATGCACTGTGACTGTCAGTGTAGATAGTGTTGGCAGTGTCGTATCCAACACCCAAATCATGCATAAGGCGTCTGAGCCATACACACTCAACCGTAGCAGTGAAGACTGCCCTATACTTAGCCTCACAATTGGAAGTGGCCACACTAGGTTGCTTCTTGCTCAACCATGATATGCACGAGCTGACAATCATTAAAGAAAACCACTTTGTGGACACTTGTGTGTCAAAACAACCAGACCAATCTGAGTCCAAAAAAGCATGTAAGTTTGGCGGCAATGATCCCTCCTTGGGATAAAACAAGAGAAGATGTAAAGTGCCACTCAAGTAGCAAAAAATACTCTTGACAGCCTGCCAATGCTTAGACCCTGGGCTATGCATAAATTTGTTGACCTATGAGACTACAAAGTAAATATTTGGCCTTGTGTTGCATACATAAATAAGGCATCCGATAGTAGTTTGGTAAAGAGTGACATTTGCAAGATCGCCAGCATCACAAAGACTCAATTTCAAACCTGTTTCCATGGGAGTGGCAATATGTTTGCAATCCTCAAGTTCAAACTTACATAGCAATGTTTCTATGTGACTTTTTTGACACAAGGCAATCCCACCATCACACTGTTTAAATTGTATACCCAAGTAATGATGCAACAATCCCAAATCTTTCATCTTGAAAGTAACATTCAAATCAGCCTTAAATTCAGCATTATGTCTCTGTTTTGGTCTAGTGATCAGCAAATCATCTACATAAAGAACCACAATGAGAAGTACATCACCCTCACGTTTTACATACAATGTGCTTTTTGTTGGACTATTACAAAAGCCTCGTTTGACCAAATGAGTATCAATCTTCTCATATAAAGCACAAGGAGATTGCTTCAACCCATACAAAGCTTTGTTACATTTGCACACCTTATCTTCTTATCCTTTCTTGACAGAACCGCAAGGCTGTGTTACATAAACTTCCTCAAATATGTCACCATTCAAGAAAGCACTAATAATGTCTGATTGATGTACATCCCAACCAAAATGAGCTGCCAATGCACATAGAAAAGGCACAGTAGTCATATGACAAGTGGGAGCAAAAGTCTCTTCATAATCTATGCCTTTTTTCTGTGCATAACCCTTTGCAACAAGTCGAGCCTTATAGCAATCAATCTCACCATCCGGGGTGTGTTTCAACTTGTAAACCCACTTTGGACCAATGGTCTTTTTGCCAAGAGGCAAATCACATAAAGTCCATGTGTCATTTTCTATAAGTGCATCATATTCTGATTGCACGGCAACCATCCAATTTTTTGAATTTTGTGCTTCATCAAAAGATAGAGGTTCCTCAACATCATGTAAGCTATACACATCCAAAGCATAACAATTTGATGCATAATATGCATGGCAAGAGCTTGAACGAGTACAATTAGACAAAGGTGCATCCAATTTACCATCACGCAATGTATGCACCAGCCAATTTGGCATACCTCTAGGCTACTCATTTTTAGCCCTTTCCTCATCAAGTACATCATGTACATCTACATCAATAATAGGCTGATCTATAACATTTTCAGAAACCCCCATAGGCTATACATTTGCCTCATTGGAATTTACATTCATACTTCCACCACTGAAAAGAGGAAACAAAGTGTCATAAATGTCTAGTGAGCTGACATTACTATCTCTAGTACTACATGACAACAAGGGCCGAACACAAACACAACATCCCGTGAGACCAAGATACGCTTTGTTTGTGGATGATACAACCTGTAACCTTTGCTTTCAACACTATAACCAACAAAATTACATTTGACAACCTTATTATTCAATTTTTTGTGTTGTGTTTGTGGCACCAAAGCATATGCCAAATAGCCAAAAACACGCATGTGCTCAATAGAAGGCTTTTTGTCATGCCATGCTTCATATGGAGTAATAGACTGCAAAAATTTTGTAGGATATGATTGTATCACATCATATCCTAAATTCTCTTTCATGGGATGTCATGCAGTGTTTATAATCTTTAGCAAATTTCTTTGATAAATAATGTAGAAGAGTAGCACATAGTGACAAATATTTACTCATAAAGAAGGCCCATCGGTCAGTTTGATTCCAGTGATCTTCGAAGGCATCAATATAAAACCCAATCAAGCAGTGACATAGGCAACAAAATATTTGGATAAGATAAAACATGTGCAGATCAATTGAACTTTCCGGCCAATTCTAGGGGGATTATTCTCTTGCTTCCTTACACACGATGATAGATTTATCCGATGTAAGAAGCTTTTTAGACTGGATTTTCAAAGACTTCACTAGATGTTGACATAGACTATCCTCAAGCCTTTTTGTCCAATGCTTAGGCGCCTTTGACTCTTAAGGTGCTTTTGATTGTTGATCCAAGAAGAACTCAAGGAAGACCTTGAAATACTGAAAGATCTTTGGGATCAGTCCAGAGCACTGTTGTCCCAGATTAGAACTGAACTTGATGTTCTGTAAAAGTTTGTACCATTTCTGATTAGCCAATATGTAATCATAATCTCACTCCTTGAGCTAACTGATGTAACTTCTTTGTTTCTTTTCTAATACATTAATGCCTTTCTTTGGTTTTTTATTTTAAACATCCCTATAAGAAAATACATTTTTCGTAGGCTAATGACTTTTTGAGATGCGAGTCAATGCTTATCTCCAGCACATTGAAGATTTGGAAAGAGACCATAATTGTCTACCATGAGTCACAATCTATGCAAGAGCGCATAAACTTTTTTGGCTGAAATACATTCCATACTACCTTAGTCCCTTTTTATGAGACAAAGTATGCCAAAAATGCTCCAAAAACATTTATATATGAGATTTCAAGCAGGAGTGAGACCAAGATAACAAAGATAAACTAAGCAACACATAAGCCATAAGAATACATTGTATAATCTTGAGATGCACATGAAGTGGCCGCGTGGACAACTTCCAATAATGTTACTTGGAATGCAGGTACTGAAGTACCCTTTCAAAGTTCTATGTAGCCAATACATTCCATCCCAGCAGATAACCCAATGACAAACTATGATGTGTAAAGAAACAATCTCTCTTGGGGCCAAAGAACCTTATGTCAATCATACTCCGTCAAAACCAGCTTCTTGGATTTACAAAAATTCACTTTGAGGTCTGTTGCCAATCCAAACAAATAAAGAGTATGCATAATTTTCTCCACATCATTATAGTGATTTCGAGGCATAAACAACGCATAAGCTTGCCCAATAGAATGTTGACCAAATGGTAATTTCAAACTTTGTAGTCTTCCAACAAAAGTCAAAGACTCCAAATTAAGCAAGGGACGAGTAGCAATGGCATACAGCAAAGCACTAATGGCGACTAAGCAAACGACCCAAGAGCCAAGAATCTATGAGAAAATCATTTAATAGGCCACTAAGGAACTATCAACATACAAGAAGTAGACTACCCAAGATAACTTAGGCCCAAATCCAAGCCAAAGTATTGTGTCCGCAATGTAATCCCCTAGAACAGTGTCAAAAGCCTTTTCAATGTCAACCTACATTACCAATACGTCTTGTTGCGTGTATTTTGCATATTCCATGCGAATGATGACATTTGCCAAGTTATCAGTAATTTGCTGATGTCGAATGAAACCATATTGAGATTGATGCAATCCATCATGAGAAATAAGTTTTGATTTTATTGACAATCATATTAGCCAGCAATTTATAAACCACAAGCATAAGCGTAATTGGCCTTCATTGCAGAAATTCTTTACAAAGTGCTTGTTTTGGGATCAACTTAAGCAAGCCTTCTTTCCAAGATGAAGGCAAATCTTGCTACTCCCATGCTCTATTCATAATGATTAATAGTGGTTGCTTCAGGTAGTCCCAAAATGATAGGAAAAATTCCACAGTAAGACCATCCCAACAAGGCCATTTCTAACAACTCAAATTACACAAATTGGCATGCGATTTTGTCTCAATGAAAAGAGCTTCCACATCCTGAGCCTGTCGAGCCAAGAGAACGGGAGTAGCTTGCAATAAAATCAATTGGCAAGCACTTCGACCTTCCTGCATGAGAGATGCAGGAGCCTCATTGATCTTGCCAAAATGAGATTCCATGGCGTGAGCAAGCTCCATTAGGGATGAGGTCCAGTGACTAGAAGAGAATTTAATCCTCTTTATATTTTGAGATTGTCGAGAATGATGTAAGCATTGAAATTTTTTTTTAGAAGCACATCCTTTTTCTGCTATGGCCTATAGCTCTAAGTCTGTCATTTTGCTAATTTTCTCTCATTGTTATGACATAGTAAAGTACAAGCAATGAGCAACTCTGTCATCTGGAATTTAGTTGGGATAAAGTGTTAGCCAGATGCATCAATCTTTGACAAGTGTCCTTGGCCTGTTGAACTTCCTCTCTCAAATGCAATAAATAGTGTCTGCCATAGTCTTAAAACAAAACCATATTGTGTCCATGTTTACACGTATTTGAGAGCTCAATGGTGAAATAATATCCACAATCATATTGAAGTGATGAGGGAGGTATAATGATGTACAAAGGTGAGAGAAGAGGGGGTTTTTACAAGGTTGGGTGAGAGAGAGTAGAGGGTGAAGTGGTTGTGTGTGAGGGGGAGTGGGGGAAACAGGGTAGGAAAATCTATCACTGTGAGCTACCAGTAGGGTACCACCATTTTGAACATAGCTCCTTGTTCAAAACTCCAAAACATAAAATAAAAATATGGGCAGAGAGCTGAGCTCACGAGCTACAACTCTCATGCATACCACTTTGACACATTCGGTGTGGAGCTAAGTGCTAAAAATTGAGCAAGTAAATATGTATTTTCCCATAGTCCAAAAGTCTTCTTGGTGGACCATATGACTTTACCTTTCGTTATGCTTCCAAAAGTGACTCGTTGATTCCTTATGTAAGCATGATACATGCCCATGACTTTCCTTGCAAGCATCCAAGTATAGATATTGTGAGAGATATGCACATAAAAGATAATAGAAAATAGTGAATAAAATATAGCGGAATATAGAGAAAATAAATAGTGATGAGATAATAAATAGTAAAAATACTAAAAATAATAAATAACAATGTAGGAAGGTCCCTCACTTTATTGAGATTAATACCATGGGTTTTATTTTATTTTTTAAAGGATAACTAGAAAATACAAGCCAAATCTTACTAGTCGGGAAAATAGAATGCTAGATTAAATAAGATAGAAATGCTAGAGGTGGTTCATACACTAAAAGGATGCACATGAAAAGAGATTGAGTGGGGGTGCATGCAAAAAGCCACCATCATTAGCCTTCCCCCAAAGCTAGAGGTGTTTATGCCTCTAGCAAATCTTCATCCTGGCATTGCTGCCGACTGGAGGAAGCTTTATCTCCCTCTTGCTCTTCTTCTTTGGTTTCTGGTGGTAAGTCAACTATTACTCCTGATTCAAACCTTTGAAAATACGGCTTCAATCTTCATCCATTGACCTTAGTTTTATGCAGCTTACCACTAATGTCTTGCACTCTATAACTCCCATTTGTGTACTTCTTTCTAATGACATAAGTTGGGTTGCATTTTATACGATCCCTTGTATTATACAGGCATTTTATACGCTACCACATCATCAAAATGGCCGTATCGTATAACTTTATATTATTTCGATCAAAATATATATCGATTGAAATACTGAATAATATTTAAAGACAGTTAGCCGCCTAGCTTCTTCTTCATTCTAGGTGAGCTCTAAAACCCAAAAATAAAAATATTATTATTATTAAGGAAAGTTAATTTTTTTAGGTAAGTTAATTTATACTTAGAGATAGATTTAGTGTAGCAGTTAGTTATTGTTCTCTTAGTTAGAGAGCACTAGCATTTAGAGTAATTTATAAATTAGAATAACAAAATCAGGAGTTATTTGCTTTGTGTGGAGTGATTCTCACACTTAGAAATAACTTAGATTAGTGTAATGGTTTTACTTGCTTTGTGTAGAGTTTATCTCACACTTAGAAGTAAATCTAATAAAGTAATTAGTTATTGCTTACTTTGTGTAGAGAATTCTCACACTTTGAAGTAATTTAGAAATAAAAACAGCAAAAATTAGTAGTTATTTGCTTTGTGTAGAGTAATACTCACACTTAAAAATAACTTAGATTAGTGTAGTGATTGTACTTGCTTTGTGTACAGTAATACTCACACTAAGAAGTATATTAGATTAATGTAGTGTTTGTACTTGCTTCGTGTAGAGTGTATCTCACACTTAGAAGTAAATTAAATAGAGTAATTAGTTATTGTTTGCTTTGTGTAAAAAAATCTCACATTTTAGAAATTAGAATAGCAAAAATATAATAGTTACTTGCTTTGTGTAGAGTATTACTCACACTTAGAAGTAATTAAGATTAATTTAATGATTGTATGTCATGTGTAGAGTAAGTACTCACACTGAAGGCAATTTAGATTAATTAAATAAAAATCTCTTGTTGCATGTGAGAAATCTCACACTTGGAAGTGATTTTAGAGTAGTAAGTACAATAGTAATCTCTAGAATTCTTACACTTGAAATTTATTAGCAATTTGGTTGCTGCTTGCCTTATGTAAAATAATACGATCAAGCAGCAATGTACTGGTCAAGTCACATTAAAAGATCGATTGAGTGGGTAATTTAAAAATTTATTATTTTGTGTAAAATTAATGCACTCTTGAAAGTTGCTTAAATAATTTGAGTAATTTTTCGTATACAAAAAGTGATATTTAACTTTTAAGAAGGTTTTAGTTTTTCAGAACAAAGAAGTAAAATAGATCTGGTGTTGATAGTATTCGCAGACACAAAAATGGTGAAGGGATACGAATGGAACTATGTTAACGAGTTGGTGGTTGGAAAAACTACATCTAGGTTGAGGTGTAAGAGTTGTGGGCATAAGTACAGCGAAAATGCACACAGGATAAAAGAACATGTGTTCAAAATTCCTGGCAATGTGCGCGCTTGTCAAATCCCTCCTAGAGGCATTGAAGAAAAGTTTCCTGAATGGGCGTCAAGAGCAAAAAGAATTTTTATTGAGGGCAAACAGAAAGGAGGTCCTAAAATGATGGTTGCATCTATTGCAAGAGATGTAGAGATTGCTCTTGAAGAAGATAGCAATTACGCTGGGTGCTCTGTGCTCAACAAGGTATGCCTTCATTTCCAATTGGAACTGAAAACTCAAATCCCACGGGGGCATCTGGTAACGTGAAAGGAAGTGGATCTACTTTGCCCCAAGCTTTTGATAAGCAATGGTTACTTGAACTCCATCGTAAGTGGATGCAAGCATTTGTTGCATGTGGAATTCCTTTCAATGTTATCCGAAATCCTATCTTCAAAGATGTTTTGATGAGCACAACGAAGAAAGGTTTTGTGGTGCCGGACTACAACAAGATGCGTACAGAGTACTTGGACAAAGTGGAATCTTCATCAAAAGGTATTATGAAGCGCACAACATTAGATTACATACCACAATATGGATGTACCATTGCTTTAGATGGCTGGACGAACTGTCAAAAAAAACCAGTGATTAATGTAGTGTTGATTTGTCCTCTCTTTTTGGAAGGACTCGACACATCAATGAAAGAGAAAACCAGTGGATATCTTACTGGAATATATGAGCGATCCATCAGGCATGCTGGTGGTCGTAAAAATGTGACGGCCATTGTTACAGACAATGCATCCAAATACAAAGGAGCAGGAAGATTAATTGAGGTAAAGTATCCAGAGCTTGCATGGGTGTCATACGCAACTCACACTTTGAACCTGCTTTTGAAAGACTTTGGAAAGGTTTCTTCAGTCAAACAAACTCTCTTGGATGCAAACCATGTTGTCAAATTTATTAGAGAGCATGCCTTTTCTTTTGCTTTGTTTAGAACAAAGTCGCCAACGAAGAATCTGCAAATCTTTTGTGTGACTAGATTTGCAACAGCTTATTATGTTCTCACTACATTGCAAGAAGTAAAGACTGCTCTTGTTGAAATAGTGGTAGATAGAAAATGGAATGGTTGGCTTGACAATTATCCCAAGTACCAAGATGCAGCTGCTTAATGCTCTCAACATGTAAACTCTCCCATTTTTTTTGGAGAAATATAGAGAGAATTGTCACGGTCACAGAGCCCTTCGTTCACTTGATACGATTGGTGGACAAAGAGGCCTGTATTTGTGGACAGGTTTACTGGCATATGCATGAGGCTTCACGCAAGCTAAAAGAGTCCACGTCTTATGCAAGGAGAGAGAAAAGCATGATGACAACTTTTGTCAAAAGACGATGGGATCAATTGCACACACCTTTACATGGTGCAAGTTTTGTCTTGGATCGAAAGTTTCAGATGCATGAACAGTCCACAAACAATGAAGTGATTGGTAATTTTAAAAAAGTATGTGCCCAACTGCTAGGTAATGTGGATGGACAGGTGGCATATACACAAAAAATGGCCTACACTAACAGAGAAGGAATGTTTGGAGATCCTTGGCACATCGATGCTATGATGACAATGAGCACTCCAGCCTGGTGGAAAGAATACGGTGGAGAAAAAGTAGAGCTTCAGTATGTGGCAACCAGAGTTTCTGTTGTTGCAACATCAAGTGGTAGCTGTGAAAGAAACTAGTAATCATTTGCTTTTGTGCACAACAGAAAACGAAATCGATTGACTCCAAAACAAGTTACAGACTTGGTGTATGTCTTCTACAATATGCATCTCATGCATAAGCCAGCAAAGATAGCCACACGAGCCATTGAGGAAAGCTTCAGACATTTTTAGACACACGATGCTATTGCGGATGAGGCACAATCAGATGACGAATTAGAATGGAATATAAAAGATATTGACCTTGTTGTTTGGATGTGGATGAAGTGGATGATATGGTGCCTGTAATTGATGTTGCAGATGAGATATAAATATTTGTTTTATATAAATATGATGGTAGTCTCAATATCTCAACTTCTTGCTTTGTCTCTTTCTCTCAACATCATGTTTTTTTACATTTACACTTCACAGCAACATTAACCATAAGTTTGGCAACGTGAATAAGAAAGAGGAAGACATTGACAATTTTTCAAAAATAACTGTTCTTATTTTCAATGGACAAGTCATGTGCTGTCTACGACCCCATAAGAAAGAAAGTTGAAAAGATAGAGCTTTATTGCTCATTTAAGTCATGTGCTGTCTACGACCCCATAAGATCTGAAAGTTGAAAATCATTGTGCCCAAAGAACCACTGACGCTTGTGTCTCTTAACTCCTCGTCTGGTAAAGGCCCATATCTGGCAGCGTAGGCTGCTACAATTATTTCTAAATCTTGTATGCAAGCACGTAGCATCTTTGTGGTCTCTCCTTGGCTAGTCAACTCGGCGCCTTGAGTAGCTAACTGCTCGATCACAACTGTTTCTTCTAGTAAATATGTAAACCCTCTTTTGCGCGGAGGTTCCTCTTGATGGGATTCTCTAACAGCCATCTTCTCTGTTGGACGACCTTTAGCAACTCCTGCTGTAGTAGAACTATCGTTCTAGTCAACCTTGAGACGCAATACATAATGGCAGTAGCATTGTTGCATGAAGTAGATAGCCACTTGATTATTGTTGGGAGGTGATCTCTACACTTTTATAAATCTAAACAGAAGATGTTTAGCCAACACAACATGCTGCAGATCTGACACCTTCAATGGTGCAAATGCCTTGGCGTTGCCGCTGATTCGAAAAAGTGTGCTGCGTACGAAATGATTGGGACAACGCTGTCTACACTTCTTGTAACTCAAGGGCTCCCCTTGCAGTTTAGATTTGTCTTCTTGAGATGCATCTAACGCCCTCAAATCATCACGTGCAACCCGAATTTCTTCTTCTCTATAAATCTGTTGTGTGAGTTGATGATTTAGTAAAGGATCTTCATTTACAAGTGGTGCGGCTAGAGGTGGGACTTCGTTATTTGGAGATGGAGGTGGGACTTTTGGTTGGAGGTGGGACTTCGTTATTTTCTTCCATAGGAACAACTTCTTCCATCAGTGATCACTGCATTGCAAAAAAAGATAAGTTGGGTTCTTAGACATAGTTCACTTCAATTTTAAAAATCGTCACATTCCATTAAAATACTTGATCATCACATACCATTAAAAGACTTGATCATTTTGCTTGAAATAAAAGACTTGATCATCACACTTAAATTAATAAATTTAATCATCACATTTAAATTAAATAATTTGATCATCACACTTAAATTAAAAGACTTGATCACCACACTGACCATAAAAGATTTAATCACCGTTGAAGTTAAAAGACTTGATCACCGCACTATAAAATTTAAATACACGTGAAAAGACACAAAATAGTCTTTGTTTTTATTTAACTATCAGCTAGCACAATCAGGAGTCAGGTACAACTTGAAAACCTACTTTATGATCTGCGTTCAAACAAAGGCTCAGATCCCATATCTTGGGTCTGTTTACAGGATTTTGGGATTTTCCTAGCATAATATGGTTATTTACATTGCACAAAAACTCTTGCTTGGGGATATCAGGTTGTGTTGGGAGACATGCGATAAGACACTTTAGGATGTAACAAAGGCTATATATATCACAGGCTTTTGAGAAAGAGGGAGGATTAGTGCTAATATTTTACGGTGCAGTCCAAGCATAATCTCGTTTGTACTGAGATCTAACTCGGGGGCTGAGGCTTGGAAGCTTTGGGAATGTTGTTGTGGTATTGGCTAATGTAGATTGGCCCCAATCTGTGATCCCTGCATATACTCCTTGTGTCATGCCAAGGGTAGGACTATAGGAGGGCACGGCCCTGGCCAAGGGCCGATGAATAACATGCAGTTGATGGGCTATATGTAGCTAAGAGCCAGAGGGCCAAGGGCCTATATATAGGCAGCTTGGGTGGTTATGAGCATTTCTATCTTCCCTCGGTCTCACACTGGTATCAGAGCTCAGGGAAGGAGGATCCATGGAAGAGGGGAAGGGTGTCTCTCTTTCTTTTCCTCCAAGAGGCATGGCCTCTCAAGGTGGTCTCTTTCTCCTTCTCTTGCTCGTCGAGGTCCCATGGTAGCAAGGCATGCATGGTCATCTCAAAGGGCAATAGGGCGTGGAAGTAGTGACTCTCTAGCTCGCATGTTCTTTCTCGGCCACAGGAGATTGCCTCTGCAGAACCAAAGAGGAGGTCACGCGGGAAGGAACCTTATCATGAATGGAGGCTGTGTTTTTGACCTGCACAAAATAGGGAATTATGACCCTCTTCGTTTTTGCCTTGAGCCTCTGCAGGTTTTTCGTCACTTGGACAGCGCCTGGTTTGGCTTCGGCAACTCGCTCTGGGCGGTTTTTCCTTGTGCAGCATCAACAACAGAGCCGCCATGGCTCACGCTATGCTATTTTCACATTGGGCGCCCTACGGGTGCCCTAAGGCCACCCTTGGGGGTCGCTCCCAGAGCTTAGACTACAAAAGCTAGCAGCCGACGGTCCGGGTTGCATGCATGGACCATGCAAGCCGTAAAAATACAAAGTTCAGCAAGATATGGTATGACCAAGCTTTGCACGGCATAGTAAACATGTACAATGCATCATACATGCGCATGTCAGGCAGGCCTTGGAAATTACCGCAGATCGATGTATTTGGCACGATAGCACGGCTATATTGGCCAGTCTACAGGTGTTAGAGGACCGTGAGAAGGCGGCATGCATGGCAAATAATTATCTGTGGTTCAAATAATTATCACGGGTTACTTAAGATATAACTTATCTCTGATAAATATCTCAAAGCTTTTTGGGTTAATTTGTTAATTTCCCCCTTTATTTTCTCCGAAACACTGTGTAATTCTACTGAGATAATTAGTTAAACTAATTATCTGAGATTAAGATAATTATCATGGGTTTTATAACATGTGATTTACCTCTGATAATTATCTCAAAGCATTTTGGATTAGTTTGCTATTTTTCCCTTTGTATTTCCCCCTAAAAACAGTGTAATTTTGTTGAGATCATTAGTTATACTAATTATCTGAGGTTAAGATAATTAACATGGGTTTTAAAAGAGGTGATTTATCCTTTGATAATTATCTTAAAGCATTTTGATTCACTTTACTATTTTCCCCCTTTTAATTTCTCCTAAAAACTATATAATTATACTTAAAAATTTAATTAAACTAATTATCTGAGATTAAGATAATTATCACAGGTTTCATAAGACATATTCTACCTCTAATAATTATCTCAAAGTATGCTGAAGCAATTTGCTATTTTTCCCCTTTTAATTTTCTCTAAAAATAGTGTAATTATACTTAGATAATTAGTTAAACTACTTATCTGAGATTACATAATTATCACGGGTTTCATAAGATGTATTTTACCTCTGATAATTATCTCAAAACATTTTGGATCAATTTGTTATTTTTCCCCTTTTAATTTTCCCTAAAAATAGTGTAATTATGCTAAGATAATTAATTAAACTAATTATTTGAGGTTAAGATAATTATCACGGATTTTCTAAGATGTGATTTACCTCTAAAATTATCTCAAAGCATTTTAGATCAATTTGCTATTTTTCTTCTTTTAATTTTCCCTAAAAGCAGTGTAATTTTGCTAAGATAATTAAATAGACTAATTATCTGAGATTAATATAATTATCATGAGTTTTCTAAGTTGTGATTTACCTCCTCAAAGCATTTTGAATCAATTTGCTATTTTTCTTCTTTAAATTTGTCCTAAAAACCATGTAATTTTGCTAAGATAATTAGATAAACTAATTATTTGAGGTTAAGATAATTATAATAGACTACTTAAGATGTGATTTACCTCTGATAAATATCTCAAAGTATTTTGGATTATTTTGGTCATTTCCCCCTTTACTTTTCTTTAAAAAACAATGTAATTCTGCTTAATTAATTATGAAAATTACTCAAAAAATTAGAAGATAATTTTTCTAGCATAATGATAGTCTAACACAGCTCTGATAATTATCTCATCTTAATTTAAACTTAATTAGTATAATTACCATTAATTTATGATTAAAATAGATAATTTCAGTCCTAATATGATATAATAATTAATTCGCTTAATATCCCTAAGCTTAATCACAATAATCAGCAGAGAATTTTTAATTAAGAGATGATTTTTGAGTATACATAGGATTAATCTTCAATTAATTAAAAAGATTGTAAATAGGTTAACCTAGCTTTGCTAATTAAGAAATATTAGGGCTAATTACCGCTTAATTAACCAACTAGAGCTTGATCTCTAATGATTTTTGTGTAGAGGTCTCTTTAGATGAGAGAGAGAGAGCGTACCAAGGCTCTGAGTCTGTCCGAAATTGTGAAGCAAGGGTCATATTTATAGGTTTCTGGGCACTCACAGGCTCTCATAGGCTGAAAAAAGCAATTACTTGCAGGTCAAGCAGTCCCCCAACTCCAGATGGCGCCCCCTGCTACTAAATGAGTCCCTGGCATGTCAATGATGACCCTCCCATTACGTGCCAGCTTTAAAATATCAATTCTGCTATATTTTGACCTATTTTTGCTTAATTGATAAATATCTTGTAAATATCTGGAGGCCTTTAGTAAAGTCTATGCTTAAATGATTACTGCAACCATTCAATTTTTCTTAATAATTTAATTTACATTGAATCTTTCGAAAGGATAGTGGGGTCAGTTTTTCGAATTTAAATTTGAAAATTTCTAGCCCGGGGTTTGCTGTGCTTAAGATTCCAAAAATACCATTTTTAAATGCTTTTGAAATAGTGCTTTACCTATTTGTAAGTTCAATGCTTTCCCTAAAACTTTGAGTTAATTCCCAACAGGATAGGTGGAGACCTTACAGACACATCTATACATGATGAGTAGTCTTGATGATGCAGTGCATGCAAATAGCATTGAGGAGGCAAGCATAGCTAGGTTTGTGCATATTTTATCAGCATTAGGGTATCTCATGTATGACCTACTAGTGTTGAGACTCGACCTAGCAGCTGTAGTGAGAGCATTTTTAGTAGGGATTGTCATTCGTACGATGACTGATACTACCATGATGCATAATGGAGTTTTGTAGACCATACAGAGTTGTTTGCGAGATTTATGGACAGACTCTATCGTGGATATGCACGCTCGCCTATCACTAGGGCCGATATGGTTGCATGTAAATCAACTGAGCAAGCTAGTGGCCGTAGGTTGAGAGAGTCTCTCGACCATTTTCTTATACATACTAATAGTTTAGCTAGTGGGACCCATTTATTGGTACATTTGCCTTTAAGTGGGAGTCTATAAAGATGTTGTGCATTTACCCAAGTAGGACGTCATTGTCCAGTTGCCCACTAGCCTTTTTATTGTACATATATAGAGAATAAGGGAGCAGCTCACTTTGACACTTTCTCCATCCACACATCACCTTGCATTCACTCCTTCTCCCCTTCCCACATACACACATTGTACCGCACGCACACATTCCGTGCACTGCACTCTTCAAAAAGTAAATCTCTACTCCCTTGAGAGTAGATTGAATCCCTCTATGTCCCACATAAGGGGAACATGAGATGATGGTAAGTCATGATACTTAAAGATCTGTGAGATAAAGAGCGTTGTCATATGGTGTGGTTTAATAGTCTATTTGACCTGTATAAAATGCACTTGCTTGATAATTTGGTCTCCTATTGTACATATTCCTATATTCCCATGAATATTCTCTCCCATGGGAAATCAGGTATAGACAATGGCTAAAGCAAGCCAGGTTGCTTCCCTCTATCATACTTTATCTTTTGACATACAATGCATTTGGCAACATAGTCCGATAAAAGTACATCTCTACTCCCTTGAGAGTAGCTTGAATCCCTCTATGTCCCACATAAAGAGAAACATAAGATTTGTACATAACTTTTTCACGTAGGCTCTATATAACATATAATTTATTGCCATAGATAAGGTAACCATCTTGCACATTGTATGATTCCTCTTTTTTCCCTAGTGCAATAGCTGACATTATATCCTTAAAGTCTGGATCCGTAGCATCCTCATGTATCAAAGAAGATAGATCATTGTGACTAGCTATTAATACATCATTCACCCTTGATCTTTGTGAAAGAGCATCGATCACTTGGTTATGCTTACCAACTATGTGAGCAATATGAAAGTTAAACTATGAAAGAGCTAACATCTATTTTTCATATATGTCTAGATTCTTTTCTTGGTCATCCAATCTCCTACTTTCATATGTTATGACATGCCCCTCTTGAAGCAATACAACTCCAAGGCATTGTCAACAAGCATCATATTGGACTTCAAAAGGCTTTAAGAGGTACGGTAGCATTAATACTAGTTGAGAGGTAAGCTTTGTCTTTGAGTTTTCAAAAGATTCATTCTCCTTTATAGTCCATACAAATTTATTGTTCTTGTTAGTTAAATCATACATTGGCCCTATTATGAATGATAGTTTTTCTATGAAGTGTCTATAGTATGCACATATTCCTATAAAGATTCTCATCAATTCATGCAGATTCATTGGTATAGGCCATACTTTTATTACCTCCAACTTTTCATAGTTCATTCGGGAGATAATGTGACCTAGATATTCAAGCTCCTTTAAGAAAAACTCTTTTTTTCATTAATAAAAAGCTTATTATCTCTCAAAATTTGAAATATTACTTGAATATGTTGCTTATGTTCCTCAATGGACTTGGAGTAGATGATAATGTCATCAAAGAACACTCCTATGAAGCTTTGATGAAGTCTATATAGCCTCTCCATCATTCGATTAAAGTTAGTTGGCGCATTGGTAAGCCCAAACAAGTACCAAGAATTCATATAGGCCAAAAGTTGTACGAAAGGCCATCTTATAAACATCTTCAGGCACAATCCTTACTTGATGATGACCACTTTTGAGATCTATTCTACTAAAAGTAGATAGAACCTTGTAACTTATCAAATAGATCTTCTATCTTGGGAGCAAGAAATCTATTCTTTATGGTTATCTAATTAAGCGCTTGGTAGTCCACACACATTCTATAAGTACCATACTTGTTTTGTACTATGGACTGAATGAGGTCTCTTGCCCTTTAAAAACTCCATCTTCTTTTATTAGCTCAATAGAAATAAAGTTGTGGGTGGAGACAGAATCAAATAGTATGTATCATGCTCTCTTACTTTTTCCCAAGCAAAAGAGAGCGGTGCTCCTTTGCAATGGCCTTTCTCTTTTAGATCTTCCACCATGGTGGCTCTAGGAGGATCATTATGTTCACTCCTCTTTGGACACGCTCAAGAAACTTGTTCTTGCTCCCCACACTTGAAACACTTGTTATCTTTACAATAACACTGTGACCTCTTTAGGTGAAATTTTGTTTTTACCTTTGTAGCCTTTTCCTTTGCCTTTGCTTTCTTGTTACCATTGTTCTTGGTGTCACATTGTTCTTCTTCTTTGGCTCAACTGCTTCCTTGACTTTCGTTGGGTTTGAGCCCTTCTTACTCCCCTTTTGGAAATGAATCATCAACGTGACCATAGTTTTATGCATAATCGCCGAGATGTTCCTTGATAAAACTAGTTGGTGTAAAGAAGATGGAAGCTTCATACACCAAATTATGGTTCAAAAAAACACCTAGTGTACCTAGCCTCAGTCCCAACGATGATGAGAGCCAGTAGGGAATGAAGATACATTGAGAGTAAGAAGAGGTATCTTACGAGAAAGAAGTATTCTCCTCACGTAATCACTCTAACAACATAGCTTAGCTTAGTAATTAGCATGGTAGAGGAGATGAGCATGCCATTGAAGCTTGGCTTTTGGTTGGATTTGCATTCCGTAGCCAAGAGTTGTTGGTGTAGGCCTCTACTTCTCAATGCTTGGAGAAGGAGATGGATTTCTTCTTGCACACATGAATTGTGTGTGTGTGTGTGTGTGTGTGTGTAGCATTGTGTTAGAGTAAAATACAACCCCTTCTCTCATCTTGGTTGACCCCTCTTGCTAAATGCTCATGCTAGCCTCCCATTGGCTCCTGTAAAGCATAGCCAATCACAAATTAGAAGCATAGTTGATAGCCTTTTGACAAGTGTCCCCATTTCCCCTTTTGTGAGATCTTTAGGTATTTAAATAATTCATCCAAACTCTCATTGGACCTTTTTGTTTTCTGGCCAACAAAAATCAAGCAAGCCATTGGGTTGTTGGATGCTCATTGGACCCCTTGGTAGATTGTCCAATAGTCTTCTAGGGAGCTAATTTTACTCTAGTCTAATTCTCATTGGTCCACCTCTATGGCCATCCAATAGGATTTGAGGGGAGGTTGGGGCAACTGGCTTAGAAGCATGCAGGACATGTGTTAAGTGTTCCCTTTGTGTAAAGGGGGATATTTGGAGTGTGTGTGTGTGTGTGTTTCTCTCTCATCCCCTACTCTCATGGCTCGCCCCCTCCTTGATAGGGATGTGGAAAGACTTTTTAGTCTTCCCGTTACCCTCTATTAACCTTTGGACAATTGAATAAAAAATTAGGAACCTTAGCCTATGAAAGTCTTAATGGAGCTGAACCTTAGGTCTTTTAAGCCCCATTGAAGCACATTGCTCTTTTGCAAACTATCCACCTTTGGATTCCTATTTTCTTTCCTTTGGATCCCTGACACAGACCGGTCTGGTAATCTTACCAATATTCTAGATTTTACTCCCTTGGTACTTCCCCATATCAAATGATTAGTTTAGCATGAGAAAATCATTTGGCAGTATTAGATATTAGTTTTTATGACATTACCTCTCTCTTGAAATCTTAGTCATCCTCGATTATGAGGTAGAGAAGATAAAGCCTAGTCACTCATTAGTCTGTTTGCTAGCGGGTAGAGGACCCCTATTTTACCCTATGACATCGCCCCATAATGGATGACTAGTCCATTTGGTACTTGAGAGCATTTGATTCTGCAAGCATGTTGGCACATTAGTCCGTATCAATCTTCCATAGTACAGTGACAAGATCTACTTGGTGTTTAGGAGATGTCGTCTCCACAAACATGATCCTAAGCACGCATACTCATTTAAAAGAGAGTCTTATAAGACAAAAACTTTGCTCATTTATACATATTTATATTTGCTTACACTAGGGAATCATTGTAAGCTTTGACAAGGTTTAGGTTATCCTTTGATTATATGCCTTGCATCCATCTAGCATCTTCAAAAAACGATAATTTTTAAACTTGATAAGATATCGTCTGTTAGTCTTACTGCCTCATAATAACTTGTCTTTGTGCCGAAGAATGGACTCAGGCTCCAACACCTCTTCTTGGTCCTTGATCTCCGGTAGGTCTTCAATGATTGCTTCTTGAGATGGCTCTACTTTGTAAGGCTTTAGTAGGCTCACATGAAAAACGTGTATGATCCAATGGTTGGGCAACTTAAGTTGATAAGTCCTCTCATTGATTGGCCTAAGAATCTGAAAGGGGCCAGAGTACATTTTTGTTAATTCAGCATAGTACTTTTGGTGTCCCGTAGGATTCTTGCCCGTCGTGTGCCTTAATCGAGACTTGGGAAACTTAAGCAAGACCCAATGATTTTGTTTAAAGGCTAGGGCTCTTCTGTGCTTATCAGCAGTAGCCTTTTGCCTTTGCTGTGAGATGGATATAGCATACTTAATATTTTAAAAATATTCTTGCAGGTCTAGGCTATATTCATTTGTAGCGAATATCTTCACATGTACCTTGAGTAGTAGGAGAGTTTCTGATCCTCCCTCTATCACCTCAAAAGGTTTTTTCCCGTCGAAGTATGTACAATGTTATTGTAAGCATACTCCACTAATGGTAAGTACTTCTCCCATTGGGATGTTTGATTGACTTCTGTGACATAATCTTTTAGTAGATCAAGAATTGTTAGGTTAGCTATTTCACTTTGGCCATCCGTTTGGGGATGATAGGGCTAAAGAGAAGTTTAGCCTTGTACCTAAATTCTCAAAGAGACCCTTTCAAAAATTATTGGTCATTTTAGGATCTCTATCCAACACTATAGACATTGCAAGCCATGGTATTTGAATATTTCTGATATAAAGAGGGTTGCCATTACTTTCTCACGTAGTGAGTTAGTAACACATACTCTATTGCCATAGAGAAGATAACCATCTTGTAGGGTAAAAATGGTTCTTCCTTCTTCCCTAGTGCAAGGGCTGAAATCACATGTCTGAAATTGGAATTGATAGCGTACCCATCTATCATAGAAGATAGATCATTGTGAGTTGCTATGGATATCGCATTCACTCTTGGCCGTCCTGAGAGTGCATTGGCTACTTAATTATGATTGCTAGCAATGTGAGCAATATGAAATTGAAATTGCGAAAGAAAATTTTTCCACCTCATTTGTTTGTCGGAGAGCTTGGTCTGCGTCATGAAGTAAAGGCTTTGGTGATCTGTTCTTAGAATGAAAGGAGTCCCCAATAAGTAGTGCTTCCACGCGTCTAGAGCATGTAGAACTGCTAAGAGTTCCTTCTCATATATGCCTAGAGCTTGCTCAACAGGGTCAAGCCTTCGACTTTCATAGGCTATGGCGTGCCCTTCTTAGAGCAAAACAGCTCCAATGCAATCACCACAAGCATCACATTGGACCTCAAATGGCGTTGAGAGATCCGATAGTGTAAGCACAAGTTGAGAGATAAGTTTTTCTTTAAGCTTTTTGAAAGAATTATTCTCCTTGGTGGACCATATATACCTAACGTTTTTCTTTGTTAGGTCATGTAATGGTCCCGTGATTTAGGTCATGTAATGGTCCCGTGATTTATGAGAACTTTTCTATGAAGAATCTATAGTATGCACACATACATATCTTTTAAAGCTTCTTAGTTCATGCATATTCCTTGGATTAGGCCATCCTTTTATTACCTCTAGCTTTCATGGATCCATTTGGATGCCATCTACTGAGATAATGTGACCTAAATACTGAATTTTTTGTCAGAAAAAATCACTTTTCTTTCGATTAATGTAAAGTTTATTTTCTCATAAAACTTGAAATATAACTCCAGTAAAGGTTCGGTGAGGCTGAATAGCTTCTCCATCAACTTGTTAAATGCGGTTGGTGCATTGGTCAAGCCAAAAGGCATGACCATGTACTCGTAAAGATCAAACATAGTGCAAAATGAGATCTTTACAATGTCTTGATCAACTATCCTTATTTGATGGTAGACACATTTTAGGTCAATCCTATTGAAGTAGGACCCTTGTAGCTTATCAAATAGGTCTTTTACCCGTGGAACGGGAAACCTATTCTTGATAGTGATCCTATTTAATGCTCTATAGTCGATGTGCCGCCTTTCTTTTGCACTAATAACACTGGTGAACACAATAGAGATGAGCTAGGCCTAACCATGCCCTTCTCAACTAACTCATGCACTTGCCACATAATATGATCCTGTTGAGCTTGGGAAACTCTATAAGGAGGTTTATTAGAACTTTTTGGAAGAAGTTCAATTGCATGGTCATCATTGCCTTGTTTGGAAGGTAGTTCACAAGGGATATCGTCAATAGAAACATCTTGGAACCCCTTGAGGAAATTGGATAACTTTAATTCCTTTTGATTATTTATATTTTCTTTACTAGGTTCATTTTGAGAATCTTTAACAAAAATCATGTACACAAAAATAGAGCTCTTTATTGACTTATTGAAAGCTTGCTTATGTACAAGAGGTATGGTACTACCCACCTCCTTAGCATCTATGTACATATCTTTTTTCCTGAACCTAAAGTAGATTTGCCTTTTAGGGAATTTAACACTGGGAGCCATGCGATCAAACCATGGTGCCCCTAGGATTACATCCTCGTGCTTGAGAGAAGAGATAAAGAAATCCTCCTTGTCCACATAGGTTTGGACATGGAGCCTCAATTTCCCAATTAAAGGAGCGACTAAGGCTTCTTGCCCTTGAAAGCACCATCGGCAGGTAGGACATCTCCCATCTCATAGGCTTGGATGCCTAGCTTGGTAGCCAACTCTGTGGATATAAAATTGTGAGTAGAACCAGGGTCAAAGAGAATAAAAGAATCATGTGTTCTCTTACCTTTTCCCAAGCATGGCATAGAGGATATCCTTTGTGATAAGCATCCTCTTCTTGAATTTCAACCAAGGTAGCCCTAGGAGGCTCATTATGTGTATTCTTGTGGGGCCAAGCACGATAGGCATGCCCTTGCTCCCCGCACTTGAAACAATGTTTATCTTTTTGATAATTCTCTAGCTCTTTGAGAGAGAGTTTATTTTTGCCTTTATAAACTGCCTTCTCCTTAGGGTTGTTGTTGTCGTTGGTGTTGTCTTTGGGAGACTTTTGGACATTGTCCTTCCCCCTTAGGCTCATTACGGTCCTTTTTTTCCATGGGCTTAAGATTTCTCTTAGCCCCTTGTTGGAAATTGATTCGTGAAGCTACCATGGTCAAGATTATGACCGTAGATATGGTGCATGGCATTTGGGAGTTAACATACTCAGCCATATCCTGAATTAAACTTGGCCAAAATTGTTGTTTTTGCTCTCCAAAATCTATCTTTTTGAAGTCAGTGGCTTTGAGGTGTAAATCCCAAAACTTGTCTACATATTTGTGAATAGATTTGTAGGGAGAGATCTTGAAGCTTTGCCATTCGGTGAGTGCTGTCTTTGGCATTGGTAGCCAAAAACTGCTTCATAATGGAAGCTCTTAAACCTTTCCATGTTCGTGGAGCTTCACCATTTGCTCATAGATTAGACCACCATTGCCTGGCGGACTTTTGAAAATGCATAGCTACATGGCATAGCTTAGAGGACTCTGTGAAGCATCGAACTGTTGGATAAAGACCAAGATTTTGTCTGTAGCACCAAAAGTACATCGTAGGTAAGAAAAGAGATGTTCTTTCCTCCCTCTTTGAACTTTTTGAGCTTGGACGACCTCTTCCAGGTGGCATAGGATTCCTATGGCCTCTTCTTTTAGGTGGTTCAAGAGCTGCACCATCACTTTCTTCAGAAGAGTAAGAGTATGAGGAGGATGGAGAAGAGGGTGACCTCCTTCTCACCCTTTTCTTCCCTTGTTCCTCCTTGTTTGCACCAGCACTTTGTTCAAAAGAGGAAGAGGATGAAGACAATCGAGAAGAGGGTGACCTCTTTCTCACCTTTTTTCTCTCTCATTTTCTCTCGTCCCTCTTTGAATTATGGTGTAGAGAAGTATGTGATGGTATTCTCCGTTTAGGGGGGTGTTGGAGAGCGTTTTGTCTGTCGTCTTCGTGGAGCCATCTCCGCTGAGGTGGCAGGAGACTCACTTCTTTCTCATTCTTTTGGTGGGAGCTCTAACGTTGAAACTTGGGTTCTCCTTTGGAAAGGAGATGCGTCCTCGAGTAGTAGATTTTTGAGCTCTTTGTACGGATCCTCTTCTTCTTCCCTTATCAGAGAGAGTCCTATTTTGGAAGTCTCACTAGGAGGCTTCCTAGGTACTCTCTCTTTTTGGTGGGGAGTTTGGAGAATACCATGGGTGCACAATTGCTGTAGCACTTCACCTTGGTGGGATGGGTTGCCCAGGGCTTGTTGTAGCCTAGAAACAAGATAGTTTACAAGCATAGGGGCATCATTAGTTACTCTTTCATTAGCAAAATCAAAGCTATCAACATTCATTTCAATCTCTTTTCCTTTGTTAGCCATACTAGCAAATTTTAGGTGTAAACTTTTACTTGTACTTTGGCACTTGAGGCCCTAGTTGCTACTCCTCTTTACCTTCAAAGATAAGCACTCAAGCATCTATACCCATGCTCGAATATTATTAATTGCAAGGAATAGAAGAGAGGGTTCAACAGAGCCAAGAGAGCACAGACTCCTGTCAAGCTTTTAAGAGCTCAATAATGGATAAGCCATAAGCAAGCCCCGCACGACTCCATTATTAAGACCATAGCTCTCGACGGTGTCATCATTAACTGTATAAAGCAAGCGTGCTTCAAGGATGAAAAATACCTATTCTACTTACTCTTTTGCAATTAATAACACCAACCATTTGTAGCAAGCTTCAAGACCTCTCTTCTTGAGCAAGAAAAGAGAAACCAATAGCTCTGATACGGCCAATCAACGAGCAAAGAAAACCGAGCGAAGCCAATTTTTGAGCAAATATGCACAGCACCCTTGAAAAATTGACGTGAGTGCAAGGTAAATTGAAGAAAATACTCATTTCATTTTGATATTCTGATAATCATTGCACAACCAAAACATCAAAGCAACTAATGTCCACCACATAACGTAAAAGGTGTTTAAGATCTATAGTGACAATTAAATCTAAATAGTAAAAGGCCACTAAACCCACGAAGTCAGCACACTTGTCAAGGAGAAAAATCCATTAGGAAATCAAACCTGAAATTCAATTTAATTTTTTCTCAAAAAAACACTGAAGTCCAACTGGCCGCTCACATGTGAACCTGTTGCAAAGGTAAGGTTTTGTTCTCGGACAATCACTCTTTGTGTAGACCTCTCTATTCAAAGTACTCTCTTTGACTACCTCTCTGTTCAATGCTTGTCTCCCATCTTGCTTCACTTGTCTTCATCTAGCCTAGGTCACCATGTCTTCTCTAATAGCTCTCAGATTGATAGTGGTGTCTCTCGGTCCATTGTAGCCTAGCCCTACTCAGATCTGCCTATCGCTCGCAGCTCAACCTCGTAAAACTCTGTCCCTCTCAACCCGGCACCTCTCAAACTAGGTTCAACTTATAAGCCTATTCATGATATGTGGAAGGAAAGTCTAAGGAATGTCCTTGTAATTTAGTGTTGAAGAGTTGCACCTAGTGATGTGACAATGTGTGAGAAGATTGAGCCTTGATCTATGGAAGGCCAGGAGAATGAGCAATGAGACACGCATCTACGAATGTGTCATCCAAGATGTTCATGTCAAAGAGGGACATGTGCATTGTGTACGCAAATCACGTCGAGCGGGCATGGATGTCATCCAATAGCAGGTCGCCAAAGCAGCACAACACCCTGACATTGGATGCCACGTCAGGGGCCATGTTGAACCATTACCTTGCAAGGCCACTGCGGGCGCTCTGCGACAGTAGGATTCCAGGTGGAAATTTTGGAGAATGGCCACGTCAGTGAAAGAGTTGTCTCACATCACAAACAAAGCAGTGGATAAAGGAAGCTTCACACTCATGCGGTGATGCAGGAGGAGGAGCTGAAGTGGACAATGACAAACTCACAATTTATGAAGATTTGACACCTATCAGCTCTTTATGAATCGGAGCAAACATTCATTAGCGCAATGCCACCAGCAAATGGTTTCTTCACACTATTATTCTTCCTATCAATAGGTCATGCAATTTTTGAAAGTGGGATGATTGAGAGGAATCTGGCCACATTCGGTCCCGAGACCTTGAGGTAAAAAGTGGGGTTGCCTACTTGACAACACCCAATTCGCGGAATACGCTCATCACGCAGGACAGAACGCGCGTGAGAGAGATCTATCTCTATTTCTTTGCACATGCGCTCAAAGTAAAAGATCTCTCTCTCTCTCTCTCTCTCTCTCTCTCTCTCTCTCTCTCTCTCTCTCTCTCTCTCTCTCTCTCTCTCTCTCTCTCTCTCTCTCTCTCTCTCTCTCTCTCTCTCTCTCTCTCTCTCTCTGCTTTTTATCTCTGTCAGACGAGCTGGCGTGGGCACTGCGATTGCATTATCGCCAATATTTGCAGCATGTACTCATGACAAAATAAGTGATTCCAGCATTAGTCAAGTAATACCTCGTGTGAGGCAGTATGCGTGTTTGTGTGTGCACGAGCTAGCATGCTCAAAAATGCTTGCCCAGCTATTCTCGGCCTTGCTCAGCTCTTTGGAGATCCACCATGCCTCCCCATGCTTGGTGCCTATAAGCCCACATCGCCTCCCTCAGTGCATGTAGTCGTTTGCACAGTTGCAATGTCTTCCTCGTTGTTTTCCTCGACGCATGTTGGTGAGTATGCATTGGTTTCAGGTAATGGTGTCACGAATGCAGAGAATGGTTTCATAGAAGCCGAAGCCTAAAATGCCTGCTCCCACATCCAATTCTTTGACAGCAACAGTAAATGTCGCTCTCAGTCTCACTCCGAATGGAGTATTTTTGAAGCTGCAATTGAAACCCTTTAGCCACCAGAAGTCGCCTCCACCTTAACGCTTGCTGCAATTGAAATCCTCAACCCCCAGAAGTCGTCTCCACCTTAACCGTCTGTAAGCTGTCGAAACCAGTCCGCGCCTGCGCGAACTAGTTCCAACAGCATTCACAAGCACTATTGATTTCTAGCCTGGTGTCACCGTCGCTCTAGCCGATAAGTTTTGCTGCAGTTGCAACCCCCAGGTGTCGCCTCCACCTTAGCCCTGTATAATTAGCTATCAAAACCAGTCCGCGCCGGCGTGGACTGGTTCCAGCAGCATTTGCAAGCTTGCCTAAATCCCTTGAACAGCATTCGCAAGCAAGACTAATGTCATTTAACATGGTGTATTAATGAGGTTTTGTATATTTTTTAAAGAACAAACTACCAAAATACCCCTCCCACGCTTACATCAAGCTTACATAACCAAGTCGAATTCTAGTTTTAGCATCTTATATGATACACAATCAATTTTCTTGTGAAATGCTACAATAATTCATTTTTTTGGAGAAATTTACTCTCACGACTATGGGTATTTTGGGAATTTTGGAAAATTTGAAGGGCATTTTGGGAATTTATGACAAAATGCTGGGGGGGGTAATTTGAGAATTTTTGAAATTTGAGGGTGAGGGGTATTTTGAGAATTTCCACAAATTAAAGAAGTGTTTTGGTAATTTTGTCTTTTTTAAAATCAAATTATTGCATTTAAATCTACTCTAAACTAGTTTGCACTAATGCCGACCAGTTCTAATAGGCAATGATGAGTGCTATTTCAGAGGACTATAAAGGCCCTCACTCCTTTATGGGCTAGTGCTATTGATGACAATTTCAAGTGGTATTATAGTCGTCGTGATTTAATACCTAGATGGCACCTCAGACGGCTGCCTCAAATGAAAATTGGGTGAAGTTGCTTTTATAGAGTTGGGCCAAGATGAGAGATACCGCAGTTGTAGAGAGCACAACTATTTTATCAATGGCCATATATGTGCAGGGCAAGGCAAGATGTGATCTGCAACGGTGATAAGGATTGGTGAGAGGCAACAATACAAGAAAGAGCAATGACGCAGTGGTAGATTTCCAATCCTTGTAGGAGTTGATTTTGATAGGAATAGCTAAGGGATGGGAAGAATTAGATACGTTGGATAGTTTGCTCACAGCGGACAAGATATTTAGCTTTATACATGTGCAAAGAGGAAGTTACCCACCAAGTTAGATGTCATCACTAAAAAAGTGAGCGCCATCCTTCTCGTTGACTTATAATGCAGAACCAATGGGGAGAAGTAAAAAGATTGTGTTGTTTAAGTGGGCATGTAATGGCTAGCTCTGTTGGTTTTCTGGCGGTGATTATTACTGTTTTAACTAGAATATGTGTAACACTAGGCTATACATGGCTCTAGGTAAACTTTATAAAAGCACAACTATTTGAAAGGCCCAAAATAACAAGATAAATTGTAGACAACAATAATGCAACTGTAATACCACTTGGGGTTGTCATCAATAGCAGCAACCCAAAATGGAGAGACGGCCTTTCCAATCCTCTGAAATAGCACTCATAATTAGCATCGGGTAAAAATACGCTAATTTTGATTTTTTTGTGAATACTATGCAAGAGAATGACAGATTTGTGGCTCGTTATAAATGAGAAAAATATTGAAATGTAGGCTATAATCTTGAACAACAAAGATAAAATATAGCGGTACTTAGGCTAATTTTAGATGAAGGCATGAAGCTCAAAAAGGGTGGATGTAGGCGCATAGAAAGGTCTAACCCAAAAAGGGTGGATGTAGGCGCATAGAAAGGTCTAACCCAAAATTCCTATTGGTTGTTTTGTTAGCCACATCTTTGCTTTATAATTGCTTGAAGCTCTGTGTTCTCACTTCCTACACAAATGCATGATGGAAGACCATTGTTTATGAGGGAACCCCCAAGAATTGGTAGGCTTGACAACCAACAGAAACTTGCTTTGCCAATCAAAGCAAGAGACATAGAGGAAACACCCTTGAACGTAGCCATAGGATGTGTCCCTAGGATGGCAAAAAAAAATCCTTCTCTCTCATTGGCTATAGTTGTCCTATCAGCACCCCATGGACACATATATAGCTTGTTTGTTTTCCCATTCTGTCCTAAAGAATCCCACATTGCCCCACAATTCCCTTATCCTTCCATAGCTGCCATGGCTCTTGTTGAGGGATTCACTTGTTTTTTTTTCACTCGAAAAAACTTGATCGCACTTGAGTTACACATATATAATCAAAGTATACCACTCCCTAGAGGTGGAACTTGAATAGTTGATTTTTTAAAGGAAAACTTCAAATGATCAATCTATTTATTCATTCATTTTCTCGGATTATCCTTTGCTCGAAAAATCTCGCTCGCCATACGATAACTTTTAAGGACTAGTAACTTGTGTGTGGCGGAAATTGACAACACAGTGAGCATTTTATTAAGAACAAGTTCCTAATGAGCATAGATAGAGTACTTAATTTGAGAAAGCAACATAGAAATCTACACCTAGCTAATTTGGCATTGACATTACTTGAAAAGAGAGAGAAATAGAACAATTGACAAAAATTGAGGATTGGATTTACATGGAGCCGGTCCCCCCTCCATAAAGGCTTTGTATTACAGCTTCTCCCATCGAAGGAGACTTTTGTACAATACAATCTTTGTGTTCCTTGATAAGCCTAATTGGTGTGATGAAGATGGAAGCTTCATACACCAAATTATGCTCGAATAACACACCTAGTGTCCCTAGCCTCAGTCCCAAGACCTCACACACATTCAAAAATGGTGAGAGCTAGCAAGGAATGAGGATAGATTGAGAGGAAGAAGAGGTATCTTATGAGAAAGAAGTATTCTCCTCACATAATCACTCTAATAGCATAGCTTATCCTAGTAATTAGCATGGTAGAGGAGATGAGCATGCCATTGAAGCTTTGCTCTTGGTGGGATTTTCATTCCATAGCCAAGAGTTTTTGGTGTAGGCCTCTACTTTTCAATGCTTGGAGAAGGAGATGGAGTTTTTCTTGCACACATGAGTTTGTGTGTGTGTGTGTGTGTGTGTGTGTGTGTAGCATTTTGTTAGCCCCTTCTCTCATCTTGGTCGACCCCTCTTGCTAAATGCTCATGCTAACCTCCCATTGGCTCCTGTAAACCTTAGCCAATCACAAATTAGAAACATAGTTGATAGCCTTTTGACAAGTGTCCCCCTTTCCCCTTTTGTGAGAGCTTTAGGTATTTAAATAATTCATCCAAATTCTCATTGGACCTTTTTTGTCTTCTGGTCAATAGGAATCAGGCAAGCCATTGGACTGTTGGATGCTCATTGGACCCCTTGGTAGACTGTCCAATAGTCTTCCCTACTAGGGAGTTTAATTTCTATTGCTTCTTTTATCACGCATTTTTAAATTGATTAGACTAATTTTACTCTAGCCTAATTCTCATTGGTCACCACTATGGCCATCCAATAGGATTTGAGGGGAGGTTGGGGGCAATTGGCCTAGGAGCATGACATATGTCCAGTATTCCCTTTGTGTAAAGGGGGAGCTTTGGAGTGTGTGTGTGTGTGTGTGTGTGTTTCTCTCTCATCTCCTACTCTCATGGCTCGCCCACTCCTTGATAGGAATGTGGGAAGACTTTTTAGTCTTCCCCCATGACCATTTAATTTTCCCCTACATTAGCCTTTGGACAATTGAATAAAAAATTAGGAACCTTAGCCTATGGAAGTCTTAATGGAGCTGAACCTTAGGTCTTTTAACCCCCATTGAAGCACATTGCTCTTTTACAAAATGTCCCCCTTTGGATCCCTACTTTCTCTCCTTTGGATCCCTGATAGCAACCGATCTGGCAACCTTAGCAATATTCTATGTTTTACTCCCATGGTACTTCCCCATATCAAATGATCAATTTAGCATGAGAAAATCATTTGGCAGTATTAGATATTAGTTTTTATGACATTACCTCTCTCTTAGAATCATAGTCGTCCTTCACTATGAGGTATAGAAGATAATGCCTAGTCACTCATTAGTCTATTTGCTAACGGGTAGAGGACCCCTATTTTACCCTACAACATCATCCTAGAATGGATCACTAGTCCATTTGGTGCTTGAGAGCGTTAGCTGCCGCAAGAACGTCTGCACATTAGTCCGTATCAATCTTCCATAGTACAGTGGTAAGCTCTACTTGGTGTTTAGGAGACGTCGTCTCCACAAACATGATCCTAAGCATGCATATTCATTGACATTTGTGCACAGTAAAGGAAAAGAGAGTCTTATAAGACAAAAACTTTGTCCATTTATACATATTTACATTTGCTTACTCTAGGGAATCATTGTAAGCATTGACAAGGTTTAGGTAATTCTTTAGTTGTACGCCTTGCATCCATCTAGCATTTTCAAAAGGATAATTTTTAAACTTGATAAGATATCATTGGATAGTCTTATCGCCTCGTAATACCTTGTCTTCGTGTCGGAGAATGGACTCGGGCTGCAGCACCTCTTCTTAGTCCTCGATCTCCAGTGGATCTTCAATGATTGCTTCTTGAGGTGGATCTCCTTTGTAACGCTTTAGTAGGCTCACATGAAAAGCATTGTGTATGAGCCAATGGTTGGGCAACTTAAGTTGATAAGTCAACTCATTGATTGGCCTAAGAATCTGAAAGGGGCCATAGTACCTTTTTGTTAATTTAGCATAGTACTTTTGGTGTCCCGTAGGATTCTTGCACGTCGTGTGCCTTAATCCACCCTTGGAAAACTTAAGCAAGATCCAATCATTTTGTTTATAGGTTAGGGATCTCCTCTGCTTATTAGCAACAATCTTTTGCCTTTGTTGTGAGATGGATATAGCATCCTTAATCTTATGAAAAGATTCTTGCAGATATAGGCTATATTCATCTGCAACGAAGATCTTTCCATGTATACCTTGAGTAGTAGGGGACTTTTTGATCTTTCCTCTATTACCTCAAATGGTGCTTTTCCCATTGAAGTATGTACAGTGTTATTGTAAGCATACTCCACAAAGGGTAAGGACTTCTCCCATTGGGACTTTTGATCGAATTTTGTGACATAAGCTTTTAGTAGATCAAGAATTGTTAGGTTAGCTATTTCACTTTGGCCATCCGTTTAGGGATGATAGGCCGAAGAGAAGTTTAGCCTTGTACCTATATTCTCAAAGAGATCCTTCCAAAAATTACTGGTCATTCTAGGATCTCTATCCGACACTATAGGCTTTAATAGTCTTTTTGACAGGTATGAAATGTGCTTGTTTGCTGTACCTGTCTACTATGCTCATATTCTTGTATTTCCATGGATAGACTTGGGCAATCCAAAGATAAAATCCATGGATATGCTCTCCCATGGTGAATTAGGGATTGACAAAGGTTGCTTCTCTATATCAAACTTCCTCTTTTGGCATACCACACATTTTAAAACATACTCTTGTATGTTTGCATTCATGGCAGGCCAATAGAAATATGTGTCTATCCCTTTTAGGGTAGACTGAATCGCTCTATGCCCCGCATAAGGAGGAGCATGAGATTCATACATTACTTTCTCACGTAGTGAGTTAGTAATGCATAGTCTATTGCCATAGAGAAAATAACCATTTTGCAGGGTAAATGGTTCTTCCTTCTTCCCTAGTGTAAGGGTTGAAATCACATCTCTAAAATCGGAATCGATAGAGTACTCATCTATCATAGAAGATAGATCATTGTGAGTTGCTATGGATACCGCATTCACTCTCGGCCATCTTGAGAGTGCATTGGCTACTTGATTATGCTTACTAGCAATGTGAGCAATATGAAAATGAAATTGCAAAAGTAAATTTTCCCACCTCATTTGTTTGTGGAAAAGCTTGGTCTGCGTCATGAATTACTTAAGGCATTGGTGATCCGTTCGCAGAATGAAAGGAGTCCTCAATAAGTAGTGCTTCCATCAGTCTAGAGCATGTCAAACTGCTAAGAGTTCCTTCTCATATATGCCTAGAGCTTGCTCAATAGGGTTGAGCCTTCGACTTTCATAGGCTATGGCGTGTCCTTCTTGGAGCAAAACAGCTTCAATGCAATCACCACAAGCATCGCATTGGACCTCAAATGGCTTTGAGAGATCCGGTAGTGTAAGCACAGGTTGAGAGATAAGCTTTTCAAAAGCATTGTTCTCCTTGGTGGAGCATATATACCTAACATTTTTCTTTGTTAGGTCATGTAATGGTCCCGCGATTTGTGAGAACTTTTCTATGAAGCGTCTATAGTATGCACACATACCTATAAAGCTTCTTAGTATTCCTTAATTTAGGCCATCCTTTTATTACTTCTAGCTTTGATGGATCCATTTGGATGCCATCTTGAGAGATAATGTGTCCTAAATACTTAATCTCTTATAAGAAAAATTCACTTTTCTTTCAATTAATATAAAGTTTATTCTCTCGTAAAGTTCGTCTAAGAATTAGAGTTGATGATTATATCATCAAAGAACGCTCCAGTAAAGGTTTTGTGAGGCCTGAATAACTTCTCCATCAAGTTGTTAAATGTGGTTGGTGCATTGGTCAAGCCAAAAGGCATGACCATATACTCGTAAAGACCAAACGTAGTGCAAAATACGATCTTTACAATGTCTTGATCAACTATCCTTATTTGATGGTAGCCACTTTTCACGTCAATCCTACTGAAGTAGGTCGACCCTTGTAGCTTATCAAATAGGTCTTCTACTTGTAGAACGGGAAACCTATTCTTGATAGTGATCCTATTGAATTCTCTATAGTCATGCACTTGCCGCATAATCTCCTCTTGTTGAGCTTGGAAAACTCTATATGGAGGTTTTTTAGGCGGTGAACTTCCTGGAAGAAGTTCAACTGCATGGTCGTCATTGCCTCGTTTGGGAGGTAGTTCACAAGGGATATTGTCAATAAATTTTTTTTGGAACCCATTGAGGAAATTGGATTACTCTAATTCCTTTTGATTATTTATATTTTCTTTTGCTAAAAGCATTAGATTAATTTTGAGAATATTTAATAAAAATCATGTACATTGGTAGCCATGCAATCAAACCATGGTGCCCCTAGGATTGCATCCTCGTGCCTGAGAGGAGAGTTAAAGAAATCCTCCTTGTCCACATAGCTTTGGACATGGAGCCTCAATTAACTAATTAAGGGAGTGACTAAGGCTTCTTGCCCATTGAAGCACCATCAGCCAGGTAGGACATCTCCCATCTCATAAGCTTGGATGCCTAGCTTGGTAGCCAACTCTGTGGATATGAAATTGTGAGTAGAACCAGGGTCAAAGAGAATAAAAGCATAATGTGTTCTCTTAACTTTCCCCAAGCAACGGCATAGAGGAGATCCTTTTGTGATGAGCATCCTCTTCTTGAATTTCAACCAAGGTAGCCCTAGGAGGCTCATTATGTGTATTCTTGTGGGGCCAAGCACGATAGGCATGCCCTTGCTCCCCGCACTTGAAACAATGATTATCTTTTCAATGACGCTCTAGCTCTTCAGGAGAGAGTTTATTTTTGCCTTTATAAACTTTCTTCTCCTTAGCTTTGTTGTCGTTGTTGGTGTTGCCTTTGGGAGACTTTTGGACAATGTCCTTCCCCTTAGGCTCATTACTGTCCTTTTTTTGTGCACTTAAGATTTCTCTTAGCCCCTAGTTGGAAATTGATTTGTGAAGCCACCATGGTATGGTGTATGACCACCAATATGGTGCCTGGCTTTTGGGATTTAACATACTCCACCATGCCCACACCATATCCTCAGTTAAACTTGCACAAAATTGTTGTTTTTCCTCTCCAAAATCCATCTTTTTGAAGACCACTGCTTTGAGATGTACATCCCAGAACTAGTCTACATACTTGTGAATAGATTCATAGGGAGAGCTCTATCTTCAAGCTTCACCATTCAGTGAGTACTTTGTCTTTGGCATTGGTAGCCAAAAACTGCTTCATAATGGAAGCTGGTAAAGCTTTCCATCTTTGTGGAGCTTCACCGTGTGCTCGTCGGCTAGACCACCATTGCCTGGTGGACTTTTGAAAATGCATAGCTACATGGTGTAGCTTAGAGGACTCTGCGAAGCCCTCATCTCCAAATGCCGCATTGAATTGTTGTATAAAGGCCAAGACTTTGTCCATAGCACCAAAAGTGCCATTGTAGGTAAGGAAAGACATGTTATTTCCTCCCTCTTTGAACTTTTTGAGCTTGGATGACCTCTTCCAGGCGGCATAGGATTTCCTATGGCGTCTTCTTTTAGGTGGTTCAAGAGCTGCACCATCACTTTCTTCAGAAGAGGAAGAGTATGAGGAGGATGGAGAAGAGGGTGACCTTCTTCTCGCCTTTTTCTTCCCTTTTTCCTCCTTGTCTGCACCATCACTTTCTTGAGAAGAGGAAGAGGATGAAGAAGATGGCCGTTTCATGGAGCCATCTCCACCAAGGTGGCAGGAGACTCACTTCTTTCTCGTTCTTTTGGTGGGGGCTCTACCGCGTCATTGAGTACTAGATTTATTGAGCCCTTCGTATGGATCCTCTTCTTCTTCCCTTATCGGAGAGAGTCCTCTTTTGGAAATCTCACTAGGAGGCTTCCTAGGTACTCTCTCTTCTTGGTGGGGAGTTTAGAGAATACCATGGGTGTGCAATTCCTGTAGCACTTCACCTTGGAGGGATGGGTTGCCCAGGGCTTGTTGTAGCCTAGAAACAAGATAGTTTACAAGCATAGGGGCATCATTAGTTGCTCTTTCATTCGCAAAATCAAAGCTATCAACATTCATTTCAATCTCTTTTCCTTTGTTAGCCATACTAGCAATTTTAGGTGTAAACTTTTACTTGTACTTTGGCACTTCAAGCCCTACTTGCTACTCCTCTTTACCTTCAAAGATAAGCACTCAAGCATCTATACCTGTGGCTTGAATATTATTAATTGCAAGGAATAGAAGAGAGGATTCAACAGAGCCAATAGAGCACTGATTCCTGTCAAGCTTCTAATAGCTCAATAATGGTTAAGCCATAAGCAAGCCTCATAGGACTCCATTATTAAGACCATAGCTCTTGACGGTGTCCTTGTTAATTGCATACAGCAGGCGTACTTCAAGGATGAAAAATCCCTATTCTATTTACTCTTGAGGACCAACCATTTGTAGCAAGCTTGAGGACCTCTCTTCTTGAGCAAGAAAAGAAAAACCAATAACTCTGATACCAATGTAACTTTTAAGCACTAGTAACTTGTGTGTAGCGGAAATTGATAACTAGTGAGCATTTCATTAAGAACAAGTTCCTAATGAGTACTTAATTTGAGAAATCAACATAGAAACCTACACCTATCTAATTTGGCATTGACAATACTTGAAAAGAAAGAGAAATACCTAGCAAGGAATGATGATAGATTGAGAGGAAGAAGATGTATCTTACCAGAAAGAAGTATTCTCCTCACATAATCACTCTAATAGCACAGATTAGCTTACTAATTAGCATGGTAGAGGAGATGAGCATACCATTGAAGCTTGGCTCTTGGTTGGATTTGGATTCCATAGCCAAGAGTTATTGGTGTAGGCCTCTACTTCTCAATGCTTGGAGAAGGAGACGGAGTTCTTCTTGCACCTCTTCTTAGTCCTCCACTCCGGTGGATCTTCAACGATTGCTTCTTGAGGTGGCTCTCCTTTGTAAGGCTTTAGTAGGCTCACATGAAAAGCATTTTCTATGAACCAATGGTTCGGAAACTTAAGTTGATAGGTCATCTCATTGATTGGCCTAAGAATCTAAAAGGGGACATAGTACCTTTTTGTTATTTTAACATAGTACTTTTGGTGTCTCATAGGATTCTTGCCCGTCGTGTGCCTTAATCTATCTTTGGGAAACTTAAACAAGACCCAATGATTTCGTTTAAAGGCTAGGGCTCTTTTGTGCTTATCAACAACAGGCTGGATATAGCATCCTTAATCATTTAAAAATATTCTTGCAGGTCTAGGCTATATTAATCTATAGCGAAGATCTTCCCATGTACCTTGAGTAGCAGGGACTTTTTGATGTTCCCTCTATCACCTCAAAAGGTCCTTTTTTCCCATGGGAGTATATACAGTGTTGTTGTAAGCATACTCCACTAAGGGTAAGTACATCTCCCATTGGGACTTTTGATCGACTTCTGTGACATAAGCTTTTAGTAGATCAAGAGTTGTTAGGTTAGCTATTTCACTTTGGCCATCTGTTTGGGGATGATAGGTCGAAGAGAAGTTTAGCCTTGTACCTAAATTCTCAAAGAGATCCTTCCAAAAATTATTGGTCATTCTAGGATCTCTATCCGATACTATAGACATTGGCAAGCCATGGTATTTGAAGATTTATGATATATGATGGTTTCCATTTGATGGGCTTTAATAGTCTGTTTGATAGATATGAAATGTGCTTTTTTGCTAAACCTGTCTACTATCATCCATATTCCTGTATTTCCATGAATAGACTTGAACAATCCAAAGATAAAGTCCCTGGATATGCTCTCCCATGGTGAATTAGGGATTGACAAAAGTTGCTTTCCTCTATCAAACTTCATCTTTTGGCATACCAGATATTTTGAAACATACTCTTGTATGTTTGCTTTCATGGCAGGTCAATAGAAATATGTGTCTATCCCTTTTAGGGTAGACTGAATCCCTCTATGCTCCTCATAAGGAGGAGCATGAGATTCATACATTTCTTTATCACGTAGTAAGTTAGTAACGCATAGTCTATTGCCGTAGAGAAGATAACCATCTTGTAGAGTAATTGGTTCTTCCTTCTTCCCTAGTGCAAGGACTGAAATCACATCTCTAAAATCGGGATCGATAGTGTACTCATCTATCATAGAAGATAGATTATTGTCAGTTGCTATGGACACCGCATTCACTCTCGGCCATCTTGAGAGTGCATTGGCTACTTGATTATGCTTGTCAGCAATGTGAGCAATATGAAAATGAAATTGAGAAAGAAAATTTGCCCACCTCATTTGTTTGTCGAAGAGCTTGGTCTGCGTCATGAAGTACTTAAGGCTTTGGTGATTCGTTTGCAAAATGAAAGGAGTCCCCAATAAGTAGTGCTTCCGCCGAGTCTAGAGCATGTAGAACTGCTAAGAGTTCTTTCTCATATATGCTAGAGCTTGGTCAACAGGGTCGAGCCTTCGACTTTCATAGGCTATGGCACGCCCTTCTTGGAGCAAAACAGCTCCAAGGCAATCACCACAGGCATCGCATTGGACCTCAAATGGCCTTGAGAGATCCGATAGTTTAAGAACATGCTGATAGATAAGCTTTTCTTTAAACATTTTAAAAGCATTTTTCTCCTTGGTGGACCATATATACCTACCTATGTTCTTCTTTGTTAGGTCATGTAATGGTCCCGCGATTTGTGAGAACTTTTCTATGAAGCATCTATAGTATGCACACATACCTATAAAGCTTCTTAGTTCACGCATATTCCTTGGATTAGGCCATCCTTTTAATACCTCTAGCTTTGATGGATCCATTTGGATGCCATCTTGAGAGATAATGTGACCTAAATATTGAATCTTTTGTAAGAAAAATTCACTTTTCTTTCGGTTAATATAAAGTTTATTTTTTCATAAAACTTGAAATATTACCTGGAGGTGTTTCTTGTGTTCGTCTAATGAAATAGAGTAGCTGATTATATCATCAAAGAACACTCCAATAAAGGTTCGGTGGGGCCTGAATAGCTTCTCCATCAAGTTGTTAAGTGTGGTTGGTGCATTGGTCAAGCCAAAAGGCATGACAATGTACTCATAAAGACCAAACATAGTGTAAAATGCGATCGTTACAATGTCTTGATCAGCTATACTTATTTGATGGTAGCCACTTTTCAGGTCAATCCTACTGAAGTTGGTCGACCATTGTAGCTTATCAAATAGGTCTTCTACTTATGGAGCGGGAAACCTATTCTTGATAGTGATCCTAGTTAATGCTCTATAGTCGACACACATACGATATGTGCCGTCTTTCTTTTGCACTAATAACACTAGTGAACAAAATGGAGATGAGCTAGGCCTAACCATGCCCTTCTCAACTAACTCATGCACTGGCCGCGTAATCTCCTCTTGTTGAGCTTGGGAAACTCTATAAGGAGGTTTATTAGGTTGTGGAAGAAGTTCAATTGCATGGTCGTCATTGCCTCGTTTGGGAGGTAGTTCGCAAGGGATATCGTCAATAAAAACATCTTGGAACCCCTTGAGAAAATTGGATAACTCTAATTGCTTTTGATTAGTTATATTTTCTTTTACTAAAGCATTAGGTTAATTTTGAGAATCTTTAACAATAATCATGGACATGAAAATGGAACTTTTTATTGACTTATTGACTTATTGGACCTCAAATGGCTTTGAAAGATCCAGTAGTGTAAGCACAGGTTGAGAGATAAGCTTTTCTTTAAACTTTTTGAAAGCATTTTTCTCCTTGGTGGACCATATATACCTACGTTTTTCTTTGTTAGGTCATGTAATGGTCCCATGATTTGTGAAAACTTTTCTATGAAGCGTCTATAGAATGCACACATATCTTTAAAGCTTCTTAGGTCATGCATATTCCTTAAATTAGGCCATCCTTTTATTACCTCTAGCTTTGATTGATCTATTTGGATGCCATCTTGAGAGATAATGTGACCTAAATATTGAATCTCTTGGTAAAAAAAAAATCACTTTTCTTCTGATTAATATAAAGTTTATTCTCTCGTAAAACTTGAAATATTACCTAGAGGTGTTGCTTGTGTTCGTCTAATGAATTACAGTAGATGAGTATATCATCAAAGATCACTCTAGTGAAGGTTCGGTGAGGCCTGAATAGCTTCTCCATCAAGTTGTTAAATGTGGTTGGTCCACTGGTCAAGCCAAAACGCATGACAATGTACTCATAAAGACCAAACTTAGTGCAAAATGCGTTCTTTACAATGTCTTGATCAACTATCCTTATTTGATGGTAGCCACTTTTGAGGTCAATCCGACTGAGTAGGTCGACCCTTGTAGCTTATCAAATAGGTCTTCTACTCATGGAGCGAGAAACCTATTCTTGATAGTGATCCTATTCAATGCTCTATAGTCGACACACATACGATATGTGCACTAATAACACTTGTGAACAAAATGGAGATGAGCTAGGCCTAACCATGCCCTTCTCAACTAACTCATGCACTTGCCGCATAATCTCCTCTTGTTGAGCTTGGCAATTCTATAAGGAGGTTTATTTGGCTGTGAACTTCCTGGAAGAAGTTCAATTGCATGGTGGTCATTGCCTCATTTGGGAGGTAGTTCACAAGGGATATTGTCAATACAAACATCTTGGAACCCCTTGAGGAAATTGGATAACTCTAATTCCTTTTGATTAGTTATATTTTCTTTTGCTAAAGCATTAGGTTGATTTTGAGAATCTTTAACAATAATCATGTACACAAAAATAGAGTTCTTTATTTACTTATTGAATGCTTGCTTATGTACAAGAGGTATGGTACTACCCAACTCCTTAGCATCTATGTACATATCTTTTTTCTTGAACCTAAACTAGATTTTGTCTTTTAGGGAATTTAACATTGGCAGCCATGCGAACAAATCATGGTGCCCCTAGGATTACATCCTCGTGCTTGAGAGGAGAGATAAAGAAAACCTACAAGTCCACATAGCTTTGTACATGGAGCCTCAATTTCCCAATTAAGGGAGTGATTGAGGCTTCTTGCCCCTTGAAAGCACCATCGGCAGGTAGGACATCTCCCATCTCATAGGCTTGGATGCCTAGCTTGGTAGCCAACTCTATGGATATAAAATTGTGAGTAGAACCAGGGTCAAAGAGAATAAAAGCATCACATGTTCTCATACTTTTCGCCAAGCATGGCATAGAGGAGATCCTTTGTGATGAGCATCCTCTTCTTGAATTTCAACCAAGGTAGCTCTAGGAGGCTCATTATGTGTATTCTTGTGGGGGCAAGCATGATAGGCATGCCCTTGCTCCCCGCACTTAAAACAATGGTTATCTTTTGGATAACGCTCTAGCTCTTCAGGGGAGAGAGTTTATTTTTGCCTTTATAAAGTCCCTTCTCCTTAGCTTTGTTGTTGTTGTTGGCATTGCCTTTCAGAGACTTTTGGACATTGTCCTTACCCTTAGGCTTGTTATGGTCCTTGTTTTTCGTGGGCTTTAGATTTCTCTTAGCCTCTTGTTGGAAATTGATTCATGAAGCCACCATGGAATGGTGTATGGCCGCAGATATGGTGCGTGTCCTTTGGGAGTTAACATACTCTGCAATATCCTCAGTTACACTTATGCAAAATTGTTGTTTTTGCTCTCCAAAATCCATCTTTTTGAAGACAGTGGCTTTGAGATGTAAATCCCAAAACTTGTCTTCAAGCTTCGCCATTTGGTGAGTACTTTCTCTTTGGTATTGGTAGCCAAAAATTGCTTCATAATGGAAGCTCATAAAGCTTTCCATGTTCGTGGGGCTTCACCGTTTGCTTGTAGGCTACACCACCATTGCTTGGCTGACTTTTGAAAATGCATAGCTACATGGTGTAGCTTAGAGGACTTTGTGAAGCCCTCATCTCCAAATGCCACATTAAATTGTTGGATAAATGCCAAGACTTTGTCCGTATCACCAAAAGTGCAATTGTAGGTAAGGAAAGAGATGTTCTTTCCTCCCTCTTTGAACTTTTTGAGCATAGAATTTCCTATGGCCTCTTCTTTTAGGTGGTTCAAGAGCTGCACCATCACTTTCTTCAGAAGAGGAAGAGTATGAGGAGGATAGAGAAGAGGGTGACCTCCTTCTCGTCTTTTTCTTCCCTTGTTCCTTCTTGCCTGCACCATCACTTTCTTCAGAAGAGGAAGAGCATGAAGAAGATGGAGAAGAGCGTGACCTCTTTCTCGCTTTTTTCTTCTCTTGTTTTCTCTCGTCCCTCTTTGAATTATGGTGTAGAGAAGTATGCGATGGTCTCCTCCGTTTAGGGGGTGTTCGAGAGCATTTTGTCCACCATCTTCGTGGAGACATCTCGACCCTGGTGGCAGGACAGTCACTTCTTTCTTGTTCTTTTGGTGGGGGCTCTACCGTTGAAACTTGGGTTCTCCTTTGGAAAGGAGATGCGTCCTCGAGTAGTAGATTTTTGAGCCCTTCCATACGGATCCTCTTCTTCTTCCCTTATCGGAGAGAGTCCTCTTTGGAAGTCTCACTAGGAGGCTTCCTAGGTACTCTCTCTTCTTGGTGGGGAGTTTGGAGAATACCGTGGGTGCGCAATTGTTGTAGCATTTCACCTTGGAGGGATGGGTTGCCCAGGGCTTGTTGTAGCCTAGAAACAAGATAGTTTACAAGCATAGGGGGATCATTAGTTGCTCTTTCATTAGCAAAATAAAAGCTATCAACATTCATTTCAATCTCTTTTCCTTTGTCAGCCATACTAGCAAATTTTAGGTGTAAACTTTTGCTTGTACTTTGGCACTGCAACCCCTAGTTGCTACTCCTCTTTACCTTCAAAAATAAGCACTCAAGCATCTATACACGTGGCTCGAATATTAGTAATTGCAAGGAATAGAAGAGAGGGTTCAACAGAGCCAAGAGAGCACCGGTTCCTGTCAAGCTTCTAATAGCTTAGTAATGGTTAAGCCATAAGCAAGCCTCGTACGACTCCATTATTAAGACCATCTCGACGGTGTCCTCGTTAAACTGCATTAAGTAGGTGTGCTTCAAGGATGAAAAATCCCATTTCTTTCTCACATAGTGAGTTAGTAATGCATAGTCTATTGCCATAGAGAAGATAACCATCTTGTAGAGTAAATGGTTCTTCCTTCTTCCCTAGTGCAAGGGCTGAAATCACATCTCTAAAATCGGGATCGATAGTGCACTCATCTATCATAGAAGATAGATTATTGTCAGTTGCTATGGACACCGCATTCACTCTCGGCCATCTTGAGAGTGCATTGGCTACTTGATTATGCTTGCCAGCAATGTGAGCAATATAAAAATGAATTTTCAAAAGGAAATTTTCCCACCTCATTTATTTGTCGGAGAGCTTGGTCTGCGTCATGAAGTACTTAAGGCTTTGGTGATTCGTTTGCAGAATGAAAGGAGTCCCCAATAAGTAGTGCTTCCATGAGTCTAGAGCATGTAGAACTGCTAAGAGTTCCTTGTCATAAATGCCTAGAGCTTGCTCGCAAGGTCGAGCCTTCAACTTTCATAGGCTACGGCATGCCTTTCTTGGAGAAAAACAGCTCCAAGGCAATCGCATTGGCCTCAAATGGCTTAGAGAGATCCGGTAGTGTAAGCACAGGTTTAGCCTATGGAAGTTTTAATAGAGTTGAACCTTAGGTCTTTTAAGCCCCATTGAAGCACATTGGTCTTTTGCAAACTGTCCCTCTTTGGATCCCTATTTTCTCTCCTTTGGATCCCTGAAAGAGATCGGTCTAACAGCCTTACGAATATTCTAGCTTTTACTCCCCTAGTACTTCCCCATATTAAATGATCAGTTTAACATGAAAAAATCATTTGGGAGTATTAGATATATTTTTTTATGACATTACCTCTCTCTTGAAATCATAGTCGTCCTCGACTATGAAGCAGAGAAGATAAAGCCTAGTCACTCATTAGTCCGTTTGCTAGCGGGTAGAGGACCCCTATTGTACCCTAAGACATCATCCCAGAATGGATGACTAGTCCATTTGGTGCTTGAGAGCGTTAGCTACCGCAAGCATGTATGCACATTAGTCAGTATCAATCTTCCATAGTAGAGTGACAAGCTCTACTTGGTGTTCAGGAGATGTCATCTCCACAAACATGATCCTAGGCATGCATACTCATTGACATTTGTGCACAATAAAGGAAAAGAGAGTCTTATAAGACAAAAACTTTGTTCATTTATACATATTTACATTTGCTTACTCTAGGGAATCATTGCAAGCATTTACAAGGTTTAGGTTATCCTTTAGTTGTATGCCTTGCATCCATGTAGCATCTTCAAAAGGATAAATTTTCAACTTCATACGATATCGTCGGATAGTCTTACCGCCTTGTAATACCTTGTCTTCGTGTCGGAGAATGGACTCAGGCTGCAGCACCTCTTCTTAGTCCTCGATCTCTGGTGGGTCTTCAATGATTGCTTCTTGAGGTGGCTCTCCTTTGTAAGGCTTTAGTAGGCTCACATGAAAAGCATTGTGTATGAACCAATGGTTCGGCAACTTAAGTTGATAGGTCATCTCATTGATTGGCCTAAGAATCTGAAAGGGGCCATAGTACATTTTTGTTAATTTAGCATAGTACTTTTAGTGTCCCATAGGATTCTTGACCGTCGTGTGCCTTAATCGAGCCTTGGGAAACTTAAGCAAGACCCAATCATTTTGTTTAAAGGCTAGGGCTCTTCTGTGCTTATCAGCAACAACCTTTTGCCTTTGTTGTGAGATGGATATAGCATCCTTAATCTTTTGAAAAGATTCTTGCAGGTCTAGGCTATATTCATCTGCAGCAAAGATCTTCCCATGTACCTTGAGACTTTTTTATCTTTCCTCTGTCACCTCCAAAGGTGATTTTCCCATGGAAGTAGGTATAGTGTTATTGTAAGCATACTCCACTAAGGGTAAGTACTTCTCCCATTGGTACTTTTGATTGACTTTTGTGACATAAGCTTTTAGTAGATCAAGAATTGTTAGGTTAGCTATTTCACTTTGGCCATCAGTTTGGGGATGATAGGCCAAAGAGAAGTTTAGCCTTGTACCTAAATTCTCAAAGAGACCCTTCCAAAAATTACTGGTCATTCTAAGATCTTTATTCGACACTATAGACATTGGGAAGCCATGGTTGAAGATTTGTGATATAAAGAGGGTTGCCATTTAATGGGCTTTAATAGTATTTTTGACAGGTATGAAATGTGTTTGTTTGCTAAACCTATCTACTATCGTCCATATTCATGTATTCCCATGGATAGACTTGGGCAATCCAAAGATAAATTCCATGGATATGCTCTCCCATGGTGAATTAGGGATTGGCAAAGTTTGCTTCCCTCTATCAAACTTCGTATTTTTGGTATATCACACATTTTGAAACATACTCTTGTATGTTTTTACTTTCATGGCAGGCCAATAGAAATATGTGTCTATCCCTTTTAGAGTAGATTGAATCCCTCTATGGCCCGCATAAGGAGGAGCATGAGATTAATACATTACTTTCTCACATAGTGAGTTAGTAACGCTTTAGTCTATTGCCATAGAGAAGATAACCATCTTGTAGGGTAAATGGTTCTTCCTTCTTCCCTAGTGCAAGGGCTGAAAGCACATCTCTAAAATCGGGATCGATAGTATACCCATCTATCATAGAAGATAGATCATTGTGAGGCCTAAATAGCTTCTCCATCAAGTTGTTAAATGTGGTTGGTGCATCCGTCAAGCCAAAAGGCATGAAAATGTACTCGTAAAGACCAAACGTAGTGCAAAATATGATATTTACAATCTCTTGATCAACTATCCTTATTTGATGGTAGCCACTCTTTAGGTCAATTCTATTGAAGTAGGTTGATCCTTGTAGCTTATCAAATAGGTCTTCTACCCGTGGAATGAGAAACCTATTCTTGATAATGATCATATGTAATGCTCTATAGTCAACACACATACCATAAGTGTCGTCTTTCTTTTGCACTAATAACACTGGTGAACAAAATGGAGATGAGCTAGGCTTAACCATGCCCTTCTCAACCAACTCATGCACTTGCCGCATAATCTCCTCTTGTTGAGCTTGGGAAACTCTATAAGGAGGTTTATTAGACGGTGAACTTCCTGGAAGAAGTTCAATTGCATGGTCGTCATTGCCTCGTTTGGGAGGTAGTTCACAAGGGATATCGTCAATAAATACATCTTGGAAGTCCTTGAGGAAATTGGATAACTCTAATTCCTTTTGATTATTTATATTTTATTTTGCTAAAGCATTAGGTTCATTTTGAGAATCTTTTACAATAATCATGTACACAAAATTAGAGCTCTTTATTGACTTATTGAAAGCTTGCTTATGTACAAGAGGTATGGTACTACCCAACTCCCTAGCATCTATGTACATATTGTGGGACAAGTGTCTAACTTCATTTCTATCTTATTGCAGATTTAACAAGAACCACGATTAAATTGTCAATCCATGAGACGAAGCTGACGTGACTAGTACATAGAGGCTACAAGTGGTTGTCAATCTCTCGAAAAACAACAAACAACTTGCATCTAACTCAAACAAATGATTGAAATCACCAAAGGCCAATCGCTCATTGGAAAACAAATCACATCCGTTACAGCATCAAATGACATCCAAATGTAATGAACTTTTAGGACATGTTTATAAAACCTAAGCACACATGCTTATGGTCTCAAATTTCACTTTAGGTCAAGTGCAAAAAACACGATTATTAACATTAATGCATTTTTGACCTAGTCTTTTTTGATCCAAAATGCATCTAAATGCTTAGCAATGATGCTCCAATACCCCACCTATGCGTAAGTTTTGATTTTAAAGTGTAAATTCCTACTTATGATGAAATTAAGCCGTGGGTCGACGACGTCAAAAGCTACAAAATACCGTGACATGCTTACATCAATGCATAGAGCTCTTACCTGCGGTTGCAACGCAACAAACACGACTCCAATGTGACAACCGAGGAGGGATTAGGGAGCGTGAGAAGGAGAGAAGTGAGTGCCATAGGCTCACGCTGTGTATCTCATTATCCAAAACTAAAAAATAACTTACAAAAATTGAATTTTATACCTTAGACAAGGTTTTTGGTGGTCAAAAGTAATAATCTGGGAGCTCTAACTAAAGATGGGTAAAGACAGGTTAGTAAAATCTGGAAGCTTGTAGCCACGGCTCATCAATTACAAAGTATATCCAAAAAATAGGCATTACAATAATCCCGATTTATCAAATTAATAAGTGTTTTTACAATGAGAGCTCCAAAAAATGGTATCCGAGTGGTATCTGATTAGCTTGCTGCTAACATTCCTCCCCTCCTTGCGTGTGTTGTCCCTTGACACAGCTTTATGGGCTGAAATAATCTTCGGCCTGACGGTTGGTGAGGCGGTCTTTAAGTGCATGTAGAGCCTTTTCATATCTGATCTTTCTCTCTTTGTCTGTCACCTGCAAAAATTTCATATTGACTCTGTTTTTTAGCTTGATTGTGGAGTAGCCTACGAATCTGGAAGTCAGGTTGCTGATCACTGGCCCAAAAATCTTCGTTCGCCAATTGAAAAAACCCTGTGTAGAATGCTTCTTCAAACGCCAACATATTATGAGATGGCAAAAACATGCAGCGGGCGTAGAAGCCATAAAGGACTTCTTCGGAAGGTTGGCCACTGAGATCGTAGCATAAACCCTTATTGCCCTCGAGGAAGGACATCCATGGGGCTCCTGCTTTTGCTCTGGCTCATGAAAGATTTCAATGCATGTGAGCAACATTCGGCAAATTTTGTAGAGCATAGCACATACGAGATCAGGGAGGCTTTTGAAGAGTGACCTGAAATTCTTCTTCGTCACCTAGCCCTCCTGCTGACTGATTTCCATCTCAACGAAAGAGACTAAGGGAATATCAATATGTGGCTGCTCTGACCTGCCTGCTTCTTCCTGTGTCTCTTGTTGTCCATCTCGCAGTAGCTGGTTGGCTCTCTTCAGCTCGGTTATTTTCTTGATCAGCTCTTCTTCTCTTTGTACCCACATTAATGCAAGGTCTCTGCGTTGTGACTGCTCCAGCTTTAGCTCTACTAGCTCTAGCTCAAGATCTTTTTTCTTTTTCTCCAGTGCTTTGTATACCTCGTCTGTATCTTTGATCGAGGCAACTGTGGGATTTTCTCTAATCTGTCGCAAAAGGTTGCCTGATGTTTGATCCTTTGCTCTGAATATTGCAATGAGGCATTTGCTACGTCTAGCTGTACACTTGGATCTTTTGAACTGACAGAGTTGTAGTTAAGAGTTCGTTAGTAACCTTTGTCAGTTATTCATCTTTTGTTTTACAGGCATCTATTAACTTCATGAGAAGTTCACCTAACTCTTTCATTTTCTTTTGTTGTTTTTCTTCGGCTAGCTAGTGTTGTTTAGCTTCAACTTTTAACTCTTGGACTTGTTTTTGTAGATCGGTGATGACATTTAATATGTCCTTTAGCTCTGCTTGAAGAGCGTCGATCACCATCTCCAATTCTCTAGCCTTGCTGCTGCGGCTAAGTGTTGCTGATCTCATTTTTTCTGTCATCTTCTGCATCTGCTTTGCATATTCATTAACTTGGAGAATTACCTAATCATTGGTCTGCAAGTCTTCAGTTTATGTGAGCTGCCTAGATGATTCAGCAGTCTCTTTGTGTGGCTCGTTGGGTGGGATTGTGACTGTGACTGGTTGCGGTGCCGATAGTGGTTTTACCTCTGTTTGAGATTGTGTGGTTTCTTCTGCTGCCTTGTCTCCTTGAGGCTTCGTGGATGCCTGGGCTGTTTCTTGCTGAGTGGTGGTAGATGGGGTTGCCTCAGTCTCTTGTACCTTTGTACCCTTGGTTCAGGACTTGCTTCTCTTTGCGGTTCTGGTTCTTTTTCTTTGGCGTGCTCTGGAGTAGTTGTTGCTTGTGCAGATTCTGTTGCTTCTTTTTGTTCAGGCTCTTTTTTCTTTAGTTTACTCACCCTCGGTGGACCTAACTGTTGCTGATGGTGGAGGGCTTGGCATGGGGTGGTCGTGTTGTTTCGTAGCAGGTGAAGATGGTCGGGGAGACATATCAATTTGTTCGTGTTGGGTCTCTCCTTGTGCGGTTGCTTCTTCTGCTTGTTTTTCTTGCTCGGACGCATCTTCTCTAGCTTTTCTTTCTGCTTCTTGAGCTTCTTTCAACTTTAATGCCTCTACTTCTTGATAAATTCTTTGCAAAAAATCCTTTGGATCTTCTACTTCCCTCCATGCAGGGTGCTTTGTTCTTGGGCCTTTTATTTCTATAGGTACCCACTTTGCAGGGTCTTTGCCTTGAGCTTGGTGGCTTTATTCATAAGAGTGCTTCTCTCTCTCAAACCTTGCCTTCTTCTTGATGTGCTACCACTGCTTTTCTTTTCATCTCTTCAATGCGAGCTCTTCTTTCCTCATTGTCTAAGCTTTCGTTGCTATGCCCTTTTGGAGAGCTCTCGGCAGAATCTTCATCGGATTTGTAAGTTCTTTTGGTGGCCACACCTTGTGGCTCAAGGGGATGGGTGGGCAGACACAACCCATGCGTTCTGATATGGGGCAGGTGGCAAATTGTCTGCCATGCCGATAGCATGGTAGGCCATTCTTGTGAGTACCTCAGGTGCTCCCAGATATGTTATCTTACCCTCTTTCTTTGTACCCTTTAGTGAGGATAGAACATCTTATGTGTGGTCGATGGGTTGCCTGGTTGTCGACTTTAACACTTGTGTGAATGTAGTCGCAACTGCATGATTGGGTGTTGTGTATCTTGGCGGTCTCTTTGCAAGAAAGTGAAAGTGTTGATGATATAATCTTGCTGGTTCTTCCACTTGCTTCTGGATAAGATCAGCAAAGGTTGCAGCAGCAGTTCCTTGGTGAAGGTACCTGCTGTCTTTCTATCTCTAGCTCTCATGGTCATCCCTTATGTCGGCAATTTGAGAGCTTTGGCTACTATTTCTTTCGTAATTACCACTTTGACCTTGTTCCCTTGATGGTCAGAAATCTGGGCCGTTCCATCTTCTTTGATTGTGGACAGGAGCTCATAAGCTTTTTGAAAATCTACACCACATGGCTCTTGGTCGTAGAACTCTCTGAGCCCAAGCCTTCTGTTAGCTTCTTTTGTCTCGGACTTTGCTGCGACATCATAGACCTCTTTTGGCAGAAGTTGTAGTTCTACCTGATGTCCTTCTTCACTTTTGAATCTACTTGTGAAAATCGTCGTGTTATTCTCCTCAAGCTGTTCTTTAGACAGATAGGTTGCTTTGGCTGTCTTTACTGAACTAGGGTCCAATTGGTATGGTGGTAGCTCTTGCAGCTTCTCCTTTTGAGAGACCCTCTTCTTGGCCTTCTCTACAGCTTGCATGGCTCTTGTTAAGTGAATAGAGTGTCAAAGTTAGAAAATTTGGCAGATTCTAACCTGAATTGTCCTCCAGTCTGAATTGCTGACAAATTGACTTCAATTTGTTTCAAATCAATTTTTGAACATGCACAGATACATAAAAACATGTAAAGATTAAAATCATGAAGTCCAAGCAAAAATTTGCAACAAAGTAAATTATTGCAATTATTTACAGCTGAGAGATTTTTTCAACTTCTTGCAATTTTGACATTATAAGATTGAAGTATGTATCAATTAGATACTTTGAGTGAAGTGTGGGCTCATTTGAGTTCTCAAGGTGAAAATGGTGCCAGATTTAGGCTTTAGGTCTCTGAAACAGTAAATGTAAAGGAATCTTGAGATTTGAAGCTCCAAATTTGTTCAAACTTGGTTAGTGGGCTTAGGACATCATGTACTTTGGTCCCATGATGGCAAAGTTGCAATTTTTCCCCATCTTGGCAAAAAAGTAAATAATCACGATTACTAATTTTTTTTATTATCAAAATGAACATTTTTTGGTGCAACTTGGTTCTAAGCATGGTGTAGACCTTGTGTATGTGATATGAGGTGATTTGGATCAAAAAATGTGACTCATAACTCAGAAATTGGTTTGAAAGGACTTCTTTACGTTTTTTGGCAATTCTCCAAGTTATAATTGATCATTTTAGCTCATACTTGAAATGTGGCATGTAATAGGTGTATACAAGTGATAGGTGAGGTGATGATACCATTTTCAAGCCAAAATATTACAAAAGTCAACTTTTTCTTGCAAAACTTAAAAATTTTGACCTAAACATATTTTATATACCTAAAACAAGTTCTAAATTGAACTCCGTAAAATTTGGTCTTATCGACATCACTTCGTGCTTTGTCGACTCTGAAATCATCGATTTTTGTGACTACATGGCCTGTAGAGTTGGTTAGTCACTTTTGAGGCTATGGACTTGTCCGCTATATAGTCCTGAAGCAACTCATCCAATTTTGGTCCATTTGGAGTGAGTTTGATCTCGTATATCAAATTTGATGCTTTGTAGCCTTCGAGCCTTTTTTTGCTTTTTGAGGGCTTTGCTTGATTGATTTTATGAAACCAATTATATACATTGTATATAGACCTCGTATGTAAGTTGTCTGTGGAGTTAGAATCCAATTCTGGCATCTACCAAAAACCTAGCCTTTCTACTTTGGGACCCTTCGACCCTTGCCAAATGGTCAACTGTTGATATAGAAGTGTTCTATTATGTTGGGGCATGCTATTGTTCAAGTCTCATTTGATTTGGTTGAGTTGACAGGCCGCTATGGTCGATTTTTTGTCGTAGGTCTTCGTGCACTGCTCGAATTCTAGGGTTTTTTTCAGGGGTTTAAACTAGCTACCGACAGTACAGAATGGATCATTGATAAGTATAGAGCTTACCCCTTATGTCTCATGTGAGATGGCGTTGAAAACAGGCAACTATGGACTCCAAAAAATGCGCGCGAACAAGGTCGAAAAGCTCTCTCTCCAAAGGCAACAAGTGGAAATGAGGTGATTTTAGCCTACCTTGGGTATTATACTCGGACTTCCCAAACCATTTTCCCCCAAATTCCTCTGTTAGTCCTACTAAGCCATGAAATCTATATTAAAGTCAAAAAAATTTCCAATCGGATTTCTGTAGCTCATTCTGCAAGAATGTTGCAAAAGTAGGTATGGTCGCCTAATTTAGGCTTCCCGCTTCCATTTGCCAATTTGATTGAAATTTTTTGTGCCTGTCCTCCTTGTTCTTTCGATCATCAATGTATCTTCAAATTTTTCATCTGAGCTCATTTTCTATTTATTATTAAAATTTGACTTGTTTATTAAAAAAATCAAAGAAAATAACAAAATGCACTAAAACAGCAAAGTGAAAATCCAATAATTAAGAAAATCCATCGAAAACACAAGTTTATTGTTTTTTGTTGAAATTCTTCATTTTTAAGTCTCATTATCAAGAAAAATGATGAAAAATAACAAAAAAGGACTAATTGTTTTATGATAATCTGATAGTATATACACTATTTACAACCATCGGGAAGATATTATCAGTTAAATTTCCCTGTTGATAATTTATACAGGCATTACTAGGTAATTTTGCAAAAATGAGCCGTTAACATCAAACTTTTTCCTCTCTCTTCTAACATTACCCTTAATTACTTAGTACCTTTCCACCCCTCCGAGATGGCGTACTCCTAGACGACTGTGTGCATGGCTTGAACAATTGTGTCTATGCATAGTCTTGGTTCGCTCTACCATGCTTTGAAGATCAATGCAGTTCAAACCGTCATGCTGTGCAAGAGTTGGATCTTGAGTAATTAACTCAAGGGTTCCTGATGTCGAGGTTTTCTGAAGTTGTCTTCCAAAGAGAAATTCTTGTAGCTTGTGTGCTCTTTGCTTGATTGTACCATCAAGATGCAAAGCATGTTGATTCCTTGAGCTGTTGGTATCAATAATGGTTGTTGCCGAGCTTTTTTCCGCCATTGATATCTTGGTTTGCTTTGTGTAGAATGATGTGGTTGAGTGTTCTGAGACTTAACTCTCCATTGCTTGATCGGTTTTATAGTTTGTGGAGAAGATATAAGTGCTCCTTTTTCTTCCAAATCCATTTCGTGTTAGGTTCCTTGCTCTGAGATGCTTGTCTCTGTGTTTTGAACCTTGGAATTGTCTTTGGTATTGTTGATGATGTTTTGGGCACCCAAATTTGAATATGCTTGTCCTTAAGATATGCTTTTGGTACCCAAATTTGCATGACTCCTTGCATGCTACTTGGAGAGGAAGGGAAAGATTGATTGCTTCGTGGTTTGCTCTGCTGGTAACTTCTTTTCCATTCCTCTTTGCATGGTGCAATGGGAACAACGAGTTGTTCGTCTTTAGGTGATAGCTTGAGCTGATTGGTATCTCAATCTAGTACTGCCTTGTACGTCCGCATCCATGAGATTCCAAGAATCATTGTCTCGTTCATGTGTTCATCTGGTAAGCATACAAACTGATGAGGACATGAACATCCATGTACTATTACATTTAAGTTGACTACTCTCAATGTTGGTGTTGGGTTCTTGTTGCATCCTTTGATAATTACTATTCTTGCTGTCAAAGACTAATTGGTTGCTTTCTTGTATGTGGAATAACTGACTGCATTTACTCAAGCTCCTGTATCGACCAACGCATTTGTGCTATGATTGTTGAGTTGTACTTTGATGTGAAGGTCCATTCCTTCTAACCATTCCCATTGTCGGTCATCTATTTCCAGAGTGTTGATGGAAATAGGTATTTGTTGATTCTTGAGAGCATCTTTCCTTTTGAGTACTTAAAGCCGAGCTTCTTTTTGAGCTTCATCAATAACCTGCTGTCGTTTTATCTTCCTTTGCTTAGATGCATACATTCTTTCTAGCAATTTATTGGTTAGTGGCAAATTGAACTTCTATAAACGACATCCACTAATCCAATTAGCTATTGGTTCACCATCTAGGGTGGATAACTTAACTGATCCACTTGGAGATACATCTTCAATGATAAACGTTCCGTTTCCTTTTTTCTTAAACTTGGGAATGTGTTGCTTAAGGGAATAGACTAAAACTAAGTCCCCTTTTTTGAAGATTTTTGTAATTAGATGGGAATCAAAAAATTGTTTTTGTTTTCACTTTTATGAATAGAATGTGAGCTGCAACAGTTATCCTTTGCTCATCTAGCTTTTCTAAATCTTCAAGTCTCTCTGACAATTCATTTTCAGTCTATTCAAGATCCTTAGCTACCCTTTATGTTGGCAATAAAAATTCTGTTAGCAGTATGGCATCAAGACCATAAACAAGGTTACAAGGTGTAGCATTTAAAGCTGTTTTGAATGAAACTCGATAAGCCCATAGAGCAGCATGGAGATTCATTTTCCAGTCTATCCTTCCTGAACTAACCACTTTAGTCAATACCGAGCTAAAAATTTTATTCGTATGCTCAGCTTGTCTATTTTCTTAGGAGTGATAGAGAGCTAATTTGTTATGGATGACCATAAATTCATTCAGCAAATACTCAATTACCTCATTGAGAAAATGAGTTCCCCTATCACTAACAATTTCTATTGGCAGTCCATATCTTGTGAACACATACTCATATAAGAATGCGGCGGTGGTTCTGGCATCATTCTTTTGAGTTGACTTAGCCTCAATCCACTTGGTCAAATAGTCCATAGCTACAATGATATATTGAGCTTGGGTTCTATAAGCAGGTGGCTGTATTGGCCCAACAAAATCTATACCCCATTTTGCGAAATCTCTAGCTCCCATCATTGGTCTTAAGGGCATGCTATCTACACGAGTTGGCATTTTTGCTTGTTGACAAGCATCACACCTTCGAACATCTTCTTTGGCATCTGCAAAAAGTGTTGGCCACCGTATGCCTGCCATTAAGAGTTCTCTTGCAGTGGTTTCACTAGAAAAGTGACCTCCAGCTAATCCAGCATGTGCTTGGCCTATAATTGGAATATACTCGTCTTCATTTTTGCACAAAGATGCAAATGTTGATCCTTACCTCTCTGATACAATTGGTTTCCAATAAAAGCATAGTCTCTTGCTTCAGTTTCAATTGCTCTTTGGCGACGTTTGTTTATATCTTCAGGAAATGTTCAGTTGGATAAGTAAGTAACTAGATAGTTACTCCACTTATGAATAGGCGACATTTGGAACAATGTTACATGAGGTATGGGAGTTTGTTTTTGACATTGAGGACAATTTTTCACAAAAGAATGATTATCACTCCTAATAGTTGGCCAAAATACTCCAAGTCTCAAGATCCATCGCATAGTTTGATCTTCTGCAAAGTGAAGTCCTACTATGGTAATATGTGCTTGACTTAGGTATTGGGTTTTCTCCTTAGGATTGATACATAAGAGCAATATTCCATTTAGATTTATTTTGTACAACCTTCCAACTAGCAATTGATACATAGCCGATTGCTCAATTAATCCGATTGTAATAGGAAGTGGTATTTGTGAATCCCCTTGAGCTATGGTCATCAACGAAACCATATTTTTTGACCATCGAGGTATCATTTCCACGAAGAACAGATAGGCATCTCGTAGATCATCATCTACTCCTTTAGGTGGTTCTCCTGAAACAATCCTTGACACATGATCTACTCTTTGATGTGTAGTGCTCTTTTTTACACCTATAGTAAAATCAAATTCCAGAAGAATGATGAACCATCTCACTATTCTTTATGTGCTGCATGGCTTGTTGACCAAGTACAATAAGGCTTGGTGGTCCACAAAGAACACAATTTTGTTTGCTAATAGGTAATGTCTATACTTTTTTACGGTATAGATCATTCCTAATCCTTCCCTTTCGGTGGTGGTATAATTCTTTTCTGCCATATTCAACTGTCGGCTAGCATAAGAAATAGGAAAATCAAATTTTTCGTCTCCTGATTGAGCTAGTATACACCAGATGGCTAAATTGGAAGCATATATATATATGTGGAATATCTTATTTCAATATGGTGCTTTCAATATTGAAGTTGAAGTGAGAGCTTGCTTAAGCTTCATGAAGGATTCTTCACACGCCTCCGTCCATTCAAAGTGTGTAATCAAGCTATACATGAGTTTTGCAATTATAGCGTACATGTAAATGAAACGTCGGTAATATCCACAATGCTCCATAAAGGCTTGAACCCCCTTGACTGTTGTCGATCTCAGCAAATCAGCAATAATATGAATTCTGTCCACATCAGTAGATATGTTATTTTTAGACACTATATGTCTAAGAATTTTTCCTTGTCTTCCCATGAATGTGTACTTCTCAGGATTTAAGCAAATCCTATAAAGTCTACATTTTCCAAATACCTTTTTGAGGTGTTCAAAAGGATCAACTCGGATTGATGAATGTACGAAGATATTCTTTAAAAGCATGGCTCATCAATGTTTGAAAGGTGGAAGGGGCATTAGTTAACCCAAAAGGCATAACCCGATAGGCAAAAATACCCCATTCCGTTGCAAAAGCGGTTTTATGCTGATCTTTTGGATCAACCAAAAGTTGATTATATCCATCTAAAAGCTGTAAGCGTCTTTTCCTACAACTCATTTTAAGGCATACTCAGTGATTGGAATAGGAAAGTTATCTCTAATAGTAGCTGTATTCACTTTCTTGAGGTTGACACACACTCGTAATTTTTCATTTTTCTTGGGTACTACCACAATTGGAGAATCCAATCTGTGTGTTCAATTTCATAAATGAATTTAGCCTCCCTTAGCTTTTTAATCTCTTCCTTGATCTTCCTAGCAAATGTTTTATTGTATGTGTATGGCCTTTGTCTACTTGGTTTCGCATCATCTCTCATGGGTATGGTATGTTGATAGATTTTTGGATCAACACCCTTGAGATCCTTGTAAGACCAAGCAAAGATATCTCGGTATTCTTTCAGTAAGCTTAACAAAAGCCCTTCTTCTTCTCCCATAAGGTCATCTGCAATGTAGGCTGGTCTAGGCTCTTCTCCTGGTTCGACCAAATCTATCTTCTTTTTGTTTTCAGGCCCTTCGTAGGACTCGCTCTGTTTTCGTAGTTCTCTAACAGGTTGTTCAACTATGATTTCTCAATCTTGGAGAGTATATTTCTTGTAATGGGATGAAACACTCATTAGATATTTACCCTCTTCTTCAGTGGTTTCCATTTTAGTTGTATACATCTCCTTTAAAGATTTTTTCAACTATTGATATTTCTTTTTTCGCTCGACTCATGTCATGGTTAAATCCTTGTCCTGGTTTTAAAGTTTTGCTTGAGTTTCCTTTCTCGTTTTTCTTGACGTTTTGGAGATTTTTGGATTTTTGTTTGTAGGATATCTGCCAGTGATTTTGTCCTTGACATAATCATGTGCATCTATCTGCATCAGGAACTGTGTTCTACGAGAGACTAATGGCATAAGTCTAGCTTTCAAATTTTTAGTGTCTTTTTTTCATCTATACCATGAACTTTTCCTCCCCTCCTTTCATGAGTAGCTTAGCTCTCACATCTTCTTTCTCCGACCCCGAATCATCTGAGGTAGCTGAGTGTTCTTCTAACTCATTTGTTGCATTTAGTAGAGGTCTAAAAAGATTTGTTGAGCTTTCATCAAGTCCTTGGATTCTTGAATTTGTCTTTAATGTGGAGGGTTGAGATCATTTGTATAGGAATTATGTCATAGCCATCTTCATTGCAAAATTGAGTAGGCATAGACGTATTTACACATACATCCATTGTCGCTAAAATTTAAGTCCACCCAAATGGATCAAACAAATGCTTTGGAAAGGGTTCAGGTATATAAGCTTCATCCGTGCAATCACTTTCTGAGATACATTCTTCTCTTTTTAAACTCCCGTTTTCTGAAGCTCCACACATCCAAATAGGAGTATCTTTGTTCAACCATGATAGAAGCTTAGTTACAACTGAAGAGACCGAATCAAATTCTTGTATGAGCGTTTTCATGACATTTCTATAAGTGTGATCCTTTAGATTAACCCTTGTTATTGATCCCACTTGCTTTAAGTACAGATAATTGTTCCACAATCTTGAATGAGTTGTACTTGTCGCATGAAAGGTTTTTCCAATATGATTTCGTAATTGAGTTTCTTTTCAAAGTCTACTATGGCAAAAGTGTGTTGATATTCAATCCCACAAGAATTAATTATCAATTTTTCAAGCAGTCCTAATGGTCTTTCAATGTGTCATGAGCCAATTGCAATTTCATTCGAGTTTGTCTAATGGCTGGTTGTTCCCAGGATTTCCATGCTGCTTTTGTGGCTATGGCTATATGCGCCCCACTATCCAGTATTTCCATGGTTTCTATGTCATTATATTTCAATGAAAGAGTTGTGTTTCCTTCTTCCCCTTCGTAGTATTCTCCAACTTTGTTAATTAAAACAGATCGAACCTCTTTATTTTCCAATTTGTGTTTCAATTTTCCCAATTTTTTTGCGATTAGCTCCGTTATTCCCACCTTCTCTAGAGTTTTTTGTAGATCATTCCATAGACATGGCCTGATTTTCAATAGTTCTCCCAAAGTAAGAGTGCATTGGATAGGTGTAGACATGATTGAATGGATGTTGTCTACTTCTAGGGTCTGTTCCGCTCTTTTTACTTGAGTGGTTTTACACACTATGGATTCATCTTCGTTATCTCCCAAGTAAGAGGATAGTGTTTTCAAGGTCAATGGTTTAGATATCCGTGAAGCTTCAGATCCACAATTCCCATACAAGGATTGTACATCCATGTCCAGATCAAGAGGTAGATTGTCTAGCCATACTTCCTCTATAGGAGCTGACTTCAGCGTTAGGCTCCCATGATTGATCTCTCTAACTTTTTTCCATAAGTGTCTTGGCTAGTCTTCTTCTACGAATGGAATTTCGTATAAGACATCTTCGTTGTCCGGCACTATAAGTTCTGGCTCTTTTGTTTCAAGGTGGAGTTCTACCACCATTTTGGATTTTTCTTTATTGGCTCTTACCACAATCTCCTCAGGTTTTGCCATATTTTCAAGCTTGGGTTTTTGTTTTTCTATCATATCTTGCGTGATTCTTACCAAATTTTGATAAGCTTTAAGCTTAGCTGCTTCCATGTCTGGAGAAGGATAGTTTTTCCATTTGTTTTCCATGTTTTGGCATGCTTTAAGTTCCGCTTGGTAGGCTTCCAAGGCTACATTAATAGGCTCAAAAATTTTGTCAACCAAAATTGATCCTCTAGATTTCACGGTGGTCTCCTTGATTTCGCTTACAGTTTCTTTCACCTTTTCCTGGAATAGCTTCTTTGCTTTCTCCTTGATTTTAGCCCTTTGTTTCTGTTTTCTCATTCATACCTTCTGTTTCTACTTTTTTTGGTCTTTTGAGAGGAAATTTTTGTATTTTCTGAATCATTAGAGGAGTTATGTTTCTTTTTCTCAGCGTGGTCTCTGGTGATTACCTTGATTCGAACAATCGGTTCACTCTCAGATGAGCTACTAGGTATCACTTGGACTACGTTCACTACTGTTTACCCTTGTTTAAAAGATTTTTTGGACAATCTTCCAGGAAGTGTCCTCCCTTTTTGCAACATTGTATGCAATAAGCTTCAAGTGGCTTGAGGTTCTTGTCAGGCTCTGGTCTCAGCATTCATTTTTCCAATGATCATCTGCACCACAATTATGACAGTTTTCAATTCTTGGCTTAATCATGGGTCTTACCATAGGAGGTATGACACCTTGATTAGCCACATAGTACATTGATGCAAGCTCTGCTGTAGCATAAGTCATAGTTTCTTCCACTGGTGGTGGATGTGAATTATACCAATCCCCTTCTACCATTACTGTAGATAGACTAGGCTCAACATAGGGTGTAACATGCACTAGTGCTTATTCATCTATGACTCCCTCTGGATACATGTACCTTATAGGCACTACATTATGTCCCGGATATGGAGGTTTTTGGCCCAATACGGGTTGAGGTCTTTCCAAACCCATCGGTGGTCTTTGAGCTGGGGCCATGTTAGGGTGATATCTATACATGGGTTGTCCTTGTGGCCTCATAGGCACGTATTGAACATTTCCATCATACTTTGGTTGGTAATAGCACTTATTGGTCTCATGGTTGGTCCATTTACCTTTGACTGCACACCATTTCTATGGCCTAATTGGTTGTCCCTGTTGGGGTATTCCTTGTCCTGGTCCTGTCTCATAGGTGCTTTTTGCATGCCATTCATCATGTCGTTCATCCTTTTGAGCATGTCTTCTATGGTTGAAAGTGGTGTTGCAGTAATTGTTCCCACTTGAGTTGGTTTAGTGGATGTTGTTTTCTCACTTTTGTTATCTTTAGGGACATCTTCTTCGTTGAAAATAACACAATTGTCTCCTAAATCAATAGCATCTGACACACACTCTTCTAGGGTTGTATGCTTCTTGATATACAGTATAGCATGAAGTTCTTTGTTTAACAGTCCCTCTAGAAACAATGATACTAGTCGTTCTTCTACAGATATCTCTAGCTTTGGGCATCTGGCAATGTATTATTTCATTCGAGTTGCACAACCCCTAACAGACTCACCTTGTTTCTGTTTAAAACTGTAGATTTGAGCTAACGTATTGTGTTTGATCCCTATTTTGGAACAAGAAGCTATAAATCCTTGAGCTAAGGTATTCAAGTCCATGATTGACCTTGGTGGAATGTTTTGGAACCATGTTAATGCTTTCCCTTCTAATGTCATTCCAAACCCCTCGAATTGAGTATAGAAATTGAATATACGTTCTGCTCTTAACACTTGCTTAAAGCTTGCTAAGTAGTCATAGGGATCCCCAGATCCACTGTATTTTTTGATCCGTTTCTAAAAATCAACTGGTATGACACATCTATTTGGTTAAATTCTCGATCTCCTAGCAGTTGGTTCTGTTTTGAGTCCTTCAAACCAGTCTGTTGGAAATAATGACTCATGTAGCCTTGGGACTGGCTTTAGTGTCACCTGGTTTTTTTCGTGATGAGGTGGTTTCTGGTTTCTTAACATTACTCTCATAGGATCTCTCACGGTGTTCTTCTCTTGGAATAGTTTCTGGTCCTTGGCCCAATGTCCAATCTCTTATGGAATACCCTTGCTATTTGATTTGTTCCACCTCCTTAGGAGTCATCATAACAAAGTTGTTGTTATAAAAATCCCTAAACAAGTAGGTTGGTAGATCTATTGAACTCTTATCTTTTATCTTGAAGATATAGATGATCTTCATGGGTGTTAATTGTCTTAATTTGGCATGCGAAGTCCACAGAAGATCCTTGGCGTTCCTATCCTCCCAACAATAGACTCCGATCCTAGGATTGTCTGTACTAAGCCGTTTCAAAGGCTTCAAATCAACTTGATCGTATCCGTCGAATTCTAAAGTTGGTGGCCCTTATTTGTTGCCATATCTGAAATTATGGTGTTTACTTCTAACCCCATTTGTCTATCACGTCAGGGTTTTCAACTTATAAATACTGAGTTTCGTTTCTATCAATGTACATTTTTCCTTGTTTGTTTGCCCTGATCTCCTCTTCGAATTCAATACCATGGTCATCAATGTGAATAGCATACTCTTTGTTGGGGTCCAGGTAAACCTGAGCTCCATGGCAATTAGTCTTATAAAATGAGAGTATATGATTGTAGCGCACTGTCGTTCCGGTTTTTGAGTGAGTCGAATAGGAAGACATTTTAGATGTTGAATCTGAAAAAGTGTTTGAGACTTCTTCAAGGATAGTGTGCAAGGGATTGCCTTGATTCACACTCTCTCCGCCGATGGATACTCTATTGGAGGTTTCTTCAAATATGCCTTGGTTTCCTAGTATATGACCAGATCTAAGGTTCATATAGACTTGTGAAGCCCTGGGTAGAGTACTTACCGTCGGATTGACTTGCTATCAACTTTTTTCCACTGAACTTGATTGCAACTTCTGTCAAGCTGCTGATTCCTTGTCTGCAACCTGATTCCTATATCAATGTTGATCAAGTTAGCTATTCTTTCACAAAGACTGTGTAGTTTTTGCTAGCTATTGTGATTGGTCTATGTGGATCACTTCCAATCAAGCTATGCGAGTCAGCAGTTGAGACTTTTAGACCCTAATTTTGCAAAAAGTCAAAGGACTAATCCTCAACCTGAAACTGAATGAACATGTACCAATTTGGATCCGATTGAACCCAGAATTGCTCGGTGGCCTTGTATTATGATGGTCGAACATTGTATAAGTTCAAAAGTCAAAAGTGGTATCCCTATATAGCAATAGTAAATAATCGTGATTATTTACTTTTCTTAGATTTTTACACTTTTTGACTTGATTTTCCAAGTGTACAATCTGTTAAGGTCCTTGGAAAAGTTTCACTAAGTTTGGACAAAATCTGTTCAAGTTTAACAACTTTTTCGTGTCCGCGGACTCTGATTTCAAGAATCTGGCTGAAGTCTCACTTTTGTGATCCAAATTTCACCAAAATTGATATGTGTGGTCTACTTGATATGCTTGACCTTGTGGTATACTCAAATGTGCAAGATTATCAATTTTTGAAGCAGATGTAAATAATCGCGATTATTTACTGTAACTAATTTTTTACAAATATTTGTCCCAATCTTGACACAAATCTGTTAAGTATCTCAACTTAAGGTCCTTGGACAAGTTTCCTCAAGAGTGGACAATTTTTTGTTCAAATGGTCATCAGTTTTGTATTTGTAGACTCATTTTGCAAATTAGGTCACAATTTTCATCCAATGATCCAAATCTTACCAAATTTGATTTGTGGGCTTATTATAACATGGTAAAGCTAGTGGTATGCTAACTTGATCAAAAAAGTTAAAAAATGGGATAGATGGAAATAATCACGATTATTTACTTCTGACAAATTTTTGCATCTTTTTGGTCAACTGAGCATATACACATGTGTATCACATCAATATAAGCCTATGAATCAAGTTTCATTGAGTTTGAACAAAAAATTTCCCAATTTACACTCAAGTTCTCGAAAGTCAGTACCAGACTTTAGTTTTTACCCAGTTTTTGGTCAATTTGATGATCCAAATTCTATGGTCCTTTACAAAAGTTATTTGTACACATGCAATGAGTCACTGGTATCAACCTTGGTCAGTTTTGAGCTAAAAGTAAATAATCGTGATTATTTACTTTAGGTTCAAAATGAACACTTTTTTGCACTTTTTCAATGGACAGTCTTTTCATGAGCTATTTTAAGCCTATGAATCAAGTCAAAACTTAATTTGGACTAAAATGTCAAGAAAAAGTAAATAATCTGAGTTTTTGCAAACTCTTAAAATTTTACCTCAATGTGTCCTTGAGCTTACTTACTGGTTCATATAACTATTAAGCATACTCTCCAGTCGGATTGAGTAATTGGCAGTCTTTTCATGCTCTTTATGGCCGTAGACCTGAAATTATGCAACTTCAAATAACAACTCACAATGATTCCTTCAGAGAGAGCAGTCTTCTGAAATCCACCTCGGATTCTACTTACCCTACTCTTAGGTTCTACTGCAATGGGGTTGTGGAAAGTGCCACAAACACTCGTTTTCTTGTTTTTTATGGTTTTCTGAGCCTTGATCTTAAGACTTGTCTCGTCCATCAATCATTCTCAAAATCCTAACCTAGTTCTACAATCTTAAAGGTACTCAGCAAGTACGATTACTTCCAAGCTACCTCTACACAGCAAAAGAGAATAATCTTAAGCTATGCGGTTTCTAAAAAGAATGTTTCTACTCTATGAGATCCTAGAGGAAGTTAAAGAATAACTTCACAAGATGCTCGTGTTTTTCCTTAGTTAGGTCTCTTCGATCCTGGGCAGCGGTGCCAAATGTGGGACGGGTGTCTAACCTCACTCCTCTGTCTTTTTCGACTCAGAATGCATCTAAATGCTTAGCAATGATGTCCCAATATCCCCGCCTATGCTTAGTTTTTTATTTTAAAGTGTAAATTCCTACTTATGATGAAATTAGGCCATCGGTCGACGACGCCAAAAGCTAAAAAATATCATGAAATGCTTACGTCAACGCGTAGAGCTCTTACTTGCGGTTGCACGAACAGGCACAACTGCAATGTGACAATCGAGGAGGGAGTAGGAAGCGCGAGAAGGAGATAAGTGAGTGCCGTTAGCTCATGCTGTGTATTTCATTATCCAAAAACTTGAAAATAACTTACAAAAATTGGCTTTTATACCTTAGCCAAGGTTTTTGGTGGTCAAAACTAATAATCTGGGAGCTCTACTAAAGATGGGTAAAGACAGGTTGATACAGTCTGAAAGCTTGTAGCCCTGACTCATCAATTACAAAGTTTATCCGAAAAATAAGAGTTACAATATTCTCAATTTATCAAAATAATAAGCGTTTTTACAATGAGAGCTCCAAAAAATGGTATCCGAGTTAGCTTGCTGCTAACACATATCTTTTTCCCTGAACCTAAAGTAGATTTGCCTTTCACGAAATTTAACATTGGCATCCATGCGATCAAACCATGGTGCCCCTAGGATTACATCCTCGTGCTTGAGAGGAGAGATAAATAAATCCTCCTTGTCCACATAGCTTTGGACATGGAGTCTCAATTTCCCAATTAAGGGGGTGATTGAGGCTTCTTGCCCCTTGAAAGCACCATCGACAGGTAGGACATCTTCCATCTCATAGGCTTGGATGCCTAGCTTGGTAGCCAACTCTGTGGATATGAAATTGTGAGTAGAACCAGGGTCAAAGAGAATAAAAACATAATGTGTTCTCTTACCTTTCCCCAAGCATGGCATAAAGGAGATCCTTTGTGATGAGCATCCTCTTCTTGAATTTCAACCAAGGTAGCTCTAGGAGGCTCATTATGTGTATTCTTGTGGGGGCAAGCACGATAGGCATGCCCTTGCTCCCCGCACTCGAAACAACAGTTATCTTTACGATAATGCTCTAGCTCTTCAGGAGAGAGTTTATTTTTTCCTTTATCAACTCCCTTCTCCTTAGCTTTATTGTTGTTGGTGTTGCCTTTGGGAGACTTTTGGACATTGTTCTTCCCCTTAGACTTGTTAAGGTCCTTGTTTTTGTGGGCTTAAGATTTCTCTTAGCCCCTTGTTCGAAATTGATTCTTGAAGCCACCATTGTATGGTGTATGACCGCAGCTATGGTGCGTGGCCTTTGGGAGTTAACATACTCCGCCATATCCTCAGTTAAACTTGCACAAAATTGTTGTTTTTTCTCTCCAAAATCCATCTTTTTGAGAATAGTGGCTTTGAGATGTAAATCCCAAAACTTGTCTACATATTTGTGAATAGATTCGTAGGGAGATATCTTCAAGCTTCACCATTCAGTGAGTACTTTGTCTTTGGCATTGGTAGCCAAAAACTGCTTCATAATGGAAGCTCTAAAAGATTTCCATGTTTGTGGAGCTTCACCATTTGCTCGTAGACTAGACCACCATTGCCTGACAGACTCTTGAAAATGCATAGCTACATGGTGTAGCTTAGAGGACTCTGTGAAGCCCTCATCTCCAAATGTCGCATCGAATTGTTGGATAAAGGCCAAGACTTTGTCCCTAGCACCAAAAGTGCCATCGTAGGTAAGGAAAGAGATGTTTCCTCCCTCTTTGAACTTTTTGAGCTTGGACAATCTCTTCCAAGTGGCATAGGATTTCCTATGGCCTCTTCTTTTAGGTGGTTCAAGAGCTGCACCATCACTTTCTTCAAAAGAGGACGAGTATGAGGAGGATGGAGAAGAGGGTGACCTCTTTCTCGCCTTTTTCTTCCCTTGTTCCTCCTTGTCTACACCATCACTTTCTTTAGAAGAGGAAGAGGATGAAGAAGATGGAGAAGAGGGTGACCACTTTCTTGCCTTTTTCTTCTCTTGTTTTCTCTCGTCCCTCTTTGAATTATGGTGTAGAGAAGTATGTGATGGTCTTCTCCGTTTAGGGGGTGTTGGAGAGCGTTTTGCCCGTTGTCTTCGTGGATCCATCTCCGCCGAGGTGGGAGGAGACTCACTTCTTTCTCGTTCTTTTGGTGGGGGCTCTATCATTGAAACTTGGGTTCTCCTTTGGGAAGGAGATGTGTCATCGAGTAGTAGATTTTTGAGCCCTTTGTACGGATCCTCTTCTTCTTCCCTTATAAGAGAGAGTCCTCTTTTGGAAGTCTCACTAGGAGGCTTCCTATGTACTCTCTCTTCTTGGTGGGGAGTTTGGAGAATACCATGGGTGCGCAATTGCTGTAGCACTTCACCTTGGAGGGATGGGTTGTCCAGGGCTTGTTGTAGCCTAGAAACAAGATAGTTTACAAGCATAGGGGCATCATTAGTTTCTCTTTCATTAGCAAAATCAAAGCTATCAACATTCATTTCAATCTCTTTTCCTTTGTCAGCCAAACTAGCAAATTTTAGGTGCAAACTGTTACGTGTACTTTGGCACTTCAAGCCCTAGTTTCTACTCCTCTTTACCTTCAAAGATAAGCACTCAAGCATCTATACCTGTGGCTCAAATATTATTAATTGCAAGGAATAGAATAGAGGGTTCAATAGAGCCAAGAGAGCACCGGTTCTTGTCAAGCTTCTAATAGCTCAAAATGGTTAAGCCATAAGCAAGCCCTGTAAGACTCCATTATTAAGACCATAGCTCACGACGGTGTCCCCGTTAACTGCATAAAGTAGGTGTGCTTCAAGGATGAAAAATCCCTATTCTACTTACTCTTTTGCAGTTAATAACACCAACCATTTGAAACAAACTTGAGGACCTCTCTTCTTGAGCAAGAAAAGAGAAACCAATAGCTCTAATACCAATGTAACTTTTAAGCACTAGTAACTTGTGTGTAGCGGAAATTGATAACATAGTAAGCATTTCATTAAAAAGAAGTTCCTAATGAGCATAGATAGAGTACTTAATTTGAGAAAGCAATATAGAAATTTACACCTAGCTAATTTGGCATTGACAATACTTGAAATGAGAGAGAAATAGAACAATTGACAACAATTGAGGACCGAATTTACATGGAGCCAGTCCCCCCTCCATAAAGGCTTTGTATTATAGCTTCTCCCATCAAAGGAGGCTTTTGTACAATAGAATCTTTGTGTTCCTTGATAAAACTAGTTGGTGTAATGAAGATGGAAGCTTCATACACCAAATTATGCTTGAAAAATACACATAGTGTCCCTAGCCTCAATCCCAAGACCTCACACACCTTCAAAAATGGTGAGAGCTAGTACGGAATGAGGATATATTGAGAGGAAGAAGAGGTATCTTACGAAAAATAAGTATTCTCCTCACATAATCACTCTAATAGCATAGCTTAGGTTAGTAATTAGCATGGTAGAGGAGATGAGCATGCCATTGAAGCTTGGCTCTTGGTTGGATTTGCATTCCATAGCCAAGAGTTGTTGGTGTAGGCCTCTACTTCTCAATGCTTGGAGAAGGACACGGAGTTCTTCTTGCACACATGAGTTGTGTGTGTGTGTGTGTGTGTGTGTAGCATTGCGTTAGAGTAAATACAGCCCCTTCTCTCATCTTGGTCGACCCCTCTTGCTAAATGCTTAGACAAGTGTCCCCCTTTCCCCTTTTGTGAGAGCTTTAGGTATTTAAATAATTCATCCAAACTCTCATTTGACCTTTTTTTCTTCTAGCCAATAGGAATCAGGCAAGCCATTGGGCTGTTGGATGCTCATTGGACCCCTTGGTAGACTGTCCAATAGTCTTCTAGGGAGTTTAATTTCTGTTGGTTCTTTTTGAAGGAGTACGAGCGGAAGTGCGACGCGAGAGAGAGTGCGAGAAGAAGAGCACGACGATATGGTGAACTCGCTCTACTGTAATGTGTAGAGCATAGTGAGTTCTTATTAGGTTTTTACAAAAGAATATGTGTACATACCTGGCGGCCCGCCCACTTACCTGGGCGACCACATTGGGCTTTATACCCCAACAACCTCCCACTTAAAGTCCAATGTGGTACTTTAAGTGTGAGAGAAGCTACTATACAAGCTAATATACAAGAGATGTAGAGAAGTGATGTACTATCCTACACCTAACTGCTTGCGAAAATGCGCAAAGCTCTCTGAGGGAAGTCCTTTTGTAAGTAGATCAGCAGGATTTTCTGTGGTGTGAACTTTGACAAGCTGAAGTTGCTTATCCTCGAGCATTTTCCTGATGAAATGATACTTCACATCCACATGCTTTGTCTTTGAGTGATAAACTGGATTGCGAGCCAATTGTATAGCACTTTGACTATCACAATATAACACAGGCATCTCTTCTTTGATTCCCAAATCTGTTACTAGTCGATTAAGCCAAATTGATTCTTTGCATGTCTCTGATGCTGCAACATATTCAACCTCTGTAGTAGACTGAGTAACACAATCTTGTAATCTAGAACGCCATGATAGTGCTCCACCAGCCAATGTAAAGACATACCCTGACGTAGACCTTCGGTTGTCTAAGTCACCTGCATAATCTCAGTCTGTAAAACCCTTTACACTTAGCTCCTAACTCCCATAGCATATATGCATACTCTTTGTAGCTTTCAGGTATCTCAATATTCCTTTCATTGCCTCCCAATGTTTCTTGCCTGGGTTTGACATGTATCAACTTACTACTCCCACTGCAAATGCAATGTTTGGGCGAGTAGCAATCATTGCATACATCAAACTACCCACTACAGACGCATATGGAATCTTATCCATTTCAGCCTGTTCTTCCTCAGACACGGGACAATCTTGTTTGCTAAGTTTCACATATGGTGGCAATGGAACACTCAATGCCTTTCCCTTCTCCATATTGAAACGTTGCAAAACCTTGTCAATATACTCTGTTTGAGATAACCAAATCAACTTCTTTGATCTGTCTCTCTCAATGCGCATACCAAGTATATGACTTGCCTCACCCATGTCTTTCATGTCAAACGATTTTGCCATCTTTGACTTCAAAGCTGAAATTTCTTCCAAGTGCTTACCAGCAATCAACATGTCATCCACATACAAAATAAGGATCAGCCAACTACCATCCTTAGCCTTCTTTGTATATAGACAGTGATCGAACTCACTACGTTTGTAGCCTTGAAAAAGCATAAACTTGTGGAATTTATGGTACCATGCCCTCGGTGATTGTTTTAAGCCATAAAGACTCTTTAACAACTGGCGTACCCAATCTTCCTTGCCTTTCTCAACAAACCCTTCTGGCTGCTGCATGTAAATTTCCACATCTAAATCACCATGCAAGAACGCTGTCTTGACATCCATTTGGTGCAACACCAAATCTAATATGGCAACCAATGCAAGAAAGCATCTCAATGTAGTCATCTTGACCACCGGAGAGAAGACTTCATCAAAGTCAATGCCTTGTTCTTGCTTAAAGCCCTTGGCAACAAGCCTTGCTTTGTACTTTGGCTGACTATCATGAGCGGTGATCTTATACGTGTAAACCCATTTACAGGGTAGAGCCTTTTTGCCCCGTTGTAATTTAACTAGCTTCCATGTCTGGTTTTTATGCAGAGCTGTCATCTCTGACTGCATGGCCAATTGCCAATTCCCGGAGTCCTTCATTTGCACTGCTTCCTTGTAACATGAAGGCTCATTGCAATCAGTCAACATGACATAGTTCATAGATGGAACAAATCTATCAGGAGGTCGCGTGACACGTCCAGATCTACGCACAATAGGTGGCTCAGGCTCAGCCACAACCTGTGGTTCCACTCTATCCTGTCCTTGCTCCTCTTGAGCCATGACATTTTGTCTTGCACGTGCAGGTCCATCTTCTTGGAAGACAACTCTTCTAATCTCCTCAACCCTCTCTGGTTTAGAATGATATTTGGATTCAGTAAAGTGAACATCATTGTTGCGGACAGCCTTTCTGGATTCGGGATCCCAAAGTCTGTACCCCATCTCACCAGAATTACCATAGCCTAGAAAGATGCACTTTCTACTCTTTGGCTCAAGTTTGTTCCTAAATTCCTTTGCAACGTGAGTATATGCCTCAGAGCCAAAGACTTTGAGATGCTTGTATGAGGGCACCTTGCCTGACCATACCATCTCTGGCACTGAATCCTTCTGCAAAACCTTGCTAGGAGATCTATTTACAAGATGAGCAGCTGTTGATACAGCTTCAGCCCAAAACCCATTTGGCAGCTATGCATTAGACAACATACTTCTGACCTTCTCTTGTATGGTCCTATTCATCCTCTCAGCAACACCATTTTGAGGAGGATTGTAAGGAGCAGTAAGTTCACGTTTTATACCTTTTGACTCACAAAAGTCCTGAAAGGCCTTTGAAACATACTCTCCACCATTGTCATTGCGTAAGCATTTAAGCTTCTTGCCACTCTGATTCTCCACAAGTGTCACAAACGTTTTGAAAACACTAAACGCTTCATCCTTGTGCTTGAGAAAGTAAACCCATACTTTCCTCGAGTAATCATCTATAAATGTCATAAAGTAAGAAGCTCCCCTAGAGATAGGTTAGGCATAGGTCCACACAAATCACTATGAACAAGTGCCAACTGTGTATCTCTTCTACTGCTTCTATGCTTATGTGGCTGCTGTGTTTGCTTACCATACAGACAATGTTCACAGAATTCAAAATCATTAAATGAAAAGCCAGGCAAATAACCAGAACGAGACAAGATTTCCATTCCCTTCTTGGACATATGTCCTAACCGGCTATGCCACAAAGAAACGTTCGGCTGCTCGGTTACATTGATTACATTTTTAGAGACATTTGATACATAAATCATGTAAAGTCCTCCAGACTTTACTCCATGTGCTACTGTCATAGAACCCTTGGATATCTTCCACATGTTCTGTCCAAAAGTGGTGACGTAGCCAGCATCATCAAGTACACCTGTGCTGATCAAGCTCTTTGTAATTGCGGGAACATGTCTCACATTCTTCAGCGTGAAAGAAGAGCCATTCTGAAACTTCAATTGAACATCTCCAACACCTAAGATCTCACATGTCTAGACGCCCATTGCCTAGCCGAACATGATCTTTAGTGGTCACATAAGAAGTAAACCACTCCTTGTTTGGAGACACATGAAGTGATGCCCCTGAGTCTATAATCCAGTCACTCAGTGCATTTCCATCAAATACTGTAAGAAGAGCTGAGTCCATTGTATTCTTCAAGAAGTAGATGTCTCCTGACACTAGACTGTCATCCTCTGCAACAGTGTTTGTCACATTTATTTCTTGAATCTTCACTGAGGAATTGTTCTTCTCACCATGGTCTTCAGCTTTCTCTTTGCCTTTTTCTGCTTTCCATTCTCTGCAGTCTCTTTTCATGTGACCCTTCTTGCCACAATGGTAGCATTCTATGTCACTCTTGCCTTTAGCATTGCGGGACTTGCTATGAGACTGATTCCTCTTTCCACCTTTGTACTTTTCTTTGGTCCTTCCCCTGACAACTAAGGCTGTTCCTTTGCCTTTGTCCATGTCTTTCTATTGGTTTCTTCAGTAAGCAGACTTCCTTCTACACCTGCTATGTTCAAACCATCTGGAGGTGCAGAATTCCTCAAAGCTGTGCGAAAAGTGTCCCAACTTTCCGGCAATGTGATCAACAGGAACATAGCTGTAACAGGTTCATCAAACTTGACACCTTGAGCTGACAACTGACTATAGATTGTGTTGAATTCATTCAGATGATTGGACATAGGTGTCCCTTCTTTCATCTTCAAGTCAACAAGCTTCTTAAGCTAGTATACCTGTGAAGCTGCACTCTTCTTCTCATAAAGATCACTCAGCTTTAACCATGCTTGATAAGCCGACATCTCGTCAGACTACATTGAAGTAAACGCTTTCTGCCAAAGTCAGCATAATGGTAGAAAGTGCCAATTCATCCATTTCGCTCCATTCATCTTCGTCCATATCTTCTGGTTTTATCCCCTTGAGCTTTATAGGTTTTATCTGCTTCTTTTGTACCAACACGTGCCAAATCTGCTTCTTCCACAATGGGAAATTGGTTCCATCCAGCTTCTTGATATTGTAAAGAGCAGTGTCCCGTGATCCAGCCATAGCTACGCTTCACAATAGTTTACTTTCCTGGGAAAAATTCGGCAGAGTTTCCCCTGTAAACTGACCTCCGAACCAATATCAACCTGTCAAATGAACCAAGAAAGCTTCAGATTCTGCATAAATTTTGGCAGAGTCTCCTTTGTAAAATGGCTCTGGTGTACTAAAAACAGACCAAAAAACAGCTCAAAAAACACTGTCTCTCTGACACTGTAAGCTGCGGGTAAACCTGTCCTGCACCTGTACTGTCTCTCACTGTCCTGTAAGCATAGACTATGACAATGCCTCAATGACAGTAAAGCAAAGATGCAATCCCACCTGTCTAACTCACAGTCAATACATCCTAGCTGCCTATCTAAGGGTGCTCGAGGGATCGCTCCAAGACCTGTATCACCGAAAGGATCTCAACATTCGAGAATCCCCCAGCTCAATAAAACCTCACTCGACCCTCAACAAAGGCTGCAGTAAATCTGACAGTACATAGACTTCCCACAAAGTCATACATCCACAAATTTCCCACTGTATGCTGTAACCGCTGCGGCGGTTGTTTGCTGCGTGACTCACAGCCAGCAAACCCTCAACAGACATACATCATCTCTGACAATACATCCCATGTGGAAGTACCTGCAATGTCAGGATGAAATCTGGAATATCAAGCAGCAAACACAAGCTACCTGATGAACTAGTGGATGTCTGTCGCCTATAGTCTGTGTGTAGATGCACCCGTGTCGTATGTGACACGCCTCCAAGAACTGTGAGCCGTCCTTCGATGTGTAGGCAGCCACAAATCAACACTCTGGGAGTGTCGATATCCTCAGCACCTGCAGTCGTAGGCCGAAAACCCCAAATTTGCACAGTCGGATCTGCACCCGTCGAGACCACGTAGTCGAAAATGGCCTGCGCAGACCTTTGTCGAAGCCGAACGGTGCCCGAGATGACCTCAGAATGAAATTCTGAGAACACCAAGCTCTTCGGGCCTTCCCACAGGATTTGGGGCCGTGTCTTCGCCTAACAAATTTCACTCCAAGCTGAGCTGGTGACTCTAGCCTCGTGCAGTGCTGCCCCGAGCCTCGATCTGAGATCTGATACCAGTTGAAGGAGTACGAGCGGAAGTGCGACGCGAGAGAGAGTGCGAGAAGAAGAGCACGACGATATGGTGAACTCGCTCTACTGTAATGTGTAGAGCATAGTGAGTTCTTATTAGGTTTTTACAAAAGAATATGTGTACATACCTGGCGGCCTGCCCACTTACCTGGGCGACCACATTGGGCTTTATACCCCAACACTTTTATCAAGCATTTTTTAATTGATTAGAATAATTTTACTCTAGCCTAATGGGGGCAACTGGCCTAAGAGCCTGACATGTGTCCAGTATTCCCTTTGTGTAAAGGGGGAGCTTTGGAGAGTGTGTGTGTGTGTGTTTCTATCTCATCCCTTACTCTCATGGCTCGCCCCCTCCTTGATAGGGATGTGGGAAGACTTTTTAGTCTTCCCATGACCATCCAATTTTCTCCTACATTGGCCTTTGGACAATTAAATAAAAAATTAGGAACCTTAGCCTATGGAAGTCTTAATGGAGCTGAACCTTAGGTCTTTTTAAGCCCCATTGAAGCACATTACTTTTTTGCAGACTGTCCCCCTTTGGATCCCTAGAGAGACTGGTCTGGCAACCTTACCAATATTCTAGCTTTTTTACTCCCGTGGTACTTCCCCATATTAAATGATCAGTTTAACATGAGAAAATCATTTGGGAATATTAGATATTAGTTTTTATGACAAATATTAATTAGATTCTCTTGATTATGTTGTGCCATGATTAAATTTTCTTGTCTATATATGCTAGCTCTTTCCTTGGCACTTATAGGACTTTGGTTACTACTTCTCTTAACCCTAAAAAAAAAAGAACTCAAGTAACTACACTCGTAGTTTAGGATATTGTTAATTGCAAAGAGTAATGGAGTGAGTTTAACAGTGTTAAGTTGGCATCGGTTCCTAACGAGCTTGCTAATATATTAGCTCAATAATGGTTAAGACATAGGAAAGTCTAGAAAGGCTCCATTATTAAGACCATAGTTCCCGATAGTGTCCCCGCACCACCCTGCAATTAGTCATGCCAACCAAAATTATAAATCTAAGTTCCACTTATCCTATTGCAATGAACACTCTGAGTCCCATTTATCCTATTGCAATGAATAAAAATGCTTCTGCATGTAGCATGGGGTCCAAGATCCCAATGTCACCTTGTTTCTTTGGTCTTGCTAACCATTCCCATTTGGCCCACTGACAAGGGGTTGTGGTCTTAGTGTTGCTCTCATTAGGGAAAATTTGGACTCTCAAAGGGGCCCTATAAGGAGGTTTGACTTTGCCTCTCTTGTCCAAAGTGGGCAACCCAATGAAGTACATGAACGCTTTGTCAAAACTCTATCAACCAACATATAATTGGAAAGATCTTAGAAAGTAGGTTCTAAATCCCCTAATTTTGACAAATTTGGAGTTGATTTGTAGAATTTATGGGCTCCCCAATGAAGCTTAAATGTGGGGAGAGATTCCATTCATAAATTGGAGTTATGACATCAAAAAATAGAAACTTCTAGAATATAAAGAATCTGATGGCATGCTATATATCAATGGATAGATCTCGATGAGTACATTCTTAATCCAAAGGGTCCGACAAGTTTTGATTTCATTGGTAAAATATTTACCGTGCGTTCGTTTTGAATAAGGGAGAGAAAGTCAAAGTCCTTACAGGGCCCCTTTGAGAGTCCAAATTTCCCCTAATGTCCACAAGAAACACTTAATAGGCTTCAAAAAAATCTTTCCAAATGGAATTGCTCAACTTAAGCAATGACAACACAAAGGAAATGTAAGGGATCATGAAGGCATTGATGACATTGACTCTGCTATGGAAGGGGAGGAAAAAATCCCATTACTATTAATCTTGTTCATTGCCCTGTCAAATCGCTGCTTATCCAATAGTCCCACCCCCAGTGGGACACCTAGGTGCCTGAACACAATGCCCTTCCTAATAATGTCCCTGACCATTCCACGGGGTCAAAGGAGTCGCTTTTAGATAGAGAAATAAATCTTGACTTCTCAATATTGCACATTGAGTTGGAAGCCGTGGCAAATAGCTAAACAATCTCAAGGGCTCTTCTTAGCACTTTTGGCTTGCTTTCAGGGACAATAGGGAATTGTCTGCAAACAACTTTGCGAGCAATTGTTTACCTCCAGGAAGTGATAGACCTTGTATTTCTCCTTTTGAAGCATTGTCCTCGAGTAAGGTTATCCGGGGTGCTATCGTTTAATGAGCAAAGAATGAGCTACTAAAACCGAGCGGAGCTAAGACTTCTAGTAGGATCTCAATGTTCCAATGTGATTATAAGCATTGTATGGGTAAGATATATCAATATGATAATGGAATAAAAAGGCTAGCCAACCTTGTTACTAGGATACTAAGTGTGTGGTAGCCATTTCAACTCATCAACTACTCGAGGTTGTAGCATGTTATTAGATTGATTGGAAAGGAAATTACTACTTGGCATAGGGATTTTGGTATACAAGTAAGGAATCATAAAAGGTTTGAACTCATCAACTACTCGAGGTTGTAGCATGTTATTAGATTGAAAGGAAGTTACTACTTGGCATAGGGATTTTGGTATACAAGTGAGGAATCATAAAAGGTTTGAAAAACTAGGTTTTTACATTGGCAAAGTGTCTTTTCTCTATCCTCCTCAACTTTTGTGAAAAATGGCTTTAGAGTACCCCGAATAAACACAAGAGGGAAGTATTGTTGGAGCTTTTGAGGAGGATAGCCCATAGAACTTATTCTTTGGATATGTGTGTGTGTGTGTGTGTGTGTGTGTGTGTGTGTGTGTGTGTGCGCGCGCGCCTGTATATATATGTGTGTGTATATGTGTATATATTCTAGAACTGCATAGAATTAGAACCTTATTAACCTCCCTTTACAGCCATAAATGTGACAATCTTTATGAATGTTTCATCCTAACAATTCTACTAATTGACACACATATTGAAGGCGTTGGATTAGGGATAACGGGAGAGAAAATATGTATATTGGGTAGTGACATGCACTAATGTTTCTTAAAGCTCTTGAAAACCTACTTTGTCTACGAGATTTGTTGGTGGGTAAACCCAAAAACATGATATGCGATTTGTTGGTGGGTAAACCCAAAAACTTGGATTTACATGAAATGCTTCATAATTTTGATTCAAAGTAGTTGTTGGTACTTAGTGCTTATGCGATAGAGGCATTCCACTTGATGATATTGCTGTAAATTGATCTTATGGCTTGTGAGTGCTTACAAATATCTCAAAGTTTCTCATTATATCGGCATAGTTATCTTGAATTCTTAAATCTCGCTCCTAGAGCTAATAACTTACAAACCAGTAATTGGTTGGTCTAGGTCTCTAGTAATATTTGACCTATGCACAAGGACATGTGTCCGTTTTAATATTTATTGGACTATTTAGGTCTCTCTCTCTCTCTCTCTCTCTCTCTCTCTCTCTCTTTTCGGCTAGATGTTTAAGGTCTCTTGGGATAGTTTCCTACGACATTAAAACTCTCTTCTTCTTCTTCTTCTTCTTCTCTCTCTCTCTCTCTCTCTCGTACAGAGGTCCCTTGACTAGCTGGTCTTGAGTTCGGGTCTTGAGTTCGAGACTCTAGGTAGATCTTTGAGGTTATATAGGGATTGACGGGATGACATTAAGCCTAGCCTTTAATGCTCAAAGGTGCGGCCTTGAAACCACAAATGGTAAGAATTACTAGGTTTCCAGCTCAGATTTAAACAAGCGTCACAAAGGTCTATCGTTAACAGCGTGAGCAACATGAGAGTGGTTCTTTTGTGTGAACACAAGTAGGTGCATGCCGATAGAGAAAACAACAGCGTGATCAACATGAGGAGTGGTTTTTTTGTGTGAACACACGTAAGTGCATGCTGATAGCAAAATTCCCACCATTTTTGCCATCGCATGGTTTATTGACATGCTGACGTGCACTTTCTATGTTAATTTTTTGTGCTTTAAACCTAGCAAAATGCTAATTAGTCAGTGGTGTTAATATGGACACTGATGGCCCTCAAGCTGGCCTTTGTTCTGAATGTTGTCAGATCTAGCCGCCCTTCCCAACTTGCGTTTCCAAAAGCAAGCTGGATGGCGTTGGTGATGATCAATAAAAAAGTATCTCACTGGCCCTTCCCAACTTGCGTTTCCAAACGCAAGCAAGAAGGGCCTGGTGATACAAAATTTGTATTTTTCTCATTTAGAGTGCCTATGCTTCTTCTCTACTTGTACCACAGCCAAACATTTTGTCTCAACTTGTTGCACCAGTGACTCTACCATTGACTCTAGTTCTTCCTTCTCTCTTTACGCATGAAGCTACACTTGTGTCCATGCAGCTGCCCATAATTCATCTAGCTAAGCAAGCTTGCTCTTGTGATAAAAGCTCCAATGTGAAGCAAATAAATAGATAGGTAAAGTCATCACATCCAATAATAACTCTGATAAACATAAACAAAGAGCTTAAAACACAATCTTATTCTCGTTGTTGTGTAGAAGATTCATAAAGAAAAAGAAATGTTCAAACAAGATGCCTTTTCTGCTTTGTAGTGCCAATGAGCTTGGTCTAAAAGTGCTCGCTATGTCCTTTTGGTTGGGCAAAACGTGGGAGATTCTTCAATTTTGATCTTGCTTTATTAGGGAGCCACTCGTGACGTTTGCCATCACTAGGCCCTTCCGGCTTGCATTTCGAAACGCACGTTAGGCAGGATCCGTGGGAACCAAATTTTGATAAGCTTTATTTCAGTTTTTATTGGCACAAAGAGGGCCAACCATAAAAGCGATAGTCAGGCATAAAAATATTAGGAGGTTAGGAAGTGCCTAAGAGGAGTGTCTCTCAAGGATAGTTGCTCATGCAATAGCATGGATGGATAAGCCTGAGCAATAATGATCTCTGACAACGAGGGGCGGAAAAGAGTTTTAGGGCATTCATGTGATCAAGAAGACGGGAAGCGATATGTTTTGTTGGTGTTTTCTATGGGTGGATGTGTTGATATCATCTACTAAAGTGTGTAAAACACCAAGTTGCAGTCAGGGCTAGCAGGGAGAAGAAAATGAAAATGTCTTGAGATAAAGATTTTCACACCAAACACATCACCAAAATATGTTCCTCTAATCTTCTAAGCATGTCACGTTAGATAGAATCTAAGAAGATCCTTTGGGCACTAGAAAAGAAACATGGACTTTTCAGTTCGAATGAGTACGTTCCTCATGTTCCTCTAATCTATGCCTGGCAAAGAGAGAGTGAAAGATGTTTTTTTTTTAATAAAAAGAAGTGGAGCGACAGATGGACGAGCAACATGAAGACACAGCCATTGCTCATGGAGGGGAAATACTTGGCATTGCGACGAGAGCAGGAGCAGGCGGAAGAGAGGATAGTTGTGTGCCAGAGGAGACGATGAGAGGGAGGACTAATGGAGCAAGCTATCAGCAGGCGGATAAACTCTCTCTCCCTCTCTCTCTCTCTCTCTCTCTCTCTCTCTCTCTCTCTCTCTCTCTCTCTCTCTCTCTCTCGCCCCCCCCCGTCTCTCTGTTTCTCTATTTCTCTCAATTGAGCACGCATAGCTAGTTGCGTGTCTCTCTTTTTTGTCTCTGATATGGGTGGACACATGGAGGACTCTCTTTCTGTCTCTCTCTCAGTACAGCAGATGATGGCCTTGATTGCCACGATGGGACATGAGGATGAGTTGACGCTCAGGGCAGGTCAAGAGGAGTGTGAATGAAGAGGATGGGGAGGAGTACGAGGAGGAGGATGTAGACAAGGGGGTGAGAGCTTACACTTAACAGAGGGCAGGACGGACGTGGAGGAGGACAAGGATGAGGATGGAGGGAGGAGTACGATAAAATTGTGTGTCTCTTTCTTTGTTGCAAGTTTTTCATGCACCCAACAAGGTCACTCAGATGTTGAGATTGACTGTCTCTACTGAAGTAGGAGTGGTTTGACTGGTCACAAGACCGCAGGGCAAGGTGGGGAAAGGGAAAAACAGGCAGACATAACGGAGTACATGCATCAGTCTAGCTGAATGCCTAGTTTCAAAAGTTAAGGTGTTCAAAGAATCTTCAAAGGAAATTAATTAATGGATGGAACAATAGACCCAGTCTCTATAGTCAGTAACCATCTCAGAATAGGTGAGTTTTTTAAATTATCTCCTCACTTACCTTGAGTGAAATGTGTCCCTTAATTTAACATACTATGTACATGTAGACATTGTTTACAATAAAGAGTATCTCCACATGGAGACCATGTATAAGTGAAAAACTTTCCCCACAAGCTAGATGCATAGGGGGAAAAACAATTTCAGAAAACCTTCAACAGTGTGGTTAGTATATCCAACCCCCTATTTGCTCGATTTTGTCCCTCGCTCGCTTTTCATCGCTCATTAAGTGATATCACCCGGTTATCAGTGGGTGAGAACCAATAGCAAAGAGCAGCAAGGCAAGGAGGCAACCTTATTTGATCGATTGCTTGACCTCGAAGTGCACAATCCTATTGTTGAAAAGTAGCTCAGAGCAGCTCCCCTCCCCAAGCGTATGCACTAACGCACACAACTTGGGTCCAAACCCAAGAGCCTTCATGACCAACACAGCGTATGACCATGAGATTTTGTCATAGGCCTTTGTCGACCATGGTTGCCAAGATGTTATCACATATAGCGTTAACGTCCTTTGATAAAGCCATGCTCATGAGGATCGACGACTTTGTTCAAGATTGGAGCCAACCTTAAAGCCACGACCTTGGGAATGAGCTGGTACGCCACCGTCATCATTGAGATAGGACGCCAGTGTTTTAGCAGTTTGGGAATAGGTTTGACTAGCCCTTTTTTGAGGCCAGCGTTTAAATGCCCCTCCAGGAGAGCCCTTCTCGCGATCTTGACTATTGGAATTTTGAGCTCCTCCCAGAATTCTTTGAAAAATTTGACTCTGATCCTGTCCCACTTAGGGGACTTTTCCTTCCCCATTGCCTACAAGGCAAACCAACATTCATCGACTGAAATTGAGCTCTCCAATGCTATCGCTTCAGTGGGCAACACACTACACTTAACAATTATTAAGTAGTTGGGCTTTTGCCTCCTCAACCTCGTGTGAGCATACTTTCGCCTGACCAATAATTTGACTAAGATGGTCGAGCATGAGTTTGGCCATCGCGTTCTGGTCATTTATGATGTTTCCTTCTTGTCATTGATAGTTATAATTGAATCCCTTTTTCTTTTGACCTTCAGAGCTCTAAAGAAATGAGCCTGGTTGGCCGAATCAGGTTAGAGGGCGAGCTCTCTAGCCAGCAGCCGGATCTTTTTTATCTCCTCAACTTGTATCTCATCAAGTTGCACTTTGGCAGTGTTCCTCTTCCGAGGCTCCTCCTTTTTCCATGATTTTGGAGAGCTCCTCTACTTCTTCTTTAAGCTCTTTGTTTGAGTACTCTTGAGCTTTTTGGCCTACTAAAGGCCTTAGTATCCATATGGATGAAGGTCGTTCAAATTTGTTTGCTTGACATGTGTCTTTTTAAAAATTGAAGAGAAAGAAGGCATTTCCCCTCAAATGCTATTTCCAAAAGGTGCTTTCATTTTTGGCATGCTAAAGGCCTTAATGTACTATGGGTGAAGGTCGTTCAATTTTCATTGCTTGACAAGTGTCCCAAGAGACCTTGAAAGTCTTGTGAATAGAAAGACATGATAGTTTTTAAATGCTATTTTTCAAAGTTGCATTCACCTTTTTGGATTAAAAAGTGTATTCATAAGAGTTTGATGCCATGATATGAAGTACTGATAAAGGTCCTTTCATTTAAAAACTTCATAAAATTTCATTTCACTATCTTGTTTTATTATGTTTATTAAATTTATATTTTGTTATGAAAAAAGCACTAAAATATTTTTTGTGTTTTGAATTTAAATTTTATTGTTGTTATTTACTTCTTTCTCATTTTATCTTATGTCAAACTATTGATATGCAATGTGCACCTTTCATAGTATTTAAGTGGGGTTCTTTGTAATATGTAAACTACTTGTGATTATATATGTATAATAGATCATACAATTTTATAGTTGATCACAATAAAATTCCATGTGATTATGGGCACATATTTAAACTTACTCTCCTGCATCTCTCCTTAACTTAACAGGCCTTCGTGCCTTCTCACCTTGTTTTACTAGAGGCCTTGCTCTTTTGAGACTGGAATGATCTTTGGATGTACCAATAAGACTAGTGTGTGACCTGCGCATTGCTGCAGCTAATTAGAAGCAAGGCTTAACTCTGTGAACTCTCCTCTAGTGCTTGAAAAAAACCTAGCTTTAGTGTAATCCTTAAGAGTTGGGTTCGACTTATTAGATAGTTCTCTAAGATCCCTGGGGTTTTTTCCAACAATTCTCCTCATGGATGTGTGTGTGTGTGTGTGTGTGTGTGTATACATCTCTCTCTCTCTCTCTCTCTCTCTCTCTCTCTCTCTCTCACACACACACACACACACACACACACACACACATATGGGTGTGTGTGTGTGTGTATAAACACACACACACACACACCCATATGTGTGTGTGTATACATTTGTACACACATACACACTTGTATACATGCATGTATTATACACATATGGGTGTGTGTGTGTGTGTATAAACACACACACACACACACCCATATGTGTGTGTGTATACATTTGTACACACATACACACTTGTATACATGCATGTATTATATATATATGTGTGTGTGTGTGTGTGTGTGAGAGAGAGAGAGAGAGAGAGAGAGAGAGAGAGAGAGAGAGAGAGAGAATTCAAAATCCCTTTATTGCCCCAATGTAGTTGAATTGTGATCAAAATTCCTCTCTAAGGAAAAGTTCCAACATCCAAGATTTATTGATGGTAGAACTTGTTTTCTTCTTCTCTCTTTCCCTCTATCTATCTATCTATCTACTTGTGCATGTAGTCGACCCTCTTTTTCATCGTAAAGAAAATCTTGTTTATCCTCTTTACTAAGAATTGAGGATACTTCGACATGAGCAGTTATTGAAAATCAATCTCTCTCTGATCTTTGTGTCTCTCTTTCTCTCTCCCCCTATCTTCCTTTCATTTATTAGCGCCTCTCTAATCTCTCTCTCTCTCTCTCTCTCTCTCTCTCTCTCTCTCTCTCTCACACACACACACACACACACTTATTTAGCTGACTAGTTGATGGCTAACCCTTGGTTGACAGCTTCCCTTTTTGGTGTGCTAATCTAGAGCTGCTACTCTCTAAAAAAGTTTCACCGAGTCTCTAGACAAGACCACATGTAATGGCTCATGGTACCAAATCTCTACCAGATGTATACCACACCCACACACACTCTTGCTTAGTAAATATAGATACTATTCTCTATTTCGGCCCTTCTCCAATCACGACCTTGGTCTGACTCTACGAGCTGACAGTGTCGATTCTTACATCTACACTATGACGACATTCTGGAAGTCCTTGTGGGATCTCTTGGCTTGGTGATACATTCTGGGTTGCCCGCCCTTCTCAATAGTGTGTAGTACACACACAAAGTCAGTAAATTTCCGAGCACGCACTCACTCGAGGAAAGGTGGTAGCCTTTAAGTTATTTTCTTTACCATAAACTAAGGGTCGTGATCATACTTGGTTGGCTTGAGTAGTTGGTTTCCAACTTAAATATGGTGTAATGTGTTTAAGGTTACCCATTTGTTTAAGGCTACCCATTATCTTATCTGCACCTACCTTCTTTTTTATCCCAGTAGTCAAAGGCTTTTTGGCAAAAATACAAGAGCTCTTCTGCTTTTTATAGTGCATATAGTTAAACACACATGTCCCACACATGGCTTGCAATAAGGAGCTTACAAAGGGATTGAACTTGCACACATGTCGACCTTTCATTTGAATAAGCTTATCCGATGAATACTTCATATGCCTTTAAAAAAGTGCCATATCGTGCGAACTGCCCAGCCTAGCAAAAACGAAGCGCTGTGCTCATTGCTTGCACCACCGAACACCGTATCCCTCAGGCTTTGTGCTCGTTTCCTGCACCTCCGAACACCAGATCCCTCAGTCTGCTCCTTGCGACAGTCGGTATACATGTACTCCCCCCCCCCCCCCCCCCCCCACACACACACACACATGCACACAGGTGCTTGAATATGCGCAACTTAGGATCACTTCCTTGGTGACTCTATCTACAGAGTTTACACACTCTCTCTCTCTCTCTCTCTCTCTCTCTCTCTCTCTCTCTCTCTCTCTCACACACACACACACACACACACACACACACACACACACACACACACACACACACACACAGAGGAGATCGAACGATGGCATGCTGTGTTTAGCCTTCCTCCTGAGAGACGCTGCCCATAGAGCTATTTGGTGTTACAAACCCCTTCATGATTTTCGTTTTCGGGTTCACCCTCTTTTTGCATACTGACGAGATGCAGCAGACCACATGAGTTTACATTCTACCTCCATTGGTCTCCCTCCAATAGTTGAAGCACCTTCTGTAATCGGGTATCGAGCAAGGAAACAGTGCCTGGAAACAACATTCTCAACTTCTTCTGTGTCTCAGTACATACATCAAATTGGCAAGCAAGATGGTCTCCCTTGCAATAGCTAGTGTGGAATATCTTCGAGCTACTACTGCATAGGCTTTGACACACAACACTTGCTTCAACAAAGAGAAAAGCAACATCGTCCAGGTAGGTGCACTGCACCTACTCAATCCGGTAGAAAGTATATATTTTGTTTTTTACATTCATTATGACTTCTATTATGTCTTTTGATAATGGTCTTCTGGTTTCTTTTGGAAATTGTCACAAGCAATGGAAAAATACTTGCAAAATCTTAACACTAACTTGTGCTTATGTCGAGAATCGGCATTTAGGACACGATATTCATTCTTGCTTTATGACAAAGCATATAAATTTCCCAATTGACAGCAAAAAAGTACTTTAATCCATGAACGACACTTATTTAGTACTTTGTTTGATATGGAGGTTGCTTAGTTTTTGACTGGTTCTGGTTGTTTTGGAGTACTATAGCTTTACACATAGACATATACATGATGGCTTTCATAGTTTTTTCACTATCAAATATAGAATTTAGACATTTGGTTTGTAGGTTTTTTTTGGCAAGAAAAAGTACAATATGTACTCAGATGAGTGGTAAAATGGTAATGGAAACAAATGCAGGGTTATTGATTTCGGAAGAATAGAACTACAAGGACATTATAGATTTTGAACTTGTTTTCCTTTTTGTGACGGCCGTTAACCTCGTGTGAGGGTCTCCGTAGAGATGGCTGTGACTGGAAATTTGAAAATCTATCCGCTGTACAAAGGAGATGCTATCCAAATTTTTCCTTTAGAGATGGGTAATCTAGATGATGGAATGGTACATACTGGTTTTTAAATACGATTATTTCTTATGTCCTTTTCGTTAATATAGTCATATGGAGCTGCTTTTTACCCAAGGTTTGTACTTGGAGGTGAGTATCATCTCTTGGTGGTTATGACACATGATTTACTGGTAAAACTCATATATGGTTATGGTTATTGCATTTGGATTTTATAAGGTTTTGTACTGACTTCAAGCTGAATAAAAACTTGACTAGCATCATACTGTTACTTTGGTATACACGGATAGAGACCCTAAACCTTAAAGAAAACTATGAAATTGGGGTTGATTGTCTACCATACATAATATACATTAGACTCTCTGATGGGGTAGATTTATACAGGCTTGTTCCATATTGCTGGATTACGGGTTGAAACTTTTTTCAAAGTATCATATTTAGATGAATATTGGAACTATCATGGATGGTGGCCTATGGTATCTTTTGGGTGACTGTCGGAATACAAATAAATGGCTGCTTAATTGTTTTCAAATCTTTGAGAGACATACACAATAGAGGATGTTTGTCATTACTTGTCTTGTCAGTACTAGCTTTGGACATTGATTGGATTTTTTAACAACTGATTACTACATGGTAATCTTGGACACAGATATGTATGTTCACTACCTCGATTGTCGTGCCTTAGGATTGGGGTTCCCTCTCACTTAAATAACACCATTGGGCTACAATTTGCTGAGTCGAGTCGTAGTACTATGCGGTGATGCTTGACATGTTATAACTCTCTTACATGTTCAACTCATAATACCATCATCTGGGTACCTATATGCCCCTCGCACGCAGGCGTACATAAAGCTTCACAAGCCCTGTACGTACATGTACATACGGTCCTTCTTAAGTTACAAATGAAATGTATCAAGAATAGGTCACTACAAAAAGATGCATAAGGACACATAAACACGCGATTCATAGCACACATAGACATGCTTATTGTTAATACTTTGGTAGTATGCTCATAAGATGCTAGGTATTTCTCATCTGAATTATTTGATAACCAGGCTGTAACAACAAAGTTTGTGTATTTGTATTTTTTGATGCACTCTTTGATGCACTTTCTGGGTCCTATAATGCTAATACTTACAGGTTGACTGCACATAATTTAAACATCCGTCTCACAATATGTATATAAATAACATACGGTTCAACTTAAACATTTGCCTAGTTGCAGGAAATCACTTCTGATGAAGGTAAGTATATATAGTGGTGAATGCATAATGTGAGAATAAATGCATATAGCTATCGAATAAATGGATAATGTTTAACACAAATGTTTACTTGAAATTAGTCCAAAGAATGGTAAAAGAGCCTTAATCCCCAAGTGGGGGTCTCGGATGAGATGGCAGTAGACGGAAATTTTTGAGAATTGATCCATTTTACAAAGGAGATGCTGTCCAATTTTTTTGGAATTAAATGATATAAACATTAGCATAAATAAATGGCTCAAACTTAATATTAGATCTTTGTTATGATGTTAGTTTTGTTGTAATTTTTGACACCAATAACAAGGGGAGGGAGTCGTTGACACCTGTCTTCCCAAGTAATGCCAGTTCTGACAGGCTTGTGTTTCTTGGATGGTGACAGGTAAGAGATTCTTTCCTTGGGATTACAACGAAAACTGCAGCAGTAGTGGAAGATCGTCCAATGTACCAGCTGGATCCATCTACATGTAGATATAGTGGAAGTTCATCCCAAAGGATAAGCACATAAGATACAACACTAAGATATTATATTGTAGTGATCAAAGATCAAATTTTTGATCTAAATGATTGTATTATCCATTAGATACAGAATGTTGTATTAGTGTATATGAATTGATAATTGAGGTTTATGACATCTTGTTTTAAAATATTGTTATTTAATATATTATTTAATACAATTGTCTAAGTATGGTTCAATTTTGAGGGGATTTTTTATACTTAAACACATACACTTATGGTGAAAGTGGCCTCTCTCTCTCTCTCTCTCTCTCTCTCTCTCTCATGGTGATAGTGGCCTATCTAACGTCCTAGAAGGTGATTCATCCAAGCGGATGCGATCCTTCCAAATCTCACAATGGACTATCCATGAATCTCCTTTTGTTGCAATCTCTCTCTCTCTCTCTCTCTCTCTCTCTCTCTCTCTCCCCCCCCATGACAGACTTGAGCTACATCTAGAGCTACTCCATGGATGGCCCAATTTTTCGTAAGAGGGCAAGCCCCTCTCTTCATAAAAGTATACTCAATGTTTGAGTTTTCGTTAGTGTTTTCCATGTACGTGCACGTACATACATGCACTCAATGAAGTAATCAACGAATTGGGAGGGCGGAGGGACACCAACATAGGTGCCTAATGTCCAACAATTTTCAAACACTATAAGAAAAGGGTATAGAAACATCTCTTTATGGTTATTTAAAAAAAAATTAACATATAAACTTGCACAAATTTCTTAAAAAAATCTCTTGGAAAAACAAAGGCAAAGGGCGGGGGCGGGGGCGGGGGCACCAGCATAGGTGCCTAATGTTCAACAGTTTTTCAAGCACTTTAAGAAAGGGTATAGAAGCATCTCTTTATGGTTTATTTTTATATTTTAAATTATAAACTTGCATAAATTTCTACAAAATATTAAAATTGGTCCCTTCGAAAAAACAAAGACAAATATATCTTCAAAAATTAGATATCCATTAATTGATAAAATCTTCATTAAAATTGATCATTTTTGTTATGTGTACTTAAGCTTGTATATTTTCTTTATGTAACCTGTAAAGTAGAAAGTCTTTTGATTTTCCAATGCCAAGTCTTTTCATTTCCTGCTATATTACCAATCACTTTTGCATTTTAGATTGAAAAGTTTGTAAGGTTTTCTTTTAAGTTGACCAATGCATGACACATGGATGCCCTCTCCTTGCTTGAAAAAGTTAAGCTGCATTATATACAGTATAGAAGCACTACCAAGTACATCACTCTTTTTTGAGAATACCTAGGTACCATTCATCATGATTTTTTTTGCTCACGCCTTCTAGATGCAGGTTTCATTTGAAGAGAAGCTCTTGCTTCACCACCTCAAAAAACAACCAAAGGTTCCTCCACTTCCCCTTAGAGTGCCCCTCAATCAATCTTTTGTTGCATCCGTTGAATGAAGCCTAGAGCCTACCCACGTTGGGGGCACAACCTGTAACATGTACATTTAAAGAGATTAAAGCCAAATGAAAACCCCCACTCTGCTCTTTCCAACAACAATTGAGAGCTTCGTGGCCCTACTTTGTCAAGAATATCTCACAACCAATGCCTTCCAAGTTGCAGCTTGTGTCTTGAGAAAAGCCTTTGCTTCACCTCCATTGAAATTCATCATGACTTTTCTTTCTAATAACTTCTTGCATAATTCTACATTCCTTAAGATGTAGATTTCACTTGCAAAGAAATCTTTGCTCCACCTCCTCTAAAAACAACCCACAGCTTCACAATTCCCCTTAAGCACATCTCTCAATCACTCTCACTAATTACATCCTTGGCAAATAGTAGAGAGTCTCTTTGCCCTGCTCATGTTGAATGCCATACCTATAATAATTTCATTATAGCCAAAGGAAAACCCCTACTCTATGCTTGTTGTAGCTATCTCCTCTCATTGCTTCTATGCTCCATGGTTAGCCTTTCACTCCACTGTCCACCTTCACATCACATTCCTTGCATTCTTGTACCTGCAAATTTAGTCCAACCCTTCACCACTTATTGAGACACTACTTGCTCCATTCTTATGCCATGCATCTGTCAATACATACAAATGAATGTGTTGCCCTATAACCCACCAACTTAACTCTACCCAGTCGCTCATCAACTTTCTGCAATATTGGAATTCCTCCCCTTTCCTCGTTCACATGTTTATCCTCAACATCCTTTACGCTATCTTGGACCTTATTTTCTACCTACTGAGTCCGATTTATCATCATCATTGTGTACTCATCAGTTTGATCCCCATATTTAGGCTCATCATAACTTGATGTGACCATCACCTTCCAAATTGCTTTTCCCTTCTTTGAATGTGTCTTGCTTGCATATCATATCTCCAAATCTTCTAAAAAGCCTTCATCTTATTGAGCCACCTTGCTCATTGTCGTTTGTGCTCATGCTACACTAACACAAAACAGCCCAATGCCTCTTGGCTTGACATTGCTGGGCATATCGTGCAATTAGTGCATTCTTAAAGAGCACATTTCTCATGAAAAACTCCTAGGAAACAACTGTGCTTTTAAAACTACACCAAAGTTTACACACATGTCTGGTGAAAAAAGAGCTTAAAACAACCCAATGCTACCAAAATTTCACTTTGCATTCACACAAAATAGTCCAATGCTTCCATGATTTTCCTCTATTGGACATATCATTGTATCAATGCATCCCAAGGGACCCCATAGTATAGACAAAATCCTCAACTCAAGCTTTTGAAGCCTTCAAATGTATACCACATTTGTCATACATGCCGAAAGCTATCAAGTGCTCCCTAGCCTTGTCCATTTGTCCATAACCTAAAATTTATGCATTCCAGGAGATCACAACCCACCTTCCGACATGTTATGTAATGCCACATGCCTTCAGAATGCTAGCAAAGGTGATAACATTTGGGGAGAAATCCTCACTATGCATCTGCTAAAAGCAGCCGAGTGTTCATGGACCTGTATTTGTATATGTTGTTCATGTCTTGCAATTTATATATTCAAAGATACCAACAAATAGCTCATCATAAATCATTTGGGGTTTTCAAAAGAACACCCTATTCAACGTAAATTTTTACCAAAGCATTGCAAAGAGCTCATGAGTGAAGAACAACATTACAATGTGTAAATGTTCACCAATGTTACTATCTTGCATAATACAACATGCTTTCAAGTTTCAAGCATGGGTAATTGTGCCACTGGAAACTAAATTCTCACTTTGGAATTGTTGAAACAACCCTAGGACCCTAACTATGAATTACACAAAAGAGAAAAGTACATATGAGCTTTAATTTTTTATTGAGATGCCGCAAGCCTTCAAGCTGCAAGTGTAGGTGCCCAAATTTGCAGAACACACTTGTTTCAAATCCATGACAACAACCCCCAATTGGTAGCCTCAGTCCAGCAAGTAGCGAGATGGGGAGATTGACAAAGATAGAGGTGCGGCGAGTGAGAATGAGAAAGACAGAGGAAAGGGGAAAGAGGGCCCCCGAGGGGGGGGGGGGGGGGGGGGGGGGGGGGGCACCCCCTCTTTGTTGCCTAGATTTGAGTCACAATGCCCTTATTGTTTGCAGTGTATAGCCACCACTCCATTGAGAGCCTAGTCAGCATCCATTATTGTATTGTTGTGGTCTCGTGCTTTGTCTTCCACTATCATGCACGAATGGTGCTACTGATTAGCCTCCTCCCACCCCTTTTTCTCTAGCTAAGGGTGCATTTGAATGAGCTGGGGTAGAATCCTAGCCGCTCGTTAAGCAATTTTGATGCGTTGTGTTTAATGGCTAGAATCAACAACACATGTAAGCTCTTCAGCGATCTAGGAGGCGGGGGTCGAAGACCGGGTTTGCCCACTCTCTTGAAATTGGTAGAGTTGGGTCTTGCAAGCTTTGTTTGCTCACGTTCACAGGCAGGGGTGGAACTACGCTTGTGCAAAAATGCTCTAAGCTTCCTGAGTACTTGTTGCAAGATTCTCCTTGCAGCTTCCCATCCTCCAACTCCTCCCATGATAGCTACATCTCCCTTGGTAAAAGATACTGCTCCTTTAGACAACATGTCCTCTTCCTCGTACCCTTTGGCTTCTTCTTGCAGCACACTTGTATTGGACACTCCATCAACAACCTTAATGTAGCAATTTGTCAGCTCTCATGCCTCATCTAACACTCCACCTTTGTCTGTGCTCCCTGACATGGACACACTTCCCTCCTATGGAAGCTCACAAGATGTCGATGTCCCTCCATTTAGTAGAATGTGTCATCCACTATGATAGATATTATCAATAAAGGAGAGAGGGATCGAGGAACCACACGGTTGCAAATGCAGCATCAAGCGCTTCCCTCTCGTTTTCATTAGTGGCAAACCGTGGCCACCCTCTCCACCACTTTGTGTTTTTCTCTTCACCTTCTATAGCACTTAAATCGATGCCCAACCAATCGACATCTAGCTGTCAATCCGCAACTCGAGCAAAATGATTCCATCCCCACCTTGCAGTCGATCGCCACTTGCTTGAGATGCCTTGACTTGCAGGCATTGGCCACACCTTGGTAGACCAAGTTCGAATTGTAGGCGTATAGCATTGTTTGTCGTAGTTTGTGTTTATGGCTATCTTAAAGATGATGCACGGTAGCACCTTGCCACTACAGCCCCTACTGTAAGAGTAAGTTGTGTGTGTGTGTGTGTGTGTGTTGAGAGAGAGAGAGAGAGAGAGAGAGAGAGAGAGAGAGAGAGAGAGAGAGAGAGAAAATGCTTTAGTTGATTGTTGGCATGTGTTTGTTTTTGCAAGAGACTAATGTGCATGCAACTTTGTAATGAGGTTGCAATCAACGCATTATGCTGCAATTTCTTTCTTATTTCTTTTTGCTTTTTGTTTGAACTTTGGAAGCTACAATGACACTTAATGCTGCAATCTCTCTCTCTCTCTCTCTCTCTCTCTCTCTCTCTCACACACACACACACACACACACACACACACACACACACACACACACACACACTGACCCTTTCCTTCCCGTTGGCGTTTGAAGAGTTAGCTTTTAAATGACTTGTGCAGGTAGGTCTGGTAGAGTGATGCGTTTCCTTATGGTACATTGCGCAAGCAGCCAGACGAGAGAGAGAGAGAGAGAGAGAGAGAGAGAGAGAGAGAGAGATGAGGAAAGAGTCTAATCATGTGTGCACGCGAGTGTCACTTCTGATTCACACACACAGGCTATGCGCATGCGGTCATTGCGATGCCTATTATGGAGTACTGCCAGTTGCATCTCTCTCTCTCTCTCTCTCTCTCACACACACACACACACACACACACACACACACACACACATGTCACATAGGCACAGCGTGCCACGCCTACATCTCTCTTGACGTGCAATCGTCTCTCTCTCTCTCTCTCTCTCTCTCTCTCTCATGCACACACAAACACAAACACAGTGTGCCAGGAGCAGTCGTACATCCGTCTCTCTCTCTCTCTCTCTCAACGCGAGGCCCCCGTAGGATGTAAGTCATTGGAGTTTTAAAAGAAGAGGCAGGACGACACCCAACATCGAAGGCTCAAACGTTGGAGAAGGTGCCTTCAGTGCAAGGCTCGATGGAGAATTCGACACGTAGAGGCCTTCTCCTTCCTCAGAAATTTTAAGCTGCATTATAGAAGTATAGAAGACTAAGACAAACCAATACTATCATCCCCTTTCATTCAAACCAAAAGTTGTCACTTGTGGGTGAGCTTTTCGTGCAGGATGGAGAGGTTGAACCGAATACAACTTTTGCAAGACTGTTTTCATGATGAGTCATCAAGCTGATCGCAATCGTCGGTATGTCCAGGTAGCGGTTCATTGAATCCGGTAGTCTACTTGAGGTAGAACTGTCCTCGCATTAGCTAAAAAGGGCCGTGTCCCAGTGCTGTATGTGAATAGGGCACATCATGTCACGCAGGAATGTTGCCTCAGAAGATCAGGAGCCCGATGCAAAGCGGGCAAAGTCGAGCAGTTGTACCGTAGCAGCAGCAGCACCTGCGTCGTTGGGCATCAGCCGTGGGTGCGGGTACTGGCAAGATCCTGTGCAGGGGATGGCGTCAAGCCGCCATGAATTTGGTGAGCATGGCGGCGTGAACATGTCCATCGAAGCGTCAGCCACCTTCACCGTGATGGAGGCGGAAACGCTAGGCAAGCTCTTTGCCGGCGAGCTTGGGCCTGACATGGATTTCTACATCTACTCACGCCACTTCAATCCTACCGTGCTCAATCTCAGCCGCCAAATTGCGGCCATGGAGGCCGCAGAGGCTGCTTACTGCACCTCTAGTGGCATGGCCGCTATTTCAAGTGTGCTTCTCCAGCTCTGCAGTCATGGCGACCACATCGTGGCATCTAGCCGCCTCTATGGCGGTACCCATGCCCTCCTCTCTCACTTTCTCCCCCGCACCTCCAACATTACCACCACTTTCCTGGACCTCGACACTTTTGATGATCATGCCCATGTCAATACTATTGTACGGGCTGCCTTCACCCCCTCCACCAAAGTCCTCTACTTCGAGACTATATCTAACCCTACGCTGTGTGTGGCAGACATCCCCTTACTAGCATCCATTGGGCACGATATGGGGGCTATTGTTGTTGTGGATAACACCTTCTCACCCATCATCCTGTCGCCCATTCGCCTGGGTGCAGATGTGGTGATTCATAGTGTCTCCAAGTACATCAGTGGGGGAGCTGACGTCATAGCGGGGGCAGTGTGCGGACCTGCCTCGCTCATCAATTCCATGATGAATCTTCACCAGGGTGCTCTTCTACTTCTTGGGCCAACCATGAACCCAAAAGTGGCCTTCGACATCTCAGAGCGCCTCCCACACCTGCCTTTGCGCATGAAGGAGCACTGCAACAGGGCCTTGTTTTACGCGACACACTTAAAGAAGCTAGGCTTAAAGGTGATCTATCCAGGGCTAGAAGAGCACCCGCAACACAGTCTCTTGAAGAGGATGGCCAACACAGGGTATGGTTATGGGGGCATGTTGGCCTTGGATTTGGGTAGCAAGGAGAAGGCCTACAAACTCATTCAATATTTGCAAAACAATGTGCAATTTGGTTTGATGGCAGTCAGCTTGGGCTACTATGATACCCTCATGTCATGCCCAGGATCGAGCACCAGCAGCGAGCTCAGCGAGGAGCAGCAGCAGGAGACAGGCATCTCACCGGGCCTTGTTCGCATGTCCATTGGTTATTCTGGCACCATGGAGCAGAGATGGAGCCAGCTGTATGAGGCTCTCACTCATATGGGCCTCTTGTCTTCTTCTTCGTCTGCCGAGAGACGCATCAAGGTAGGTGTTGTCTGATCCATCCTGCAGGAAATCTAGTTAATCTACGAAGATGTATGATAAGTGTAGCAGGCAATCTAGTTAATCTACAAAGATGTATGATAAGTGTAGCAGGTTGCCCCAAAGAATTTGCACAAGAATATTCATGTTACCTGCAACCAGAAAAGTTGGCAAGCTCACTATCAGGCTTGATAGCTTTGTGGAGCCCATATTTTTTCAGTTGAATTGGTGATACATCATATATGTGACACTAATTTATTCTAATGCACCAGCTTGTGCGACCCGCCTACAGTGGGTCTCACTCGCTCTTATCAAGGGGCCGCTCTACTGCTCATTGATGGCCGCTACACGGCCATTAACACAGTCATTTGCAGTGGCTTAAACTCCTAATGGCTGTCAACTAAAGCCATGGGATCTTGCGTAGAGTTAGTTGACATCAATCGTTCATCAAAGCTCAAGCAATTGGCCTTGCCTATGGTGTGCCCTCCCACCAACAGCACCATGTCACTGGCAATCAGTCCCACCTTGTCAAAGGCAGCCACCAGGTCGTTGACATCGGACCAGTAACATGGTAAGGGAGTGGTAAGAGATTTGGCCGTCCAAATATCAAAAGATGAAACAATTAAGAAGGGTTTTGCATGCTGGAGGGCAGCTTCGAGCTAACGAAAGGAGGTCGTTTTTCTACCTTTGAAGGCTTCGCCCATTGTGTTTGCATGAGGGTCAGGTAGGGGTAGAGAGATTGTTTCTTAACTCTACCAATTTCGACAGAGGTACATTTCCTTAGCAAGACTTTTTTGAGGCCTTCTGGTAAGGGGTTAACCCTAGTCCCTGCGAAGGTGCTCTATGTAGCACACACGACTTGGGCGAATAAGTGCTTGGAAAAAGCCTAGGTGTAGTTTAATGCTCCATCAAATTTTGAAAATAAAGCAAGATCTAGTCAGCTTATCTTTAAACCGTACCATATGTATTTTACAAGGTTTTGTAAATTAGTTTTACCATATGTATTTTACAAGGTTTTGTAAATTAGTTTTACTGGATCGCTTGGGTTGTGTTCGGTCCACCTTGGCAACATAAAGAACTTGCTTATCACAACCTGGGTCGCTATAGTCAGAATGTCGGCCCAAGATTGAAGACAACCTCCGGACACTTCTCATCTGGGGTTGTTTTGATGTCATTCACCACGTTTAGGCCAGTCTCTGTCACCAGCGTGTGACTACTATCTATCCTTTTTGTTGATTTCTTTCTTATTATCTATTTACTTTCACTTTTTGGAAACACCCCTCGGGAAATCTAACTGCCCTGCATTGCATAGCTAGTATGGAACTGTCCAGAGGGAGTCCAGGCCTGAGGGCAAGAGAGCACTAAGGTTGGACAAGGACTATGGTTAGCCAAGTGGGGTCATTGACTAGCCAAAGTGGAATCCTTTGCTACAGAGGCTACATTTCAGTTCTGGATGTGGCCGCAGTGTACAAAGAGGGTCGGATGACCTAGAAAGATATAATGGCAGCATCACCTAAAATTTAGGGAACTGCTATTTTGGGACCTGAAAATGTGTTGGCGTCATTACCTCCGGAATGACAAAGGGAACATTTTCTTACTCTGCCGTGAAGTCAACTGGGCAACCGGTTGGGATATTTTTAGGCGGCAACCCCGAAACGGGAAAATGCTTGTAAATGTGCCAAGTGGCACATTCTGGTGCAGTTTCTAATGCAAGAGAGAGTTGGCGCTGAATTTTAAGCTGGGAGAGGCTCATTTGCAGCTTTTGTCACAGGTTAAGAGCTATGGAGTGCTTGCTTTCCCTCTTATGCACAGTGCGGTGCCAGGAGTGATGCCTGCACGCTACGCACTGCCCTCTCTCTCCCCTTTGGCAGTATGTTATGCCCCTCTAGTGGGCTCTTCATTTGACCAATGTACAGTTGTGTGGGTTCATGCGCGATTGCCGAGGCAAGAGCCTCTTGCACAGGTACTGGATTAGCTAGCGGCTAATCCCCCCGCAGGTACAGGTGAATTCGGAGAGGTTTCACGCCAGAAATCTCGTCCGATTCAAAGGGCAAGTAGCCCTACAGGTGCGGGAGCTCGAGGACTTGCTAGGGATGCGACCGGCACGCGAAACGGAGCCCGAAACAGTGAATTACAGCCTGCTGTGTATTTTTGCAGGTTTAGGGTTTTGGCCCTAAACGGACCCTAATACCCCCAGGAGGTTCGGGGACGCAAGGGGACCGCTGTACGGGTGATCTGGCGCATTTTCAGGGCTGAAAACAGAGAATTCAGCGTGCTGCAGATTCTCGCCAGGTTTTGCAAAGTGCCCGTATGCGTCGGGAAAGTCAGTCAATGCGTGGGAATACTGACTGTGGAGGGTTCTAGTACAGTTATGCTGCCGAAATCGCGTTGGAACAGTGGAAATTCAGCCGAGTTTGTGCGGGGCAGCTTGTAGGGAACCACAGCGTTTATTCCCTCTTTTGAACAATAAAGAAATACCGAAAGGGGCGCCTAAGTTAGGGGCCAATCTGGTGTCGGTCTTCTCATACAGGTGCATTCTAGCATCTGTATCCCATTCCCCTCTCTTGTGTCACTATAGCGCAGGTAAAATAGACGACTAATAATGGGTGAAAGCTAAATCAAGGTTTGAAGTAAAGTCTACCGCCCTTTTTGGATTGAACAGGCGGTTACATGGTTCCATCGACGGGATTAAATCACTTTTTCCCATAGAAGTGAGCCTTGGTCAGTTTTGGGCTTGAAGACACAGAGGATCATAGACCAGACATAGGGAATTGCAATTATGGCTGACAGACCAGATGATGTGACTGAAGAGGTTTCCTCTTCACAGGGTCAACAGACACATGAAGTGGGTGAGTCCTCAAGACCACCACAGACTGATGACGATATATTCAGGACCCAGTTGGCTACTGCTGTGGCTATGTTCACACAAGTAATGTAGAACCTGAGGTTTTTAGCCTTTATGCAACCTCCTGTTCCGTCTCAGCAAGTTGGATCACTGGATCATATTCAAAAGCCTGTTAAGGCTCGAGCACAGGTGATTCATACCGCACAGTCAATGGAAACACCTGTACACTTGACGGAGAACATGCAGTCTCCACAACCTATGCCTAAGGTGCAAGAATAGGTGGCTGAGATGCCAGTTTTTCAAGCTGTACCAATTCAGCCCGCCACCTTTCAACAACCTATAGCTGGTTCTAATGGGCAGGGAAGCAACCTACAGGCTATGCAACAGGTCTTCCCACCACCTTCAGTACACCCTGGCTATTTTGGAGGTGGATCGGTATTCCAGAGCATGGTTGGTCATGCACCTGGAAATCAGTTTTATACGCCAGGAACAGTGTTTGGGGGTGCTCAAACGATGATGCCTAACCCCATGTATGGTGTCATGGGTATGTAACCAGGGTTTCAAAGCACTCAGGGCCAATTTGGGATGCCACAAGCAAATTTTGGTATGGCTGGAATTACAAATCAGCAGCCAAATATGGCATTTCCAGGTCAAGTTAATAGCGGCCAAGGAACACAGATGAACCTTAATAGTGTTCCCATGTTTCAGTCACTTCCATATGACAATTTAACACCGCTGGAGAGGCCAACTCCATACAAAGAAGGTGGCAAAGGTGTGTCATTCACGACCTTTACAGGGTTTGATGACAGGAAGAAGGCTCTTTCATTCCTCCAGCAGTTTGACAAGGCCTATGCAGGGGGAAACTTTACAGAGGCTTCAAAGGTCCGCAAGGCAGCCACTTTCTTGACAGGGAATGCGGGACAATGGTGGACAACTTTATTGCTTCAAGGGCAAGCTCCGTCCACATGGATTTACTTCAAGCAGATTTTTGCAGCAGCATGGTTATCTGATGATTTCGAAGCAGATGTCATGACAGAATGGCACCAGCTAAATGCTGCCACTTGCAGAAATCTGGATGATTACAATCGGAAGTTTTGGAAAGCTCTACTTCCAGTAACTTCCTATAGGTTTGTGCCATTGACAGAACAGATAGAAAAATACTGTTGTGGCCTACCCAAAGGATTGAGAAAATACTGCACAAAGACCAAAGTCACTACTTTGACGCAGCTCATCGAGGTAGCAAACACTGGCAATGGTTTGCTCAAGGGAGAAGATTGTGAATTTAACACTGGCGTCAAGGCAGGATCAGGCAAGAAAAATTCAGCCAAGAAGCACGTTCCCAATGAGGCTCCTAAAGGGACTCAGGAGTCGGCCAACACAGGGAAAGACAAAGCTACGGCTGAATCAGAAAAAGGACCAGCAAAGAAATGGAAAAGACGTTTTCCTCGCAAGTCAGAAGAGCAAAAGAAGGTCCTGAGGACAGAGAACAAATGCTTTATATGTGAGCAGCCTGGCCACATTGCTTACAACTGTCCTACAAAGAAAAGGCCAGCTGATTCTGAAGACAAGGAGGACAGGAAAGGAAAGAAGCCCATGGCTGGTCTAGTGCCAGATATGGTGGGCGACCAGCCAAATTCAGATGCAAGTGAGCTTTGCAGAGCATGGGGAAAGGTCAGGGATCAAACAGTGCTTATCTTCTTTGATCCAGGTGCCAAAGCCAACTTCATTTCCCCAGAATTGTCTTCAAAGTTGGGAATCAGACCTGAAGAGATGGGGTATACAGCAGAGGCAGGTTTGGCATGTCCTGGCATACAGAGGCTGTGACACCCATTATTGGAAAGTTGCGTCTACATATCCAGTCCTATGTAGATGCTGAAGAATTTTACATCATGCCACTGGACGGATGTGATGTGTTGTTAGGTATTCCTTGGTTGTTTCGTGTACAGGGAATCATGGATGCCTACAACAAAAAGATCACTGTACAGAGCAGGGGAAAGACTCACATTCTGGATGTAAAGCTTAAAGGGGAGTCTATTCCTACTGTATCAGCTTCTGCTATTACTTCTGTAATGAAAAAGCATCTTTCTGCGTACTTGGTTTTTGCACGTGAAGTGTCAGATTGTGATGAATCAAATTTATCTGTGCTAGATAAAGAAAGGTCAATGTTTTTACAACAGTATAGTGACTGCTTTTCCGATTCATTACCGTCTCAATTACCGCCAGAGAGACCCGAGGACCATGCGATAGATTTGGTGCCAGGCAGTAGCCCACCAAATAAGCCTCCGTACAGGGTTAGTGCGGCTCAGCAGAAAGAGATAATGGGCCAAGTACAGGAGTTGTTAGAAAAGGGGCTGATTCAGCCCAGTTCATCTCCATTCTGTTCTCCAGTGTTGTTGGTGCAGAAAAAGGATGGCTCATGGCGTATGTGCATCGACTACCGTGCACTGAACAAGAATACCATCAAGAATAGGTTTCCTATACCTAGAATTGATGATATTATGGACAAATTAGAAGGAGCAGCTATGTTTAGCAGGATAGATCTAAAGAGTGGGTACCATCAGATCCGCATTAGATCAGAGGATGTGCACAAGACTGCTTTTAGAACAACGTTTGGCCTTTACGAATTTTTAGTGATGCCCTTTGGTCTCACAAATGCTCCTGCTACGTTCAATAGGATGATGGACAGAATTTTCCGTCCACACCAGCAGTTTGTTGGTACATTCTTTGATGACATGATAGTCTACTCAAAGAATGAAGAGGAGCATAGGCATCACTTGGCCATTGTGTTCAAAGAGCTACGCAGTCATAGGTTGCTCATCAATGCAAAGAAAAGTGAGTTTTTTCTGGAAGAGATTCACTTTCTGGGACACATTGTCTCAAAGGATGGTGTCAGAATGGATCCTGCAAAAGTTGAAGCGATCAAGTCATGGCCAAATTTGAAGACGGTGCATGATGTCCGAAGCTTCTTGGGACTATGCTCCTATTACAGAAGGTTTATCCGAAATTTTGCTGAGATTGCTTCACCTTTACATGCTCTTCAAAAGAAGGCAGTCACCTTTAGATGGACACAAAAAGAGATTTCAGCTTTTAATCTCTTAAAGGAAAAGATGACTTCAGATCCAGTCATTGTGTTGCCAGATCTTAGGAAGTCATTTGTGGTCCAGTGTGACGCCTGCGGTAATAGCATTGGTGCTGTGCTAATGCAAGATGGCAGGGTAGTAGCCTATGAGAGCAGAATTTTGCAAGGGCCAGAGATGACCATGCAGGTCTATGAGAAAGAGTTACTGGCTGTGATTCATGCGCTCTTAAGTTGGAAACACTACCTGCTAGGCGCAGACTTTGTTGTCCAAACGGACCATCAGACCTTGCGATACTTCTTGACACAGACAAAGTTATCTGAGAAGCATATGCGATGGGCAAATATCTTGTCCATGTTCCATTTTCAGATTGTGCATGTGGAAGGCAAGAAGAACGTTGTGGCTGATGCCTTGTCAAGGAAGCCACAAATTTCAGCTGTGTCGATTCCTTATCATCATGAACTTGATGATATGAGAGAACAGTATGCAAATGATGAAGATTTTGCAAGGGTCTTCGAGCAACTAATGGATGGACAACGTCATGAACACTATCTCTCAAAGATGGGTTCATGATGATGCATGGCAGATTGTGTGTCACAAAGCCATTGCGACGCAAAGTTATGGAAGAGAGTCATGTCCCACCGTATGCAGGGCATCGTGGTATTGATGCTACAGTTAAAGCGGTTGAGACATTCTTCTATTGGCCTACATTGAGAAGGGATGTGGATGCCTTTGTGCGAGAATGCCTAATATGCCAAAAGGTCAAGTTTGACAGGCAAAAGGCACCAGGGTTATTGCAACCACTACCTATTCCAGATAAACCATGGGAAAGTATTGCTATGGATTTTATCTTTGATCTTCCGAGAACGCAGACAGGAAATGATGGTATTTGGACCATTATTTGCAGATTCAGCAAACAGGCTCATTTTATTCCTGTCAGGAAGAAGATAAAGCCAGATCAGATGGCACGCTTGTTTATGAGCAATATTTTCAAGTATCATGGCATGCCACAGTCGATTGTTAGCGACCGTGATCCACGCATGACAAGTTTGTTCTGGAGAGGCTTGTTTGAGAATATGGGTACCACGCTCAAATTCTCTTCGTCATTTCATCCTCAAACAGATGGGCAGTCAGAAGAGGCAAATTCTACTGTCCTAGATCTGCTGAAGTGCTATGTGTCAGAGCATAAAGGAAAGTGGGAGCAGTATTTGCCATTGGTGGAGTATGCATACAATAATACAGTGCATTCATCAACTGGCAAGGCACCTTTTGAGATAGTTGAAGGTGGCAAGAAAGTTCCTCCCATACTGCATACAAAGGACAAGATATTTGAAGCAGATAAGTATGTTCAAGACATGGATGAAATGTACAAGAAGGTCAAAGTGGCCTTAGAAAGGACTCAGGCAAAGCAAAAGAAAGCAGCTGATCGTCACCGTCGTGAAGTGGTATATTCACTTGGTGATTGGGTGCTTCTACGCTTTGAAAAGGCAAGGTTAAAGAAGATGAAGGGCAAGGAAAGACTGTTTCCAAAGCTCAGCATGCGTTACTATGGGCCTTTTCAAGTGTGCGACATAATCAGTGATGTTGCATATAGGCTGAAATTGCCTGACAGTTGGAAGATTCACAATGCGTTTCATGTGAGTCTTCTCAGACCCTATGTGGGTGATGTGCCAGAAGATATGCCAGCTGAAGATCAGCCGGAAGTCGAGGAACTTGACGAGATCTTGGTCCCTGAACAGATTTTGGCACACAAAGAAAGGAAAGTGAAAGGCAAGGTTGCTAGGCGTTACTTGGTAAAGTTCAGAAACTATCCACCAATGGATGCTAAGTGGATGGAAGAAGGTGAACTTGCAGAGTCACCAACTGTGTTATCACTTTACCTGGAAGCCTTCGATTTGCAACCTACCTTGACCCCTTGAGTTTCAAAGCTACATGGATTGTCAGTGTGACAATGGCTTCTGAAACAAATGATGTACATGGTATTTAAAGTGAGCTCAAATGAAATACCTGTTACATGAATGTTAGAGCTGTACAGATTGTCAGTTTGGCAATTGCTCTTATGGAATGTCCAAAAGTTTGGTTAGTGCTATAGAAGTGAGTATTTCTTGTCAGTTTGTCAAGGATACAGTGATTGCTTCTATTAAAGAGTACATGTGTAACTGCATTCTTAAACTGTCGGTTTGGGTATGCTCGAAAGTGTTACGGGATCCAACGTGTACTATAAGACAGTGGCAAAATGTGCAGCTACCATTTTGTCATTGGAAAGTTAGTGACTCAAAGCAATGGCAGAGTGCGAAGCTACCACTATGTCATTGGGACAGGGTTCACACGCAGGCAATACATGAGTCGACGAGGTGTTGAATACACCAGGGTTGACAATGAGCATGTATGTGTCGTATATGTGTCGACAGGTGTTGAATACATCAGTGTTGACAGTAAGCATGTACGACATAGATGCAAACGAGGACGTTTGAGATTTCAAGAGGGGGGTATGTCACCAGCGTGTGACTACTATCTATCCTTTTTGTTGATTTCTTTCTTATTATCTATTTACTTTCACTTTTTGGAAACACCCCTCGGGAAATCTAACTGCCCTGCATTGCATAGCTAGTGTGGAACTGTCCAGAGGGAGTCCAGGCCTGAGGGCAAGAGAGCACTAAGGTTGGACAAGGACTATGGTTAGCCAAGTGGGGTCATTGACTAGCCAAAGTGGAATCCTTTGCTACAGAGGCTACATTTCAGTTCTGGATGTGGCCGCAGTGTACAAAGAGGGTCGGATGACCTAGAAAGATACAATGGCAGCATCTCCTAAAATTTAGGGAACTGCTATTTTGGGACCTGAAAATGTGTTGGCGTCATTACCTCCGGAATGACAAAGGGAACATTTTCTTACTCTGCCGTGAAGTCAACTGGGCAACCGGTTGGGATATTTTTAGGCGGCAACCCCGAAACGGGAAAATGCTTGTAAATGTGCCAAGTGGCACATTCTGGTGCAGTTTCTAATGCAAGAGAGAGTTGGCGCTGAATTTTAAGCTGGGAGAGGCTCATTTGCAGCTTTTGTCACAGGTTAAGAGCTATGGAGTGCTTGCTTTCCCTCTTATGCACAGTGCGGTGCCAGGAGTGATGCCCTGCACGCTACGCACTGCCCTCTCTCTCCCCTTTGGCAGTATGTTATGCCCCTCTAGTGGGCTCTTCATTTGACCAATGTACAGTTGTGTGGGTTCATGCGCGATTGCCGAGGCAAGAGCCTCTTGCACAGGTACTGGATTAGCTAGCGGCTAATCCCCCCGCAGGTACAGGTGAATTCGGAGAGGTTTCACGCCAGAAATCTCGTCCGATTCAAAGGGCAAGTAGCCCTACAGGTGCGGGAGCTCGAGGACTTGCTAGGGATGCGACCGGCACGCGAAACGGAGCCCGAAACAGTGAATTACAGCCTGCTGTGTATTTTTGCAGGTTTAGGGTTTTGGCCCTAAACGGACCCTAATACCCCCAGGAGGTTCGGGGACGCAAGGGGACCGCTGTACAGGTGATCTGGCGCATTTTCAGGGCTGAAAACAGAGAATTCAGCGTGCTGCAGATTCTCGCCAGGTTTTGCAAAGTGCCCGTATGCGTCGGGAAAGTCAGTCAATGCGTGGGAATACTGACTGTGGAGGGTTCTAGTACAGTTATGCTGCCGAAATCGCGTTGGAACAGTGGAAATTCAGCCGAGTTTGTGCGGGGCAGCTTGTAGGGAACCACAGCGTTTATTCCCTCTTTTGAACAATAAAGAAATACCGAAAGGGGCGCCTAAGTTAGGGGCCAATCTGGTGTCGGTCTTCTCATACAGGTGCATTCTAGCATCTGTATCCCATTCCCCTCTCTTGTGTCACTATAGCGCAGGTAAAATAGACGACTAATAATGGGTGAAAGCTAAATCAAGGTTTGAAGTAAAGTCTACCGCCCTTTTTGGATTGAACAGGCCGGTTACAGTCTCTCTTCCCCTCGGGGTTGCAGCTTTCTTATGATGCTCTTTAGCAACACCGAGCCATAGCAGCCCTGCACAATATAGTCATGAAAATGGAGGCGTACTAGAGAGCCTGCCATGTGCGCCTCCTCGACCTCAATGTCCAAACCATCTGTTGCACAATAGAGTCTATTTTTGGCTGCACAGATATTGTTGTAGAAATTGCAGGGATCCATGTTGTTCGGTCCATCTCACATGCATTAATGTTCGTACTCTTATCTCACAATCACCGTAAATGCTGGACTGCAGTTTGTCATTGCCAACACCACCTTATATGGCTAGCTGATTGTTCATATCTGTCAAAAGACTCACAATATGGCGAGAGCTCCCTCCATTGCGCTACAACTAATGTTGCCGGCTTGAATATGCCTGTCAACTCTCTCACCACCACCCACCCTCATCCTCTTGCACGTAACCTTGAGGAGATGTACCGCCCACGTAACCCATCCCACTACCCTCATTTGTCACTTCAGCCTACGTCTGTAGCCCCCAACAACCCTCCCCTTCTGTGCCACTGCAGGCATAAGGTGTCGTGATCTCACCTATGGGTCCTCCTCATGAGTCCAAGTGTCCTCGTACTCCACCTACTGTGCCACTGCAGGCACAAGGTGTCCCCTTCTGTGCCACTGCAGGCATAAGGTGTCGTGATCTCACCTATGGGTCCTCCTCATGAGTCCAAGTGTCCTCGTACTCCACCTACTTTGTGAAACTTGGGGTTGCGGTCGAGCACAAACAACATTCTTGGACTGCCTTTCGTTTTCGAGAGAGGTCACTGTATGTAAAACTTATATATGTGATTGTTTATAAAACACCTTAGATGTGAATTTTTCACCAACAAAAGGGCCTTTTTTTCTATTCAATTAGTAATTTTTCTAACAAAATATTTTTTCAACACCCTTTTGTGTGAAAATGTGACAAAATATAGACTAAAATATTTCCTATTGTTGATCAAACCCACGTGATAGGCTTTTTTTTTTTTTAATGAGCCCTTGAGCTTAAGCTATTTCTACCTATCCATCTCTCTCTCAACAATAGCACATGGGACTCCAAAGTTAAGGCTTGTTGGGAGTCGATAGTGGAAAATGAGAATGGAGGTGCTGACATTTGAGGATTGATCTTGCTCTGAGAGTTGCCACTACTACGTTCCAGAGTTGAGATTGCTAGTCGTCGTCACGCAACGTGGACACTACAGATGGGCATGAGATGGACAAAAACCTAAGCTTTGCATTGCAAGGATGATGCAGCAATCTGATGATGGGGGGTATACAAAACGAGCAGTAAGGTGTACGGAATATGAAGTGTACGGAATATGAAGTGAAGAGTGAAAGAAACAATTGAAGGGGGAGAGAGGAGTGTGGGAGGATGCAAGGTCCCTTCCTAGTTTAGTAGGCGACAGCTTCATTTCGACTTGGATTTTCCTTGCTGTTTGTAGTTTGCGACACGTGGTAGAAGAATCCCATTGCTGTTATAGAATAGTTTTAGATAGAAGAAATGTAGGAGGTGAATTAACCATGTTAGCAGGTTTTACATTAAATTTCTCGAAAATTTGAAGGTCTTTACACTAAATAACTCGAAAATTTGCAGGGTCTCTCTCTCTCTCTCTCTCTCTCTCTCTCTCTCTCTCTCTCCATTTAAAGTTTGCTTCTATATTAGAAATATTTTAAAATTTTTACACTAAATTCTTGAAAAATCGCCGAACACTCATAGCTTGTTGTTGTTGTTGTTGTTGTTGTGTGTGTGTGTGTGTGTGTGTGTGTGTGTGAGAGAGAGAGAGAGAGAGAGAGAGACATCTCCGATTGTGGGTTGCTTGCAAGAGGGAGATTGATCATATTAGAAATTTCTTAAAATTATGAATGTGTTTCTCAAAAGTTTACCACACTTAGAGGTTGTTCGTGTGTGTGTGTGTGTGTGTGTGTGTGAGAGAGAGAGAGAGAGAGAGAGAGAGAGAGAGAGAGAGACGCCTGTGATTGCAACAATGCTCAATTTTTTTTCCCCAAAAACGTGGCAAATCTATATATGATAAACTTTAGCGGTAAATTGATTAAATTTGAAGGTCGATTTTTTTCCAAAAATGTGGCAAGCTTGTATACATTGAAAAACTTTAGCGGTAAATTGATTAAATTTGAAGGTTTTTACACTAAATTTCTCTCTGTATACTTCTCTCTCTCTCTCTCTCTCTCTCTCTCTCTCTCTCTCTCTCTCTCTCTCACACACACACACACACACACACACACACACACACACACACGTGCAAGCGTGTACAACCTATAAGTGCGAAGTGAGCTAACTATGTCGCATTGTGGTATGTGTATGTGACACAACATGTATATAGTCTCTCTCTCTCTCTCTCTCTCTCTCTCTCTCTGTGTGTGTGTGTGTGTGCATGCAGACTGCAATGGCAAGGTTGACTCACTTCGCATTTACGAGTTGTTCGTGTGTGTGTGTGAGATAGAGAACTGCAGCAGCAAGGTCGAGTCACTTCACACTTGTTCGTGTGTGTGTATGTGAGAGAGAGAGAGAGAGAGAGAGAGAGAGAGAGAGAGAGTTGGCAACGAAACATCATAAGCACGTAAGATATTATGCTCAGTAGATACTATATTGTACTATCTCCATTTTTTCCATTTTATTTTTATATTATAATTGTCATACTTTTTTCCCTGTGCTTCGCGATCAGGTAGGGTCGCGGCGACGGACACTTAACGATCGTCACCTGCATCCTCGGGTCAATCTATGCCTCTCATCATCGGGTGACTACCCCCCCCCCCCCTTCCTCTCTCTCTCTCTCTCTCTCTCTCTCTCTCTCTCACACACACACACACACACACACACACACACACACACACACCTTGTAAGTGCGAAGTAAGTTGACCTTGCTGTCGCTACAGTCTGCACGCACAGAGAGAGAGAGAGAGAGAGAGAGAGAGAGAGAGAGAGAGAGAGACTAGTTGCATCACACACACACACACACACACTCATACTACAATGCGAGACACAATCTCATACGTCTTTACATAGCACTTGATGGACCTTGATTAAGTGTCATGATGCATCCAGTTGAACCTAATATGGAGCCTAGTGACAACCTAATATGGAGCCTAGTGACAACCTAGAGATAAATCTGAAACTACCTACAAGCATGTGGATGCGGACATGGTGTGTGTGTGTGTGTGTGTGTGTGACTATAAGAAGAAAAATTGAGAACCGTCCCTTTAACCACATATTAACAAATGTATATGGACAGAGGAAAAATTGTGTTGGCGATAATAACGTCAATAGGCGCGGCAATGGTTTGTCAACAATATATGCGTAAATAGTCGCGGATATATGTCTGCAACTATTATCGTGTATATTGACGTGTCTATTATCCGGATAGTACCGCTATACGACTTCAAAAATAAAGGTGTTCATTTGGGTCGCCCAATTTTGGGTGGCCCAAATGAGCATCTTTATTTTTGACCTACATAAAACATATGAAATGCATTTTGACAAAGTGTACAAAAAAAAACAATAGAGTTTGAATATACCTTACCTTGACAATTTAAAGAGCAAAAGATCAATAATTTAAAAAAATTACAAATAAGATGGAAACTTTAGTTCAGTTGTATATACATATGCTCAAAGAGTTTTTCTTGTGCCACATTGAAACTTTAAGAGAGGACTACAAATAATTTTCTATCTGTTCAAGTCGTCCTCTTTCTCGTCCACGTACATAGGTTCATACGTTTGATAACCCTAACTCTACATTATCAAAACCAAATTAAACAGATTAACAACTCAAAACAATCAATACAATATGATTTGTTTTGACTTATCGCCTATAGAGATCCGACTGCTGAGTCAAATTGTTGACAAGAGATGTGATGATTCTTCAACAACCATCGTCAAGTATCGAATTTTGTGTGCCGTTCTCGATACTTGACCATCTCTCTTGTCGGGAGACTTAAAGTGAGATTTTTCTAAGTTAGCAATAACAAAAGCAATTCATAAAGAAACTTTTTTTGAACCAATTTAGGCTTCAATTTTTAAAAACTTACATATTTGTCCTTCCAAGCTATTTTGCCTCCCGAAGCATAGTGCGTGGGAGTTTGTTTGGCCCAAGCTTTGTGTTGTTGTCTATAGGATGAGCCCCTTGCAGCTTGTTCGTCTTTTTCTGTATTGCTCACTCCCACTCTGCATCTGTCTTGTTTCCTTCGTAATAGCTCATGTCTCGATTTGTGACTTGGTTGGCCGTTGCACATCGTACACTTGATTGCTTGTTTAAAAAAAATAATTAATGTAACCCTCCAACCACTATGCTGAAAAATGGTCATTGAGGACATTTGAGATTCGAGCATGCAACGCTTCCTCGATGTAGCGTGCATGATTGGGCTACTTGTCTCTGAATTTTACAAAACAATTCTTATACGTTGAGTGTATAAGAATCTAAAGATGGCATTGAACCGCCATGTCTTGTGTTGTACCAAAGTCCACTTCGCCTCCATACTTTACTGTGTAGTAGCGTTCATGCGTGTCTGACACGGGTACGATAATATCCTTGTCCTTTGCGTCTGGGATGGCACGCTCTGAAATAAGGGACGTGGTCCCCCCCCCCCCCCCCCCAAACAAGCAAAGCCAAAGGATTCCCGTTGCTCTGTCTCTTACGACGCCCGCTGCCTTGAGACGAACGTCGACGCGTGGTACTACCAAAAGAAGTGCGTCGAGTAGCGGTGGACTGTCGACGATACTCAGGTGAAGCAAAAGGCAAATGTAATGGTGTGGGGCCCTGTGATGGAAGGGAAGTGGGGCTCTACGATGGAACGAGACTAGGTCGGTAAGAAGGGAGTGTAGAAGGAGGTGATGTCAATGCGAGGCTCTGGACGTAGGGAGTCCCTCCTTGGCTCCTCCATGGCGTGGTCTATTGAGAACGACTGTTGGTCTACTGAGAAAGACCGTAGGCCGTAGGTGCTGCTGAGTGTAGCGGCCAAACAATCCCTCTGTCGAATGGAGGTACTCTTTTCGCAAAGAGAGTGCACATGGGAGGTCTGGATCTACGACTAGAGGAGAAACCTAGGTAGATGGGCCGGCACCTCCATAGTTGTAAGAGGGCCATACCTGCTCAAGAGTCGGGTCTAGTGGAGGCGACATCCACCTTGGATGGTAGCCTATCTGGGACGTGAAACAATCAAAGGAAGAATGATTGGGTTGCTCCTCAGTAAGTGGTCTCTCGTCCGACATCTACATTAAAGGTAGGTAAGTATTAGGACATCTTACACATATATATACTATTAGACCTAAGTAGGACATTAAAGGTAGGTAAGTATTATGCCATCTTACACACACACACACACACACACACACACACACACACACACACATATATATATATATATATATATATTAGGACATTAAAGGTAGGTAAATATTAGGACATCTTACACATATATATACTATTAGACCTAAGTAGGGACTAGTAGTGCATACCTTTAAGTAGTACATATCTCTATCTAATGGATAGAGAGGGTAGAAATATATAGAGATTAAAGCTTCGGTTACTACTACTCTTAGCCTTTGTAAAAATGTACCCAAGTAACTACACCCGTGGTTTAGAATATTGTTTATTGTAAAGAGTAATGGAGTGGGTTTAACAATGCTAAGTTGGCACCGGTTTCTATTGAGATTACTAATAGCTTAATGATGGTTAAGGCGTAGGCAAGTCTAAAAAGACTCCGTTTTTAAGACTATAGTTTTCGATAGTGTCCCCCGAACCCTGTAAACATGCATGCCAACGGAGATAATAAAACACAGTTACACTTACCCTATTTCAATGAACAACTTCAACCTTTCATGGATTAGAGGGGTGTATCTCTTTTTAGGCAGAGAAGAAAGAAATTCAAGCTCTAATCACTAACTATCTATCTCTGCACTCTCTTTATAGAGAGGTAGAGAGGGTAAGATGATGACAACAGAGTAGAGAGAGAGAGAGAGAGAGAGAGAAATAGGGGATTTATCTACTCCTATTGCTCTCTCTCTACTCCTGTTGTCCTCTATCTATATAATATGATAGAGAGAGGATAGAGACTAGAGAGACCAATAGAAGATTTATCTACTATTACTCTCTCTACTTGTTACCCTCTCTCTCTATTCTCTCTACATTCTATCTAATTTTAAACCTTGGACATTCTCTCCCTCCCTCTCCCTCTCTTTCTTTGTCTATCCCTCTCTCTCTATCTATCTCTCCCTCTCCCTCCCTGTCTCCATTCTCTCTATCTCTAAAATTTCCCTCTATTCTCTTTATCTCTCCCTCTTTCTATTCTCTCTATCTCTCCCTCCCTCTTCCTCTCTCTATTCTCTCTCTCCCTCTCTCTGTCTCTATTCTCTCTCTAACCTCTCCCTCACTCTGACCCTCCCTCCCCTCCCCCCCTCCATCCCCCCCTCCCCCCCCCCCCCCCCCCCCCCCCCCCCCCCCTCTCTCTCTCTCTCTCTCTCTCTCTCTCTCTCTCTCTCTATCCCTCTCTTTCTCTATCTCTCTAACCTCTCCCTATCTTTCCCTTTCTCTCTCTTATCTCTATCTCTCCTCTCTTTCTCCGTCCCTCTCCTTCTATCTCTACCTCTCTAACCTCTCCCTCTCCCTCTCTATCCCTCTCCTTCTCTCTTTCTCTCTCTATTTGTATCTCTCCTCTCTTTCTCTATCACTCTTCTTATATCTCTCCCTCTATCCCTCTCTTTCTCTTTCTCTCTCTAAGGTCTTTTGTTTAAGGTTTTTTTAAAGGTCTTTTGTTTAATGTTTAACTTTTTTATGTTTCATTTAATAATAAATAAAATTATCATCTTTTAAATAAGGCACTTTTTTTACTCTAATATAACACTACCTTCACATTATGCATCAAATCTACACTAGTCTCTCTTTCTCCTTTCTTTTTCTCTCTCTTTTTGCTATTTTCTTAATCACACACCATAAACAAACAAACACCTATAAGCTAATCACACGATCACAAGAAGCTAATCATGCGCTCACCACCTAATCACACTCCCTCAAGCAATGCAATTGAGGGCAACCAAGAACTCAAGCAGACAAGCAAAGTGAGGGCAAGGAAGTAAACACCGTCTACAAATATGCAAGAGGTCTGTGATTTTTTCATTTATCTATCCTAATGTGTGCGTGTATAATACAATAGAACGGGGTGGATTGGTAAAGAAGCTTACCTCCTGCTCTATGTCCGCGGTTGTATCTTCTTGCCGTCCTCTTGTGTAGAGCTTATGCCCGATCTATTCTTCTTGCGATACCACGCCTTCTTCTAACGGTCCAACTACGTTGATGTAGCGCTCCACCAAAGAGTGTTTGTGTGTGTGTGTGTGTGTGTGTTTGCTTGTATGTGTGTAGGTGTGTGTGTGTGTGTGTATGAGAGAGAGAGAGAGAAAGAGGGAGGGACGGAAGGAGGTAGAGCTTGAGAGGGAGAGATGGAGGGTGCAATGCAAACAGAGCCAGGTATGCCCAAAAAACGAGGTATACCTTGCTCGCGGATATTATCGCGACTATTATCGTGCATATTGTCACATATATTACCGTGGATATTATCGTGTTCGTGAAAATCCATCGTTCAAAAAAATATCTGATGTTGCAAGCCTTGTGAATGCCCACCTCATTTTTCCACCCCCTTTAGTACCTTGTTTGATAATTTTTAGCCTCTCTTTTCTTTTCTTACTCATTGTATTTTTAAAAATTATATTTTGTATTATTTTTAATTTTTTAAAGTTTTGCTCTCTTTTTCTACTCATTGTATTTTATTTAAATATGTTTTTAGCCATTTCTCTCAATTTTTCTATTGAAAATCTAGCTTACATCTAATCTACTAATTGTTCAATATTTAGAGCACATGTTATTTTTAATTAATTGAACTACTTATTGCACTTTATTTAATATATTTTTAGTCATTTATCTTAATTTTCCTATTGAAAATATAGTTGACACCTAATCTATTAATTAATTGTTTAATTTTTGGAGCACATGTAATTCTTAATAAATTGGATGAATTAACATGTCTTTCTTTCACGCGTGTGCAGGAAGATTAAGATGAACGTGGCCCTCCAAATTGCTCCAAACGTAATTGGTGGCTCAAGAAAAAAACTCCCTTGTCCTTGCGCCAAATATAAATGGACAATCCCTCGCTTGAGACGCATTGCTTTGGAGCATGTGGAGAACGAGGGACTTTAGCAACCTCAAAAAAGCACTCAAGAGGGAGATGAGAGCACAACCCCCCCCCCCTCGCTTGAAGATGCCCCCCATTGGTTTGTGTTCGATGGTGGTGCTCTGGCATGCAAGGACAAAAGACAACGACAAGAGCGATTGGGCGGAGGCATGGCGCGTAGTGACCTTCCCACTAGCTCTACTTCAACCGCTCTTCCACATGCGTCTCGGGGACACTTTGAGCTTGAGGATGAGCACATGTTCGACATGGTTGATGAGTTGTTGGCACATGAAGGCAACATGTGCGATACAGATTGTAGACCATGCACTCAACGTGCAGCAGCAACGGAGGACATGTTGTTGTCGAGTACCCAGACACCTCTTTAAGAGGGTGCATAGTACTTGGTGCTCCGGGTATCGTTGGAAGTCCTTAACTTGCAAGAAAAATTTGGTTGGAGCAATGCAAATGTAGATGTACTCCTTGGGTAAATTCTATATATAGCTTTTTATACATCTCTCTTCCTTCATGGCGTGGGATTGCCAAGAGCTAGATCGTATGTCACTACACTTGGCATGGAGTATGAGTGCATCTACGCATGTGCGAACGATTTCATACTATATTGCAATGAGCGCACATATGCTGCCTCATGTCTCGGTATGGAGAAGCATGCTACAAGACCATAGTGAGCGAGACACAACTACTTCGCAAGGTGTTGAAACATTTTTCACTTATCCCTCGCATTCAACACGTGTTTAAAAGCAGGTCTATGGTGGAGCTTCTCACATGGCATGCCAACCACCACTAAAATGATGGAATGATTAGTGTCTCTGCCGATTCACCTACATGGAGGCACATAGAGACTCAATGACTAGTGTTTTGGCTAGAGCCTTGACACTTGAGAGTTGGGCTAGCCAGTGATGGTGTCAATCCCTTTGGCACCAAGTCCACTTCATGGAGCACTTAGTCTGTGGTGATCATCAACTACAAAATTCCACTATGGGAGACAACCAAGAGGAGAAATATACTTCTCTCTTGCTTGTGACAAGGAAATACAAGGTAGCAAATGTTGATGTCTACCTCGAGCCCCTCATCGAGGAGTTATGGAGAGGCATCCCCGTTGTAGATGTCTCACTTCAAAATGAGAGGAGAGAAGCCATTGTGAGGGGAATCCTTTTGTAGACCATATATGCATGACTATCTTGGGCCTGGAGAAATTTATGGTATAAATTCTTTCATTCTTCTCTCTAGTTACCATTTGTAGTTTGAAGCTTCTCTCTAATGATGTGGTATGTGTACATGGTTGTCCACATTGGGCCACAATGCCTACCCTACTTGCGGGCTATCATCTAGATGCCTTGCGCAAGGTAATCTATCCAAACAACCATCATTTCTTGTCCCAAGGTCATAACAAATACAAGGCTCCAACAAATGGAAGATGCCACTAAAGCGCACGATGGCAGATTGGGCAACTATTTGGGAAGAGCACTACAACAGTGATCCGGCCCCAACTACTCCACCAAAAGGTATGTCAAGGTATTCCATATTTTTAAGGCTTCCATATTGGAAGGAATTAAAAATACAACACCTCTTGGATCCCATGCACGTACTCAAGAATGTAGCTCACACCATGTGGGACCGCATTATTGGCAAAAAAGATTCATCGGGGGCAAGGGAGGATTTGAGGCCCTTGAAACGGCCCCCCCCAATGGGAAGATTGTGCTTCTTAAAGCGCCATGGATGCAAACCAAAGAAGAGCTAGATCAAGTGAAGGGTGTCATTGTGTCTATTCGCACACCAACAGGATACATGAGGTCACTAAAGGGAGCTTTCACAAAAGCAAAGAAAGGTGGAAGCATACAACTGTATGGGTTGAAATCCCATGATTGAAACAAGATGTTACAGGTAATTCTTTCTCTCTATTCTTCCCTTTCCCATTTTGTCTAGATATTGATTTGTGTGTATGACTCTCTCACTTTCTTGTTTACTATTTTGACATTGTAGTTCATTTTTCCAATGAGTATGTGCATATGCCGGGACAAGAAAGTGACGGAAGCTATTTTCAAACTTGGAGAGTCTCCACTAAACTAAACTTTCTATGTACGCAATATCCTCAACAAGTACTAAGTGTACTCTTGTGTGTTTTCTTATAGATTTGTAAGCTCCAAAGAAATTGAAATAGATGTCATCCTGACTGCTCAAACACTTGCTATGGAAACCATGTGTGCCATTGAGGATGCATTTCCTCGATCCGTTCTTCTTAGCCAAATCCACCACTTGGTTCACGTGGTTGAGGAGACCACTATATGTGGAGCAGTGCATACATGATGGATGTTCTTTTTAGAGAGGTTTTTAAAGACTCTCAAAGATTTTGTGCAGCTATGGTCCTAGCTAGAGGCATGTATGGCCAAAGGGTGGATCGTGCAAGAGACATTTGTTTACATTTCAGAGGATTTAGCACAATTTGATCTCTCAATGCCTCATATGTAGTCAGATGAGGAGGATGCAAGGATGACTTCACACTTGCAGAGTGGAAAGAAAAAACTATCTAACATGGATATGGATCTATCCTGAGTGGTCAATAACTTTTGTATCCTCAATGAAAAGGTTATGACCAAGTGGGTGGACTTGTGGACAATAGCAAAAGCAAGGCATTTGTTGGAGCGGAAAGCATAGAAGCAAGCGCATAGAGGCAAGAGGGTACCCTCAGTGCCTAGACACCTTGCATGTTTCCAGATCTCATTAGTGTTAAATGGATTCATGAGAGAATGACCAAAGCAAAAGCACGTAGAGAAGACATCACTAACAAAGAATGGGAGTATGCACGAGGTTGCGTACCAAAGGTAGAGTGGTCAAAGGGTCGACACTTTCGTACACGCCACATTGACTAGCGTCAAACCACCATGGAATGTGGCATCATGGGCAACTTTGACACATATGGTGATGAATCCGGGTATTGTGGGACTATTGAAAGATACTAAAGGTTAATTTAAGAACCTTTCATACCTTCATCTTCAAGTGAAAATGATTTGCAAATGTGTCTATACGGCATGAGAATGACCTCTACATGGTGGACTCTAGTCTGCATCACACATGGAGGTATGACAATTTAGTTTTGCCGCGTAATTGTGAGCAGGTGAGTGACTATTTTTTTTACCCTTATTTACTTGTAACATTAATTATACCAATGTTACTCACTTTGAAATTCTCTTCTTTAGGTCATCTATATCCCAAACAATCCACCAACCAAAACTTTGGCTTGTAGTTCCCATAACACCTCGAAGGAGAACCATTTTTGCCACTAATGAAGTGGACCATCTTTGACCCTCTCCCACCTACTATTTTGGATGAGGGGGAGACAGAGAAGAGAGAGATCAATGATTCAAGTCCCACAACTGCAAGTCTTAGCGAGGTTGATTGCCATGATGATGATGAGATGGAGGATGACAAATTCAAAGATGATGGAGCCGACACATCCACACACAACAATTCTATTTTTCTTTGTATTGATTTAGGAGCCATGGGCTTAGAATTGGATGACGCTTCTTGTAGAGATATTTTGGAAGATGATTCATAAACGTTTTGTATAAGTTATGAATTTTTTTTGTCGTGTCGTCCATTCATCTCTCTCTCTCTCCCCCCTCTCTTTCTCTCTCTGGTTTTGTGAAGCATGCTAAATTATGTTAATCAAGTGGGAGTGATTAATTTAATTGATGACAAAATATCTGTAATTTTTTGGAACAATTATTTATAAAAAATAACAAATGCTTTGCATTTTTCTAAGAAGTGTTGTTATCATAAAGCGTTATGGATGCAAGTGGAGCTAGGGTTTTGTGTTGTGCACAGTGTGAGTGTTTTCAGAAAGAGCTTCTTTATTATGCTCCTTGCTCAACACCTTATGACAAGAGAGCTCTTTGACACCACTATATAAAGCCTTTTAGAATATGCGAAGAGTGCATGGATACAATCGCTTGGGTGAAATGTGTGTGTGGTAGTAGAAGCGGTAATAAAAGCAAAAGTATGTGCGATAAGCAAGAGAATGAGAAAGATTGTTGTAAAAGTGTAGACCACGTGTACATTGTTGCAAGATAGAGCTTGAAGAAACTAACATAGGTGCTACCATCTGGTAAAATGTGGGCACACTTCACTCTATCATGGCCATGCCTCAACAGAAGATGTCGTACATGTTTGGCTTCTCATCTATGACGGTGCTTGCTTTACATTGAGGTGCATGCATAACTCTAGGATGGAGCAGGCTCTTTGTAGTTTCATGTTTATCCACATAGTCAAGGGAAACACCAAAATTTGAATGTTTAAGCGCTAAAGCGGGATTTGGTAATAGACGTGGCAATTAGGGCGGCAATAATCATGGTAATATATGCGATAATATTAGCAGCTATATCCACGGTAATATTTGAAATACAAAAAAATACTCCCACCCTCCTCTCTCTTCTCTGGACAGCCCATTTTGGACACTCTCTCTACAAAATACGGTAAAAGAGAGAGAGAGAGAGAGAGAGAGAGAGAGAGAGAGAGAGAAAGAGAGAGATTTTCACTAATTTTAAGGAATATAGGATGAGTTCAGACAAACACAATGGTAAAGCTCGCAAGCTTTGTTACCTCCACCTCTTATTTCTCACACACGATGCAGGAAACCTCCTATATTTCACAACACAATTTGCTCTCGGTCACTTTGGTAGCATAATGTTAAAGATCAAAGGCATAGCTGCATCTTGTATTGATAAAGTGTGTGACAAAGAGGCGACAAAATAGTGCTTGCAAGAGAGAAGGGAGGGGCTGGGGGGGGGGGGGGGGGGGGGCAATTGAAGGTGGGTCCAAAAGCTTAAAACGTTTTTCTCCCCCAATTAGCATTCGTTAACAGAGACGCACGTACCTGTGTCACTCCCTATTGTCGTGCAGTTTGAACTCGACCATAAAAGCCATCTAATCCCAACGATTTTATCTTTTTTTTGGAATATTTATTTCTTTCATTATAAATATTTTTATTTTACTAAAAAATTAGTAGAAAATTAGTCAGTAAATTTGGGTTGCTTGTTCAATCTTGGTCATTAGATGGGGGTTATTTTGATCACTATTATGATATATGCTTTGTGCGTAATCTAAGATCTCTCAATAAGTCACTTTCAAAATTTGATCGTTACAAAGTCGACGGTTTTGTCAACGTAATCGGAGTCTTGATTTATTTTGGAGGAGAGTGTATACGTTATGAAGAAAATGATAGGATATCTCATTATTTATTCCTGATTATCTCTTTTTTTTTCCATAAACTGCTACTTTTGTTTCATGAAACACCTTATGTGAATCAACATCATTGCCTCCTCATCCTCAATCTACCATTTTTGGTAGTGTTAGTGAGTCTCTAATTAGGAAGACAACTAGAGCCTAGAGTCTTGGCTTGAGCAAACAGAGAAGAACAAAGGTGTTGACACAAATTTTATCCCTTATCTAAGAAGGTGCCATTTTAAGAATAGAACCTACCCCCCCCCCCCCCCCCCCCCCCCCCCCCCAACACCAGACCCTCACCCACTAAGTTAGCCTACCCTCGCCCCTGTCCCCCCACCCTCCGCTTGTGTCGCCTGGGGTTTGAACTCTGCAGCGGAGTTCTCTCTACCTTCGCCCAATTGAGACGGTCACGTAGTGAGCAAGGAGGAAAAGATAATGCTTATAATTGATGTGTAACTGTGAGCTTCTATGCAAAGCCCTTCTTATTCCCTTTCTTTTTTACATTGTTGGGACGAATTTCCTATAGCTTTGAGGAAAACATGGACCATCTTGTTTTGGTAATCAATAATCCCATTGCCGTGGGTGTGGCAAATTGTTTCACAGCTACTAGAACCTTAGTATAGAAGCTTCTTTAGGTCAAGTTTTTGGCATCGTAGATGTGTGTGTGGAGCTAGGAAATCCCTATGATAATTTGTAGGAGGGACATCTACACCTCTCCCCTCTGCATAAGAACCACCACCCCCCCCCCCCCCCACGGGCCCAAAAAAAAAACCGTTGAAACTCTCTCTCTCTCTCTCTCTACCTCTCAACCTCGTTGAATATATCTTTGAGGTCTCTTGGGATTGTTCCTACAACATTAAATATTTCCTCTCTCTCTCTCTCTCTCTCTCTCTCTCTCTCTCTCTCTCTCTCTCTCTCTCTCTCACAGCCTTGTTGAATATATCTTTGAGGTCTCTTGGGATTGTTCCTACAACTTTGAATCTTTCCTCCTCCTCCTCCTCCTCCTCTCTCTCTCTCTCTCTCTCTCTCTCTCTCACACACACACACACACACACACACACACACACACACACACACACACACACACACACACACACACACACACACACACACACACACACACACAAGTACACACACAAATTTAGAGAAAAGGGATTTTGGGACGTTTTGGATTATTTATTTGGTAGAAGTTTTGTCCACACTATGCATATTTACTCTCCCCCCAACTTACGCTCCTTGGTTCTCTCTTTCCTCTCTCTCTCTCTCTCTCTCTCTCTCTCTCTCTCTCTCTCTCTCTCTCTCTCTCACACACACACACACACACACACACACACACACACACATTTAGAGAAAAGGGATGTTGGGATGTTTTGACTTATTCATCCGGTAAAAAGAGAAAATTATGTATTTTTCCTCCCCCTTCTCTCTCTCTCTCTCTCTCTCTCTCACACACACACACACACACACACACACACACACACACACACACACTTTTGAATCCCTCTTTTATTCCATGTGCATAAGTATGTTTATGAATAATTAAATATGTATTTAATTGCATATGTGCATTGGATAGTGTACATACATATGTATGTATTTATGTACACACACACACACACACACACACACATGTGTATGTGTGTGTGAACACGCGGTAAAAGCACCTCTTTATGCTTCCTTCTTGAGGGTGCTACATAAACGCTAGTCCTCTTGCTTGTTCCCTTTATTTGTGTGCTTGTACTTCTATGATTAGAGAGCTCGTTGCTTTGATACCATGTCAAAGTCGACGATGTGGAAACATGGAGTCCTCTTAATTTTACACATAACACACTAGAATAGTGGAAAAGTGAAGCTTCATCCACATGTCAACATATTCAAAATTGGGTTTGGAGAGAGAGAGAGAGAGAGAGAGAGAGAGAGAGAGAGAGAGAGAGATCCCCTGATCAATATGAAGTATTGGATACCTTTTATAAGTCTTTAACCCTATTCCCATTGATGGAGAGAAAACCAATGGACATTGCCCTCGCTACACTTGTAGCTTTAGGCATGCATACTAGTGAAGGGTTGGTGAAAGCTAAGGGAAAACATAACCCAGAAGTAACATTGTACTTTCTAGCACTACACAGACACCATGGTTTGTGAGTCTCAACATTGAAGATCCTCAAGCAAGAGTCATTGACTATTGAACTCCATTATAGTCTACGATGTTGCACTTAATAGAAATCAAATTGGAAAGTGCATACTGCAATGCAACTAGTCTTGACCCTTTCTACCTCATAGCTCTTAGTGGTATAGCCGTCAAGTTTCATTGGTCCCTAAAACATAACACCGGCAACGCAATTGAGAATGGGCTAGATATACATGAACAGATGTCCGATTATTTTACGAAGAGATCAGCAGGGTACAAGAAATATAGCCCTGAAGGATCTCTAAAAACTTTGTCTGAATTTCAATGATGCTAAGTCAAAGTTGCGTTGTAAGTCACGCAGAAGACAACAAAGGTGCAAAATAAGACTGAGGAAATTCTCTAAAAGCTTAGCAAAAAAACCATGAAAAAATCCTTGTTAAAGCCTGCGTTTGAGTCTTGTGCTGGCTTTCATGGTGGTTGTAAAGATATTGAAGCTTTGAATTTGAACAATAGTGAGGATAAGGAGCTGTGTTTTTGTCATTCTGAGCACGTGGATGAGGCATTGGCAATGCAGTGCTGGAGCAAAGAGTTTGGGGTGACACTATTTGGATTTGACCACTTTCGTCGTGTAAATAGCAAGCAGCTCCCTTACAATTCGTATACCACATATGACATGGAAACTACCAGGGGTCTAAATGTCTTTGGAATGTTTATTAGATACTAGGGATGTCATGTGCTAAGAGGCTTACTAAGCAGATTCTCAATAAGATGGTCACCTACTTTGCTCATATTTTGACCTCAATTAACATGTCCATAAAAAAGTATGGAATGAAGAGGAAAGTTGCATAATGGATTGTGGTGCATAGATAATGTTCATGCAACTACTTATCTGTGCTAGTTGGCTTCCCAGTGACATTGGTTGTTGTAAAGAGACAATGGTCTCTTATCTGTGCTAGTTGGCTTCCCAGTGACGTTGGTTGTTGTAAAGAGACAATGGTCTCATTGAAACACATGAATCCATCATGATCAATTACGGTATAGTGGCCGCACAATGGAGACTCCATAGCTGCATACTTGTTACTTCAATAAGCAAGTATACACACACACACACACACACGCTAATGGAAATCTAAAAGAAATTGATAGGTTAGACCTACAAAGTTCTTTCCACACTAATGATTGTCTTGCTTTTTTACACTGCTCAGTCATACTTAGGTTGAAGTGACCTAAGGATTCTTACGAGGATTACGTGATTTTATCAATTGGTGTTGCCTTAATTAAAGCTGAACACTAAATAGTGCTCACTTGCTCACCTCATCATTATCGACTTCACACCTCTGTACTAAAATATAGTGAGTCTTCAATAGGTGCTGCACTTTGCATTGCTCGATCTTGTGTGCTGATTCTCTCCACAAGCGACCTCAACAAGTGCTTGTCCTTGTCAGCTTTGTCATGACTCATCAATCGACTCACATGTGGAAAATTGACCATGTTTGCTCATTTTTTGAAGATTACTTCTTAAGTGGCGTTCCCACTCAAATTATAAAGCTCTTGAAGTGCAGGTGTATACGTTGCCTGTGCATGTGGGCATAAGATTTTTTGGAATTACATCTCTCTCTCTCTCTCTCTCTCTCTCTCTCTCATCCTCAGATGAGAGAGAGAGAGAGAGAGAGAGAGAGAGAGAGAGAGAGAGAGAGATTGAGCAATTAAGGAAAAACACTCACTCCTAGAACAAATTTTGAAGTGAAGTGAGCTTTTTTTTTTTAATTCCTTAGCTGAGCAAAAATTTGAGAAAAGCTCCCTCGAAAGCTCAACTCCTTTCTCTTGAGAGAAGTATATGTTTTGAAAGAGGGGCAAAGTATTCCCAACACAATGTGTAAATAAGTAAGTAATAAAGGCTTATTTATAGATGTTTCCAAGCAAGAGCAAGCCCCTAGCTTCTTAACTTGTCCTAGCTTGCTAAATTAAGCCTAAAAAGGTCTTAGAGGTCACCAATTGCTTCTACACTTCCCATTTTCTCAAGTTCTAGGGATTCTAGGCCTTGCATTTGCTTCCATGCTTCATTTGAGTGCCACACTGGCCCCATGTGAGATCCATGTGATTTCTTATCCATTCTAGCCAATAGGATTGCATATTTCTCAACCCTTGCAATTTCCAAAAGATCTGTAAAATTTTAGACATTAAAATTTTAGTTTGGGTTTCAAGGGTCTAGATTGGTTTGATTTTAACCATGAATTTTTTGCGTGAAGTAATGTCCAACTTAAGATTCTTAAAATATCATACTTTATCCAATTTAGAGTTTTCTTTAGCCATTTAGAATAAAAGAATGCTAACTTTGGATATCTTACACACACACACACACACACACACACACACACACACACACACACACACACACGTACGTATTGTTATTGGCTATAATTGACTAAACCCATGCCCTCACACGCTCTCCCTCAATGACACTATCTCTGACAGCTTAGGGTCTCCTCTACCAAATTCATGTTATAGCTACTAGGATGAACACACTCACACTCACAATAGATTTGATTTGAATCATGCTTCTATACACATCTATGACTTTAACAGTGGGTACCTTGAACCTTGAGCAGATTTTTTAAGTCATAAATAAACCCTATATTCTTAACCTCCCTGACCACATCAAAAAAGAAATATTTTATAGGGATTTAACACCCCCCCCCCCGGGGGTGACTTGTTTATTTCTCTCTAGCATGGGACTCCACACCGGGTGGCTTATCATATATTGCTTATCTCCTATAGCCTACCTCCCTTAAGGCTTTGAGCATAAAATTATCCCGCTAGGATTCATACACCCTTCATAAGGCGCCTGGGTAATTATTCACTCCTTCTCAATCTCTGTAAGACTACATACAAGAGCCTTATCACTCCTTGGTTGTACGTGCTCATACTATTGCCCCTCACGCCCCTTCTACTCCCCTCTCTTTCCCACTACTGCATGAACACTCTTTGGCTCACTTGTGATACCCGACTAGGTTATTATTCGCCTCTCTCCTACCTTAGCTTTTACAGTGTTAACCATGGCAACTACCTTTGGCCATCATGCACCTTGAGAACTGGACTTGCTTAGTATGCAGATCATGGGGGTGATTCTCCATGTTATGCCATTACAAGAGGCCTCCATCTAGTGTGTTTTTCTATAAAATGAGGTGAGGGTTTCTTCAGGATGAAATATTGAATTTTTGGGTGTAAAGATTATAGAGTTGGCATTGTTTTTTTAATCTCTCTACTCTGGCTATCTTGGAATAGCTACACTAACCCGTGGTTTTTTTCAATTACTTCGACAAGTTTATTTTAGTAGCTTGTGTGGCATAGAAAGTGATTTCTCTAAGAAGATCACAAGGATAGACTGTACAAAAATATTTTTTGAGTTCATAGCACCATTAAACTCCTTCAAAAATAAAGACATTCAAAAGTGCAATATGCCTAGTGGAAGGATTGGTATAAAGATACAAAATGATTAGGGACAAAATTGCAAGTAAAACACTTGGATCAGAAGGGATAGTGGCCTTTTGATCAAAATTTTATGTATATAAATAGCTATTTAAAGTCTTGAAAAATTAGTGTATATAACTCTTATTTATTACCTACAAAAATTAACTTGTATCTTAAAGAAGTGATGACCTTTTTTATTACAAGTTTAAAAGGAACTTAAAAAGGAATTAAAAAAAGATAAAAAAAAACAAAAACACATCTTATATTGCAAAGAAGAATTCAAGATTACTTTGAACAATGGTTTTAAGTTAAAAAGGTTGTAAGATGGACATGGATAACAACTGATAAAGTCCATTGACACTTGTAAAATGTATTAAAGGCTAACATATCTTTTGTCTTGTTTGCATGGATGCAGGTGAGGACTCTATCCTTTCTTGGATTATTTTTTTTGGCTTAGTTGTTGTCCATCACTAATGTACTTAGCTAACTCTTGTCACAATATAGAACAATCAGTACAGATTACCCCATGTATAAAAACACTAGAATGAGACCTGATTCTTATGTCTATGTATAAAACAATTCAAAGACTGAGTTCTTTTTGTGCTACCCCTTGTCACTTGTCTAAAGCTAGATGTCTTTTGGACTATTATGTTCTTTTGTGTATATGTATTAATTTAAAACAGCAACACAAACACACACAAGAAGAGATGCATCTCTAAATTCATGATGCAAAGCGAGGGCATTGGGCGGGGTTGTGCGGTTATGACAAGATAAGGATAAGGTCACAAGCTCTCCGACTTTGGCTTTTCCAATTAGTTGGTCCAAGTCATGGTTGGCAATGGCTAATGCTAGACTCCCACTGCCCTACCAATCGAGCTCTTCATTGCCTTCGTGGCCCTATTCAACACCAGGCCGTGCTTTTGTACATCTACCCTCTAGGTCCTTAATTTGACCCCTGCTCTTTGTAGCACCCACTGAGGAGTTTCCATACCACGATTTGGACATGTCCTTGGATAACTGCGCATGTGTAGAGTTGATTCAAGGGTTGTTGTGATGAAAGATGACCTAGAGACAATGTTTGGAAGGTGATGGATGTGCGCACACCCAGATGCTTACTTCATGGACATTAACGTGGTGGTGGCCTCCATCTCAGTAACCCCCAAAAACTCTCTCTCTCTCTCTCTCTCTCTCTCTCTCTCTCTCTCTCTCTCTCTCTCTCCATTTATTTTGCCTCTTCACTACAAAGACAATATAAGGATGGCACGGAGAAATTCGACAAGGTGGTGGAGTTGCCTGTCAAATTGGGTGGAGCCCATAATTAGTGGCATGGGAAGCTTTGCCAATCCTTGAACTTGCATAACTTCTCTCTCTCTCTCTCTCTCTCTCTCTCTCTCTCTCTCTCTCTCACACACACACACACACACACACACACACACACACACACACACACACACACACACACACACACACACATTGAATATGACGCATTTATATGTAGTTTTTTTATATTGTCAACAAGAACTATCGAGTGTCGTTGTTGTAGTCTAAAATGTGATGTGTAATCTTTAACACAAAAGTGTCCACTCAATTATCTCAACAATTGTATCCATCTTTGGATGTTAACATGTGACATTTTTTAGGGGTGGTGAAAGTATAAGAAGCAAGAAGTAGGCTCTCAATCTCTCTGTCTCATGGACAACATTATTAATGAAAAATGTGGATGGATGCTTTTCTATGCAAGCTACAAAGATTGTAGTCTGTTTTAGGTTGAAATCCTTCGTGATTGAAATAGGTTGTCCTTTTGTGTAGAAGCTATGTAGAATTAAGTTTGCCTTTCCCTATAGGTAATAACTTCCCTAGGGTATGTCCACATCAAGTGCAAAAATTGTAGTTGAAGAACTTGGGAGTTCAGTGCGAACATCATTTTAGAGAAACAAAGAAGAAGAAAAAAAGAAGTTTCAACATCTTAGGAACCATCCCAAGAGACCCCAAAGATCTAGGGAGAGATAGTTAGCACATTTAGTCATAGTCATAGCATTCTCTCTCTCTCTCTCTCTCTCTCTCTCTCTCTCTCTCTCTCTCTCTCTCTCTCTCTCTCTCTCTCTCTCTCTCTCTCTCTCTCTCTCTCTCTCCACGCATAGCTGGGTCATGAGAGGTTTTGATGTCAAAATGACAGGCTCATCCTTGATTTACTGTAATGACTCTAACCAAATACCCATTCTAAATGTTTTTTTTCCACTACCTATCCTCTTTTGTCCGTTCTCGCCATTATCATCATGTGTGCCTCCTCCTCCTAGTGAAAATTTTAACAGGTTGATTAATTGAAGGGTTTTACACTAAACTTCTTTAAATTTTGCAAGTTTTCTCAATTTAAAATTTAAAGGGAAATCTCAAATTTTGTAGGTGGGATTACACTTAAGCTAGGGTTTTTTTTATAGCACTAAGTCATCCCCTTTAATACCTTATAACAATTGTGGAGTCGCAGCTCATGATTGTCTCCTCTTCAACTTTGTGATGCCTTTGTTGGCAACAGAAAGTCAATGAAAATGGTTGATTAAGCAATTGGTTTATTTAAATAGATGATCTACAACTAAATGTGCCAATTTTCCTTGCCTAGTGGAATTTCTTAAAGCCTTGATTCTAGATAATGGGCCATGAGACTTTTTTTGAAAGTGAGAGCAACTTTGCAATGTTTCTTACTCTACTTACAAAATCACAGTGTGTAAACTTCTTTATGCTATATACAATATAAAGAGATATCAGCTACCACTTTCTGTACAAAATTATCCGGCAAGGCCATGATGAAGGATCCACTAATAGTGGAGAGGGAATCCAAGTGCAAGGGATGGTAGCATTATAATAGTGCTTCAAGAAATTGTTGCTCAACAACAACAACCAGCCCTTTGGAGTAGATTTGTAGCACCTTCACGCATATTTTCTTGCTTGAAGCTCTACAAAGTGTATGGATGTGGGCATGCCTCATCAACTTTGATAATGTCATGAGAAACAAGAATTCCCAAAGAGGCGGCCATAAATTAGATAACACATTTCATTGATTTGGGAAATGAAGTCTATATTATAGTATAATGGCAAAGTGAAGCTGTAGCCACGTGTTAGCATATTTGGGGAAGAGAGAGAGAGAGAGAGAGAGAGAGAGAGAGAGAGAGAGAGAGAGAGAGAGAGTCAAACTGGTACTGGTACAATTGTGTTGTATTGGTTATCCCAATTTCCTTTTGCAACTACTCTAGCAACCTTATTGGCTTGGCCTATCACCCCATACTATCACAAAGCGCCAATAGTGTGCCTTTGCATAAGTGCTTTCCCTATGTGTATAACATGTTTTAGAAAGTGTATCAAAGTGTTTAAGCGTAGTACTTTGGGTGTGAATGTGTGTGTGTGTGTGTGTGTGTGTGTGTTCCAATAACAATATAACATATACACAAAAGAATCCTTACAAATTACAAAAGATACAAGAAACTATGTCAATGAAAAGGTGGTATAATTCCTATTCATAGTACATAACAGTTTTTATATACAAGTATAAGAGAATCAAGAGCTTGAAGATATATAAGTCCGCCATCTTCAAACCAAGGAACTTTGAAAACCATAGTTGAGAAGGTAACCCTCACCTGCACCCATGAAAACAACACAACATATAGTTAGCATTGGCACCGTATGCAGGTGATGCATGGGTATCCCAGATGTTATAGATGTCACCCCACTAGATTGCTTTCAAAGACTAATAGTGAAAACTAACAATAACATATATTCAGATATAGTTTCTTTTACAAGGGGTTGCATGGAAACCATGTGGAGCCCCTATAGCTTTACAAGATCTCATGAGATAAGGCCAGAGACGAGTTTTATGAGGCTTTTTTGTCCCAAAGTGGGCCACATATACCTGTTTCTTAACTTTACAAAGTTTGGCATTAATTACTGCTATTTTTTTGGGTCAATAATAGTGCTCATACATGCAGTCAATCTATACTTTGGAGTCTTCTATAACACAAAGACATGTCAATAAGTATGCACTACACCTCCCTAGATGGAGGTGAAAAAAACACATAAAAGGTAGTAAGTATGAATGTTCAATTCCACTTAATCACAAACACGTAGAGGTGGGATATTCCAAAATCTCCCAGTTGTTCCCATAGGCCAAGGAAGTGTGTAGACAAGCCTTGTGTCCCCCTTTCCCCTTTTGTGAGAGCTTTAGATAATTAAATAACTCATCTAAACTCTAATTAGACCTTTTTGTCTTTTGGCCAATAGAAATCAGGCAAGCCATTGGGCTGTTGGATGCTCATTGGACCCCCTTGGTAGGGAGCTTAATTTCTATTGGTTCTTTTATCAAGAATTTTTAAATTGATTAGACTAAATTTACTCTAGCCTCATTCTCATTGGTCCACCTCTATGGCCATCCAATAGGATTTGACGTGAGATTGGGAGCAACTAGGCTAGGAGCCTGACATGTGTCCAGTATTCCCTTTGTGTAAAGGGGGAGCTTTGGAGTGTGTGTGTGTGTGTGTTTCTCTCTCATCCCCTACTCTCATGGCTCGCCCCCTCCTTGATAGGGATGTGGGAAGACTTTTAATTTTCCCCTACATTAGCCTTTGGACAATTGAATAAATAATTAGGAACCTTAGCCTATGGAAGTCTTAGTGGAGCTAAACCTTAGGTCTTTTAAGCCCCATTGAAGCACATTGCTCTTTTGCAAACTGTCCCCCTTTGGATCCCTATTTTCTCTCCTTTGGATCCATGATAGGGATCGGTCTGACAGCCTTACAAATATTCTAGCTTTTACTTCCCTGGTACTTCTCCATATTAAATGATCAGTTTGACATGAGAAAATCATTTGGGAGCATTAGATATTTATTTTTATGACATTACCTCTCTCTTGAAATCATAGTCGTCCTCGACTATGAGGTAGAGAAGATAAAGCCTAGTCACTCATTAGTCCGTTTCCTAGTGGGTAGAGGATCCCTATTGTACCCTACGACATTATCCCAGAATGGATGACTGGTTCGTCATTGGTGCTTGAGAGTGTTAGCTACTGCAAGCATGTCTGTACATTAGTCCATATCAATCTTCCATAGTAGAGTGACAAGCTCTACTTGGTGTTTAGGAGACGTTGTCTCCACAAACATGATCCGAAGCATGCATACTCATTGACATTTGTGCACAATAAAGGAAAAGAGAGTCTCATAAGACAAAAACTTTGCTCATTTAAACATATATACGTTTGCTTACTCTAGGGAATCATTGTACGCATTGACAAGGTTTAGGTTATCCTTTAATTGTATGCCTTGCATCCATCTAGCATCTTCAAAAGGATAACTTTTTAACATGATAAGATATTGTCGGCGGATAGTCTTACCACCTCGTAATACCTTGTGTTTGTGTCGAAGAATGGACTCGGGCTGCAGCACCTCTTTTTGGTCCTCGATCTCCACTGGGTCTTCAATGATTGCTTCTTGAGGTGGCTTTGTAAGGCTTTAGTAGACTCACATAGAAAGCATTGTGTATGAGCCAATAGTTGGGGAACTTAAGTTGATAGGTCATCTCATTGATTGGCCTAAGAATCTGAAAGGGATGATAGTATCTTTTTGCTAACTTAACATAGTACTTTTGGTGTCCTATAGGATTCTTGCCCGTTGTGTGCCTTAATCGAGCCTTGGGAAACTTAAGCAAGATCCAATCATTTTGTTTAAAGGTTAGGGCTCTTCTGTGACTTTTGCCTTTATCTTTTGCAAAGATTCTTGCAGGTCTCGACTGTATTCATCAGCAACAAAGATCTTGAGTAGCAAGGGACTTTTTGATCTTCCCTCCATCACTTGAAAAGGTGCTTTTCTGATGGAAGTATGTACAATGTTATTGTAAGCATACTCCACTAAGGGTAAGTACTTCTCCCATTGGGACTTTTGATCTACTTATGTGACATAAGCTTTTAGTAGACCAAGAAATGTAGGTTAGCTACTTCACTTTGGCCATCCATTTGGGGATGATAGGCCAAAGAAAAGTTTAGCCTTGCACCTAAATTCTCAAAGAGACCCTTCCAAAAGTTACTAGTCATTTAAGGATCTCTAGCCGACACTATAGCCATGGTATTTGAAGATTTGTGATATAAAGAGGGTTGCCATTGGATGCTTGATACTCTTTTTGGCAGATATGAAATGTGCTTGTTTGCTAAATCCGTCTACTATTGTCCATATTCTCGTATTCCCATGGATAGACTTGGACAATCCAAAGATAAAATCCATGGATATGCTCTCCCATGGTGAATTAGGGATTGGCAATGATTGAAGCAATCCAGGTTGCTTCCCTCTATCAAACTTCGTTTTTTGGCATACCACACATTTTGAAACATACTCTTGTATGTTTGCTTTCATGGCAGGCCAATAGAAATATGTTTCTATCCCTTTTAGGGTAGACTCAACCCCTCTATGCCGCGCATAAGGAGGAGCATGAGATTCATACATACTTTCTCACGTAGTGAGTTAGTAATGCATAGTCTATTGCTATAGAGAAGATAACCATCTTGTAGGGTTTATGGTTATTCCTTCTTCCCTAGTGCAAAGACTGAAATCACATCTGTAAAATCGGGATCGATAGCGTACTCATCTATCATAGAAGATAGATCATTGTGAGTTGCTATAAATACCGCATTCACTCTCGGTTGTGTCGAGAGTGTATCGACCACTTGATTATGCTTGTCAGCAACGGGAGCAATATGAAAATGAAATTGCAAAAGAAAATTGCCCACCTCATTTGTTTATTGGAGAGCTTGGTCTGCGTCATGCAGTACTTAAGGCTTTGGTGATCCGTCCACAGAATGAAAGGAGTCCCCAATAAATAGTGCTTCCATGAGTCTAAGGCATGTAGAACTGCGAGGAGTTCCTTTTCATATATGCCTAGAGCTTACTCAATAGGGTCGAGCCTTCGACTTTCATAGGCTATGGCATGCCTTTCTTGGAGCAAAACAGCTCCAAGGCAATCACCACAAGTGTCGCATTGGACCTCAAATGGCTTTGAGAGATTCGGCAGTGTAAGCACAGGTTGAGAGATAAGCTTCTCTTTAAGCTTTTTGAAAGCATTGTTCTCCTTCGTGGATGTTAGGTCATGTAATGGTCCCGTGATTTGTGAGAATTTTTCTATGAAGCGTCTATAGTATGCACACATACCTATGAAGCTTCTTAATTCATGCAGTTTCCTTGGATTATGCCATTCTTTTATTACATCTAACTTTGATGGATCCATTTAGATACCATCTTGAGAGATAATGTGACCTAACTACTAAATCTCTTGTAAGAAAAATTCACTTTTCTTTCGATTTATATAAAGCTTATTCTCTCAAAACTTGAAATATTTCCTAGAGGTGTCGTTTGTGTTCGTCTAATGAATTAGAGTAGATGATTATATCATCAAAGAATGCTCCAGTAAAGCTTCAATGAGGCCTGAATAGCTCCTCCATCAGACGGTTAAATGTGGTTGGTGCATTGGCCAAGCCAAAAGGCATAACAATGTACTCGTAAAAGACCAAACGTAGTGCGAAATGTGGTCTTTACAATGTTTTGATCAACTATCCTTATTTGATGGTAGCCACTTTTTAGGTCAATCCTATTGAAGTAGGTCGCCCCTGTAGCTTATCAAACAGGTCTTCTACCCGTGGAACGGGAAACCTATTCTTGATAGTGATTCTATTTAGTGCTCAATAGTTGACACACATACGATATGTGCCATCTTTCTTTTGCACTAATAACACTGGTGAACAAAATGGAGATGAGCTAGGCCAAAACATGCCTTTCTCAACTAACTCATGCACTTGCCACATAATCTCCTCTTATTGAGCTTGAAAAACTCTATAAGGAGGTTTATTAGGTGGTGAGCTTTCTAGAAGAAGCTTGATTGCATGGTCGTCATCCCCTCGTTTGGGAGGTAGATCACAAGGGATGTCATCAATAAAAACATCTTGAAATCCGTTGAGGAACACAAAAATAGACCTCTTTATTGACTTATTGAAAGCTTGCTTATGTACAATAGGTATGGTACTACCCAACTCCTTAGCATCTATGCACATATCTTTTTCCTTGAACCTAAAGTAGATTTTCCTTTCAGGAAATTTAACATTGGTAGCCATGCGATCAAACCATGGTGCCCCTAGGTTTACATCCTCATGCTTGAGAGGAGAGATGGAGAAATCCTCCGTACCCACATAGCTTTGGACATGGAGCCTCAATTTCTCAATTAAGGGAATGACTGAAGCTTCTTGCCCCTTGAAATCACCATTGGCTGATAGGACATCTTCCATCTCATAGGCTTGGATGCCTAGCTTGGTGGCCAACTCTGTGGAAATGAAATCGTGAGTAGAACCAGGGTCAAAGAGAAAATGAAAGCATCATGTTCTCTTACCTTTTCCCAAGCATGGCATAAAGGAGATCCTTTCTGATGAGCATTCTCTTCTTGAATTTCGACCAAGGTAGCTCTAGGAGGCTCATTATGTGTATTCTTGTGGGGACAACCATGATAGGCATGCCCTTGCTCTCCGCACTTAAAAAAACGGTTATCTTTTCAATAACACTCATGTTCTTCAAGAGAGAGTTTATTTTTGCCTTTATAAACTCTCTTCTCCTTAGCTTTGTTGTTGTTGGCGTTGCCTTTGGGAGACTTTTCGACATTGTCCTTCCCCGTATGCTCGTTACCATCCTTGTTTTTTGTGGGCTTAAGATTTCTCTTATCCCCTTGTTGGAAATTGATTCTTGAAGCGACCATGGTATGGTGTATGCCCGCAAATATGGTGCGTGGATTTTGGGAGTTAACATACTCTGCCATATCCTCAGTTAAACCCGCACAAAATTGTTGTTTTTGCTGTCCAAAATCCATCGTTTGAAGACCATTGGCTTTGAGATGTAAATACCAAAACTTGTCTACATATTTGTGAATAGATTCGTAGGAGAGATCTTCAAGATTTGCCATTCAGTGAGTACTGTGTCTTTGGAATTGGTAGCCAAAAATTGCTTCATAATGGAAGCTCTTAAAGCTTTCCATGTCCGTGGAGCTTCACTGTTTGCTCGTAGGCTAGCCCACCATTGCTTGGCGGACTTTTGAAAATGCATAGCTACATGACGTAGCTTAGAGGACTCCGTGAAGCCCTCATCTCCAAATGCCGCATCGAATTGTTGGTTAAAAGCCAAGACTTTGTCTGTAGCACCAAAAGTGCCGTATGTAAGGAAAGAGATGTTCTTTCCTCCCTCTTTGAAATTTTTGAGCTTGGACGACCTCTTTCAGGCGGCATAGGATTTCCTATGGCCTCTTCTTTTAGGTGGTTCAAGAGCTGCACCATCACTTTCTTCAGAAGAGGAAGAATATGAGGAGGATGGAGAAGAGGGTGACCTCTATCTTGCCTTTTTCTTCCCTTGTTCTTCCTTGTCTGCACCATCACTTTCTTCAGAAGATGGAGAAGAGGGTGACCTCTTTCTTGTCTTTTTCTTTTCTTGTGTTCTCTCTTCCCTCTTTGAATTATGGTGTACAGAAGTATGTGATGGTCTTCTCCATTTAGGGGGTGTTGGAGAGCGTTTTGTCCGCTGTCTTTGTGGAACCGTCTACGCCGAGGTGGCAAGAGATTGACTTCTTTCTCATTCTTTTGGAGAGGGCTCTACCGTTGAAACTTGGGTTCTCCTTTGGGAGGGAGATGCCTCATCAGGTAGTAAATTTTTGAGCCCTTCGTATGAATCCTCCTCTTCTTCCCTTATCGGAGAGAGTCCTCTTTTGGACGTTTCACAAGGAGGCTTCCCAGGTACTCTCTCTTCTTGGTGGGGAGTTTCGAGAATACCATGGGTGTGCAATTGTTGTAGCACTTCACCTTGGAGGGATGGATTGCCAGGGATTGTTGAAGCCTAGAAACAAGATAATTTACAAGCATAGGGATATCATTAGTTGCTCTTTCATTAGCAAAATCAAAGCTATCAACATTTATTTCAATCTCTTTTTCCTTGTCAGTCATACTAGCAAATTTTAGGTGTAAATTTTTACTTGTCCTTTGGCACTTCAAGCCCTAGTTGCTACTCCTCTTTACCTTCAAAGATAAGCACTCAAGCATATATACCCGTGGCTTGAATATCATTATTTGCAAGGAATAGAAGAGAGGGTTCAATAGAGCCAAGACAACACCGGTAAAGAGGAGTATCTTGAAGAGCTTGAATGTTATCGCAGGAGAGAGTTTGTTTTTGCCTTTGTAATCTCCCTTCTCCTTAGCTTTGTTGTTATTGAAATTGCCCTTAGGAGACTTTTGGACATTGTCCTTTCCCTTTAGGCTCATTGGAACCCTTATTTTTCGTGGGCTTAAGATTTTTCTTAGCCCCTGTTTGGAAATTGATACATGAAGTTACCATGGTATGGTGTAGGACCGTAGATATGGTGCGTGGCCTTTGGGAGTTGACATACTCCACCATATCTTCAGTTTAGCCCGCACAAAATTGTTGTTTTTTTGCTCTCCAAAATCCATGTTTTTGAAGATAGTGACTTTGAGATATAAGTCCCAAAACTTGTCTACATATTTGTGAATATATTGTAGGGAGAGAGCTTCAAGCTTTGCCATTTGGTGAGTACTTTGTCTTTGGAATCGGTGGCCAAAAACTGCTTCATGATGGAAGCTCTTAAAGCTTTCCATGTTTGTGCAGCTTCACAGTTTGCCCGTAGGCTAGACCACCATTGCCTGACGGACTTTTGAAAATGCATAGGTACATGGCCTAACTTAGAGGACGCTTAGAGGACTCCGTGAAGCCCTCGTCTCCAAATACCGCATTGAATTGTTGGATGAATGCCAAGACTTTGTCGGGAGCACCAAAGGTGCCATTGTAGGTAAGGAAAGAGATGTTCTTTCTTCCCTCTTTAATTTGAACTTCTTGAGCTTAATCTACCTCTTCCACGCGGCATAGGATTTCCTATGGCCTCTTCTTTTTGATGGTTCAAAAGTTGCCCATCGCTTTCTTGAAAAGATGAAGGAATTTCAGGAAGATGGAGAAGAGGGTGACCTCTTTCTCATCTTTTTCTTGCCTTGGTCCTCCTTGTCTACACCATCACTTTCTTCATAAAGAGGAAGAGGATAAAGAAGATAGAGAAGAGGGTGACCTCTTTCTCGCCTTTTTCTTCTCTTGTTTTTTGTCATCTGGATCTCTTTGAATTATGGTGTGGAGAGTGTGTGATGGTCTTCTCCATTTAGGAGGTGATGGGGAGTCTTTTGCCAACCCTCTTCGTGGAGCCATCTCCATTGAGGTGGCAGGAGACTCACTTATTTCTACTTACTTTCATGAGGGCTCTTGAGTTCTCCTTTGGGAAGCAGATGTGTCATCAAGAAGTAAAATTTTGAGCCCTTCGTGTGGATCCTCTTCTTCTTCCCAAATCGGAGAGAGGCCTCTTTTGGAAGTCTCGCAAGGAGGCTTCCTAGGTACACTCTTGTCATGGTGGGGAGTTCGGAGAATCCCATGAGCACAGAAGATTGGACATGGCTTGTTGAAGCCTAGAAAAAAGGTAGTTAACAAGCATAGGGGCATCATTAGTAGTCTGCTTATTAGAAAAATCAAAGCTATCAACATTAATTTCACTTTCTTTACTATTGTCAGCCATTCTAACAATTTTTAGGTGTACTTTGGCACTTCGAGCCCTAGTTGCTACTCCTCTTTACCCCTTTAGAAAAGCACTCAAGCTATTGTACTCGTGGCTCATATATCATTAATTGCAAGGAATAGAAGAGAAGGTCTTTCAACACCAAAATAGTACCGGCTTCTGTGAAGCTTCTAATAGCTCAATAGTGGTTAAGCCATAGGCAAGCCCCGTACGACTCCACTATTAAAACCATAGCTCTCGATGGTGATGCCTGGTTATCTGCACAAAGGCTGAAAATTCCCTATTCTACTTACTCAATTGCAATCAATAATACCAACCATTTATAGCTAGCTTGAGGACCTCCCCTCTTGAGCAAGGAAAGAGAAACCTTGTGCTCTGATACCAATGTAACATTTAATGTCCTAGTAACTTATGTGTAGCAGAAAATAGCATAAACATAGTGAGCATTTCATTAGAATAAATTTCTAATGAGCATAACAAGAGTGCTTGGATGGAGAAAGCAAAAAAAAGCATAACACCTAGTTAGATAGGCATGAACAATACTTCAAAAAAGAGAGAAATTAAACTATTGACAACAGTTGAGGACCGGATTTACATGGAGCTGGCCCCTCTCTAAAAGGCTTTGTATTATAGGTTTTCCCCATCAAGGGAGACATTTTATAATACAACTCTTTGTGTTCCTTCAATAACTAGCTGGTGCAATGAAAGTGGAAACTTCAAGCACTAAGCAAACACTTATAAAACACAACATCAATTCCCTCACGGTCTCAAACCCAAGACCTCACACACCTTTGAAGACGGTGAGTGCTGGCGAGATATGAGAGTAGATTGATAGGAAGAAGGAGTAGTCTTACAAGAAAGAAGTATATCTCCTCACATAATCACTCATAATAGCTTAGCATAGCTTAATAATTAGCATGGTAGAGGAGATGCATGCATTGAAGCTTGGCTCTTGGTTGGATTTGCATCGCAAAGCCAAGAGTTGTTGGTGTAGGCCTCCCTTCTCACAAGCTTGGAGTAGATGATGATGAACTTTCCATTAAAGCTTGAGAAGGACACAGAGAGAGAGAGAGAGAGAGAGAGAGAGAGAGAGAGTCTTCTTGCTTCACACATGAGATTGTGTGAGTGTGTGTGTGATAATGCCATGATAAAATCAGTCCTCCTCTCTCTCTTGGTCGACCCCTCTTGCAATTTACTCATTTTGGCACCCATTGGACCCTCCAAAGTTTAGCCAATGATAATTGAGAAGCACAAGTGATAGACTTATGACATGTGTCCCCCTTTTCCATTTTGTGAGAGCTTTAGGTAATTAAATAATGCAATTAAACTCTCATCAGACCCCTTAGTCTTCTGACCAATAGGAATCAAGCAAGCCATTCGGCTGCTGAATGCTCATTAGACCCCTTGGGAGATTGACCAATAGTCTTCTAGAGAGCTTAATTCTTATTGGTTCTTTTATTAAGTGTTTGTTAATGAATTAACTAGATTTATTCTTTCTAAATTCTCATTGGTCCACCTCTATGGCCATCCAATAGGATTTGCATGCACCTTGTGGGAAATTCGGCTAGGGAGCTGACATGTGTCCACTATGCCCTTTGTGTAAGTGTGTGTGTGTGTGTGTGTGTTTCTCTGATCCTGTACTTACAGGGCTCGCCCCCTCCTATGTAGGAGTCTTGAATACTTTTGTGTACACTTAAAAAGCATCCAATTTCCCTAAGGTTTGACCATTGGACACAACCTTTGAATTTTGGAACCTTAGCATTTTGGAAGTCCTTTTTCTAGTGGGTAGAGGATCCCTAGATTACCTTACGACATCGTTCCAAAACGGATGACCAATCCATTTGGTGCTTGATAGCCTAAGACTGGCGCAAGCATGTCTACGCATTAGTCCCATCAATCTTCTATAATAGAGTGACAAGCTCTACTTGGTGTTTGGGAGACGTTGTCTCCGTAAACTTGATCCTAAGCATGCATACTACTTAACATTTGTGCACAATAAAGAAAAAAGAGTCTTATAAGACAAAAACTTTGTTCATTTTAAACATTTGTACATTTGCTTACTCTAGGGAAGCATTGTAAGCAGATTTAGGTTATCCTTTAATTGTATGCCTTGCATCCATCTAGCATCTTCAAAAGGATAATTCCTAAACTTAATAAGATACCGTCGGATAGTCTTACTGCCTCTTAATACCTTGTCTTCATGTTGGAGAATGGACCCGGGCTGCAGCACCTCTTCTCGATCCTCGATCTCTAGTGGGTCTTCAATAGTTGGTTCTTGAGGTGGCTCTCCTTTGTAAGGCTTTAATAGGCTCACATGGAAAGCATTGTGTATGAGCCAATGACTGGGAAACTTGAGTTGATAGTCCATCTCATTGATTGTTCAAAGAATCTGGAAGGGACCACAGTACCTTTTTGCTAACTTAGCATAGTACTTTTGGTGTCCCGCATGATTCTTTCCCATGGTGTGCCTTAATCGAGCCTTGGAAAATGTAAGCAAGATCCAATCATTCAAAGGCTTGGGCTCTTTTGTGCTTATCAACAGCAGCCTTTTGCTTTTGCTGTGAGATAGAGATAACATCTTTAATCTGTTGGAAAGATTCTTGTAGGTCTTGGCTATACTCATCTGCAACGAAGATCTGTGTACTTTAAGTAGCAGGGGAATTTTGGATCTTCCCTCAATTACCTCGAAAGGTGCTTTTCCCATGGAATTATGTACAATGTTATTGTGGGCATACTCCACTAAGGGTAAGTACTTCTCCCATTGGGACCTTTGGTCTACTTCCATTATGTAGGCTTTTAGTAGATCAAGAATTGTTAGGTTAGCTATGTCACTTTGACCCTTTCAGAAATTACTGGTCATTCTAAGATCTCTATCTAACACTATGGACATCGGCAAGCCATGGTACTTGAAGATTTCTGATATGAAGAGGTTGCCATTTGATGGGCTTTGATAGTCTTTTTGACAGGTGTAAAATGATCTTGTTTGATGAACCTATCTACTATCGTCCATATTCTCGTATTCCCATGGATAGACTTCGGCAATCCAAAGATAAAATCCATGGATATGCTCTCCCATGGTGAATTAGGGATTGGCAAAGGTTGAAGCAATCTAGGTTGCTTCCCTCTATCAAACTTTGCCTTTTGGCATACCACACATTTAGAAACATACTCTTGTATGCTTGCTTTCATGGTAGGCCAATAGAAATATGTTTCATCCCTTTTAGGGTAGATTGAATCTCTTTATGCCCCACATAAGGAGGAGCATGAGATTCTTATATTACTTTCTCACATAGTGAGTTAGTAACGCATAGTCTATTGCCATAGAGAAGATAACCATCTTGTAAAGAAAATGGTTCCTCTTTCTTCCCTAGTGCAAAGGTTGAAATCACATCTCTAAAATCAAAATCAATAGCATACTCATCTATCATAAAAGATAGATCATTGTGAGTTGCTATGGAAACCGCATTCACTCTCGGTCGTCTTGAGAGTGCATCGGCTACTTGATTATGCTTGCCAGCAATGTGAGCAATATGAAAATGAATTTGTGAAAGGAAATTTGCCTACCTCATTTGTTTACCGAAGAGCTTGGTCTGCGCCATGAAGTACTTAAGACTTTTGTGATCCATCCGCAGAATGAAAGGCATGTAGAACTTGGTCTGCGTCATGAAGTACTTAAGACTTTTGGTCTTCCACGAGTCTAAGGCATGTAGAACTACCAGGAGTTCCTTTTCATATATGCCTAGAGCTTGCTCAACAGGGTCGAGGCTTCGACTTTCATAGGCTATGGCGTGCCCTTCTTGGAGCAAAACAGCTCCAAGGCAATCACCACAAGCATCACATTGGACCTCATATGGCTTTGAGAGATCCGGCAATGTAAGCACATGTTGAGAGATAAGCTTTTTGAAAGCATTCTTCTCCTTGGTAGACCATGTATACCTAACATTTTTCTTTGTTAGGTCATGTAATGGTCTCACAATTTGTGAGAATGAAGCGTCTATAGTATGCACACATACCTATAAAGCTTCTTAGTTCATGAAGATTCCTTAGATTAGGCCATCCTTTTATTACCTCTAGCTTTGATGGATCCATTTGGATGCCATCTTGAGAGATAATGTGATCTAAATATTGAATCTCTTGTTAAAAAAACTCACTTTTCTTTGGGTTAATATAAAGTTTATTCTCTCGTAAGACTTGAAATATTACTTGGAGATGTTGCTTGTGTTCGTCTAGTGAATTAGAGTAGATGATAATATCATCAAAGAACACTCCATTAAAGGTTTGGTGAGGCATGAATAGCTTCTCCATCAAGCGGTTGAATGTAGCTAGTGCATTGGTCAAACCAAAAGGCATGACAATGTATTCGTAAAGACCAAACGTAGTGTCAAAAGTAGTCTTTACAATCTCTTTATCGACTATCCTTATTTGATGGTAGTCACTTTTTAGGTCAAATCTACTAAAGTGGGTCAATCCTTATAGCTTATCAAATAGGTCTTCTACCCGTGGGACGGGAAACCTATTTTTGATAGTAATCCTATTTAGTGCTCTATATTCAATACACATATGATATGTGTCGTCTTTCTTTTGCACTAATAACACGGGTGAGCAAAATGGAGATGAGCTAGGCCTAACCATGCCCTTCTCAAGTAACTCATCCACTTGCCGCATAATTTCCTCTTGTTGAGCTTGAGAAACTCTATAAGGAGGTTTATTAGGCGGTGAACTTCCTGGAAGAAGATCAATTACATGGTCATCATTGCCTCGTTTAGGAGGTAGTTCACAAGGGATGTCGTCAATAAAAACATCTTGAAATCCCTTGAGAAAATTGGATACCTCAATTCTTTGTGATTGTTTATATTTTCTTTTGCTAAAGCATTAGGTTCATTTTGAGAATCTTTAACAAAAATCATGTACACGGAAATAGAGCTCTTTATTGACTTATTGAAAGCTTGTGTATGTACAATGTCATAATAATCAATATCTTCTCCTAAATTATTTTCTCATGTTAAACTGATCATTTAATATGGGGAAGTGCCAGGGGAGAAAAAGCTAGAATATTGGTTAAGCTAGCAGACCGGCCACATTAGGGATCCAAAGGAGGGAAAATAGGGATCCAAAGGGGGGGCCATCTGCAAAAGAGCCATGTGCAACAATGGGCTAAAAAGACCCTAAGGTTCAGCCCATTAAGACTTCCAAAATGCTAAGGTTCCAAAATTCAAAGGTTGTGTCCAAAGGTCAACCATAGGGGGAATTGGATGCTTTGTGTGTGTCCAAAAAAGTCTTTACTAATCCCTACTTAGAAGGGGGCGAGCCTTGCCTGTAGGGGATGAGAGAGAAAGCCACACACACACACACACACACACACAAGCTCCCTTTACACAAAGGGAATGAGGGACACATGTCAGCTCCCTAGCTCAAATGCCCACAAGGTGTACCCAATTTCTATTGGATGACCTTGAAGGTGGACCAATGAGAATTAGGCTAGAGCAAATCTAGTTTAATTAATTTAAAAACACTTAATAAAAGAACCAATGAGAATTAATTCCTCTAGAAGACTATTGGACAATCTCCCAAGGGGTCCAATGGGCATTCAGCAACCCAATGGCTTGCTTGATTCCTATTGGCCAGGAGGCAAAGGGGTCCAATGAGAGTTTAGTTGAATTATTAAATTACCTAAAGCTCTCACAAAAGGGGAAAGGGGGACACATGTCAGAAGGCTATCACTTATACTGCTTAATTACCATTGGCTAGGCCTGGGGAGGTCCAATGAGGGTAGAGCATGAGCAAATAGCAAGAGGGGTCGACCAAGAGAGAGAGGGGGCTGATTTTTGCAAGGCATTATCACACACACACTCACACAATCTCATGTGTGAAGTAAAGAAGACTCTCTCTCTCTCTCCTTCTCAAGATTTAATGGAAAGCTTACCACCTACTCCAAGCTTGTGAGAAGGGAAAACCTACACCAACAACTCTTGGCTTTGTGATGCAAATCCAACCAAGAACCAAGCTTCAATGCATGCTCATCTCCTCTACCATGCTAATTACTAAGCTAATCTATGCTAATATGAGTGATTATGTGAGATGTACATCTTTCTCGTAAAACTACTCCTTCTTCCTCTCAATCTACTCTCATACCCTGCTAGCTCTCACCATCTTCGAAGGTGTGTGAGGTCTTGGGTCTGAGACCGGGGATAATTGATGCTGTGTTTGCTAAGTGTTTTGCTTAGTGCATGAAGCTTTCATCTTCATTGCACTAGCTAATCTTGAAGGAGCACAAAGAATTGTATTGTACAATGTCTCTCTTGATGGGAGAAACCATAATACAAAGCCTTTTGGAGGGGGGGACCGGCTCCATGAAAATCCGGTCCTCAACTGTTGTCAATAGCTTAATTTCTCTCTCTTTTGAAAGTATTGTTCATGCTATCTAACTAGGTGTTATGCTTTTTGTTGCTCTCTCCACCCAAGCACTTTTGTAATTCTCATTAGGAATCTATTCTAATGAAATGCCCACTATGTTCATGCTAATTTCCTCTACACACAAGTTTTTAGGCCATTAAATGTTACATACAATGGGTATGGTGTTACCCAACTCGTTTAGCATCTATGTATATCATTTTCCCTAAACCTAAAGTAGATTCTCCTTTCAAGGAATTTAACATTGGCAACCATGCGGTCAAACCATGGTGCCCCTAGGATTACATCCTCGTGCTTGAGGGGAGAGATAAAGAAGTTTTTTTTTGTGCACATAGATTTGGACATGGAGCCTCAATTTCCCAATTAAGGGAGTGACTGAAGCTTCTTGCCCCTTGAAAGCACCATCTACGGGTAGGACATCTCCCATCTCATAGGCTTGGATGCCTAGCTTGGTGGCCAACTCTGTGGATATAAAATTGTGAGTATAAACATGGTCGAAGAGAATAAAAGCATCATGTTCTCTTACCTTTCCCCAAGCATGGCATAGAAGAGATCCTTTGTGGTGATCTTCCTCTTCTTGGATTTCAACCAAGGAGGCTTATGGCAGGTGTTCTTTTGGGGGCAAGCGCTGTACACATGCCCTTGCTCGCCGCATTTGAACAACAATTTTCCTTGCAATAAATCTCAAGATCTTTAGGAGAGAGTTTGTTTCTGCCTTTATAAACTCCCTTCTCCTTAGCTTTGTTGTTATTGGAATGGCCCTTAGGAGACTTTTGGACATTGTTTTTCCCCTTAGGCTCATTGAAACCCTTGTTTTCCGTGGGCTTAAGATTTCTCTTAGCCCCTGTTTGGAAATTGATTCGTGAAGCCACCATGGTATGGTGTATGATTGCAAATATGGTGCATGGCCTTTGGGAGTTGACATACTCCGCCATATCTTCAGTTAAGCCCGCACAAAATTGTTGTTTTTTTGCTCTCCAAAATCCATCTTTTTGAAGATAGTGACTTTGAGATGTAAGTCCCAAAACTTGTCTACATATTTGTGAAGAGAGCTTCAAGCTTCACCATTTGGTGAGTACTTTGTCTTTGGGCATCGATGGCCAAAAACTGCTTCATGATGGAAACTCTTAAAGCTTTCCATGTTTGTGGAGCTTCACAGTTTTCCCGTAGGCTAGACCACCATTGCCTGGCGGACTTTTGAAAGTGCATAGGTACATGGCCTAGCTTAGACGACTCCATGAAGCCCTCACTCATCTCCAAATGCCGCATTGAATTGTTGGATGAAGGCCAAGACTTTGTCTGTAGCACCACAGGTGCCATTATAGGTAAGGAAAGAGATGTTTTTTCCTCCCTCTTTAATTTGAACTTCTTGAGCTTAATCGACCTCTTCCATGCGGCATAGGATTTCCTATGGCCTCTTCTTTTTGATGGTTCAAAATTTGCACCATCTCTTTCTTCAGAAGATGAAGAATTTGAGGAAGATGGAGAAGAGGGTGACCTCTTTCTCATCTTTTTCTTGCCTTGGTCCTCCTTGTCTACACCATCACTTTCTTCATAAGAGGAAGAGGATAAAGAAGATGGAGAAGAGGGTGACCTCTTTCTCATCTTTTTCTTCTCTTGTTTTTTGTCATCCCTCTTTGAATTATGGTGTGGAGAGGTGTGCGATCGTCTTCTTCGTTTAGGAGGTGATGGAGAGTGTTTTTCCCACTGTCTTCGTGGAGCCATCTCCACCGAGGTGGCAGGAGACTCACTTCTTTCTCGTTCCTTTGGTGGGGGATCTTGTGTTCTTCTTTGAGAAAAAGACGCGTCATCAAGAAGTAAATTTTTTAGCCCTTCGTATGGATCCTCTTCTTCTTCCCAAATCGGAGAGAGACCTCTTTTGGAAGTCTTGCAAGGAGGCTTCCTAGGTACTCTCTCGTCATAGTGGAGACTTTGGAGAATCCCATGAGCATGTAGCTGCCGTTGCACTTCACTTTGAAGGGATGGATTGGCCATGGCTTGTTGAAGCATAGAAACAAGGTAGTTAACAAGCATATGGGCATCATTAGTAGCCTGCTTATTAGCAAAATCAAAGCTATCAACATGAATTTCACTCTCTTTACTATTGTCAGCCATTCTAACAAATTTGTATCTGTAATTTGGCACTTCAAGCCCTAGTTTCTACTCCTCTTTACCCCCTTTAGAAAAGCACTCAAGCTACCGTACCCGTGGCTCGAATATCATTAATTGCAAGGAATAGAAGAGAGGGTCTTTCAACACCAAAACAGTACCGGCTCATGTCAAGCTTCTAATAGCTCAATAGTGGTTAAGACTTAGGCAAGCCCCGTAGGACTCCACTATTAAGACCATAGCTCTTGATGGTGAAGCCCCGTTATCTGCACAAAGACATGCGCACTGCAAGGCTGAAAAATCCCTATTCTACTTACTCAATTGCAATTAATAATACCAACCATTTATAGCTAGCTTGAGGACCCCCTTCTTGAGAAAGAAAAGAGAAACCTTGTGCTCTGATACTAATGTAACATTTAATGGCCTAGTAACTTGTGTGTAGTGGAAAATAGCATAAACATAGTGAGCATTTCATTAGATTAAATTCCTAATGAGCATAGAAAGAGTGCTTGGATGGAGAGAGCAACAAAAATCATAGCACCTAGTTAGATAGGCATGAACAATACTTCAAAAGTGAGAGAAATTAAGCTATTGACAACAGTTGAGGATCGGATTTACATGGAGCCGGTCCCCCCTCCAAAAGGATTTGTATTATAGGTTTCCCCCATCAAGGGAGTTATTTTACAGTACAATTCTTTGTGTTCCTTCAATAACTAGCTAGTGCAATGAATATGGAAACTTCAAGCACTAAGCAAACACTTATAAAACACAACGTCCATTCCCTCACAGTCTCAGACCTAATACCTCACACACCTTCGAAGATGGTGAGAGCTAGCGGGGTATGAGAGTAGATTGAGAGGAAGAAGGAGTAGTCTTAAAAGAAAGAAGTATATGTCCTCACATAATCACTCATAACATCTTAGCATAGCTTAGTAATTAGCATGCTAGAGGAGATGAGCATGCATTGAAGCTTGGCTCTTGGTTGGATTTGCATCACAAAGCCAAGAGTTATTGGTGTAGGCCTCCCTTCTCACAAGCTTAGATGATGATGAACTTTCCATTAAAGCTTGGAGTAGATGATGATGAACTTTCCATTAAAGCTTGAGAAGGAGAGAGAGAGAGTCTTCTTGCTTCACACATGAGATTGTGTGAGTGTGTGTGTGTGTGTGTGTGTGTGTGTGTGTGTGATAATGCCTTGACAAAATCAGCCCCCTCTCTCTCTTGGTCAACCCTCTTGCAATTTACTCATGCTTGAATCCCATTGGACCCTACAGAGCTTAGCCAATAATTGAGAAGCATAAGTGATAGCCTTGTGACATGTGTCACCCTTTTCCCTTTTATGAGAGCTTTAGGTAATTAAATTATGCAATTAAACTATCCTTGGACCCCTTAGTCTTTTGGCCAATAGGAATCAGGCAAGCCATTGGGCTATTGAATGCTCATTGGACCCCTTGGGAGACTGGCCTATAGTCTTCTAGAGTGCTTAATTCTTATTGGTTCTTTTATTAAGAGTTTTTTAATGAATTAAACTAGATTTACTCTTTCTAAATTCTCATCGGTCCACCTCTATGGCCATCCAATAGGATTTGCATGCACCTTGTGGGCAATTGGGCTAGGGAGCTACATGTGTCCACTATGCCCTTTGTGTAAAGGGGCTTGCATGAGTGTGTGTGTGTGTGTGTGTGTGTGTGTGTATTTCTCTCTCATCCTCTAGTTACAGGGCTCGCCCCCTCCTATGTAGGAGTCTTGAAGACTTTTGTGTACACGTACAAAGCATCCAATTTCCCTAAGGTTTGACCATTGGACACAACCTTTGAATTTTGGAACCTTAGCATTTTTGAAGTCTTAATGGGCTGAACCTTAGGGTCTTTGAAGCCCATTGTTTCACATTGCTCTTTTGCAGATTGCCCCCCCGCCCCCCTTGGATCCCTATTTTCCTTCCTTTGGAACCCTACTATGGCAGGTCTGCCAGCTTAACCAATATTCCAGCTTTTTTTTTCCTGGTACTTCCCCATATTAAATGATTAGTTTAACATGAGAAAATCATTTAGGAGAATTAGATATTAGTTATTATGACACCCCCTCCTTCCTAGGGATGTGGGAAGACTTTTTAGTCTTCCCATGACCATCCAATATTTCCCCTACTTTGGCCTTTGGACAATACAATTAAAATTAGGAACCTTAGCCTATGGAAGTCTTAATGGGGTTCAACCTTAGGTCTTTTAAGCCCCATTGAAGCACATTGCTCTTTTGCAGACTGTCCCCCTTGGATCCCTATTTTCCAGAATCCTTGACAAAGACCGGTCTGACAGCCTTACCAATATTCTAGCTTTTACTCCCCTTGCAATTTCCTATATTAAACGATCAATTCAATATGAGAAAATCATTTGGGAGTATTATATATTAGTTTTGATGACATAGTGTAAAGTTCTTGTGAGTGTTTAATGAGAGAATACACACTTGCATAAATATCATGAAAATTAGCAGTAAAATCATCAGTGGCAGGCACAATATTGGAAAGACGAGAAGTAGGAGTAGGCAGAGAATAACCATAAACAATTTCAAATAGAGATTTACATGTGCCACTGTGCGTGGTGTTGTTATATACAAACTGTAGAATATGCAGATAATTATCCCATTTCTTGGATCGAGAAGAAACATAAGCTTTTAACAAGTCAATGATGGTGCGATTAGTGACTTCGATTTGACCATTAACCTTAAGATGGAATGCAGAAGTAAAATCAAGTGTGGTTTCAAGATTCTCAAAACAATAGTCCAAAAAGCACTACAAAATTTGGAATCTTGATAAGATATTATAACTTTAGGCAAACCATGATGTGGAAAGACATCTTTAAGAAATAGAAATGTAGCTTGATGTGTTGTGAGTGTTTTCTTACAAGGAATGAAATATGCTTGTTTGGAAAAACGGTCAATGACAATCCAAATCATATCATGCTTGTGAACAGTGAGTGGAAAGTCATGGCAGCTTGCACAACTGCAGATGAAGGGATTGTCTACATGGTAATGGAGTAGGATCTAGGACAAGCAACGTTCTTTCTGTTGTGAGAGTAGGAGTTCGTTTTAATCTAGTGCCAGAAGTTAACTTTTTGATTAATAGTATTAGGTGCAGCAAAATAAGTTATGCACCCATGTGAACTCAACCACTGATGGTTGCGGGTTGGCAACTAAAACCCCATCTCCATGAGAACTAGCTCTCAGTGCCACAACTAGAGGCTTTTCTTCAAAATATCACCCTTTGTCTCTTCAAGAGAAGACAACATCACTCGTTTGCTTGCTACATCTCCCCGCATGCAAGGTGTTCATGGCAAGTAATTGTGTACCTTTTCTTTTAACTACAGTTTTTATACACCCCACTAGCATCATTGTCAAGCTCCTATTTCCCTTAGTTATATGAGGAAGAAAAGTAGCACTTTTAAGGTCATCTCCTTGCTGTTGTTGTCAAGTGATAGGAGACAAAACTTGTTGTTTGATGTCCCCCAAAGCACAAGTATATAGCTTGTGGGCAACTTATTTATCTCATTGTAGGGGCACTAGCTTATTTCCAACTGCACATGCTCGTCTAGTTTCAACCTTTGTGATGGTTGAAAGGTAGATTCTTGGAGCTGCACATGGACATGGATGGTCATGTTGAATGTGACCAGTACTTGATTTGATTAATGTCTAGATTGATAGTTTTAGTAACTTAGATTATGCTTGTCTAACTAGCTTATTTCCAATTGCACATGCTCGTCTAGTTTCAACCTTTGTGATGGTTGAAAGCTAGATTCTTGGAGCTGCACATGGACATGGGCTAGTCATGTTGAATGTGACCAGTACTTGATTTGATTAATGTCTACATTGATAGTTTTAGTAACTTAGATTATGCTTGTATAGTCCATGTAGTGGATTATTTGAGATTTTCTATACACATGCTTGAAGCAAGTTGGCTTGCTCTCAATTGAACACATTTTGTGACAGGCATCTTAAAGCAAGTTGAGGTACTCATAGAGGGGTTGCTGCCAATGATCAAGTGAGTTGAAGTTCTCTGCAAATTATTGCATCATGTAGCTTCTTTTACAAAGGCCGTGCTTTTGATTGCTGAGAGTTAGATTCTTTTTCAAAGGTCATGCTTTCAATTGCTGAGAAGAGATATCATTTCACCTTTGGGAGATAGATAGTTGTGCTCTAAATATTAAAGACCAAATAAACCAAAAGCCGGAAGCCGGACCTGGCTATGGATCGTAGAGCAGGCCTCGAGTAAACAAGAGAAAGACTTCAGCAGGCAACAAGCAGTGTTGGCCTCATAGCTCCCATGCAGCTCGTGGTGAGAGTTGAAAATTATGATAAAGTACAATGGGATCATAGTTGTGTGGCCTCATAGCTCCCATGCTCGTGGTGAGAGTTGCAAATTATGATAAACTACAATGGGATCATAGTTGCATTAAAATTTCCAATGCCATGCAATTCTTTAGTTGTTGATACAGCATGCAGTGGCTAGTTGTAGCAAAGCTGATTTCTCTCAAGTCAACAACATTCTTGCTCTGTATATTTATGAAAGATGCAAAAATGAGATATTTTTCCTATTTGATAGCTAAGCATTTACATCACCCTGTTTTGTTGGTTTTGCATTTTGCATAATTCTAGTGAAACTAGCACACAAGCCACTCCTTAAAAGTTTTTCACATGTGTACAAAATCTTCTATGGGTAGAAATAGCTACTGATTGGTAAAAAAGGGTTTAGCCACCTCATGGTGGCCTAAGGAAAGGGCAAGAATTACATGCTCTTCTATGGGCAGAAATAGCTACTGATCGGTAAGAAATGGTTTAGCTACCTCGTGATGACCGAAGAAATTACATGCTCATGATAATTTTGTGACCATGTACGATTGTTGGTGTATTCCATTGTCTACAAAGGACTCATATGTCATTAGACGCTACATTTTGAATTGTTTGTCCAAACAACCGCCTAAAAGGTGCTGTCATCACTTCAATACATAGCCAAAGGCCTGTTTTGAAGGTGGCAGTCACAAAACAAGCGAGACTTAAGCTTATCTCAAAATGTGACCCTTCATTTGAAAGTTAATTTTTTATTGCTTGCAATCAATGCTTGAATGCACCGTCAAGTCTCTAAAGCTTGTTACATGTGATTAACTGCGAAAAAATGTACACATCAGAATGAAGACATACATATCATTAAGACATACATAGCATTAGATTACTATAAAATACTTTGAAATGTTTCTTTGAGTTCAAGGTTGCAATCTTGAAAAATTTAGTGAAATATGTGACAATTGAAATACCCAAAACAAAATGCAAAACCCTACTTCAATACCAATTCGCCATCCTGAGTCGCCCACCCTCTTAGAAGGTGAGTCTTAGGATCGCTAGATAAGTTAAGTGCGCTTCTCCTGCGAGGTGGAGCTAGATCTCGTTGCTAGTAGGCTCGAACTCGATTCACTTTGTGATGAGAGATCATCTGCTACATGAACCCTGAACCACTTTGTTTGCTTTCGCTATAGATCTAGTGGCCACTAAGTTTACCATCAGATCCGCCGTTTGAGACGGCGGGGTGGGGACCTCACACCTAGTATCAGAGCCAAGGTTAGGCTAAGAAATAAAGTCGTATTGTTTGAATATTTAAAAGGAACTAAAAGTATATAGGTAACGATCCGAATTCCTTGCATTGGTGTTGCAGGAAGACCTGTGCTAGAATATCGGAAGTTCCAAGTGTTTGAGTTTATTTACGAACAAGCTCGACGTTCCCCAGTTTACCAATTTAGGTGAGATATCATGGAGATAGTTATGAAGGCTCATACACCGCACTCCACTCGCATCGATAAAGGATAGGCATATTTGTGAGATGCTTATATGTTGAGGCTTGAAAGTTGAGATTGCCACTATCACAACAATAACGGATAGATTTAGAGTTGATGGCAGCAAGAAGAAGTTGAAGCAGGAACACTCAGATAACATCCAATTTGTGTATAGCTATGATGGAGACCCCTGGTGATTAGTTTTTTTGGAAGTGGGATGAAAAGACCAGCCTCTACTACTCCTGAGAATGGCCACTCATTGTCTTAAAATCTAGACAGCTGTTTGAGTAATCTCGATGTACAGCTGAGTGGATGTCACTGAGCTGAATCTTTTCTTAAGGCTGAGAAAGGCTGAAATGGGCGGGTACTTTCCAGTTGATTGAGCGGATTGACACTAATTAACTGAACTGGAGGATTTGTTAACTGGCTGCTCCTCCCGCTGATTGCAGCAGCAAACAGAAGCACGTCTGCCCACATGATATTGATTTTGTGATCAATTCTGGAGAATCCTCAACAACACTGGTAAGGTTTGCAAAATATCTATCTACGCAGGCCTTTGCTCCTTGACAAGGCCACCTCCGGTTTACACCGTACCCCTTCTTCCCCTCTTTCCAAAAGGGGAAAAAAAACAAAAAACCCAATTTCAGAAGAGCTTTTGCCCCATAAAGCACAGCGCAATGGTTCAAATTAGGAGATGGACATCACAGAAGTATTTGCGTGCACAAAGTGAAGTAACATGAGATGATTCAAAGATGTGTTTATACCAGCACCATGGAATAAAGTAGAATGTGGTATGAAATAAATGTTTTCCAGAATTGGATTTCGTCATAAAAGCATGATGTAGAGCTTGAGGATTATGCAGGTTGAAAAGTTACTGCTGATCTGCTCTGCAAAGTGCAGAGCATCTCTATTCTGCATTCGCGCAAAATGCACCACTTTGCAGAGCATCTCTATTCTGCATTCGCGCAAAATGCACCGCATTCCTGAGATGCCAAACTCAAACTGTAAGCTAGAAGAGCATCATGCTTTCAGGGATTTACATGAAGCACAATCTCACCACATATGGTCCAACCCACCTATGACTGTGAGAGGGGAGGAGCCCATGAAGACAGCCGTGAATGGGTTAAGAGACATGTGCGAGTAACAAGGAGAGGCTGGCATGCAAACATGAAATGTGCATGTAATGTAATCGTGATTTGGTATGCGAAGTGTGACCATGGAAGTATGCTGAGGTGCTTGAAACATACAGTTCTGGCTTATTTTTTCAAGATTCATGGGATGGCTACTGTTTTAGTTTGGATTGACGCCACGGATCATAATAAACTAAAAGTTGACAATTCGTAATCTACATTTAGATATGAATAAGCAAGAACATGCATTACAGTTACAGTTCTTTGGATGACTTAATGATTTCAACAGAACATTCAAGACATGATAGTGCAACATAAGGCTTTATGTAATTCATTGCATGTTTGCGATGTAGCTGGCAGGGCCAACATTTATCCCAGGCCATCAACACCTCATCAGTTGATGTGGGAAATTTCACTTGTCCGTCATAAACATTAAGAAACTGTTCAATGCTTGGTGCATGTGTTAAGCAACTACACCCTAAACCGTTGACTGTTATGTAGTTTGAGAACAAAGAGAAGTCATGAGATGACCTGAACATTTTGCAGTCTTGATATACATGAAAAAAATCCATTCTAATGCTCCCTACCCTGTTTGCTGCAGATATTTTTTATGTACGATCCTACACTTGTGGCCATCTTGTCTGCTGCACTGAACTCAGCAGGACTCTGCTGGTGGGTCTCGTATTTCGGTGGGGTGTGTTTTTCTGGTGGGTGTTTTGGTGTTGGGGGGAGGGGGGGGGATGGAAAAGTGGCTAGCCTCCAAGAGATTGAGATATTTCCTCGTTATGTGCTAATTCGATGGGGTGGTGGCGGGACAGTACCATTGCATCATGCAAGCTTTGAAGCTGATGACTCATGTTGATAGCTTCAGAGCGCAGAATGCGATTCTCCTCAGCCACCTGAGCGTAGTGTTTTGATGTTAAGCTGAAGCTGCTGAGCATTTGACTGTTTTGTGCCCTTAGTTGAGCCACATGAGACCTTAGTTCGTCTAGGTGCTGCTGCTTCCGAAGCCGAGACCTCCGTGCAGATTCTCGGTTGGACAGCATGCGCCTCTGCTTCCTATCATCGACCATTTGCTGATCTTCATCTGAGGTTGAGTTTCCATACGTTGCATTGTATGTGTCGCTTCCACTAGGAGAGCTCTTGCCTCCGGAGGAAACTATGAGACTGGTGTGACCATGATTCCCTCTGTCCAGCTCTTCATGGATAGTAACTTCCAACTCCTCGAAAAAGGCCATGGCAAGTGAGTAGATGCTCCTGACAATATCGGTAAGAGGGAGAGGATAGAAGCTAAGGTGGTTGAATAGAGAGAAGCTTGAAGGTGGATGCAATGCCTAATGCAACATAAGGAGACAAGGGAGCTCAGTCCTGTAAAGAAGGGAACGCAGAGCTGGAAAGCCCAATGATCAGTTGTTTGGGCCTTATAATGCAAGAGGACCCAGGGGTGTGTGCGAACGCACGCACATGCCGAGATGGGGACATTGACAGAGTCTCACTCGAAGACTTGATGCTGATCATTGATGATGTGTTCGCACGAGTACACCCAAATTGCAATGCCAATGCCAAGTTGCCAACGCTGATGCAATACCTGCATCCAGACGCCAGTACACACAAAGTCTACAGACATGCGTAATACACAATCTCTCCGGAAGAAAGTTTTTTTCGAGCGCTGCCGTGTAATTTCATCTAATCTGTACCGAAGTCTGAGAGCAATGCTAGAGTGTCAAGCTGCCCAGCATAACACAAAGTTTTGGGCCATGTATGATGTGGGTGACCGGTGGGTCTGTCTGTGCGAGAGAGAGAGAGAGAGAGAGAGAGAGAGAGCGTTGGTGGAACTTGGGGGGCCAGGCGGACGTCGTAGGAAACTATGCCAAGAGGAGGCAATCCAATTATCCAACTAAAAGTTGCGTTGTGCAGCAGACAACAACTTGTCACGCGCACCTTCCCATGAAATGGGCAATAAAACGTGTCTTTGACAAAAAGAGTTTTGAAGAGGCGGTTATTACTGGGCCAACTCAACGCTCATTATTTGATACTCATCTTTAGTCAACTAAATAGATAAGAGCACATTTGAACAGCCAAGGTGGCCTCGTGATTATTTGACACCCCTTGTGTCAAGGTGGGATCAATGGTCCCTATTAATTGGGGGCATCGAGATTGGTTTTGCACCGTCCGATGGCGGATTAATGCCCAAATGATCACATCATGTGATCACACTCAAAGTGAACCTCAAGGAAACTCAATGTGAACATCAAGTGATCCTCTTGTGATTCTTAATTGAGATGTGATCACCTTGTGAACCCACCCCTATTTCAAAGTGACCACAATGTGACCCCAACCATTCCAAAGTGATCTCCAAGTGAACACCATAGGATCCCCACCCCCTCACTTTTGCCATATTATTTTACATTCTCACCCCCATTTCAAGTGGTCTTAATGGGAGAGATGTTGTCTTTGGTGTGGGAGGAGGAGGGTTCAAGTGGCATGGGTAAACCTAATCGAAATCTTTTTATTCTTGAAAATAAATGAACTGTCCACATCATCCAAAGATCATGGATCGTGGATCCCACCTAACAAGGGGGTGTCAAATAGTCACAAGACAAGGGTTAGGGTTTAACTCTGTCTAAATCGACAAAGCTGGCGAACAACCTCTCCTACCTTCGACTTTTGTAAGAGACTGTCCTCCCATGCGTGCTATAGTTATCTGCAAAGGACAAAAAAGTTGATGGGATGCAGGGCTCTATCCCCATCCCTATGAATCCGGGCTATGCACATATTACAATTTATAAGGATAATAGATATCATGTAATATGCACTGTCGTACCAACTTATATTTGCCTTGTCATTATTGCTCGCAAAAAAATGGCCTTCAATGTATGTTCATCCAGCTAAAAATTCCAAAGTCTCGACTAGATTCTGAGAGTGCCTTGAATAAAAAGCGATGAAATTTTACTACTCTGAGCTAGAAGCTGATAACTCCTGCAAATTTTGACCTCAAAACCAAGAGATATTAAAGCGTGTCCTTTTTCTCTCTAGTTAGAAAAAAGGTTTTTGGTGAGCCCTATAGTCATCATCCTTTACCTACTAGAAGTTATGAGTAACTTTCTATCTTTGAGTCTCTTGGTTGTTGATAGTACCCACAAAGACAAAACTTCTATTACTTTGAACTTTGTAAAAAGGCTTTAGCACATGGGTGAGCCTCGTGACTAAATGGCACGGGTCTTGAATGAAGACCCCGCCATGGGATCATCGGTGGACGGTGGGGATCTCGAGATCGACGGCAAAAAAAAGTGCGACGCATCACCACCCTCATATTTCAAAAGAGAGAGTTTCATGGCCTTGGGATCGTAATATCCACTTGTTTGTAACCTACAACTTGTCCCTTGCCCTCATGTGAGGCTTGACACTAAATACGGTAGGAGAGTGCCCTTCTTTGCCATCTAAATATTCGCTCATCAAGTTCTCTCTCCTACTTGCACTCACAACTTTTACAATACTCAATGGCATGTGTCTTACTCTCCTCCCAACCAATTTACCTCTCCCCTCAAGGTTATTTCACATTGGCCAACCTCCTTGGGTAAGTTGCGCTTGAGCTGGGCCTCTCATAATCATCCCATGCCCTTATACATGTTAGATCATGGAGCATCTACCTACTTGGTCATCCCTTAAATTCATGACCCCCTTGGTCTCAAGCCATCTTAACCACCTTGGTACATTTTCATGCTATCCTGACCTTCTTGCCCCTCTACGATGGATTCGGGTGGTGGCATTATGGTTGTACCAATGCATGCACATATGGACAAGATGAAGGAGAAGCTCAAGAGCACACAACATAGGAAGTAGTATTAGTGAGTGTACAAAGATAAGATTTTCCCTAGAATGATGGGTGTATATATAAGCTTAGGGATAAAAACCTCTTAATGAGAAACAAGTGTTTGATGATCCTAAGTGGAAATAATAAGATAACAAATCCTCCATGGAAAGTGTAGTCAACATAACTAACACTCTTGTGTAGGGAAGTGCCAAAACCTATGTGAGCAATCCTGTCATAAAATATAATATCTATACCAAATGATTTTCTCAAATTAAACTGATCATTTAATTTGGGAAGATAAAAGGGGAACAAGAGTTAGAATAGAGACATGTGCTTCTAGACCTATCTCAACAGGGGACCAAAAGGAGAGATGGTTGCATCTCAATAGGGGTCCAAAAGGAGACGGTCTACCAAAGAGCAATGTGTAATAAGTGCTTCTAGACCTATCTCAGCAAGGGAGCAAGAGGAGAGATGGTTTCATCTCAATAGGGATCCAAAAGGAGACGGTCTACCAAAGAGCAATGTGCAATAAGTGCTTCTAGACTTATCTCAGAAGAGGACCAAGAGGAGAGATGTTACATCTCAATATGGATCCAAAAGTAGGTAGTTTATTAAAGGCACGTGCATCTAATGCAGCTTAAAATACCTTAGGGTTAACTTTATTAAAAACCTCCAAAGGTTAGTGTTAAAAGTCCTTAGACATTAGGCAAGCTAGGGCTGTGCTTCAGGTGGAAACCCGGACCAAGCTTGAGGTGCTTGTCATGCTTGGTGACTAAGGTGCTTGAGGTTCTTGTCATGCTTAATGAGTAAAGTGCTTGAGGTGCTTGCTGACTAAGGTGCTTAAGGTGCTTGTCATGCTTGATGAGGAAGGTGCTTGAGAAGCTCCCATGCATGGGAGGTAAGGTGCTTGAGTCAAAAAGAGACCCTACAAAGGAGAAGGAAAGCCCCAAAGTTAGGGGAATCTCTGACTTAACCTCCCACTCACCCAAAGGGCACCCTTTTTCAAGGGGCACATGGACACATGTCAAGCTCTCCCTATGCTTAGCCAAATGGTGTGCTTAATCCTATTGGCTGGGCCAAAGAGGGGTCCAATGAGCTTCTAGTTCAATTCAACAAATATCTAGATATTTTTAAGCTCTCTCTCTCAAAGGGTTACAAGGAGGACACTTGTCCAAAGGCTACCCATGTTGCTTGAAATGCATTGTGCATGTGATTGGCTAGGGTTAGAGGGGTCCAATGAGCTTCAAGCTCACCCTATCACGCACTCATTTTTCACACATTCTCACTTGGTGAAAGTGCAAGAACTCCATCTCCTTCTCCAAGCTTGTTGAGAAGTTGAGAGCCTACACCAATACTCTTGGCTATGGAATGCAAATTCAACCAAGAGCCATGCGTCAATGCTTAAGCTTGCCATCTTCTCTCCATCTTCATTACTATGCTATTATGTTATGCTAAGCAAGAAGAGTAATGATAAGTGAGGAACTATTTCTTTCTCCTATGAATGATTCTTCTTCCTCTTCTCTACCCTCATTTCCCGCTATCTCTCTCCACCTTCGAAGGTGTTTGAGGCCTTGGGACTGAGGTCAGGATAGTTAATGCTTTTACAAAGTTTATGTTATACTCGTGATGCACGAAGCTTTCCAAATGATGTCAATGGGAGATGTTTTGGATGACGATGAGCTAGAGCTGACAGTTGGCAATGCCGAGGGCTAGCAGGTGATAGTGCCTATGAGAGCAACGCAAATGGGCATGTTGGAGAGTGGCAAGAGTTGTGAAGGCTCACAGGCAAGGATCTTGTAGCAAGAGTTGAAGGCGGGACTCTGCAGAGTGAGTTACAGGAGCTCGCAATAATGTGCAAGGTTGTAAGATCTTGGGTGAACAACAACCAAGAATGGGCTTGAAAATTGGCTCGAGGCAGGTGTAGCTTTTTGGCAAGAATAGCTATGATGTGGAGGGGTAATGCCTTGAAAAGTTAATGCATTCCCTTCTAGACACTACACGTTTGTCCTCATCCTCAACCTGAGACTTGGCTTTTTGCTAACAAATGCTGCAAAAAAATGAAAAATAATTCGTGACCTTTGGAAATTTGAAAGGAGAGATAGAGAGCTTCCAATAGCAAAAAGCAAAAGGGATAGTGTCCAACTAGCTCTCATACCAGATGTAGGAATTTCAAGGAGTGAGAAAATGGAAGCGAACAAATACTAAAATGAACTCCACTAATAACTCTTACAAATTTCATACATGTGAGCCTCATATAAAGGCTTTGTGGTTTACATCCATTGGCTAGAAGCATTGCAACCTTTTCCTATTGGACCATGTCATCTCCTCATCGGTCCTAGTAGACAAGGGGTCATTCCCATGTGGTGCCACAAGTGTGGGCTTACCCTAACATCACCAAGGTCACAAGGAACACAAAGATTGTATTATACCAAGTCTCTCTTTATGGGAGTCTCTATAAAATACAAAAAGCCTATTGGAGGGGGGACAGGCTCTACATAAATCCGGTCTTCAATTGTTGTCAAGTTCTTTAATTCTCTCTCTCTCTCTCTCTCTCTCTCTCTCTCTCTCTCTCTCTCTCTCTCTCTCTCTCTCTTGCTCTCTTGCAAAAAGTATTGTTCATGCCAAGTTAATTAAGTACTATGGTTATGTTGCTACCACTAATTAAGTTCACCCTCTATGTTCTCAAAGTAGTCCCACAAAAATACTCTCTTTAATTCTCCTAATTCCGCTATTTTCAAAGTTCATAGGCCATTTCCATTACATTAGTATCAGAGCTATTGATTGCTCTTTTCTTGCTTAAGAAGAGAGGTCCTTAAGTTGTCCATGAAAGGTTGGGCATGTTTATTGCAATAGGGTAACTGGGACAGGGATCTATTATCTTGGTTGAGAAGGACTTAGTTCGAGGTACACCGTTGGGAACTATAGTCTTAATAATGGAGTCTCTTGGGGGCTTGCCTTTAATAACCATTATTGAACTACTTACTAGCAAGCTCAACAGGAACAATCAACCGAGAAATGTTAGACCCTCTTCACTCATCTTTGCAATCAACAGTGTCTAAATCACGGGTGTGGCTGCTTGAGGACTGATTTTCAAAGGTAAAGAAGAGTAGCAACTAAGATTTTTGAGGGTACCAAAGCACAAAGTAATTTTATACATAAGTTTAATTAGCATGGCTAACAATAACCAAGAGAGTAGAATGAATATTGACAAATTTGATTTTGCACATGAAGGTGCTAAGGATGATGCCCCCATGTTTGTTAATTATCTTGTTACTAGGTTGCAGCAAGCTATGGGCAACCTTGCTTTGCAAGCCAAATTTACTCAACAACTTTGTGCTTATGGGATTTCCCTTCCTCTCTCCCATACGAGAGGAGGAATCCAAAGAACGAGAAAGTAACGAATCTCTAAATTCCTCTAAAGATGTGGCTCCACGAAGACGGCGGTCTAGATGATAGCCAACTCATAGTCCTCCTCCTTGTCACTCCAAAAGAGAAGAGAAACAAAGGAAGAAAAAGGGTAAGAAATAGGTCACCCTCTTCTTCACCTTCCTCCTCTTCCGATGAAAGCAATAGCTATTCTCCTAGACAATACAAGAGGGGAGGACATCACAAATCTTACCCTGCATGGTGAAGGTCACAAAAGCTCAAGAAGTTCAAAGAGGGAGAAAAGAGTATCTCTTTTCTCACCTATGATGGCACCTTTGGTGCTACCAACAAACTATTGGCCTTCATCCAACAATTTGATGCGGCCTTTGGAGATGAGGGCTTCATGGAGTCCTCCAAGCTATGACATGTAGCTATGCACTTTCAAAAATTGGCTTGTCAATGGTGGGATAGCCTTCGTGGCAACCCAAAGCCCCAAAGACATGGAAAACTCTACGAGTTCCATCATGAAACAATTCCTTGCAAACGATGCATAGGACAAAGTGCTTACCAAATGGAGGAGTTTGAAGCTTCTCATCCATGAGTTTATCCACAAATATGTGGACAAGTTTTGGGATTTACATCTCAAGGCAGTAGTCTTTCAAAAATTAGATTTTTCCGAGCAAAAGCAACAACTATGTGATGGATTACCTAAAGAAATGGCTGAGTATGTCAACTCCCAACGGCCACGAAAGTAATCCACCACTCTATGGTTGCTTCACGCATCAATTTCCAACAAGGGGCTTAAAGGAAAACCAAGCCTATGGAAAACAAAGATCGAAATGAAGCAAAGGGAATGAACAATGCTCAAAATTCTTCCCAAGGGAACTTTATCAACAATAATAAAGCTAAGGAGAAAGGAGTTTACAAAGGCAAGAATTGAATTTCTCATAAGGAGTTAGAGTGTTATCGCAAAGATAACCGGTGCTTCAAGTGCGGAGAGCAAGGACAGGCCTATCGTGCTTGCCCCCAAAGAAATGTGTGCAATGAGCTGCCTAGAGCCTCTATTGTTGAAGCTCCAAAAGAAGATGCTCATTGCCAATGATTTTTCCTTTCCTATGCCTGGGAAAAGATGCAAGAGCATGATGCCTTTATTTTGTTTGACCCTAGTTCAACTCACAACTTCATATCCACGGAGTTGACCACCAAGCTAGGCGTACAAGCCCACGAGATGAGAGATACATTGAAAGCCGATGGAGTTATCAAAGGACAAGACATCTCAGTTACTTCCTTAATTGAAAAATTGAGGCTTCATGTCCAAAGCTATGTGGACAAAGAGGTTTTCTTCATCTCCCCTCTCAAACATGAGGATGTTATCGTTGGGGCAGCATGGTTCAACTGCATGGCTACTAACATGAAGTTCCCTAAAAGGAGAATCTACTTCACCTACAGGGAAAAGAGCATGTACGTAGATGCTAATGAGTCGGGGAACACCATATCCCTGGTAAATATGCTTGCTTTCGATAAGTCAATGAAAAGCTCTGTTTTTGCGTATATGATTTTTTTTAGAGAATCTGTAATGATTCTAATGTTTTCACAAGTAGTAATAAAGGGAATCAAGAGCAATTAGAGTTGTCTAATTTCCTAAATGGATTCCAAGATGTTTTCATTGATGACATCCCTAGTGATCTAGCTACCTTCAAAATGAGGAATGATAACCATACAATAAGAGTCATGTATGAATCCCATGCTTCTCCTTATGCGGGGCAAAGAGGGATTCCATAATCTACTCTTTGAGAAGTAGAAATGTATTTCTATTGGTCTACCATGAAAAGTAAACATACAAGAGTATGTTTTAAAATGCGTGATATACCAAAAATTAAAATTTGATCGAGGGAAGCAACTTGGATTGTTTCAGTCAACAGGCTTAGAAAGAAAACACACTCTATGTCTATCAAAAACACTATTAAGGCATATCAAATGACAACTCTCTCTAGATCTCAAATTTTTAAGTATCATGGCTTGCCAACATCCATAGTGTCGGACATAGATCCTAGAATAATCATTAATTTCTGGAAGGGTCTTTTTGAGAATCTGGGACGTAGATCAACGTTATCAATGGGAGAAGTACCTACCTCTTATAGAGTATGTATACAATGACATTGTACATACTTCTATGGGAAAAGCACCATTCAAGATTAAAGAGGGAAGATCCAAAAGTCCCTTACTACTTAAAGTACATAGGAAGATCTTCACTGTTGAATGAATATAGCCGAGACTCACAAGGATCTTTTCCAAAGATTAAAGAGGTTATATCCATCTCACAACAAAGGCAAAAAGGGTTGCTGTGCTAATAAGTACAAAAGAGCCCTAACCTTTAATAAAAATGATGGGGTCTTGCTAATGTTTCTCAAGGCTTATCTAAAGCATACTACGGCCAAGAATCCTACGGGTCACCAAGAGTACCATGCTAAACTAGCAAAAAGATACTATGGTCCTTTTTAAAATTTTAAGCCAATCAATGAGATGGCTTCCCAATTAAAGTTGCTCAACCATTGGCTCATGCATGCACAATGCTTTCCATGAGAGCCTATGTAAGCCTTACAAAGGAGCCACCAAAAGAAGCATTAGTAGGAGACCCTCCAAAAATCGAAGATCAAGATGAAGTACTTCAATCTTGGTGAAAGTGCAGCTTGTTGAGAAGTTGAGAGCCTACACCAACACTCTTGGCTATGGAATGCAAATCCAACCAAGAGCCATGCTTCAATGCTTAAGCTTTCCATCTTCTCTACCTTCATTACTATACTATTATGTTATGCTAAGCAAGAAGAGTAATGATAAGTGAGGAACTATTTCTTTCTTCTATGAATGATTCTTCTTCTTCTTCCATACCCTCATTCCCGGCTAGCTCTCTCCACCTTCGACGGTGTTTGAGGCCTTGGGACTGAGCCCGGGGATGGTTAATGCTTTTACAAAGTTTATGTTATGTTCATGATGCATGAAGCTTTCCATCTTCATAGCATCACCAAGGTCACAAGGAACACAAAGATTGTATTATACCATACCAAGTCTCTCTTTATGGGAGAATCTATGTCTCCACATAAATCCCATCCTCAAATGTTATCAAGTTCTCTAATTCTCTCTCTCTTGCAAAAGCATTGTTCATGCCAAGTTAATCAAGTACTATGGTTATGTTGCTACCGCTAATTAGGTTCACCCTCTATGTTCTCAAGTAGTCCCACAAAAATGCTCTCTTTAATTCTCCTAATTCCTCTATTTTCAAGTTCATAGGCCATTTCCATGACAAACCCACAAAGGGGTGCAAGCCTAAAGTTATGCAAAAACTTCGAACTTTTCATGAGATAGAGCCTTTGTGAAAACATCAACTTTGTCCCTACTTGTGTGATTATCTATTAGCAAATTTGAACTATTAGATGGGCCATGCATGCAAAAGGTCAAGCCAAAGTTTTTAGAAGAGATTATACAGGTGCCTATCATAAGGTGAATATTCCTTAATGGGTTACTACCTTCATAGTGCAAGTACATAGTGCAAGGAAAATTTAAAGAGAAGAAAACTCTAAAGGGAAAATAAAGAAGAAGTAAAACACATGCACGAATGTGAAGTCGATCACCTTTTTATTATGGACATAAAAAGTCTTTTGACTTTCCACCTTCATAGGTCTTTTATTTCTTGATCTCACCCTTCATTTACGCACTTAAGATGTTTTGAAAGGCTTTTTATTTTTTCGAGATTGGGGAGACCTAATAGCCTAGAGCACCTAAATCAACTACGAGAAGAGCTTAATTCTATGGTTACAATGCACATGCCCGAGGAAAAATTTTCATAAGTCAACATACAAAATGAAAGTCGGGAGACTGTGATGGGGAAGATAGAGGATACTATGTCTTATTCTAGGGAGAGTTTTCAGCATAGCCCTAGGCATGAGGTGGATAAACAAATCGCTAGTGAATCTTCCAAGACATCATTGGATTTATCCAACCAAGAAATGGAAGTATGGCCTAGGAATCTAAACCTCTGGAAATGTGCTAATTTGCCATGGTAGAGCGTGCTGGTGCAATATGATAAGCTACACAAAGCTAAAGGTTTCATGGCCCTAGGGATTTGGGTCACACCACAATGCATTAGGGATTCATTCCATATGCCATTTCTTTCGGTGTCAGCATGTTGCAAATTATAGATAATATATTGAGAGCAGAGTTGGTGAACCACAAGGAAGTAAGGCCTCTTACATGGTGAATCACATGGAGGATTAATGTAGACACATCTACAGTGGTATCTAGAATAGACTAGACCCAACATTGAAGTAGAAATTTCTATTGAAGCTTGGGATTTTTAAGCATAGAAAAATGTATTTAAAACAAATTGTGCATCAAATACATGCAATGAATTGAATCTTGAAATCATGCAATAGACCAAACCAAACATCAAACTAAAGGCTTTACCTTAACTTTAATCATTTGACACATTAGTCCACAAAAGCTAAGGGTGATTTTTAATGTTTGTTAGAACCATAGGATGCATGTAGTTTAGGCTTGAAGCATGAACAACTGGAGAGAAAGTTAAGGCTTACCCTAACATTTTATAGGTATTTTTTCTCTTGGCTTTAGAATTTGAATGGACATGAGCTTTAGACAGCTTTAAGAGGACATCTGAGGAGTTGAAGAGTATTGCAAGATAGTGCCTGAGAACTCTCTCCTACTAAGGAGTTGGAGAGTACTATAACAAACACATTGTGACTTGTGTGATGTGCAAAATATTTTCACACTTAGAGAGTCAAAAACTGGTCATATGGAACAACAGTCATGTCCATTCAAGGCTTGGAGTCCATGTAGAGAAGTATCTAATACCCTTCTAAGTCCAATCATCCTAAAGCTTGAAAAATCTATGAACCTTTTTTTCTTTTTCATCATACCTCTAACATACAAATGTGTCCTTGCTTACAACACAAACCTTGCCAAATTATTATTCTAGGGAATAATTTAAAGGATTTTCTTGAAACACTAATAGGAGCCACAATGCAAGCATTACAAAAAACACCATAGCATTGAGTACTTTTATTAAAACTAATGTAAGGGGTTTCTTGAACCAACTCGGTATAGAAGCCTTGGTAAAAGATATAGAGTCATCATCCAAGAAGAATAAATCCTAAGAAACAAGGGTTTTATGGAAATTTTAAAAATTTTCGGGTAGTTTGGGAATTTCCATAGAGTATGGGGTATTTTGGTATTTTTCCCATGTTTTAACTATCAAGAAGCTCTCTTGAAAGCCCTATCCTTTTTAGTAACACTACCTAGAATTAAAGGATTTGCACATGAGTCCAACCATACATGAATCAAAGCAAATATAGCCACTAGTCTAATTGCATTGACATGGCTCAAAGATTCCACCTATCACATCCAATTTGTAGAGTAGACTATGTAAATTTTGTCGCTTTGCATGCATAATTCCATACTACGCCTTCCAACACCACTATAGTGCCATGCCGAGAGTGGTAAGGGCTTATGTGTCACCACAATTTGGCTATACCCAGGAGTAATACCATTCCTTGACCACCATAAATCACAAATATCAACATCAATTTGGCTACAATTCTCCACCACCATCAATCACAAATATCAACATATTTGTAATTCTCTCTAATTATTGAGTAACTACCAATGCATGCCAACTTTGTCAACCACTACTGACTATCGCATCGAAACCTATACAAATCCCACCATTTCCAGAGACTAGAACAATAAATTTGACAATTCGTGATACTATTGTGTGTGAATCTTCATTCACCTGCATCTCTCTCTCTCGTTCTCTCTCTCTCACACACTCTATCTCAAAAACCAACACAAGGTACTATTGGAACAAAGAAACGACCTAACATAGGCTCCCATATAAACCCTTGATACAAATGATGATCGGCACTTAAAAATGCACTTTATCATTATGATCAAAGAATACATGTCACCATAGATCACAGAAAGGGGGGGGGGGGGGAGAGAGAGAGAGAGAGAGAGAGAGAGTCATAATAATCAATATCTAATTCTCCTAAATGATTTTCTCATGTTAAACTGATCATTTAATATGGAAAAGTGCCAAGGGAGAAAAAGTTAGAATATTGGTTAAGCTAGCAGACCGGCCACAATAGGGATCCAAAGGGGGGGCCATCTGCAAAAGAGCCATGTGCAACAATGCACTAAAAAGACCCTAAGGTTCAGCCCATTAAGACTTCCAAAATGCTAAGGTTCCAAAATTCAAAGGTTGTACAAGTCCAAAGGTCAACCATAGGGGGAATTCGATGCTTTGTCTGTGTCCAAAAAAGTCTTTACCAATCCCTACTTAGGAGGGGGCGAGCCTTGCCTGTAGGGGATGAGAGAGAAAGCCACACACACACACACACACACACACACACACACACACACACACACACACACACACACACACACACACACACACACACACAAGCTCCCTTTACACAAAGGGAATGAGGGACACATGTCAGCTCCCTAGCCCAGATGCCCACAAGGTGTACCCAATTTCTATTGGATGACCTTGAAGGTGGACCAATGAGAATTAGGCTAGAGTAAATCTAGTTTAACTAATTTAAAAACACTTAATAAAAGAACCAATGAGAATTAAGTCCTCTAGAAGACTATTGGACAGTCTCCCAAGGGGTCCAATGAGCATTCAGCAGCCCAATGGCTTGCCTGATTACTATTGGCCAAGAGGCAAAGGGGTCCAATGAGAGTTTAGTTGAATTATTAAATTACCTAAAGCTCTCACAAAAGGGGAAAGGGGGACACATGTCAGAAGTCTATCACTTATACTGCTTAATTACCATTGGCTAGGCCTGGGGAGGTCCAATGAGGGTAGAGCATGAGCAAATAGCAAGAGGGGTCGACAGAGAGAGAGAGAGGGCTGATTTTTGCAAGGCATTATCACACACACACTCACACAATCTTATGTGTGAAGTAAAGAAGACTCTCTCTCTCTCCTTCTCAAGCTTTAATGGAAAGCTTACCACCTACTCCAAGCTTGTGAGAAGGGAGGCCTACACCAACAACTCTTGGCTTTGTGATGCAAATCCAACCAAGAGCTAAGCTTCAATGCATGCTCATCTCCTCTACCATGCTAATTACTAAGCTAAGCTATGCTAATATGAGTGATTATGTGAGGAGATGTACATCTTTCTCATAAGAATACTCCTACTTCCTCTCAATCTACTCTCATACCCTGCTAGGTCTCACCATCTTCGAAGGTGTGTGAGGTCTTGGGTCTGATATCGGGGAGAATTGATGTTGTGTTTGATAAGTGTTTTGCTTAGTGCATGAAGCTTTCATCTTCATTGCACTAGCTAGTCTTGAAGGAACACAAAGAATTGTATTGTATATGTCTCTCTTGATGGGAGAAACCATAATACAAAGCCTTTTGAAGGGGGGAACGGCTCCATGTAAATCCGATCCTCAACTATTGTCAATAGCTTAATTTCTCTCTCTTTTGAAAGTATTGTTCATGCTATATAACTAGGTGTTATGCTTTTTGTTGCTCTCTCCTCCCAAGCACTCTTGTAATTCTCATTAGGAATCTATTCTAATGAAATGCCCACTATGTTCATGCTAATTTCCGCTACACACAAGTTTTTAGGCCATTAAAGGTTACATTGGTATCAAAGCACAAGGTTTCTCTTTTCTTGCTCAAGAAGGGAGGTCCTCAAGCTAGCTATAAATGGTTGGTATTATTAATTGCCTGTAAGTAAGTAGAATAGGGATTTTTTAGCCTTGCAGTGTGCCTACCTTCGTGCAGTTAACGAGGCATCACCGTCGAGAGCTATGGTCTTAAGAGTGGAGTCCTATGGGGCTTGCCTACGGCTTAACCACTATTGAGCTATTAGATGCTTGACAGGAGCCGGTGCTATTCCTTGCAATTAATGGTATTCAAGCCACGGGTACAATAGCTTGAGTGCTTTTTCTAAAGGGGTAAAGAGGAGTAGCAACTAGGGCTTGAAGTGCCAAAGTACATCTAAAAAATTTACACCTAAAAGTTGTTAGAATGGTTGACAATAGTAAAGAGAGTGAAATTAATGTTGATAACTTTGATTTTGCTAATGAGCAAGCTACTAATGATGCTTGTTAACTATCTTGTTTCTAGGCTTCAACAAGCCATGGGCAATCCATCTCTCCAAAGTGAAGTGCAACGGAAGCTCCGTGCTCATGGGATTCTCCAAGCTCACCACCATAACGAGAGAACACCTAGGAAGCCTCCTTGTGAGACTTCCAAAAGAGGTCTCTCTCCGATTCGGGAAGAAGAAGAGAATCCATATGAAGGGCTCAAGAATTTACTTCTTGATGATGTATCTCCTTCCCAAAGGAGAACTCAAAAGCCTCCACCAAAGGAACGAGAAAGAAGTGAGTCTCCTGCCACCTCGGCGGAGATGGCTCCACGAAGACGGCGGGCTAAACGCTCTCCATCACCACCAAAGCGGAGAAGACCATCGCACCCTTCTCCACACCATGATTCAAAGAGGGATGATAAAAAGCAAGAGAAGAAAAAGGCGAGAAAGAGGACACCCTCTTCTCCATCTTCTTCATCCTCTTCCTCTTATGAAAGTGATGGTGAAGACGACGAAGATCAAGACAAGAAAAAGGCGAGAAAAAGGTCACTCTCTCCTCCACCTTCTTCAAATTCTTCACCTTCTGAAGAAAGTGATGGTGCAACCTTTGAACCATCAAAAATAAGAGGCCATAGGAAATCCTATGCCACATGGAAGAGGTCGTCCAAGCTGAAGAAGTTCAAAGAGGGAGGGAAGAGCATCTCTTTCCTTACCTATGATGGCACCTTTGGTGCTATGGACAAAGTCTTGGCCTTTATCCAACAATTTGATGCGGCGTTCGGAGATGAGGGCTTCGCAGAGTCCTCTAAGCTATGCCATGTAGCTATGCACTTTCAAAACTCCGCCAGGCAATGGTGGTCTAGCCTACTAGCCAACAGTGAAGCTGCGCGAACATGGAAAGCTTTAAGAGCTTCCATTATGAAGGAGTTTTTGGCCACCGATGCCAAAGAAAAAATACTCACCGAATGGCAAAGCTTAATGCTCTCTCCATATGAATCCATCCACAAATATGTAGACAAGTTTTGGGACCTACAACTCAAAGCCACTGTCTTCAAAAAGTTAGATTTTGGAGAGCAAAAGCAACAATTTTGTGCGGGCTTAACCGAAGAAATGGCGGAGTATGTCAACTCCCAAAGGCCACATACCATATCGATGGTAATACACCATACTATGGTGGCCTCTCGAATCAATTTCCAAACGGGGGCTAAAAGAAATAATAAGCCCACGAAAAACAAGGGTTCCAACGAGCCTAAGGGGAAGGACAATGTCCAAAAGTCTCCTAAGGGCAACTCCAACAAAGCTAAAGAGAAGGGAGTTTACAAAGGTAAAAATAAATTCTCTCCTGAAGAGCTTGAGCGTTATCGCAAGGATAACCGGTGCTTCAAGTGCGACGAACAAGGACATGCGTACCGCGCTTGTCCCCAAAAGAACAACCGCCAAGATCCTCCTAGAGCTACCTTGGTTGAAATCCAAGAGGAGGAGACTCACCAAACTCACCACAAAGGATCTCCTCTATGCCATGCTTGGGGAAAGGTAAGAGAACATGATGCTTTTATTCTCTTTGACCCTGGTTTACTCACAATTTTATATCTATAGAGTTGGCCACCAAGCTAGGCATACAAGCCTATGAGATGGGAGATGTCCTACCCGCAGACAGTGCTTTCAAGGGGCAAGAAGCTTTAGTCACTCCCTTAATCGGGAAATTGAGGCTTCATGTCCAAAGCTATGTGGACAAAGAGGACTTCTTTATCTCTCCTCTCAAGCATGAGAATGTAATCTTAGGGGCACCATGGTTTGATAGCCTGGCTTGCCAATGTTAAATTCTCTGAAAGGAGATTCTCCTTTAAGTTCAGGGAAAAAGACATGTATATAAATGCTAAGAAAATGGGTAACACTATCCCCATTGTACATACACTAGCTTTCAACAAGTCGATAAAGAGCTCTATTTTCGTGTATATGATTTTTGTTAAAGATTCTCAAAATGAACCTAATGCTTTAGCAAAAGAAAATAAAAGCAACCAAAAGAAATTAGAGTTATCCAATTTTCTCAAGGGGTTTCAAGATGTTTTTATTGACGACATCCCTTGTGAGCTACCTCCTAAACGAGGTAATGACGACCATGCAATTGAACTTCTTCCAGGAAGTTCACCGCCTAACAAACCTCCTTATAGAGTTTCTCAAGCTCAACAAGAGGAGATTATGCAGCAAGTGCATGAGTTAGTTGAGAAGGGCATGGTTAGGCCTAGCTCATCTCCATTTTGCTCACCTATGCTATTAGTGCAAAAGAAAGACGACACATATCGTATGTGTGTCAACTATAGAGCACTAAATAGGATCACTATCAAGAATAGGTTTCCCGTTCCACGGGTAGAAGACCTATTTGATAAGCTACAAGGATCGACCTACTTCAGTAGGATTGACCTAAAAAGTGGCTATCATCAAATAAGGATAGTTGATCAAGACATTGTAAAGACCGCATTTCACACCACATTTGGTCTTTACGAATACATTGTCATGCCTTTTGGCTTGACCAATGCACCAACCACATTCAACCGCTTGATGGAGAAGCTGTTCAAGCCTCATCGAACCTTCAGTGGAGTGTTCTTTGATGATATTATCATCTATTCTAATTCATTAGACGAACACAAGCAGCATCTCTAGGTAATATTTCAAGTTTTAAGAGAGAATAAACTTTATGTTAATCGAAAGAAAAGGGATTTTTTCTTGCAAGAGATTCAATATTTAGGTCACATTATCTCTCAAGATGGAATCCAAATGGATCCATCAAAGTTAGAGGTGATAAAAGGATGGCCTAAACTGTAAAGAATGAGGATGCAAGAGAGCTACACAAGACAAGCACAAAGCACACAAAGATGGAAAGCTTCTTCTTCTTCTTCACAGAAAAGAGAGTACAAAATGACTAAGTGTTAAAGCTGAAAAGTAGCACATATGTACATGCGGTCACTAAGTGTGAACTCGCTAGAAGCGTACTAGGCTGGCACTATAAGTGTAGTCCAGCTGCAAAATCACTGGCAGAGATCCTCCGTGTCGGTCACCTAACGCGCCAGTGAGTAAATGCCGTAAGCGGCCAAGACCCGTAGTGGATGCCAGCTCAAGGTGTAGAGCTTGACATCTCAACACTCCCCCTCGAGCTCTGCATGTCGCAGAGTCCAAGCATAGTCCGGAAACGTCGAAGCTTCTCAGCTCCGAGGGCCTTGGTAAAGATATCCGCTATCTGCTCCTCTGTGCTGACGTAGACTAAGTCGATGTCGTCTGCCAATACTCGCTCTCGAACGTAGTGGTAATGGACCTCTATGTGTTTGGTCCTGGCATGGAACACTGGGTTCCTAGCCAACTGCATGCTGCTGAGGTTGTCACAATGGAAGAAAATCTGCTGGTCCACCTGCACTCCCAAGTCCTCAAGTAATGTGTGTAGCCAAGCTACCTCGCACGTCGCAACTGCTGCACCTCTGTACTCGGCCTCTGTGCTCGATAAAGCAACCGTAGGCTGCTTTTTGCTGCTCCAAGTAACAGCAACACTCCCAAAAGAGAACATGAAGCCACTCGTAGATCTCCTATCAATAATGCTACCTGCCCAATCTGCATCTGTATACCCATACAATGCTAATGGTGCATCTGCTACATAGAACAATGCGTAGTCAAGAGTACCTTGCACATACCTAAGTGTGCGTTGTACTCCATCCAAATGTGGCTTCCTCGGAAGCTGCATGAACTGACTCTCCAAGCCTACTGTGTAGCTCAACTCTGGCCTCATGATAGTCAAGTAGATTAGACTACCCACAATCTTCCTGTGCATGTTGACATCCTCAACAACATCACCCTTCTCTGCACTCAGCTTTGCATTCACATCCAAGGGAATAGAAATTGGCTTACAATCAGCCATACCATACTTTGACAACATGTCCAAAGCATATTGTCTCTGTGATAGCCATACACCCTCTGGAGTCCTGATCACCTCAATGCCAAGAAAGTAGCGCAACTCGCCTAAATCTTTCATTTTAAACTCCTATTTGAGAAGACCCTTCACATGGTCAATCTCCATAGCATTGTCACCAACAATAATAAGGTCATCTACATATATGGTAATGACCACAATCCCCACATCACTCTCACGTACATAGAGTGAATGATCAGCATGAGCTCTCCTAAAACCAATACTGACAAGATACTTGGCAATCCTGTCATACCATGCTCTAGAGCCCTGCTTCAAACCATACAAAGCTTTGAGAAGTCTGCATACATAATCTGGGTAACCTGGATCGACATAACCAGGTGGCTGATCCATATACACTTCCTCTTGCAACTCACCATTCAAGAAGGCATTCTTTACATCCATTTGATGCATAATCCATCCTCTAGATGCAGCCACTGCTATGACAGCTCTCACAGTCATCATCTTTGCCACTGGAGCAAAGGTCTCCTCATAGTCTATGCCATATGTCTGTGCATAACCCTTTGCGACCAACCTTGCCTTGTGACGCTCAATGTTACCATCAGCCTTATGCTTGGTTTTATACACCCATTTATAGCCAATAGTTTTCTTGTCACTTGGCAATGGCACCAACTCCCACGTGTCGTTTGCTTCCAATGCAGCCATCTCTTCATTCATTGCATCATCCCAATGCACATTTCCAACTGCATCCTCAAAACATGTGGGCTCTACATCCTGTATCACCTTAGCCATGTAGGCTTGGTGATGCGCTAGATACCCATCATAAGTCAATTTTTGAACTGGATTTTTGACTCTATTAGATCTGCGCGGTCCTGGGTCACTCCTTTGCCCTCTAGCATCTTCTTGTACTTTCCTTACACCAGGTGTCCTGACAGCTGGAATTCCAAATTCCTCATCAAGACTTTGTTCAGAACCATCTGAATCCATGTCTACATGTGAAAAACCTGATGATGCATCAGCCATAAAGGAAGGTTCATCAACCTTTTCTTTTCCTTTTCGTGATACATTCCCTGTACCTGTTGGTGGAGTAACCTACGTACGTAGTCTACCATTCCATGGTTTCTCAACAGAGCCACGAGAAGAGGACTCTTGTGGTCCACTCAAAACCTGTGACTGTGGCCTCACATTTTGTACAACCACATCATCTTTTACATCAGCCCCAATAGTGCCATGTGCATTATTGTACCAGCTGCTCATCTCATCAAAGACTACATCTCTGCTCACTCGTAATTCTCGTGTAGTAGGATTGTAGCACCTGTACCCCTTTTGTTCAAGGGAATATCCCACAAGAATACATTTCTCTGCTTTAGGATCCAATTTCCTATGCAACTCATCTGGTGCATGAACGTAAACTTTTCCTGTACCTGTAAACTTTTCCTCAGGTGTTACATCATGCACCGCAGCTGTAGGTGTCCTGTTCATAATGTACACAGCTGTATTTATGGCTTCAGCCCAGAAATGATGAGGCATGTTCTTCTCATTCATCAATGCACGTGCAACCTCTGCAATGTGCCTGTTTTTCCTTTCTGTGACCCCATTCTGTTGTGGAGTATATCTGCATGTAAACTGCCTGCGTATACCATGCATTCGCAGAAAATCTGAAAAATCATTGGAGAAGTACTCTCCCCCTCCATCTGACCTCAATGTCTTGATTTGCATATCTGTCTCCTTCTCAATCATGACTTTGAAGTCTTGAAAGTGACCAAACACTTCACTTTTGTTACGCATGAAGTAGACCCATACTTTTCTTGTATGGTCATCAATGAAAGAAACATAATACATGCAACCATGTATACTTGCAGTATTGGTTGGACCCCAAACATCTGTGTGCACCACCTCAAGTGGCTTTTTACATACATTGCGCTCATGTGGAAATGAGTCCTTTGACTGTTTTCCAAAGTGGCATGTTGCACACACTTTATGCATACCATCCACCTTGAATTTGGACAAACCTTTTACAATCTGTTTTGATTGCATGCTGATCAATCTCTGCTCATTGACATGGCCAATGTGTTTGTGCCAAATGTCAACATCAGCCACAACACCTGTGTCCTGTGCAAATAATGCAGCTTTTACCTCAGGCATGTCTACATTCAGCGTAAACATTCTGTCCACACATTTGTCCTCTGTGATCAGCTTACAACCATTCTGAAAATCTTCTACATAACAGCCATTTGGATTGAAGCGAACCTGCAAACCCTGCTCAAGCATTTGTCCAACAGAAACAAGATTCTTTGTAATGTTTGGGACATGAAGTAGATCTGCTAAGTACTTTGATTTTCCACTCTTCGTATTTAGAGGTATGTTCCCTACATGAGCAATGGGGTGAGCTGTGTCATCTCCTGTCTGCACATAGCCTGACACATCTGGTTTGCGCATATCTCTAAACCACTCTCCACGAGACGTCATGTGATTAGAGGTACCTGAATCCACATACCAAACATCATCTTGGGTGGAATTCTCTGCAGTCATTGTATTCATTACATGCTGCATAACAAACATGCGCTCGTTTTTGCTGTCATCTGTATCTCTGCTAGTAGATGCATAGTTGCCCTGTTCTCTCTTTCCACTTGCTTTTCCCTTTGGACAGTCATGTGACATGTGACCTCTTTCACCACAAGTCCAACATTCTCTGCTATCTAGAGTATGTTGCTGCCTGCTTGATCCTACACCACGACCTCTTTGACTCCCCCTGCCTTGAGACTGGTTTCCCCTGCCACCTGTATTGTTTTGATTTGATTGACCTTCTAGAAATTGGCCCCTGCAACCCCTTGGGCCTCGACCACGACCTCTACCTCTACCTTTGTTGGAGTTAGAATAGAAGGCCTGTTCAGAATTATTTCTGCCATGAGAAGAAGATGTGTCAAGGTTCTTTTCCTCAAGAATAAGCATAGAAATCAAATCTTGGAACACGGAGATGTCGTCTCTTGTATTCATGGAAGACCTAAAATGTACATACTCATTTCCTAGACCATCCAAGCATGCACGGACAATGTCATAGTCTTTCACTGAGACTTTAATAGATCCAAGAGCCTCAATGATACTCTTGATCTTCAAGGCATAATCATTGATTGAGAGGTTGTTCCTCTTAACCTGATTTAGCTCCGACTTTAGTTGAAGCTTCCTGGCCTTGGTGTTCACCTCGAACACTCTGCCTAAGTTTCTCCATGCAATGGCGGGGGTTTCAGCATCCTGTAGATAGCCCATCATGCCATCTGTGATACTCATAGAAAGCCAATACATCACTTTGCTCTGGCCTTGTTGCCAGTCCCTCAAAGCTTTCCTTTGTTCTGCTGTAGCATTTGCCTCGGGAATCTCTGGTTCCTTTTTCATTGTCTCCTTCTACATAGTCCCAATAACCTTTTCCTTTTAGGAAATTTGTTATTCTGAACTTCCATGCAAGGTAGTTATTTTTCTCAAGCTTCTTAGTAACAATCTGACTGAAACTGTCAGACATCTTGAAGCACTAAGACAAAATAGCTGCAATCTGCAAAAACCTGCAAATCTGTTGAACCTGCTATCGTGGTACCTGTAACGCTTTCTACACTCAACGAGTGTCCACAATCAAGCGTACATACAACCACTGTACTTGTACAGTAAATCTCTGTATATTGCACTTTGGAGACCTGTTCAGAAACTTGTGCGAAAAACATCGGCATCTGGTCGTGGATTACGAACGAAGGGATTGTGATGCTCTTGCTCTCTTAGCCTCTCTTGCCTGCACCAGGCTCTGATACCATGTAAAGAATGAGGATGCAAGAGAGCTACACAAGATAAGCACAAAGCACATAGAGATGGAAAGCTTCTTCTTCTTCTTCTTCACAGAAAAGAGAGTACAAAATGACTAAGTGCTAAAGCTGAGAAGTAGCACATATGTACATGCGGTCACTAAGTGTGAATTCGTTAGAAACGTACTAGGCTGGCACTATAAGTGTAGTCCAGCTGTAGAATCACTGGCAGAGATCCTCCGTGTCGGTCACCTAACGCGCCAGTGAGTAAATGTCGTAAGCGACCAAGACCCGTAGTGGATGCCAGCTCAAGGTGTAGAGCTCGACATCTCAACATAAACCAAGGAATCTTCATGAACTAAGAAGCTTTATAGGTATGTGTGCATACTATAGACGCTTCATAGAAAAGTTCTCACAAATTGCGGGACCATTACAGGACCTAACAAAGAAAAGCGTTAGGTACACATGGTCTGCTAAGGAGAACAATGCTTTCGAAAAGCTGAAAGAAAAGCTTATCTCTCAACCTGTGCTTACACTACCGGATCTCTCAAAACCATTTGAGGTCCGATGTGATGCTTGTGGTGATTTCCTTGGAGCTGTTTTGCTCCAAGAAGGGCACGCCATAGGCTATGAAAGTCGAAGGCTCGACCTTGTTGAGCAAGCTATATGAAAAGGAACTCCTTGCAGTTCTACATGACTCATGGAAGCACTATTTATTGGGGACTCCTTTCATTCTGCGAACGGATCACCAAAGTCTTAAGTACTTCAGGACGCATACCAAGCTCTCCGACAAACAAATGAGGTGGGCAAATTTCCTTTTGCAATTTCATTTTCATAATGCTCACATTGCTGGCAAGCATAATCAAGTAGTTGATGCACTCTCAAGACGACCGAGAGTGAATGCGGTTTCCATAGCAACTCACAATAATCTATCTTCAATGATAGATGAGTATGCTATTGATCCCGATTTTAGAGATGTGATTTCAGCCCTTGCATTAGGAAAGAAAGAAGAACCATTTACTTTACAAGATGGTTATCTTCTCTACGGCAGTAGACTATGTGTTACTAATTCACTATGTGAGAAAGTAATGTATGAATCTCATGCTCCACCTTATGCGGGGCACAGAGGGATTCAATCTACCTTAAAGGGAATTGAAACATATTTCTATTGGCCTACCATGAAAGTGAACATACAAGAGTATGTTTCTAAATGTGTGGTATGCCAAAAGACAAAATTTGATAGAGGGAAGCAACTTGGATTGCTTCAACCCTTGCCAATCCCTAATTCACCATGGGAGAGCATATCCATGGATTTTATTTTTGGATTACCTAAGTATATCCATGGGAATACAGGAATATGGACGATAGTAGACAGGTTCAGTAAACAAGCTCATTTTATACCTGTCAAAAAGACTATCAAAGCCCATCAAATGGCAACCCTCTTCATTTCACAAATTTTCAAGTACCATGGCTTGCCAATGTCCATAGTGTCGGATAGAGATCCTAGAATGACCAGTAATTTTTGGAAGGGTCTCTTTGAGAATTTAGGGACAAGGCTAAACTTCTCTTCGGCCTATCATCCACAAACGGATGGCCAAAGTGAAATAGCTAACCTAACAATTCTCGATCTACTAAAAGCCTATGTAACGAAAGTAGATCAAAGATCTCAATGGGAGAAGTACTTACCCTTAGTGGAGTATGCTTACAATAACATTGTACATACTTCCACGAGAAAAGCACCTTTTGAGGTAATTGAGGGAAGATCAAAAAGTCCCTTGTTACTTAAGGTACATGGGAAGATCTTCGCTGCACATGAGTATAGCCGAGACTTAGAAGAATCTTTTCAAAAGATTAAGGATACTATCTCTATCTCACAACAAAGGCAAAAGGCTGATGCTGACAAGCACAGAAGAGCCCAAGCCTTTAAAGAAAATGATTGGGTCTTATTAAAATTCCCCAAGGCTCGATTAAGGCACACCACGGGCAAGAATCCTACGGGACACCAAAAGTACTATGCTAAACTAGCAAAAAGATACTATGGTCCCTTCCAGATTCTTAGGCCAATCAATGAGATGGCCTATCAACTCAAGTTGCCCAATCATTGGCTCATACACAATCCTTTCCATGTGAGCCTATTAAAGCCTTACAAAAGCAGAGCCACCTCAAGAACCAACTACTGAAGACCCATCGGAGATCGAGGACCAAGAAAGAGGTGCTACAGCCCGAGTCCATTCTCCGACATGAAGACAATGTACTAAGAGTAGGTAAGACTATCCGACGATATCTTATTAAGTTTAAGAATTATCCTTTTGAAGATGCTAGATGGATGCAAGGCATACAATTAAAGGCTAACCTAACAGTAAGCAAATGTACAAAATGTTGCAAATGAAAAAAGTTTATGTCTTATAAGACTCTCTTTTTCTTTATTGTGCACAAAAATGAAGTAGTATGCATGCTTAGATCAAGTTTGCGGAGATGACTTCTCCCAAACACCAAGTAGAGCTTGTCACTCTACTATGGAAGATTGATAGGACTAATGTGCAGACATGCTTGCGACAGCTCACGCTCTCAAGCACCAAATGGACTAATCATCCATTGTGGAATGATGTCGTCAGGTAACATAGGGATCGTCTACCCGCTAAGAAAAGGACTCATGAATATGCTTTATCTTCTCTACACCATAGTCGAGGACGACAATGGTTTCAAGAGAGAGGTAATGTCATAATAATCAATATCTAATTCTCCCAAATGATTTTCTCATGTTAAACTGATCATTTAATATGGGGAAGTGCCAGGGGAGAAAAAGCTAGAATATTGGTTGAGCTAGCAGACCCTCTCAATCTACTCTCATACCCTGCTAGCTCTCACCATCTTTGAAGGTGTGTGAGGTCTTGGGTCTAAGACCGAGGAGAATTGATGTTGTGTTTGATAAGTGTTTTTCTTAGTGCATGAAGCTTTCATCTTCATTGCACTAGCTAGTCTTGAAGGAACACAAAGAATTGTATTGTACAATGTCTCTCTTGATGGGAGAAACCATAATACAAAGCCTTTTGGAGGGGGGATCGGCTCCATGTAAATCCGGCCCTCAACTGTTGTCAATAGCTTAATTTCTTTCTCTTTTGAAAGTATTGTTCATGCTATCTAACTAGGTGTTATGCTTTTTGCTGCTCGCTCCACCCAAGCACTCTTGTAATTCTCATTAGGAATCTATTCTAATGAAATGCCTACTATGTTTATGCTGATTTCCGCTACACCCAAGTTTTTAGGCCATTAAATGTTACACACACACACACACAGAGAGATGGATCTCATTATCATCCACAAAGGTCAAATATGACATATGGGACCAAGCAAGATATCATGTATGGTGTGTAGAGCTAATAAGTAACTCTTGATTGTTAAGAATTGTGGGATGAGCATTGCATTGAGGTTCCACAATGTGATTGGGAGAGGAATACTTATAGAAAGAGCTCATGGTTGAAAATGTGGGGGAAGCAAGCTTTAATGTGATCAAAAGATAAGCACTCAAGTAGGGTGTGATACTCAGACTCACAATGGGGACATAAAGTTCATAATCAATGAGACTCCTTGTTAGAGCCCCACCACCCTACCTTGCATCATGAAGAATGAGAGTTGAGCGGTTGGAGGCAATAATGCAGAGTGCACTTGTTCATATAGAGAAAGAAAGACCAAGGAAAGGCACAAACTAACTTCCCATTTTCCTTGTGGCATGCAAATGTAATACAAAATACTCCTTTTGAAAGAGTTCAAAGACCAACGGTTCAATGTCCTATGACTCTCAACTTTCCAATTCCAATGACCTTTCATCTCCTTAGGCTTCTAAGACCACTTTCCCACGTGAATATACTTTTGGATAGTTAGTCCGCACAACATAGGCACTACCCATTGGCTTGAAATTTTCTCAAAAGCTGACTCGATTCCCACAATCCCTTGATCCGTAATCAAACTAAATAGGCTATAGAGTAAGCAAAGCAAAGTACCTAGAACTTAATCCACGATTCATAGATACACCTCCTAGATCTATCAAGTCCCATACATATGCAATCCCACATAGTTCATCTCCTCACACTCAAATGTAAAATACAAGTGCTCCATTTTATGACAACATGTCAAGGTTGGGAACCTCTCATATATGAATACATCCAAATCGGCTTATACAAAATAAACTTATGGAACCAAAACTCAATCAAGAGTCCTCTACTCCAAAGGCAAAGTGTAGGCAACCATTCCTCCTTTGTGAAACAATTCCACACAAACTCTATCAAAACATCCTCTTTGAAATTTTGCATATCTGCTGACTTTTCCTCTGCAAAATATAGTTATGTGGATTTCTGACAAATCAGCTGCACTGTTGACTTTTCACACTCCAAATTTTCATACTTACAATGAAATTGTACCAAGTCCATATCTGAAAAGTCAAAAAATACTCTTGTCTTCCACTTAATCCATCTATCAAATTTGCCTGAATGTTTTGAAGATCCACAAAAATCAAGTAAATAAGCCGCTTATAATTCACAAAGATTACTTGAACTTGTTCAATTGCAATTTGATCTACAGATAATAAATACTAATTATTATGTACGTTATAACACCTTCCTCTTCCAAAAATCAGCCAGTCCAAAATTTGCAACACATGAAAATTTGAATTTTGATAATCCACCATCCGCATCTAGTAGTCCATCCTGTAAAAATCCACTTCTCTTGTCTTATCAGCTTTAAAACACCCATCTTGCAACACATGAAAATTAGAATTTTGATAATCCACCATCCGCATCTGGCAGTCCATCCTGTAAAAATCCACTTCTACTGTCTTATCAACTTTAAAACACCCATCTTCTAAGAAAAGTATGTTTGGATTGACAACAACTTGTCCTACATCAATTTTAGAAAGCACATCCATTGAACTTAAACATTAAGTTTCATCATTCTGCATTTCAAACATCTTTACTTGATCCACCAAACTTGTTAAACGTAATTTAGAGTCTTGAAAGGCTTGCTCTTGACAATTTAGTTATTGAATGCTCTTAGAGAGGATTCTATCTGATCCATTCTCATCCAAAACTAACCATAAATCAATCCACTTGGTTAAATTGTTTGCAATTGAAACATATTCTTGCTTGATATCCACTTGTGACATCAAAATTTGTCCTTCAAAACATTTAGAATCAAAATTTTGATTCTCTTGATCATTTGTAACATTGACACAACGGTCTAATTTTTCGTCCAAATTTGTCAACTATCAAAATCAACATTTGTAAATTCCTTTACTATTCTTGCAACACCTGAAATGTAATGATAACAATAATCTATAAAAAACATGCTTTTATGTCCAAGAAGGGATTTTGCTCATGTTCTTCCATATTTCTCTTAAATAAACCTGCTTACTGAAAATTCCTCACATTAATATTCTAATTTGAATTTATATTTATATGGTTTAGATATAATTTCTGCAACATCCTTTGGTTGCATATCCTCATGTGTGGATCTCACTACAGGAAACTCCTATTATGTAGATCTTTCTGATGGAAATTCCTCTTAAACAAATATGTTTTTCAAAACTTCCTCCTCAACAAAGTTGATTTCAAAGAACTTCTCCTTATTTAATTCTTTATCTTGAATTCTATAAACATCATCCATGGAAACTAGAAACAACTCAGTCACATCCTCCTCTTTATTTATCTCACTATCTATCTCTTCAAATGGTCTTTGAATACCATGAAAAACATCATTGTTATGTGTGATTTTCTTGTCCTCACAAACAAAGTTACTTTTTCCATATGCAAATGACATGACCCTCATAAATTTGGTCAATGGATATTCTACTTCTACTTCATAAGCATACTCTAGTGGTAGGGTAGGGATATCTTGGGCTTTTGGCAAACCTCCTTTTTCACCTCCTTCTCCTCCATCCTTGGTATCCCCATTTCATGGCTTAATGACAACATACAAGCCCATCCGCCATCATCATCATCACTTGACTCCCCTCTGAACTGGTCCTCATATGCATCCTTCAACCTCTCACATGATTTTTGCAAAATGCAAACCTTCTTTCTGCTAGAACATGATTTCCTCGTCCTCCCTTTGTGATCATTTAACCATTCATATGCATTCTCAACGTCATCCTCAAAATCATCTAACTTCTCTAAACCTCTTTCCATCTTCTTATAGCATGATGCTCCATGCAACTTCCCAATGATTTTATAAAACTTTGTGCACAAATCAAAGATGCACCACTTCTTACATGCATCTAGATTAGAGCATTCATCAACTACACATAGACAATCCTCCATTTCATGCTTCCAAAACATGCAAACCTCACATTTCTTCTTCTTCTTTTTACTCCCCATCACAAACACTTCAATTAAAATACAACAACCATGTTCAACCCTCAAGATTAGTGCACCACACCAATCTGAAATCGATTAAAGTTGTTAAACGTAGAGCCATAGATAGAGTAACGGGTTCTGCAAAGTCCATTTAGTTGGCTCCTTAAATTGATTTGTGTATTTTAAATTAGGGATAGATTTAATATTTGTCCAAGATCTAAAAAAGATATTGCTTTCAATTTTGCTTGCTTGCAGATAATAAATTCAGCAAGTTGCGATACTTTTGTCGTGAACTTTCACCATGTCTAATTTTTAGAAACTTCCAACTTTCAAAACTGGTGCTCTTCGAAAATCATGCCATACAACAAAAAAAAAAAATGGATGTAAAAAATATTTCTATCCCCAAAATCGTCGACCATTGTGTATAATGTGAATGGCTTCAACTTTGTATTATATTCATAGTAGGAAGAGGAATTTCATGATCTGGGACACTAAGCACTCCTTCTTCTTCACTCTTGCGTATGCATTGTGCTTTCTTCACACCATTCATCCACTTCTTGCAAATGCACCTTACTCCCTTCTGCACTTCCATGCGTAGCTACCCTTTTTATGCTTTGTATTGCTGCAAGAGCCATCAGCTATTTAAAACTTAGAGTGCAACTCCCCTTGCACCTCCATCTACGGGCATTCTGCCTGCTACAAAAGATCCACCTATGTGGCATGGTTCATCTTTGCTACAAAAATCCACATCTACTGCCGATTAGACATTGCTCCTGTGTGTGTGTGTGTGTGTGTGTGTGTGTGTGTGTGTGTGTGTGTGTGCGTGTGTGTTGCACAATAGTAGCACACATTGGCTACTTCCTCTTTTTCTTTCCCAAAGAATTAGGTCCACTCCAACTCCCCTATCAACAAGGAAACAACAACAGGATTGCTAGCGTTCAAAGAGAATAAAAGACCAAGGAAAGGCACAAACTAGCTTCCCATTCTCCTTGTGGCATGCAAATGTAATACAAAAGACTCCTTTTTAAAGAGTTCCAAGACCAACGGCTCTAATGTTCTATGACTCTCAACTTCCCAATTTCGATAACCTTTCACATCCCTAGGCTTCTAAGCCCACTTTCCCACATGAATATACTTTCAGATAGTCAGCTCCTAACAATAGTCATGGGGAGGGGCTCAAGCGTGTAAGTGTTGGTGTTGTTTCCTCGTTTAAAGAAGAAGATGGTTTTATAGTTGGGGGGAACATATGTAGCATAATGCATGAACATAACCCCTGGATTTCTCCCGAGCCACAATACATTGATGCTATAAAAAAGCTCATTTAATTTGGAGTCCATCAATGCGTCATGAAGCAAGTGAAAGTCCTTCCATTTTCCAAACCACTTGTTGATATCATGCATCCGTCTATAACTTAATATTTTGTTTTTGTACATTTTTTGCCGCATCTTAATCATGTAATCTTAAGTTCTCTTTGTACCCATGACCTCACTAGGAAGTGATCCAGACTCAAGGGGTAAAATGCACGTATAGTCTTTGTGTCTTGGCTGGCTTTTGGACATTCTCAAACTCTTTTCAACTAGACTTAGAGATGCTACCACCTCATAATTCAACTCTAGAAAGAAACATTAGTGTTGCCAATGTGTCAAATCTGTATTTCCAACATTTAATATTTGCCACGTTCCACATTTCTCAAATGCAAAGTACACTATAATCCCGACTTCTAAGTGTCACATAGTGCAATCACTCCATTTATGGTTGGTCTATGGTACTTGAAGCTCTCTACCAATTCAAGGGGAGAGAGAGAGAGAGAGTTTTATTATTTTCCTTGAAGGTCAATATGGCCTATGGAATCAAAAGAAACATGTGGGGTGTGTGGTGCTGACAAGTGACTCTTGATGCTTAAAAATTTGGCAAATGAGCATCTCAATTGAGAGTTCACATCATGGTTGGAAGAGAATTGTGGCCAAGGAGAGGTCCTGGATGAAAATGTGGGAAAAGCAAGTTGTAATGTGATCAAAAGTTAAGCACGCAATAAGGGTGTGATACCTTGACTCAAAAGCTTCTTGGGGACATCAAGTGGATAATTGATGAGGCTCATTTTTGGTGCCCAACACCTTGTCTCAGCATCAAAAAGTATGAGAGATGATTTGGATGGAGGTGATACTATAGATTGCACTCAAGGGGATGGGTTGACACATGAACCTGGAGAGAGAGAGAGAGAGAGAGAGAGAGAGAGAGAGAGAGAGAGAGAGAGAGAGAGAGAGAGAGGAGGAGAAGAATAACACAAAGACAAAGAATATGAAGAAATATATATAATTTTAATGTCATAAGATACACTCCCAATAACCTCACACACACACACACAGAATAGAAGATACACTCCCAATAACCTCACACGCACGCGCGCGCGCACACACACACACACACACACACACACACACACACACACACAATGAATAGGTTATACCATACAACCAATGGATAATCAAGAGATTGTTATTATTGACTACAATTTAGCAACATGGATTAAATTAAATAGAGCTTAACCATGTAATGTTTCTAGTATGATGAAGTAAGAAAAAAAGTGAAATTGACATATGCCCTAATCAAATATGCAAAGTTACCTCTATGCTTCTAAGGATTATTTGGTATGCCTCTTCTAACATCATTATTGGCAAGTTCAAATCAGGACTCTAGTCTCTATATATAATGTTGTGCATTTATTGACCAACACTGCACTCTCTTCTCGTGCTTCTTGGGACAAGAAGGTTATTGGGGTGAGGATCAACATGCTCTTCTACATCCTTGCATCCACACCGTACTTTATTGGGAAATTGTGCAAAACACAACAAGCAATGGCATATGATGAGCCAAATGAAGATCTATGAGCATGTTCTAAGAAATTTGACATGTGCTTTTCATGATGCTAAATATAGTCTCTATTGTTACACATCCTCTAGACATACAATCCAATTCACCCCACATACCCTCTCTAGGAGAGTTTTAATCTAAAAATGGTGTTATCATCAAGGTTGTGGAGCCATAGCCCTTGTATGTTTGCAGGTATGGTTAGATACACATGCATTTCACAGTAACGACTATATTGTCCTATGCAACATAGAGCTCTTCCAATGTGTAATGTAGGTCACTAGTGCCTCTCTCCATGCAGATGCACACATATGTCACAACTTCTTCTATGCATAGCAACTTGTTATAAAATCCAGTGAAAATGGTGCATGCACCAAAATCGGGAAGGGGTGTCACAACACCTAGGCATCTGAGAAAGCTTGAGATAATGTCATACATAGCACCCCATACATTAGGTAGCATTAAGATTGCTTAAAATATGGCTATAAATTTGTTGTACCGGTTCTTTGAAAGAATCACAATGTACAAAAGTTGCAATTAAGTGGCCAAGTTGTCCACCATGAGGTTGCAGTACTTGTGCACTATCGATTCATCAACACAATTAGTATCACTAATACATGCTGTTGATGCATTGTGTACAAGCAGAAGTAAAGTGAAACATAATCCTTTTGAGGCTCTATGGGCTTGCATACAAATGATTTGGTGTTGGTTGATGGGAGGAATGGTATAGTACTTCTAAAAGATGTTAAAATTTGGAAGAAGGCATACAATACATGCTACGGAAGAAATCATTGTGATAGATCTATTCTTGCATGCTTGTGTCCAAAAAGTGTGTTGGCATGGGAAGATCCATCAAAGAAATTTAAATCCCTATTGTCCATTGCAAATGCTCTTGGAAGAGTCTTGATCACACCATGTACAAAAATACAATGATCAAGATGAAGAGCATCCTTGACGATGCACTTGATGCAGCACTATAAATTTGCTTTCCATCTCTACCACAACAAATAACATACCACCGGTGGATGCATTGTTGATTTTCATGAACTCTTTAATTCTTTACTTAATGATGAGAGAGAGAGAGAGAGAGAGAGAGAGAGAGAGAGAGAGAGAGAGAGAGAGAGAGAGAGAGAGAGAGAGAGAGAGAGAGATTTCATTATTTTCCTTGAAGGTGAAATTTGGCCTAGAAAATCAAAATAAAATTATCATGTGGGGTGTGGAGACTTGACAAGTGACTCTTGATGCTCAAGAATTTGGCAAATGAGCATCTCCCTCCATCTAGTGTCATTACTACAGCTAGTGATGACACTAGATGGAGAGAGAGAGAGAGAGAGAGAGAGAGAGAGAGAGAGAGAGAGAGAGAGAGAGAGAGAGAGAAGTCATTATTAGCTAAATGTGAAACTTTCTTTATCCCCTCCTTATGTCTATTTGTATGTGAGAGAGTAGGAGAGCGAAGTGATAGAGAGAACAAGAGCCCCCACCGGAGAGTGGAGCTAGAGGGTGGTATGCAAGAGACAATTGGAGCTGGAAAGTGACACTATTGCTAGAGGTGGCCTTTTGGTAATATGTGTGCAAAATAACTTTGTAAAACTCTAAAATCCAAACATGCAAACCGTTCCAAAGCAAGGAGGAGAAGTTGGACAAAAAGCTAGTGGGAAAGGAAGGGAAAGTGGGTAAGAGATCTTATAACCAAAAGCAACAAGAGATTGCTGTAAGATGACCAACGTGTTTCAACTCTAAAGGGTCTTATGATGGCCTTGATACCTTGGCATTGTCTGCAATTTCTGTTACCATACATGACACCTTTATATATTTCTTTTTTGTTCTTGAGTAGCCTTGATGATAGTTTTTGATGTTAAGCCAACAACCACAAATCTTGTATTAAATCTTGAGTGTAGCTTTGATGATATCCTTTTATGCTAACCCCACCTCCATGAAGCTTTTTACAATCCCTTTATATGCATTCTCATCCTATGCTCTAGGGCATAATGAGATTATCCATATTCTTAGCCATAAATGTTGGATATTTTGACTTTGCCAACTAAGAAGCATGACTACATCTTAATAAGCTATCTACCCATGTACCTCTTGTTTTACCTAAATGGCCATTGTTACCCACCACAATAGACATTGATAACTGAAGACTTAAAAGTGCAACTTGATGTATGATCCAACACATACCCCCCCCCCCCCCCCCCCCCCCCCCCGCCCCCGGCTATCCTTCAAAAAAACTCACACCCTCTCTTCTTTTGGACTTGTCTTTAGATAATGAACACATGTAAATACTTGCTTACTATCCATTAAGCACATGTGAGCAACTTTAGAAATGTGGCCTAGCCAAACTTGGAAGAAAAGGACTAGAGTCAAAACTCTAAATAGGGAAGGGCTAATTTAATCTTAGACTTTTACTTTTTCCTTCCATTAATATAAAACCATAGTCTTACCTTCAATTTAACTAACTCATGCACAAGACCTTTGCACGGCTCAATGAAGCTTTCCTCGGGCCAAAGTTTACCAGGTAAGTTAGGACATCGTAAATGAGGACAAACTCTGGTAAAAATTAAGGTTACCCTTGGTCTTTGGAGCTTTCACCTCCTGTGCAAAACCTTAACGCACTCCTTAAAAGGTATTACGAAGCTAGTCCCAAAACTTGGTAAATTTAGATTGACTCTGATAAGTTTTAACTTTATTGGAAGGCTTCTTAGACTTCATACTTGGAGTCTAGCAAGTAAATTTGATTATTTAAAATTTATATAGTTATTTTTATTTTTAAACTCCTATAATTTCTTTAATTAATCCCCTATGTCATGTATCTTTAATCAAGGTTGCTCAAGATAGATCTATCCTTTCTTGATATATATCTTCTGACCTTAGATAATTAAATAGAAATTATCCTTTCTCTTTTATAGGTTTGTTTCTTTTTGTCCTCCCAAATCTTTGACCAAATTAAGTGTACAAGAACTTGAATTAACTTCACATGTTCTCCTTTATTTTCTCAAGACTTAAGTGGTCAATTTAAGATGGAAAATACTTTTAGAAGGTTAGAAATTAATTTCACAAAATGAACTCTCCCTTGAAATCATAGTCATCTTTTACTATGGAGTACAAAAAATAAGCTCATAGCTAGTGCTTTTACTTTGGGGAGAGTATCCCTTTTTACCCATTGATGTCCTTCCATAGTGATCACTAATTCCAGTTGGTGCTCCGACTTAGCCCTCGCAAGCATTTATTTACTTAGCCTTTATTATCCTCCATAGTAGATTGACAAAGTCTACCAGGTGCTTGAGAGAAAGATTTATGTTGCAAGCATGATTGATTAATCGTATGCATACAATTTTAAAAAAACTTATGAACATTAAAGAAAATAGTTTCAAACACTTTATAAAACATGTTTATTCATACCTGGTTCATAACTTTTTCATGGAAGCTATATGTAGCACATAACCTATTGCCATAGAGAAGATATCCATCTTGTATGTTGTGTGGTTCCTCTGTCTTCCCTAGTGCAATAGCTGAAATTACATCTTTGAAGTTTAGATCCACAGCATACTCATCTATTATAGATGATAGATTATTGTGAGGAGCTATTTATACAAAATTCATCTTTGGTCTATGTGAAAGAGCATCAACCATTTGGTTGTGGTTACTAGTAGCTATGTGAGCAATATGAAAGTTAAACTGTGAAAGAGTGTTTGCCCACCTCATTTTCTTGTCTCTCAATTTAGTTTGCACCAAAAGTACTTAAGACTTTGGTGAATTGTGAACAAAATAAAAGGAGTGCCTAGGAAATAATGTTTCCATGTATCCAAGGCATGTAAGATAGGTAGTAGCTCTTTTGTATATAAGCCAAAATTCTTTTCCATGTCATTCAATCTCCTACTTTCTTATGCTATGTATGTCATGCACTTCTTGAAGCAACACAGTCCCAAGGCAATGTCCACAAGCATCACATTGGACTTCAAAAGGTTCTGAGAGATCCAAAAATAGTTATACGACTTGAGAGATAAACTTTGCATTCCATATAAATTTAATGTTCTATTTAGTTAAATCAAACAATGGTCTTTCTATGAATGAGAACGTTTCTATGAAGCATCTATAGTATGCACACATCCCTATTAAGATTCTTAGCTCATGTAGATTTGTTGGTATAGGCCAGCCTTTTATTACCTCCAGTTTTTGAGGGTCCATTAAAATATGTTCTTGGGAGATAATAAAATCTAAATATTGAATCTAATTTTTAAAAAATCACTTTTCTTTTGATTAATATAGTGCATAATAAAAATGAGATAATAAAACCTAAATAAAACCTCTCGAAACTTGAAATATTACCTAAAGATATTGCATATGTTCTTCAATAGACTTGGAGGAGTAGATGATAATATCATTGAAAACAGTCCCATGAAGCATTGATGAGGTTTAGAGAGCCTCTCCATCATCCAATTAAAGGTGGTTGGCACATTGGTAAGCGAAAAAGTAAGTGCTAGATATTCATATAGGCCAATGATTGTACAAAATACCATCTTATGAATATTTTGAACCTTAATTCTTATGTGATGATAACCACTTTTGAGATCTATTCTACTAAAGTAGCTAGACCTTGTAGCTTACCAAGCAGGTTCTCTATCCTGAGAATAGGAAATCTGTTCTTTAGGGTTATCCTATTAACTACACGATAGTTCACACACATTTTATAAGTATCATCGTTCTTTTGTACTAATAGAATTGGTGAACAAAATGGAGATGAACTAAGCCTTACCATCCCCTTTTCCACAAGCTTGTTCACTTGCCTCATAATATCCTCTTGTTTTAAGTTCACGAGTAGGAGTGTGTGAATATGTGTGTAGTTATGGAGAAGAGAGAAGAAGAGGAGACATAGCTTGTGGACTCCTACCACAATGGTGATCAGAGCTATAAGTTTGCATTATTTTATGTAGAATGAATGATCATTGCTAGGTCATGATTAGTGTGCAACTGGCCAACACTTTGAAGCTTTATCACCCCAAAATCCTCCCACTTAGAGAACATTGTGCATTTAATCTAGGGTGACTATGTATACAAACCATATAGGTAGACAATGATCATGCTCATCTATCCAACGCCCATGAGTGAGTACCTGACAATATGCAAATCGCTCTAAAGATAAGTCCTTTGTTAGACGATCAAAATCATTCTCGCTAGTGTGGACCTTGAAAAGCCCTACAATTGCTTGTCCTTGACACCTCATGAATGAAGTTATACTTCACATCTACATGCCATTTCTTTACATGAAACATTGGGTTCTTTGCTAATTGTATAGCAATTTGGCTATCACAATGTACCACAAGCATCTCAACTTTGATTCCCAAGCCTGCTACTAGATGACTAAGCCATATATCTTCCTTACAAGCTTTCAAAGATGCAACATAGTCAGTCTCGGTAACACACAAGGTAATGCAATCTTGCAAACAAGATTTCCATGAAACTGCACCTCTAGTGAATTCAAATATACAAGCATGAAGTGGATCTTTTTGTTTTCAAATCTCTTGCATAGCACTGGATCTGTGTAACCCATTACACATGCTTTCTTTCTTTCAAAGAAAATTCACATATCTTTTGTACCATTCAAATATCTCATAACCCCTTTCAATACCTCCTGATGATTCTTGCCTTGATTTGATATATATTTGCAAACTACTCTCACTACAAAATAAATGGCAAGACTTGTAACTCAATATTGTAACATACATTGAACTCCCAAATGTAGGTGAATACAGCACTTTGACTATTTCAACCTTTTTCTCTTTACATTTAGAGCAATCCTTTTTAGAAAGCTTCACATATGGAGGCAATGAAGTATTCAATGCCTTCCACTCTCCATATTGAAACACTTGAGGCACTTTATCATTGTACTCAAATTGAAATAGAAAGGCCAACACTTCACCTAATTCACATGCCAAGGACATGGCTTGCATTATCCATGTATTTCATTTCAACGTTTGCATATAAGTTTGACTTCATGGCTGAGATCTCTTCACTGCTTTTCTCAATAATTAACATGTCATCCACATAAAGAGCCAAAGATAGCAAATCTTTAGCTTGCTTAGAGCAAAAATGAGTAGAATTTATGATACCACTCCCTTGATGACTGTTTTAGACCATAAAGAGTCTTTTCTAACTGACATACTAAGTCTTCTTTGCCTTCTTAACAAAACCTTTTGGATGTCGTATATAAAATTCTCCTTGAAGATCACCATGCAAGAATGTTGTCTTCAAATTCATCTAGTTAAGTTCCATGTCCTCTTCAACTACCAACGTAAGTACACACCATAAAGTAGTCCTCTTGAAAACCAAAGAAAAGATATCAAATTCAATACCTTGTTGTTGCCTAAAGTTGTATCTTGTATCTGGGTTTATGATCATGAGGTGTGATTTTCAATTTGTACACCTATTTGCGTCGTAATGCCTTTTTATCTTTAAGCAACTGAATCAACTTCCAAGTTTGATTCTTATGCAACGAGTCCATTTTTTATTACATATCTTTCTCCTACTTCACCTTGACTTTCATTAACATGGATACTAATAGTAAGAGGACTGTCCTCCATGTCTCAACATAATGTAGTCATTGCAATGAGGGAACATATCTATCAAGAGGGCTTCAAAATCTTGTTGACCTTCCAATAACAATTGGTTAAGCCTATTGTCCCTCAACAACATCTAGTACTACAGGAGGATTCTGGCCTTGTTGTCTAGCATTAGGCATTTCATTTATATTGTAAACAATTCCATCTTCTTAGAAGATAACTCTCTTCTCCATTGTATGCACAAGCCTCTTATGCATCTTCTCTTACTGTGAATAATCTTTTTAGCTTTAGTATCCCATAATTAATATCCTATCTTGCCAAGGTTTCCATAGACAAGAAATATGCATTTCTTTGACTTGGGAGCCAACTTGTTTTTGAACTCCTTCCTTTAGAACATGGCAATATGTTTCATAGCCAAAAACTGTAAGATGCTTGTAAAAAGGTGACTAAGTAGATTGAAGCTCTTCAAATACCGTCTCATATAAAGCCTTATTGGGGGATCTATTAATAAGATGGAGAGTTGTAGCTAATGCTTGTGCCCAAAATCCATTGGAAAACTGTGTGTTAGACAACATGCTATGTATGGTACGGTTCATCCTCTTAGCAACACCAGTTTGTGGTGGGTTATATGGAGTAGTCAACTCCTTTTTTATGCCTTTGAAACCACAAAAATTTTGAAAGACTTTACTAACATACAAACCACCATTGTTTGTCTAACCTTAAGCACTTAACTTTCTTACGAAACTGATTCTCCACTAATGTCACAAAATTTTTAAGGACTTCATCTTTTTTTCTAAGAGGAAATATCCACACTTTTCATGAGAAATCATCATTCAATGTAACAAAATACAATGAACCTCCCATGGATATGTTGAGTATAGGTCCACACACATCAAAATGCACTAACTTTAATGCCTCATTTTTTTGAGTGTTGTCTCTTTTCTGTGGTGATTGTGTTTGTTTAACATAAAGACAATGCTCACAAATTGAGAAGTTTCAAAAATCAAAGCCAAGAACAAAAATGAGACAAGATTTTCATTCCCTATTGAGACATATGTCCTAATCGATGATGCCACAAAAAAACACTTGGCTATTCAGTTACATAAACTACATGATTTTCAATATTGGATACATATAGCATATACAAAGTTCTATAGAGACTTTGAACCGTGTGATACTACTAAAGAACCATTAGTGGTCTTCCATGAACTATCACCCAATGTGCAATCATATCTTGCATCATCTGATTGTCATGTACTAGTCAAGCTTTTGGTAAGCTTTAATACATGTCTCACATTCTTTATCATGAATGAAGAGCCATCCTGAAACTTCAGCTACACGTCATCAACACTAAGTTATATTGCAAGAAAAATCATTGCTAAGACAAGCATGATCTTTACGAAGTGCATCATATCTACTCAACCACCTATGTGAGGAGTCACATAAAAAGATACACTTGAGTCAAGAACCAAATCATGTAAAGTTTAGTCATCTACAATCGCAACCAAAAATGCAAAATCCATGATAGATGTGAGATAAATATCTCTATTAGATTCTTGAACAATCATTGTTGATCTCTTCAATCTTCACACTGCTTTCTTTAGTCTTGTGTTCTTTTTACTTCTTGTCTTTACCTTTCTCTTGTTTTCACTTTCAATAGTCTTTTTTTATGTGACTTTTCTTGTGATAGTGATAGCACTCAGTTTCTTTTTTGCCACGTGATTTGCTACAAGATTTTCTTCTTTGATTCCAGCTGGTTGCCTTTTTCCTAAGATCTACGACAAGCAAAGAGAGTATTTCTACTACCACAAGAAGCATCCTATTAACCTCTTTAGTAAATAAACTAAACTACCCTCAATATCAGCACATTTTAAACCATTAGTACGTGCTGAGTTACTTAAGGTTGTGTAAAAATTATACCAACTAGGAAAAACATTGCTTTGATAGAATCTTCAAAATTGAGTCCCTTCCCAAAAAGCTGACTGAAAATTGTGTTGAGCTCATTGACATGGATGCGCCCTCATCCATCTTCAAATCAACCAACTTTTTCAGCCAATAAACCTATGTTGCTACACTTTTCTTCTCATATAAGTCACATAACTTTTCTCATAGCTCATAACGAGTCTTTTTCATTCTTACATTGAAGTAGACATTCTTTGCCAAAGTTGACATGCTGGTGCACTTGGCAAGCTTATCCAACTCTTGCCAATCATACTCATCCATATCCAGGTCTTTATTTCCTAGGGATCATTGGATTTGCTTTTTGGCACTAAAACATTATAAATCTATTCCTTCCAAAATGGGAAGTTAGTATCATCTAATTTCTCAACGTTGAACAAAGAGTTCTCTAATGATGAAGCCATCACTCATCAAGTAACAAAGATGGGGGATCCAATAAAATAAACAAGATAATCAAAAACTTCAAAAAATTTAGCAGAGTTTTTCGCGTAAAATTTTCTTTTCAACCCAAAACATATGTATACAATGACTGAAATATTGATAAAAATAGCTAGATTGGCAAGATAGAATTGTCGCTCTCATTGTCTCACTATCTTGAACTCTACAAGAATATTTCTAACCAACAAATGTATACATATAAAGATGACAACAATGGCAACAAAGCTGGATTAGCAAATGCACACAAAATACTATATGAATGACATTAACATCCATCTTATGCAGACACCAAAATTGTGTTTTTGTCTGCTTCCCTAGCAAGCTCCAATGGTACTCTTCTATAATTCTCAAGCTCTGATATCAATTGAAGTCTGCAAGCAAGAGCATGTGCATGTGTGTGCAACAATGGAGAAGGGAGAAGCAAAGAAGACACAATTTGTGGACTCCTATAACAATGCTGATTGTTTTATGTAGAATGAACAATCAATTTTAGTTATCGATTAGTGTCCGATCGCCCAACACTTAGGCATGGCACATTGGGCTTTACCACTCCAACATTGTTGAGCCAGCGAGACTTGATAAGGAGGCTTGTTAGGAGATGAACTATTGATAGAAGTTTCATGGTATGATCATCTTGTCCTCTTTTGAAAAGTCCCTATGAATGTTATCTATAAACATATCTTGAAAATCATTTGGAAAATTAGACAATTCTAACTCCTTTTATGTTTCTCTTTTACCTCTTTAAGAACAAGTGCATCCTCTTTAGACTTCTTGACAAAAACCATGCAACAAGAAAGAAATTTTTTTATTACTTTGTCAAAACCATAAGTCTATACAAAGTTGGTATAGTTCTACCTGTGCTATTTATATCTACTGTGACATACTTGACTTTGTAGAAAAAGAAGAGTTTTCTTTCTCGAAACTTTATAGTGACAGCTATATGATGAAACCATGGTGCTCCTAAGATAACATCTTCATGTTTGAGTAGGTAGATAAAGAATTCTTCTTTGTCTACATAGGTTTGAACAAGGATCCTTAGCTTCCAAACAATCATTGGAGTAACTAGGCCATCTTGCCCTCTAAAAACTCCATTTTCTTTCACAACATCCTCCATCTCAAAGTCATAAATTCCTAATTTAGTCGCTATCTTGGTAGAGATAAAATTGTGGTTGAATTTGGGATTAAAAGTATGAAACTATCATGCTCTCATACTTTTCCTCGAGCATAAGAGACTGATAATCCTTTGTAATGGCTTTCATCTTTTGAAGCTTCCATAATGGTAGGTATAGGGGGGTCGTTACATTCATTTCTCTTAGGATATACACATGAAACATGTCCTTGATCTCACACCTGAAGCACTTGTTATCCATAAGAAAATACTTTATCCCTTCACTTGAAAGTTTGTTATTACCTTTATAGTGTTTGTTCTTCTCCTTTGATTTAGGGTTCTTCCCTTTTGCTCAATTAGTTCTTTAGCTTTCATAGTCTTGGGTCCCAAAGAAAATCCTTGAGGCAACCATCATATGATATATGACCGTTGATATAGTTTTGGGTCTTTGTGAGTTAATATACTCACTCATTTCCTTAGATAGATTGACACAAAATTGCTGCTTTCTTGAAATTTTTTAACACATAGATTCTTCGTGAACAATTTACCTCGGAGGTCCTTAGCAAATTTCTTCTTCATTACCTAAAGAGGTTCCTCTTTTGGAAGTCTCACTAGGAGGCCTCATAGGAGCTCTCTATTCTTGAGGACTTGAACGAACTTAAAGAGCTTGTATTTGGCTCTATGAACCTCCACTTAGAGGGTAGATTTACCCATAGATTCTTAAAGATAACCAATAAGATTAATGACAATTCTTCGACCATCATCAGTGATCACATCATGTGCTAAATCTAAGTTGTCAATATTAATCCTATTCTCTTGATTATCTTATGCCATGATTAGAGTTTCTTGTATATGTATGCTATCTCTTTTTGTGACACTTTCAAAACCTTAGTTGCTATTTCTTTTAACCCTTGAAAATAAGCACCCAAGTGTCCATGCCTATGGTTTAGAATATTGTTAATTACAAACAGTAGTGAAGTCGGTTTAATAGTGCAATGCTGACATCGATTTGTATCAAGCTTGTTAATAGCTCAATAACTGTTAATCTATATTTGCAAATCTAGAAAGTATCAATTATTAAGACCATAGTTCTCGATGGTGTGCAAAACATACATATAAACAAAGATAATAAATCTCAATCTCACTTATCCTAATGCAATGAACAATTGTAGCCTTTTATAGATTCTTCAAGAAACTCTCTTCTTAAGCAAGAAAAGAGAAATCTTGGCTCTAATACCAATGTCAGAGAATATAATTTATTATGCAATCACAATAAAATTAATACATGAAAGAAGAGTGAGTTTTTAATGAAGAGGATTCTTTAAAGGAGAAGTATAAATAGTACAAGCATAATTTCACAAAAATAGTACACATTAAAACAAAAAATCATAAAATGAATAGCAAAACATATTAAGATTGACAACTTGTTGAGAACTGGATTTTCTTAGAGCCAGTCTCCTCTCCAAAAGGAGTTTTGTATTATAATTCTCTCAAAGAGATCCCTGATTACAATACAAGCTTGTGCTCTTATAGAGCTTCCTGGACCCAATGAAGATGACGACCTTCATGATTCAAATAACCACACAATGGGTAACCCTCCTTTCCAAGCGGCAAACAGCCCAGTAGGGTGAAAGAACTACAGAGATATAGATAGATGAGGAGAACAAGTAGCATAGCTAGAATAGTAAAGAAGAAGAAGAACTTTCATGTATTTATTTGCTTAGATTTTCATCCATAGCTACGTGCTTGAGCACGGACACCATCACTTGAGCTCCCACGAGAGAGAGAGAGAGAGAGAGAGAGAGAGAGAGAGAGAGAGAGAGAGAGAGACTTGTCTCTAGCTAAGGAACAAATAAATGCACACACTTGTCTACTACCCATTAAGCATATGTAAGCTACCTTGGAACGTGGCCTACCAAACTTGGAAGAGAAGGACAAGCAAAAACTTTCTAAATAACGAAGGACTAATCTAACCTGAGTCTTTTTCTTTTACCTTTCATTAATTAATAAAAACCATAGTTACCTTCAATTTAACTAGCGCATGTGCAAGGCCTTCGCACTATCATTTGGAAGCTCTATGAAGCTAGCACAAGTCTACCTGCTAATTTGAGACTTGCTAAATTAGGAGGGATGATGGTAAAAATTAAACTTATCCTTAGTCTCTAGAGCTTTATCTCTTGTGCAAAACCTTAGCACAGTTTTTAGGAGGTACTACAAATCTTGTGCCAAAATGTGCTATATTTGGACTTGCTAAATTTGGACTAACTTTGATTAGTTTTAATTTTATCCCGAGGCTTTCTACACTTCATATTGTTGTTGGGTTTCCAAGACTTGGTCCAATTAGTGTGTCTAAACCCGTGGGAACATGCCTTGTTGCATGCAAATACACTTAGTTGTGAGCCACTCTTTGTCCAAACTTGGAAGAGAAGGACATTCAAAAACTTTTTAAATAACGAAGGACTAATCTAGCTTGAGTCTTTTTCTTTTACCTTCCATTAACTAATAAAAACCATAGTTACCTTCGATTTAACTAGCGCATGTGCAAGGCCTTAGCACTATCCTTTGGAAGCTCTATGAAGCTAGCACAAGTCTGGCTGCTAATTTAAGACTTGCTAAATAATGAGGGACTTTGGTAAAAATTAAACTTATCCTTAGTCTCTAGAGCTTCATCTCCTGTGTAAAACCTTAGCACAGTCTTTAGGAGGTACTACAAAGCTGGTGCCAAAATGTGTTAAATTTGGATTAGTTTTAATTTTGTCCTGAGGCTTTCTACAATTCATACTACTGTTGGGTTTTCAAGACTTGGTCCAATTAATGTATCCAAACCCGTGGGAACATGCCTTGTTGCATGCAAATGCCCTTAGTTGTGAGCCACTCTTTATGTGGAGATTGTATGGTGGTTGGTTTTTTTCTATATATGTAAAAATCTTCCAATATAGCGTGTTCTCTATTTTTGTGTCGATCTACTCTCTCTCTCTCTCTCTCTCTCTCTCTCTCTATCTTCTTTCTACGATTCTCTCCACGCTCAACCCTTCCATGGCCAAGCTACAATATCATCCTCCCTAGCTGCTGCATCTTACAAATGGTATGTAACACTTAATGGCCTAGTAACTTGTGTGTAGTGAAAAATAGCATAAACATAGTAATCATTTCATTAGAATAGATTCCTAATGAGCATAGCAAGAGTGCTTGGATGGAGAGAGCAACAAAAAGTATGACACCTAGCTAGATAGGCATGAACAATACTTCAAAGGAGAGAGAAATTAAACTATTGACAATAGTTGAGAATCGGATTTACATGGAGACGGTTCTCCCTCCAGAAGCTTTGTGCTATAGGTTTCCCCCATCGAAGGAGACATTTTACAATACAATACTTTGTGTTCCTTCAATAACTTGCTCATGCAATGAAGATGGAAGCTTCAAGCACCATGCACACATTTATGTAACACAACATCAATTTCCTCACGGTCTCAGACCCAACTCACACACTTTTGAAGATGGTGAGAGCTAGCGGGGTATGAGAGTAGATTGAGAGGAAGAAGGAGTAGTCTTACGAGAAAGAAGTATATCTCCTCACTTAATCACTCGTAATAGCTTAGTAATTAGCATGGTAGAGGAGATGATCTTGCATTGGAGGCTTGGCTATTGGTTGGATTTGCATCACAAGGCCAACAGTTGTTGGTGTAGGCCTTCCTTGTCACAAGCTTGGAGTAGATGATGAGCTTTCCATTAAAGCTTGAGAAGGAGAGAGAGTCTTCTTTGCTTCACACATGAGATTGTGTGTGTGTGTGTGTGTGTGTGTGTGTGTGTGTGTGTGTGTGTGATAATGCCTTGCAAAAATCAGCTCCCTCTCTCTCTTGGTCGACCCACCTTGGATTTTACTCATGCTGGCACCCCATTGGACCCTGCAAAGCTTAGCCAATGATAATGGAGAAGCATAAGTGATAGCCTTTTGACATGTGTTCCTCTTTCCCCTTTTGTGACAGCTTTAGGTATTTAATTAATGCATTTAAACTCTCATTGGACCCCTTTGTCTTCTGGCCAATAGAAATTAGGCAAGCCATTGGGTTGCTAAATGCTCATTGGACCCCTTGGGAGACTGTCCAATAGTCTTTTAGAGAGCTTAATTATTATTGGTTCTTTTATCAAGTGTTTAAAAATGAATTAAACTAAATGTACTCTAGCCTAATTCTTATTGGTCTGCCTCTATGGCCATCCAATAGGATTTGAATGCATCTTGGGGACAACTGACCCAGGGAGCTGATATGTGTTCCCTATTCTCTTTGTGTAAAGGGCTTGCAAGTGTGTGTGTGTGTGTTTCTCTCTCATCCCCTACTAAAAGGACTAGCCCCCATCAAGATAGGGATGTGGGAAGACTTTTGAGTCTTCCCACAAGCATCCAATTTTACCTAGGGTTGGACCGTTGGACTCAACCTTTGAATTTTGGAACCTTAGCATTTTGGAAGTCTTAATGGGCTAAACCTTAGAGTTTTTGAAGCTCATTGTTGCACATTGCACCTTTGAATCCCTATTTTCCCTCTTTTTGGATCCCTACTGTGGTGGGTCTGCCAGCTTAACCAATATTCTATCTTTTTCTCCCCTAGTACTTTCCATATAAATGATCAGTTTAACATGAGAAAATTGTTTAAGAGAATCTAATATTAGTTATTATCACATTACCTCTCTCTTGAAATCATAGTCGTCCTCGACTTGGGGTAGAGAAGATAAAGCCTATTCATTAGTCGTTTTTCTAGTGTACCTTACCCTACTACATCATTTTAGACTGGATGACTAATCCATTTGGTGCTTGAGAGCCTAAGCTACCGCAAGCATGTCTGCACATTACTCCTATCAATCTTTCATAGTAGAGTGACAAGCTCTACTTGGTGTTTGGGAGACGTCGTCTCTACAAACTTGATCCTAAGCATGCATACTACTTAACATTTGTGGACCATAAAGAAAAAGAGTCTTATAAAACAAAAAAATTTGTTCATTTTAAACATTTGTACATTTGCTTACTCTAGAAAAGCATTGTAAGCATTAACAAGGTTTAGGTTATCCTTTAATTATATGCCTTGCATCCATCTAACATCTTCAAAAGGATAGTTCTTAAACCTAATAAGATACCGTCGGATAATCTTACTGCCTCTCAATATCTTGTCTTCATGTGGGAGAATGGACTCGGGCTACAACACCTCTTCTTAGTCTTGATCTCCGGTGGGTCTTCAATAGTTGGTTCTTGAGGTGGCTCTCCTTTGTAAGGCTTTAGTAGGCTCACGTGAAAAACATTGTGTATGAGCCAATGACTGGGCAACTTGAGTTAATAGGCTATGTCATTGATTGGTCTAAGAATCTGGAGGGGACCATAGTACCTTTCTGTTATCTTAGCATAGTACTTTTGGTGTCTCATAGGATCTTGCCCGTCGTGTGCTTTAATCAAGCCTTGGGAAATTTAAGCAAGACCCAATCATTTTCTTTAAATTCTTGGGCTCTTTTGTGCTTATCAGCAACAGTCTTTTGCCTTCGCTATCAGATAGAGATAGCATCCTTAATCTTTTGGAAAGATTCTTGTAGGTCTCGGCTATACTCATCTGCAACGAAGATCTTTCAGTGTACCTTAAGTAGAAAGCACTTTAGATCTTCCCTCAATTACCTTGAAAGGTGCTTTTCTCGTGGAAGTATGTACAAATTTTTGTAGGCATACTCCATTAAAGGTAAGTACTTCTTCCATTGGGATCTTTCATCTACTTCCGTTACATAGGCTTTTAGTAGATAAAAAATTGTTAGGTTAGCTATTCCACTTTGGCCATCCATTTGCGGATAATTGACCGAATAAAGCCTTGTCTCTAAAGTCTCAAAGAGACTCTTCCAGAAATTACTGGTCATTCTAGGATCTCTATCCGACACTATGGACATCGGCAAGCCATGGTACTTGAAGATTTGTGATACGAAGAGGGTTGCCATTTGATGGGCTTTGATAGTCTTTTTGACAAGTATAAAATCAGCTTGTTTGCTTAACCTGTCTACTATCGTCCATATTCCTGTATTCCCACGGATAGACTTGGGCAATCCAAAGATAAAATCCATGGATATGGTCTCCCATAGTGAATTAAGAATTGGCAAAGGTTGAAGCAATCCAGACTGCTTCCCCCTATCAAATTTTGTCTTTTGGTATACCACACATTTAGAAACATACTCTTGTATGCTTGCTTTCATGGCAGGCCAAAAGAAATATCTTTCAATCTCTTTTAGGGTAGACTAAATCTCTCTATATCTCGCATAAGGAGGAGCATGAGATTCATACATTAATTTCTCACGTAGTGATTTAGTAACACATAGTCTATTGCCATAGAGAAGGTAACCATCTTGTAAAGTAATTGGTTCCTTTTTCTTACCTAGCTAGTGCAAGGGCTGAAATCACATCTCTAAAATCGGCATCAATAACATACTCATCTATTATAGAAGATATATCATTGTGAGTTGCAATGGAGACCGCATTCACTCTTGACCATCTTGAGAGTGCATCAGCTACTTGATCATGCTTGCCAGCAATGTGAGCAATATGAAAATGAAAATATGAAAGAAAATTTTCCCACCTCATTTGTTTATCAGAGAGCTTGGTCTGCGTCATGAAGTACTTAAGGCTTTGGTGATCCATCCACAGAATGGAAGAAGTCTCCAATAAATGGTGCTTCCACGAGTGTAAGGCATGTAGAACTGCAAGGAGCTTGCTCAACAAGGTCGAGCCTTCGACTTTCATAGTCTATGGCCTACCCTTCTTGGAGTAAAATAGCTCCAAGGCAATCACCACAAGCGTCACATTGGACTCAAATGGCTTTGAGAGATCCGGTAGTGTAAGCATAGGCTTGAGAGATCAGCTTTTCTTTAAGCTTTTCAAACCATTATTCTGCTTGGTAGACTATGTATACCTAACATTTTTTTTTGTTTGGTCATGTAATGGTCCCGCGATTTTTGAGAACTTTTCTGTGAAGCATCTATAGTATGCACACATACCTATAAAGCTTCTTAGTTCATGAAGATTCTTTGGATTAGGCCATCCTTTTATTGCCTCTAGCTTTGATGGATCCATTTGGATGCCATCTTGAGAGATAATGTGACCTAAATATTGTGTTGCTTGTGTTCGTCTAATGAATTAGAGTAGATGAATATATCATCAAAGAACACTCCAGTAAAGGTTTGGTGAGGCCTGAATAGCTTCTCCATCAAGCGGTTGAATGTGGCTGGTGCATTCGTCAAGCCAAAAGGCATGACAATGTATTCGTAAAGACCAAATGTAGTGCGAAATGTGGTCTTTAGAATGTCTTGATCAACTATCTTTATTCGATGGTAGCCACTTTTTAGGTCAATCCTACTGAACTAGGTCGTGACCTTTGTAGCTTATCAAATAGGTCTTCTACCGGTGGAACGAAAAAGCTATTTTTAATAGTGATCATATTTAGTGCTCTATAGTCGACACTAATAATACGGGTGAGCAAAATGGAGATGAGCTAGGCCTAACCTACCCTTCTCAACTAACTCATGCACTTGCTGCATAATCTCCTCTTGTTGAGCTAGAGAAACTCTATAAGGAGATTTATTAGACGGTGAACTTCTTGGAAGAAGTTCAATTGCATGGTCATCATTGTCTCATTTAAGAGGTAGTTCACAAGGGATGTCGTCAATAAAAACTGGATAACTCTAATTTCTTGTGATTATTTATATTTTCTTTTGCTAAATCATTGGGTTCATTTTGAGAATCTTTAACAAAAATCATGGACACAAAAATAGAGCTCTTTATTGACTTATTGAAAGCTTTCTTATGTACAATGGGTATGGTGTTACCCAACTCTTTGGCATCTATGTACATCATTCACTTGTAATGCATAAACTTTAGCAGTTGTAATGTTTCTTTGCATCAAATAATCTCTACTTTAGCGCTTGATCTTTTTCCTTGAACCTAAAGTAGATTTTTCTTTTAGGGCATTTTACAATGGCAGCCATACGATCAAACCATAGTGCCTCTAGGATTATGTCCTCATGCTTGAGACAAGAGATAAAGAAGTACTCTTTGTCCATATAGCATTGGGCATGGAGCCTGAATTTTCCAATTAAGGGAGTGACTGAAGATTCTTGCCCCTTGAAAGCAACATCAGCAGGTAGGACATCTCCCATCTCATAGGCTTGGATGCCTAGCTTGGTGGCCAACTTTGTGGATATGAATTTATGCGTAGAACCAGGGTCAAAGAGAATAAAAGCATCATGTTCTCTTACCTTTTCCCAAGCATGTGGCATAGAGCAGATCCTTTGTGGTGAGCTTCCTCTTCTTGGATTTTGACCCAAGTAGCTCTAGGAAGCTCATGGCGGGTTTTGTTTTGGGGGCAAGCATGATACGCATGCCCTTGCTCATCGCATTTGAAACAACGGTTATCCTTGTGATAACACGCAAGCACTTCAGGAGAGAGTTTGTCTTTACCTTTATAAACTTTCATCTCCTTAGCTTTATTGTTGTTGGCATTGCCTTTATGAGACTTTTGGACATTGTCCTTCCCCTTAGGCTCATTGTTACTATCCTTGTTCTCTGTGGGCTTAAGATTTCTCTTAGTCCCTATTTAGAAATTGATTCATGAAGCCACCATGGTATGGTGTATGACCGCAGATATGGTGCGTGGCCTTTGGGAGTTGACATACTTTGCCTGTTCCTTGCCTTGGTCTCCCTTGTCTGCACCATCAGTTTCTCATAAGAGGAAGAAGAAGGAGAAAAGGGTGACCTTTTTCTCGCCTTTTTCTTCTCTTGTTTTTTGTCCTCCCTCTTTGAATTATGGTGTGGAGAAGTGTGTGATGATCTTCTCCGTTTAGGAAGTGATGGAAAGCATTTTGCCCGCCGTATTTGTGGAGCCATCTCTGCCGAGGTGGCAAGAGACTCACTTCTTTCTTGTTCTTTTGGTGGGGGCTCTTGAGTTCTCTTTTGGGAAGGAGATGCGTCATCAAAAAGTAAATTTTTGAGTCTTTCATATGAATCCTTTTCTTCTTCACGAATCAGAGAGAGGCCTCTTTTGGAAGTTTTACAAGGAGGCTTCCTAGGTACTCTCCCTTCATGCTGGGGACCTTAGAGAATCCCATGAGCACGAAGATGCCATTGCACTTCACTTTAAAGGGATGGATTGCCCATGGCTTGTTGAACCCTAGAAACAAGACAGTTAACAAGAATAAGGGCATCATTAGTAGCCAGCTCAATAGCAAAATCAAAGCTGTCAACATTAATTTCACTCTATTTACTATTGTCAGCCATTCTAACAATTTTTAGGTGTAACTTCTTAGGTGTACTTTGGCACTTCAAGCCCGAATTGTTGATCATGTTAACCCCTTTAGAAAAGCACTCAAGCTACTGTACGCGTGGCTCAAATATCATTAATTGCAAGGAATAGAAGACAGGGTCAAAATAGTATCACCTCCTATCAAGCTTCTAATAGCTCAATAGTGGTTAACCCATGGGCCAGCCCGTAGGACTCCACTATTAAGACAATAGCTCTCAAGTATGATGCCTCGTTACCTGCATGAAGCAGGTGCACAGCAAAGCTAAAAAATCCCTATTCTACTTACTCAATTGCAATTAATAATACCAACAATTTATAGCTAGCTTGAGGACCTTCCTTCTTGAGCAAGAAAAGAGAAACCTTGTGCTCTGACACCAATGTAACATTTAATGGCCTAGTAACTTGTGTGTAGCAAAAAATAGCATAAACATAGTGAGCATTTCATTAGAATAGATTCCTAATGAGCATAGCAAGAGTGCTTGGACAGAGAGAAGAAAAAAGTATAACATCTACCTAGATAGGCATGAACAATACTTCAAAAGAGAAAGAAATTAAGCTATTGACAACAGTCGAGGACCAGATTTACATGAAAACGGTTCCCCCTTCAAAAGCTTTGCATTATAGGTTTCCCCCATCGAAGGAGACATTTTACAATACAATACTTTGTGTTCCTTTAATAACTTGTTGGTGCAATGAAGATGGAAGCTTCAAGCACCATGCACACACTTATGTAACACAACATCAATTCCCGCATCGTCTCAGACCCAAGACCTCACACACCTTCAAAGATGGTGAGAGCTAGCGGGGTATGAGAGTAGATTGAGAGGAAGGAGTAGTCTTACGAGAATGAAGTATATCTCCTCACATAATCACTCATAATAGCTTAGCATAGCTTAGTAATTAGCATGTAGAGGAGATGAACCTGCATTGGAGATTGGCTCTTGGTTGGATTTGCATCACAAATCAAAGAGTTGTTGGTGTAGGCCTCCCTTATCACAATCTTGGAGTAGATGATGAGCTTTCCATTGAAGCTTGAGAAGGAGAGAGAGAGAGAGAGAGAGAGAGAGAGAGAGAGACTCTTGTTTGGTTTCACACATGAGATCATGTGTATGTGTGTGTGATAATGCCTTGCCAAAATCAGCCCCCTCTTGGATTTTACTCATGCTGGCACCCCATTGGACCCTGCAAAGCTTAGCCAATGATAATTGAGAAGCATAAGTGATAGCCTTTTGACATGTGTTCCTCTTTCCCCTTTTGTGACAGCTTTAGGTATTTAATTAATGCATTTAAACTCTCATTGGACCCCTTTGTCTTCTGGCCAATAGAAATTAGGCAAGCCATTGGGTTGCTAAATGCTCATTGGACCCCTTGGGAGACTGTCCAATAGTCTTTTAGAGAGCTTAATTCTTATTGGTTCTTTTATCAAGTGTTTTAAAATGGATTAAACTAAATGTACTCTAGCCTAATTCTTATTGGTCCGCCTCTATGGCCATCCAATAGGATTTGAATGCATCTTGAGGGCAACTGGCCTAGGGAGCTGACATGTGTTCCCTATTCCCTTTGTGTAAAGGGCTTGCATGTGTGTGTGTGTGTGTGTGTGTGTGTGTGTGTGTGTGTGTGTGTGTGTGTGTGTGTGTGTGTGTGTGTGTGGGTTTCTCTCTCATCCCCTACTAAGAGGGCTTGCCTCCATCAAGATAGAGATGTGGGAAGACTTTTGAGTCTTCCCACAAGCATCCAATTTTACCTAGGGTTGGACCATTGGACTCAACCTTTGAATTTTGGAACCTTAGCATTTTGGAAGTCTTAATGGGCTGAACCTTAGGGTCTTTGAAGCCCATTGTTCCACATTTCTCTTTTGTAGATGGCCCCCCCTTTGGATCCCTATTTTCCCTCCTTTGGATCCCTAGTGTGTCCGGTCTGCCAGCTAAACCAATATTCTAGCTTTTTCTCCCCTAGTACTTTCCCATATTAAATGATTAGTTTAACACAAGAAAATCATTTAGGAGAATTAGGTATTAGTTATTATGACATGGTATCAAAGCCTAGGTGTCCCAGTAGCATTCCATTGGTGCAGTGGAGAGCAAGGTGGGTAGAGAAATGAAATTGGCAATCCAAGGCTACGCAAGGGCATTCTAAAACACCATCGTTATCTCCTAGAGCCCAAGGTAGTTTCGGGTGCATATCAAAATGTCGTCTTCTTAGGCGACAAAAGCCCCTTGCAATCTTCTCAAAATATCATCACTAGTAGGTAGTTTTGGCACTCTCCACATAGGGCATATCAAAATGCCGCTACCTTTTGTTGGCAAGGTGCAGCAACAACAGAGGGAGCTCCTGCACCATAGCATTCCAAAATGCTAAAGGCAATGGAGGGTGCTTCACAAGCTTGTCAAGGCATCTCAAAACTTTGTTATGGCATGGATGCAAAGGAGGATTTGGGGATTCCAAATATCCGCCAAGACTTTACAGATTGACAAAAAAAAAAACATGCCCTTTATGTGTTGAAGGTTGTTTTGAAATTTTATGGGTTTACTTATGAGTTGTGTTTGAGGCACATGAAGAAGAGGGTGTTTTGGAGCCATGTTGTCATGCACAAAGGTTTGCTTCAAGAACGTGGTATATAACTTTAAAAATTGTTATTCTCTGTATATTGTCATAGGTTTATTATGGTTTTGTTTGTTGTCAACATCATTGACAAAATCTTGGATTTAGATTGTCAATTCCTTATCATGTCAAACTTGTACCGATTATAGACACTGCCACATGAAAAGTTGTAAGAACTTCCCAGTTATTGATTTTTGGTCAAGCTCTTATTGTTTCCATTCTGATGGTTTTCTGAGAGAAGTACACACACACCCATGTCAAGGTACTAAATGTTTCAAGTGGTATGTCTTCCATGGCATGATCTTAGCCCATTGCCAAGTGATTTGTAACCACTTCTCATGAGATTATTGGGTTAGCTTAAACCCAAGGTTTAGAAGTAAACCAAAAACTAGCTACTTTGACCTACACCATGGGGTTTCATTGTAGTAGCGCCATGTATGAAAAAACATAAAACCCTTGGTTGTGAGAACTAAAACTCACGGTTTATGAGTATACCTAATAATAATGGTTAAGAGTAAACCTAAAATTCTAAGTCATGAGAGTGGTGAGTCTAGTTTGGGCTTGAGGAAAGGATTGTTGGGTTTTGAAGCCCTAGTACAATTAATGTGTCTAAACTCATGAGAACATGACCTATGGAATGCAGATACACTCTTTGTGAGCCACTCCGTATGTGGAGATTGCATGGTGGCTAGTTTTTCCTATATATCTAAAAATCTTTCAATCAATTAAATATAGTGTATTTTCTATTTATTTTTTTTGTCGACCTGCTCTGTAGATATGTATGCATGTATATGTATCTTTGTATATGTCTTATGTGAGTGTCTAAAAATGTATGCATGTTTAAACATATATATGTCAGTGTGTGTATAAATGTATGTATGTAGACACTAAGTAAGGGAGCATAGCACTTGATGGTTGAATGCTTCCTGTCAGGTATATTCCCATTTCAATTGTTGCATTGTAGTAGAGATCCACTCACGTATGGATTACCACGATGTGCTCTTGGTTCTCTCTCTCTTCCTTCTACCTTTCTCTGCACGATCAACCCCTCCATGGCCAAGCTACAATATCATGCTCCCTAGCTACTACAACTTACACATACTTAGATTCTAATGAGTAGATTTGATTACTTAGAATTTAAAGGATTAATTTTTATTTGTAGACTTCTATAATTGCTCTATTTAATCCCCTTTGTCTTGAACCTTTGATCAAGGTTGCTTGGAATGGCCCTTTCTTGATTTATACCTTTGACCTGAGATAATTAAACTTTCAATTGTTCATGCTCTTTTATGGACTTCTTTTCTTTGGTCCCAAGCCTTTAAACAAATTAAAATTATAAACACTTTAGTCAACTTTAGATATTCTCTTTTATATTCTCCAGACTTAAGTGACCAATGTAAGATAAAAAAACCACTTTTAGAAGATTGGAAATTAATTTTTAGAGTTTCTTTCCACAAGTGGTGTTATCATCGAAGTTGAGGAGCCACAGTCTTTGTCTATTGGGAGGTATGGTTTGATACACATACATTTCTCAGTGTGACCACTCTAAGAGTGAGAATTTATCAAGACCACCTTTGCCTCTATAATCCAAAGCTCTTCCAATGTGTAGAGTAGTCAATGACTCTCTACATATTGATGCAGACACATCTCATAACTTCTTCTTGGCATAACAACTTGTTACAAAATCAAGTGAAAATGATGCATGCACCAAAATTGAGAGGGGGTGTCACGACACTTAGGCTTCCTAGCAATGTACTGAAGTAATCATTGAGTAGGTGGCCAGGTTGTCCACCATAATGTTGCAGTACTTGTGCACTATCGATTCACCAACACCATGAATATCACTAATAAGGTTGTAGATGCATTACATACAAGTATAAGTAAAGTGAAGCATAATCCTTTTTTGGGGTCTATGGGCTTCAATACAAATCATTTGGTGTTGGTTGATGCGAGTAATGGTGAAGTAGCTTCTAAAAGACGCTAAAAAAAATGGGAGGAGGCATACGATACTCCCGATGAAAGAAATTGCTGTTGAGATAGTCCTCCTCTTGCATGCTTGGGTCTAGAAAACGTGTTTGCATGGGAGGATCCATCAAAGATGAATCTTGCCTAGCATCTACAAATGCTCTTCAAAGATTGTCAAGGACACCCTGTACAAAAATACGAGGAGCATGATGGAGAGGATCCTTGACGATGCACTTGAAGCATCACTATAAATCATGCTTTCCATCTCCACCACAATCAACTAATATATCATCGATGGATTCATCACCAATTTTTGTGAACTCTTCAATTCTCTACCTAAGGTGTGTGTGTGTGTGTGTGTGTGTGAGAGAGAGAGAGAGAGAGAGAGAGAGAGAGAGAGAGAGAGAGAGAGAGAGAGAGAGAATTTTTGTTCTAATAAATTCTCTCAGCTACTACAACCAGTGATGATATAAAGGGAGAGTGAAGCCGTTGTCACCTTATACTAGCAAGGTGTGAATTTTTCTTCATCCCCTTCTTGTGTGTATCTATGTGTGACGGAGTAGAAGAGTCGAGGAAACTTGTTATTCCTAAGGTGGATGTACCAACAAGGCATTCATCATAATAAGGAGTTCTTAACAATTAGCAATAATTATAAGAGAGAATGTGCTAAAGGCAAATTATTTTCCATCTTCTCATATCAAGCACAAGGAGATTACTTCGTACCATACAAAGCCTTGTCATAGCTACACATTTTTTGTTCTTAAACATTTTTGACAAAACAATGAGACTGTGTTATATACACCTTCTCATGCAAATCACCGTTAAACAAAGTAAGTAGTTATAATGTCTTATTGTTGTACATCCCATCCAAAATAAACTGTCAATCGACAAAGGAAATGAGCAATAGCCATATGATAGGTGGAAGCAAAAGTGTCTCCACAATCAATGGCCTTCTGCTGAGCAATCAATGCTTCCATATGGCTTACATTTTAACGTGCAAATCCATGTTGTACTAATGGCCTTCTTATCAAAAGGCGAGTCACATAAAGACCAATTATTCTTCTTCAAAAGTGTCATATATATACTTTGCATACATTCAATGATAAGTGGTTTCATAGTCATGTTATATACTATAGTGGTTTTACAGGATGGATGTGCATCACCCAAAGTAGGATGGAGTGCTCACCCATGGGATGAGGATTTGGATTATGGATTGTGGTTTTGAATTGGATTATAAAGTGGTTTTGATGGTGGACTATTTCGGACGTATAAAGGTAGATACCCATTACAGTGGATTGCATTGGAAAGAATTATTTGTGCATATACAAGATGATATGATATGGTTAGACTCATGTTTTCTATAGAAGTTAGGATCACCTACATCTCTTCACCTTAGATGAAAAGGTCCATGACTTTGAGGCTTTATTGGATTGGGGTGTTGCTTAGATATTCTTCTACACCTACACAACTAACCTACATGGTAAGTGCATCAGGGGGTTGAATGACCTACACAGCTAACACATTGAGGATCTTGCCTTAGCTTCGTATATAAACACCCAGTGTGGCATCGCAGCTAGTATGGTTAGTCCTGATATCCTACCATGTGCTAGTATTCACAGAGGGAGGCAAAGGATCCTTCGTTTATGTATCGCTCATGTAAGTTGGAGGAGTTATGGGTTGCTCCCAATGAAGCAAAATTCTCTCTGTTCATAGTAGAAGCAGATCTGGATGGGTAGATTGGTTGGTCCCACACAATGTTTAGTGTTTTTACTTACTCATTTATGATTTTAAAGTTATGGTATGCTTAGTTTTGAGAGCACATTCATGGTTTTCCAAATTTCTTTAGATGAGGCATTTAAAGATCCTCTTTTGTGATTCTCTTGTGTCATCTATGTACTCTCTCTCTCTCTCTCTCTCTCTCTCTCTCTCTCGTGTGCGCAATGTGGTGTACATACATGCTTTCATTCATACTCATTCAGAGGTAACATTAGTTTTTAGGTGCTTCTAAATGTCATCGTCTCATGTCTTAAACTCCATGCTAGTTTGGGTGCTAAGGACTCCTTTCTTATGTTATTGCTTGCGCACTTTGATGTATATTGCAATTATTCTGAAAGTATAAATTGTATAATTCTTGTATTAATCTCTAGGGAAGACGGATATCTCTGACCTGGTATCAAAGAAATTGGTTATAAGGATAACCTAAAGCCTGATACTAGTCAAGTTAGTTATGCATCATGCATGCATTCATGAATACTTTTTAGAAAATAATATTATATTCATGAGTACTTATGAGTGACATTGATTGATAATAATGCTTAGTTATTTATGTATCATGTCTGCATTCATGTATATTATTTGGAAAACAATACTATATTCATGAGTACTTATGAGTGACGTTGATTGTTATTTGGTAATAATGCTTGCTTGAGTTGTCGACATTCTTGTGCAAACTTTGAGAGGGATTTGTTTACAATGGGATGGTTGGAGTATTAAATAACTGTATTAAGGATTTTTTATTGCTTGTTTTGTAGTTAATAATTACTTGTAAGGTGATTTCTAAGTGCTTTAGAGAGGAAAGTGAAGTTTTGGCCATAGTAATCAACAATATGGTGACACAACTACCAAAGGATGCAAAAGAACTCTTCTATCCTGAGATTTCAACCAAAGTCTTCTCAGTACCAGGGACCAAGACTTGTTGGAGGAGTGTTGATCATAACTTTCTCGCTTGTTTACAGAAACCTTTTCATCAATTCTTTTATTTATATTGATGATAGCATGAAGGATTGGTTTGAAAATCAAAGACACCAAGTTAGGATGTGGTTAGTTTTAGGAGATATGTATTACTATCTAGCAATGAATACTAAAATACTTAGGATTATTGAGATTGCCAAGAAATTTAAGGTGCTTATAGGCCCAAGTGTCATATGAGAGGTCTGACAGACTTTTGAGTGCTGAGAGTAAGAAGAATATTCAGAGAGCTAGCTCCATGATATTTGTCCTGATGCAAATCTCCATAAAATTAAATTTTAATGAATAAATAGTGTAGGCTCAATTTTGGTATTCACATGTGTACTAATATCCTTTCTCTCTTTTCTTGTGTCTATATGTACCTCCTCAATTATCTAGATAAACTTCCAAATGACTTTAAAGGAAATGTATTCTTCAACTATGTTGTTGATTTAACATTTGTTAGGGATTTGGAGTGGTTTGAGCTTCAAAAGGAACTAGAGATTACCTTGTTTCAACATTCTATATAGTATAAGAACTATATGTTGACTCCAAACCCCAACATCAAATGCAAATATCTAATAGATACATGATTGATTAAGAAAAAGTTTCAAAAGAATGAGACTAAGGTGCAAAGATATGTTGTTTATGTTATCCTTTTTTAACCTTTGTAAGTACAAAATTGAGACTTTATTCTTGCTAAGAAGACCCTTATGCTCGCTTTTGAAAGAAGTCTAGTAGTGGAAACCAATTCTATTATGTACTTGAACTGGTTTAGCAAATTTTATGTCCCTATCATTAGATACAATCCCCACAATGTTATTATTACTTTTGATGACTATGAGAAACCTAGATTTATTTTGCTCAATCATGCCCAATGGTGGTGAATCCAAGTAATTATTTCTATAGAGAAGATGTAAATGAACGTCATGCGTTTATAAACTGCATTCTTACATTACCACTAATGAATATTTTTAGTGGAGAGAAATGGTACAAGGATGAAGATGTGAGCCTTAGTGCTCAAATAGGAGTTTTGAACTTTAAAACCTGGGATGTAAAAAGATACAAGGGTAGGACTTCAATCATTGATTTAAATCATTTTCCCGTCGAGAACAAGGCCATCATTGCCAAGTATAAACTTGAAAAGATGATCAAGCATTGGTGGAAGGATCATTGTGATGAGATTATTAATGTCAATCCAAACGCAACAGCTTGGGATTATTTTAAAGCACAATTAAAAAAGAGTTATTGGAATAAGGTATGTTACTTTGATCATATGAATGAATGTTTTGAATGTACTCAAGGACCCTGAGACTTAGAGTCATACTACCAACATTTCTTGAACCATGTCAAGTATGCTCTAGCAGAGACTTAGAGTCATACTACCAACATTTCTTGAACCATGTCAAGTATGCTCTAGGAACATAATTTATGTTGACTTTACTTAACTCTATGAAAATTAGACTTTAGTAGAGTCTACAACTTATAAATTTTGCAGATGTCCTTGATGTGGGTAAACCCACTGAAATTGAACAATCTAGAAAAAGATTGTCGCATATGAAGACTAGATTGGATCATTTTTGCTACACTTTTCTTGTCCTTGACCATCAGTCCAAAGATTGTCAATATAAGGGCTCAATCTATACAGTATTATCGGATAATTATGAGACTAGAAACCAAAATCGAAACAAAATTTCAAGAACTTTACATTGAGACCACCTATAGCTCAGGATAACTTCAACCAAAATAATTGACCACCTCAAAAAAAAGGAAATTTTAGAGTAGAGAATTCATCCTTTATGAGGAATAGATCAACCAACAACAAAATTTTACCTTTATGGTTGACCAGATATACGGAACTCCTACGACCTGCACCTAGCTAGCGAATGACATGAAATCCCATGTCAATGTGATGGGCCATGTGAAGGGAGCTAGGCTCATCAATGAAAAGGGCACACAAGCTTTCCTTGAATAATGGTAATAACTTTAAACTGACCACCTTGTCAAGGAGGAGGAGGAGGAACCGATGATCCCAAGGAAGAGCTCAAGGTGCTTTAAGAAATAGAAATCAAGCAAATGCATAATATGTTTATGCTACAATAAAACATCAAGGAGTTAAAGAACAATTTTCATTAATTTAGATACTAGTAAAGTAGCAAGGTAAACATTATTTTATCTCTCTTAGATGCATTAGATATTGACTTGACCTTACTATGAAATTAACTCTACGGGTAAGAAACTTAAATCTGCTACCTTAGTGGGTGACCTGGACTTTTCTTTGGATGGTCAAAAGACTTCAATTCATTTTAGGGTCTTACGCATGGGAGTCTACAACATATATTCAAGGATGGATTGACTTAAGGCGAATAATACTCACTTTCATTGTAAACATGCTTCATTGACTTTTATAAATGAGCACAACTCTACAGTTACCATTATCAAAAAGCGAAAACAACCTAAACGTTGACTTCTGAATTTTACTACGCTGCTAAAAACTCTATAGAAAAAATGAGATGGTTTATTTTGTAAAGCTTAACCCAACAATGAAGAAGTCAGAAACACCCAAATCTAATTGTTATTGAAACAATGGCTTATTGAATTTGACAATGTGTTCCTCAAACACCTTTCAGAGTTACTACCTAAGAATAAAGTTGATCATGCAATCGACCTTATTCTAAGAGCAATGAAGAAGTCAGAAACATATAAACCTGAGTGGGTTATTGAATTTGACAATGTGTTTCTTGAAGAACTTTTAGAGTTACCACCTAAGCATTATGTTGATCATGCAATTGAGCTTATTTCAGGAGCTCAACCAGTCATTCAAAGGCCATACAAGATCTCAATACCAAAATCCATAAAACTCAAAGAACAACATCCTCAACTTTGTGACCAAGGTTTCATTCAATCTAGTGTCTCTCCACGGAGTATTGTTCTTTTTAGTCAAAAGAATGATAGTACTTTGCACATTTATATCGACTATTACGGATTAAATCTGGTATCTTAGTGGGTGACTTGAATTTTTCTTTGGATGGCCACAAGACTTCAATTCATTTTAGGGTCTTACGCATGGGAGTATACAACATAAATTCAAAGATGGATTGACTTGAGGCGAATAATTGTAAACATGGTTCATTGACTTTTACAAATGAGCACAACTCTAGGGTTACCATTATCAAAAAGCGAGGACAACCTAAACTTTGACTTCTAAATTTTACTAAGTTGCTAAAAAGTCTATAGGAAGAATGAGATGGTTTACTTTGTAAAGCTTAACCCAACAATGAAGAAGTCAGAAACTCCCAAATCTAAGTGTTATTGAAACAATGGCTTATTGAATTTGACAATGTGTTCCTCAAAGACGTTTTAGAGTTACCACCTAAGAATAAAGTTGAACATGCAACCGAGCTTATTCTATGAACAATGAAGAAGTCAAAAACACATAAATCTAAGTGGCTTATTGAATTTGACAATGTGTTTCTTGAAGAACATTTAGAGTTACCACATAAGCCTAACGTTGATCATGCAATTTCCTTTTTTAAGAGCTCAACCAGCTGTTCAAAGGCCATACAAGATATCAATACCAAAATCCATAAAACTCAAAGAACAACATCCTCAGCTTTGTGACCAAGGTTTCATTCAATTTAGTGTCTCTCCATGGAGTATTGTTCTTTTTAGTCAAAAGAATCATGGTACTTTGCACATTTATTTTAACTATTACAGATTAAATCTACTACCTTGGTGAGTGACTTGAATTTTTCTTTGGATGGTCACAAGACTTCAATTCCTTTTAGGGTGTTACTCATCTGAGTCTACCATAGAAATTCAAGGATGGATTATTGTAACGTAAATATTTGTAAACATGCTTCATTGACTTTTATAAATGAGCACAACTCTAGGATTACCATTATCAAAAAGCGAGGACAACCTAAACTTCGATCTTTAACTTTTACTAAGTTGCTAAAAAGTCTATAGGAAGAATGAGATGGTTTACTTTGTAAAGCTTAACCCAACAATGAAGAAGTCAGAAACTCCTAAATCTAAGTGTTATTAAAACAATGGCTTATTGAATTTGACCACCTAAGAATAAAGTTGATCGTGCAATCGAGCTTATTCTATGAACAATGAAGCAGTCAAAAACACTTCAATCTGAGTGGCTTATTGAATTTGACAATGTGTTTCTTGAAGAACTTTTAGAGTTACCACCTAAACCTAATGTTGATCATGCAATTGAGATTTTTTCAGGAGCTCAACCAGTTGTGCAAAGGCCATACAAGATATCAATACCAAAATCCATAAAACTCAAAGAACAACATCCTCAGCTTTGTGACCATGGTTTTATTCAATTTAGTGTCTCTCCATGGAGTATTGTTCTTTTTAGTCAAAAGAATCATGGTACTTTGTACATTTATATCGACTATTACGGATTAAATCTGGTACCTTAGTGGGTGACTTGAATTTTCTTTGGATGGTCAAAAGAATTCAATTCATTTTAGGGTCTTACGCATGAAAGTCTACAACAAAAATTCAAGGATGGATTGATGTAAGCTGAATAATTGTAAACATGCTTCATTGACTTTTATAAATGGGCACAACTCTAGCGTTACCATTATCAACAAGCGAGGACAAACTAAACTTTGACTTCTAAATTTTACTAAGTTGCTAAAAAGTCTATAGGAAGAATAAGATGGTTTACTTTGTAAAGCTTAACCTAACAAAGAAAAAGTCAAAAACTCCCAAATCTAAGTGGTTTTGAAACAATGCCTTATTGAATTTGACAATATGTTCCTCAAAGACCTTTTAGAGTTACCACCTAAGAATAAAGTTGATCATGCAATTGAGCTTATTCTAAGAGCAATGAAGAAGTCAGAAACACATAAATCTGTGTGGCTTATTGAATTTGACAATGTGTTTCTTGAAGAACTTTTAGAGTTACCACCTAAGCCTAACGTTGATCATGCAATTGAGCTTTTTTCAGGAGCTCAACGAGTTGTTCAAAGGCTATAGAAGATATCAATACCAAAATCCATAAAACTTAAAGAACAACATCCTCAGCTTTGTGACCAAGGTTTCATTCAATCTAGTGTCTCTCCATGGAGTATTGTTCTTTTTAGTCAAAAGAATCATAGTAGTTTGTACATTTATATCGACTATTACAGATTACATCTGGTACCTTAAATGGTGACTTGAATTTTTCTTTGGATGGTCACAATAGTTCAATTCATTTTAGGGTCTTACGCATGGGATTCTACAACAGAAATTCAAGGATGGATTGACTTAAGGCGAATAATGGTAAACATGCTTCATTAACTTTTATAAATGGGCACAACTCTAGAGTTACCATTATCAAAAAGCGAGGACAACCTCAACTTCGACCTTTAAATTTTACTAAGTTGCTAAAAGTCTAAAGCAAGAATGAGATGGTTTACTTTCTAAAGCTTAACCCAACAATGAAGAAGTTAGAAACTCCTAAATCTAAGCTTTATTTAAACAATGGCTTATTGAATTTGACAATGTGTTCGTCAAAGACCTTGTAGAGTTACCACCTAAGAATTAAGTTGATCATGCAATCGAGCTTATTCTAAGAGCAATGAAGAAGTCAGAAACACATAAATCTGAGTGGCTTATTGAATTTAACAATGTGTTTCTTGAAGAACTTTTAGAGTTACCACCAAAGCATAATGTTGATCATGTAACTGAGCTTATTTCAGAAGCTCAACCAATTGTTCAAAGGCCATACAAGATATCAATACCAAAATCCATAAAACTCAAAGAACAACATCCTCAGCTTTGTGACCAAGGTTTCATTCAATCTATTGTCTCTCCATGGATTATTGTTCTTTTTAGTCAAAATAATCATGGTACTTTATACATTTATATCGACTTTGACAAATTAAATCTGCTATCTTAATGGGTGACTTGAATTTTTCTTTGGATGGTCACAAGACTTCAATTCATTTTAGGGTCTTACGCATGGGAGTCTACAACAGAAATTCAAGGATGGATTGACTTAAGGCGAATAATTGTAAACATGCTTCATTGACTTTTATAAATGAGCACAACTCTAGGGTTACCATTATAAAAAACAGAGGACAACCTAAACTTTGACTTCTAAATTTTACTAAGTTGCTAAAAAGTCTATAGGAAGAATGAGATGGTTTACTTTGTAAAGCTTAACCAAACAACAAGAAGTCAAAAACTCCCAAATCTAAGTGTTATTGAAATAATGGCTTATTGAATTTGACAATGTGTTCCTCAAAGACCTTTTAAAGTTACCACCTAAGACTAAAGTTGATCATGCAAGCGAGCTTATTCTATGAGCAATGAAGAAGTCAAACACACATAAATCTGAGTGGCCTATTGAATTTGACAATGTGTTTCTTGAAGAAATTTTAGAGTTACCACCTAAGGCTTAAGTTGATCATGCAATTCAGCTTTTTTCAGGAGCTTAACCAGTTGTGCAAAGGCCATACAAGATATCAATACCAAAATACATAAAACTCAAAGAACAACATCCTCAGCTTTGTGACCATGGTTTTATTCAATCTAGTGTCTCTCCATGGAGTATTTTTCTTTTTAGTCAAAAGAATGATGGTACTTTGTACATTTATATCGACTATTACGAATTAAATCTGGTACCTTAGTGGGTGACTTGAATTTTTCTTTGGATGGTCACAAGACTTCAATTCATTTTAGGGTCTTACGCTTGGGAGTCTACAACAAAAATTCAAGCATGGATTGACTTAAGGCAAATAATTGTAAACATGCTTCATTGACTTTTATAAATGAGCAAAACTCTAGGGTTACCATTATTAAAAAGCGAGGACAAACTAAACTTCGACTTCTAAATTTTACTAAGTTGCTAAAAAGTCTATAGGAAGAATGAGATGGTTTACTTTGTAAAGCTTAACCCAACAACGAAGAAGTCAAAAACTCCAAAATCTAAGTGTTATTGAAACAATGGCTTATTGTATTTGACAATGTGTTCCTCAAAGACCTTTTAGAGTTACCACCTAAGATTAAAGTTGATCATGCAATCGAGCTTATTCTAAGAGCAATGAAGAAGTCAGAAACAAATAAATCTGAGTGGCTTATTGAATTTGACAATGTGTTTGTTAAAGAACTTTTAGAGCTACCACCTAATCATAATGTTGATCATGCAATTGAGCTTATTTCAGCAGCTCAACCAGTTCTTAGAAGGCCATACAAAATATCAATACCAAAATCCATAAAACTCAAAGAACAACATCCTCAGCTTTGTGACCAAAGTTTCATTCAATCTAGTGTCTCTCCATGGAGTATTGTTCTTTTTATTCAAAAGAATGATGGTACTTTGCACATTTATATCGACTATAACGGATTAAATCTGGTACCTCAGTGGGTGACTTGAATTTTTCTTTGGATGGTCACCAGACTTCAATTCATTGTAGGGTCTTACGCATGGGAGTCTACAACAGAAATTCAAGGATGGATTGACTTAACGCGAATAATTGTAAACATGCTTCATTGACTTTTATAAATGAGCACAATTCTAGGGTTACCATTCTTAAAAAGCGAGGACAACCTAAACTTCGACCTTTAAATTTTACTAAGATGCTAAAAAGTCTATAGGAAGAATGAGTTGGTTTACTTTGTAAAGCTTAACCCAACAACAAAGAAGTCAGAAACTCCTAAATTTAAACGTTAAATAAACAATGGCTTATTGAATTTGACAATGTGTTCCTCAAAGACCTTGTAGAGTTACCACCTAAGAATAAAGTTGATCATGCAATTGAGCTTATTCTAAGAGCAATGAAGAAGTCAGAAACACATAAATCTGAGTGGCTTATTGAATTTGACAATGTGTTTCTTGAAGAACTTTTAGAGTTACCACCTAAGCATAATGTTGATCATGCAATTGAGCTTTTTTCAGGAGCTCAACCAATTGTTCAAAGGCCATACAAGATATCAATACCAAAATCCATAACACTCAAAGAACAACATCCTCAGCTTTGTGACCAAGGTTTCATTCAATCTAGTGTCTCTTCATGGAGTATTGTTCTTTTTAGTCAAAAGAATGATGGTACTTTGCACATTTATATTGACTCTTATAGATCAAATCTGGTACCTTAATGGGTGACTTAAATTTCTCTTTGGATGGTCACAAGACTTCAAATTCATTTTAGGGTCTTACGCATGGGAGTCTACAATAGAAATTCAAGGATGGATTGATGTAAGGCAAATAATTGTAAACATGCTTCATTGACTTTTATAAATGAGCACAATTCTAGGGTTACCATTCTTAAAAAGCGAGGACAACCTTAACTTCGACCTTTAAATTTGACTAAGATGCTAAAAAGTCTATAGGAAGAATGAGTTGGTTTACTTTGTAAAGCTTAACCCAACAACAAAGAAGTCAGAAACTCCTAAATTTAAGCGTTATTGAAACAATGGCTTATTGAATTTGACAATGTGTTCCTCAAAGACCTTGTAGAGTTACCACCTAAGAAAAAAGTATATCATGCAATCGAGCTTATTCTAAGAGCAATGAAGAAGTCACAAACACATAAATCTGAGTGGCTTATTGAATTGGACAATGTGTTTCTTGAAGAACTTTTAGAGTTACCACCTAAGCATAATTTTGATAATGCAATTGAGCTTTTTTCAGGAGCTCAACCAATTGTTCAAAGGCCATACAAGATATCAATACCAAAATCCATAACACTCAAAGAACAACATCCTCAGCTTTGTCACCAAGGTTTCATTCAATCTAGTGTCTCTCCATGGAGTATTGTTCTTTTTAGTCAAAAAAATGATGGTACTTTGCACATTTATATCGACTATTACAGATCAAATATGGTACCTTAATGGGTGACTTGAATTTCTCTTTGGATGGTCACAAGACTTCAATTCATTTTAGGGTCTTACGCATGGGAGTCTACAATAGAAATTCAAGGATGGATTGATGTAAGGCGAATAATTGTAAACATGCTTCATTGACTTTGTTACCATATACATGTGGTAGTGATGTGTGTGAACACACTAGGACCACCGGGGCATTTTTTCCCTCTTTAGGAGTTTTTTTCCCCCGTGCATTGTATATACGCCCATCACTCTAGGGCTATCTATCTTTCCATTGCACACTAAGTAACACACTCTCTATTTTGTGCCTTGACCTTCCTTTGTCTTCTCCAAGCTGTGTGTGTTTCTTTGAACCCTAATTCCAACAGTTGGTATCAGAGCAGGTCACGTCCTCCCGCGCTTAGTCGCCAGCTGCTCCAGCACACGCCTTCTCACCTTCTCCGATTTCAGTGAGCTTTGGCGAGCGTTCGCAGGTCAACAAAAATTTTGGGCAAGCTCAAAGAGCTTGGTTTGCTCAGAATTTTTATTTGGGCTCATTTCGGCCTCCGTTTCCACTACATGCAGTATTGCACAGGCTATTTCGTCATTTTGTGCAGAATTTCTGTTAGTGCCGTTTTTTGCATAACATGTGCCTTACAGTCTTCTACGGTTTGTGCTATATAGCACAGGTTGTTCCCTCTCCGTTTCTCCTATTTTCGGACAGTTTTCAGATCAGGTGCAGCATTTACCATGGCTGACAACAACAACACAGATGTGTTCAAGATGTTTGTTGCTGAGGACAGATTGGATGGGGACAACTACCCTATGTGGGCTTATATGATGCAACATGTTCTTGTGTCAAAGGGTGTCTGGAACATTGTGCATGGCATTGATGTACGTCCTGGTTCTGAGGATGTAGGCGATGTTGAGGATGTTGCAGGTCTTGCTGCAAGGATTGCAGCTGTTAGAGTTGTTTTGCCTACGACAGAACAAGCTCGTTGGGATATTAAGGATGCGCAGGCTCATGCATTGATTGCGTTGTCTGTGAAGCGCACCATTGTTCCTCACATATGTTCAGCAAAATCTGCAAAACAGGCTTAGGATATTCTAGCAGGTCTTTATGCAAGCCGCAATGAAGGCTAAAATTGCTTTGCTGCGTAAAGAGCTGGAGTCGAAGATTATGCATGAGGAGGATGATATGGACACTTTCCTTGCTAGTGTCAAGGATATCAATGAGCAACTTATTTCTGTAGGTGAAGTCATTTCAGACAGTTCCCTTGTGCAGACTGTTCTTGATGCCTTACCAGATTCCTACCAAACTTTTGCTAGTACTTGGAGACTGATGACCTAAGGAAATCCAGAAGTTGTCAAGTTTGATGCATTATGCACATTGCTGTTGCAAGAGTCACTGTTCAGAAAAAACAGGATTAGACAGCGTGCAGTTGAACAGGCTTTTATTGCTTCTCAAAGAAAGGGTGGTAACAACAATGCAGCCACTTCTTATGGTTCTGCTGCGAGTGGCAAAAATTATGTTCCTAATGCTTCTGCTGACAGCAATTTGTCTGGAAATTCTGGTGATAAGGGCAAAAAGAAAATGCGTTGCCATTATTGTAAAGCCAATGATCACTTGATCAAGTCGTGTCCTAAGTTGAAGGCCATAGAGGCTAAGAAGAAAGAGGGTGGTTCCACTGCAAATGCTGGTTCCACTACAAATGCAGCCATTCTTGAGTCTTCTGTGAAAGGAGACTGTGTTGCTGATGTTGACGCAGAATGGGCTTTTAGTGCAGAGTGCACTTACAATCCTGCTGTCCATGATGCATGCTTGTCAGTTGCTGTAGATTTACATGTGTGGTATTTCGACACTGGTGCTACAAAGCACATTACCTCACATCGTGAATTGTTTACCTCTCTCGAGTCTGTCCCTCATGGGAATTCAGTCACTTGTGCCAACAACGCCTCTTATCCAGTACAAAGAGTTGGAAAGATTGTGCTCACTGCTGCTAATGGTAGTTCCTTCACACTTGTTGATGCACTTTATGTACCTGGGATCAAGAAGAATCTCTTATCTGTATCCGCACTTGCTAGACTTGGACTTGTAGTCAAATTTGTGGATGACAGATGTACAGTTCATGATCTCAGTTTTGGTGATGAAATTGTTGCATCTGGGCTTCTGTGTCGTGGGCTGTATAAGCTCACTTTGTATGACAAGTGTGGACAAAATTTTGCAAATGCTGTTGCAGATTCAAGGGCTATTTCAGATGCAAAACTTTGGCATGCACGTTTTGGTCATCTGAATTTTGCCAGTTTGCTGCGTTTGCAGAAATCTGATATGGTTGCTTCTTTGCCACCTCTTGAAGCACTTGTCAAACATGTTTGTGAAGGCTGTATTTTGGGTAAGATGCAGCGTTGTAAGTTTCCAAAGGATGGTTCAGTTAGGACCACATGCAGGTTGCAGCTTGTGCATAGTGATGTTTGTGGGCCCATGCAAACTCCGTCCTTGGGCAATTACCTGTACTTCGTGACTTTCATTGATGATTACTCCAGGCATGCATGGGTATTTCCGCTTAAAGAGAAGTCCGAAGTCTTTATGTGCTTCAAACAATTTCTGGCTATGGCTGAAAATGTCTCGAAATGTACTATGGGCACCCTCCGTTCAGATCGAGGGAGGGAGTATATGTCTCATGAATTTAATGCATTTCTAGCTAGTCGTGGGATAAAACACCAATGTACAGTGCCTTATACACCTCAGCAAAATGGTGTTGTTGAGAGGAAAAATAGATCACTGACGGAAATGGCACGATGTATGGTCAAAAGTCAAGCTTTACCGAATTCTTTTTGGCTTGAGGCCATCATGTGTGCCACTTATGTACTTAACAGGTGTCCTACGAAAGCTTTGCAGTCTATTACTCCATATGAAGCATGGCATGATAGAAAACCTTCTATTGAGGTCATGCGTGTTTTTGGCTGTTTGGCATATGCTTTGGTGCTACAAGTGCAACGCAGAAAATTGGATGATAAGGCTATCAAATGTATTTTTGTTGGTTATAGTGCTAAAAGCAAAGGTTACAGGTTGTATCATCCGCAAACAAAACGTATTCTGGTTTCTCGGGATGTAGTGTTTGTGGAAGATTCTGTTCAGCCCTTACTGTCATGTACTAGAGACAGTGATGTAAGCTCACAAGACATTTATGACACTTTGTTGCCTCTTTTTAGTGGTGGAAATACGAATGTAAGTTCCAATGAAGCAAATGTACAGCCTATGGGGGTTTCTGAAAATGTTTTAGATCAGCCTATTACTGATGCAGATGTACATGATGTACTTGATGAGGAAAGGGCTGAAAATGAGCAAGCTAGAGGTATACCAAAATGGCTGGTGCACACTTTGCGTGACACTAAATTGGAAGCACCTTTGTCTAGTCGTACTCGTTTAGGCTCTTGCCATGCATCTTATGCATCAGATTGTTATGCTTTGGCTGTGTCTAGTTTACATGATGTTGAGGAGCCTCTGTCTTTTGATGAAGCACAGAATTCAAAAAATTGGATGGCTGCCATGCAATCAGAATATGATGCACTTATAGAAAATGACACATGGACTTTATGTGATTTGCCTCCTGGCAAAACAGCCATTGGTACGAAGTGGGTTTACAAGTTGAAACGCAAGCCGGATGGTGAGATCGATCGCCATAAGGCTCAACTTGTTGCAAAGGGTTATGCACAGCAAAAAGGCATAGATTATGAAGAGACTTTTGCTCCCACTTGTCGTATGACTACTGTGCGTTTTCTATGTGCATTGGCAGCTCATTTTGGTTGGGATGTACATCAATCAGACATTGTTACTACTTTCTTGAATGGTGACATATTTGAGGAAGTTTATGTAACGCAGCCTCGCGGTTTTGTCATTAAAGGACAAGAGGACAAAGTGTGCAAATGTAACAAGGCTTTGTATGGGTTGAAGCAATCTCCTCGTGCTTGGTATGAGAAAGCTGACACTCATTTGGTCAAACAAGGCTTTCATAACAGTCCAACAGAAAGCACATTGTATGTAAAGCGTGAGGGTGATGTATTTATCATCATGGTTCTTTATGTTGATGATTTGCTGATCACTAGACCAAATGAGAGACATATTGCTGAATTTAAGGCTGATTTGAATGCTACTTTCAAGATGAAAGATTTGGGGCTATTGCATCATTACTTGGGTATACAGTTTAAGTAATGTGATGGTGGTATTGCCTTGTGTCAGAAAAGTTACATAGAGATATTGCTATGTAAGTTTGGACTTGAGGATTGCAAACCTATTGCCACTCCCATGGAAACAGGTTTGAAGTTGAATCTACATGATGCTGGCGATCCTGCTGATGTCACTCTTTACCAAACTGCTGTTGGTTGCCTCATTTATGTATGCAACACGAGGCCGGATATTCAGTTTGCAGTCTCACAGGTCAGCAGATTTATGCGTAGCCCAGGGTCTAAGCATTCGCAGGCTGTCAAGAGGATTTTCCGCTACCTTAGTGGCACTTTACATCTTGGCTTGTTTTATCCCAAGGGGGGATCATTGCCACCAGACTTACATGCTTTTTCGGACTCAGATTGCGCTGGTTGTTTTGACACGCGAGTGTCCACAAGTGGTGTTTGTTTTATGCTTGACAGTTCATGTATATCATGGTTGAGCAAGAAGCAACCTACTTTGGCCACTTCGAGTTGTGAGGCTGAGTACAGGGCAGTCTTCACAGCTACGGTTGAGTGTGTATGGCTCAGACGCCTTATGGTTGATTTGGGTGTTGGACAGGTCACTGCCAACACTATCTACACTGACAGTCAGAGCGCATTGGCAGTTGCGAGGAACCCAGTTTTTCATGCTCGCACAAAGCACATTGAGATGCATTACCACTATGTCAGGGAGAGGCTCTCAGGAGGAGAGATCAGCTTGGCTTATGTGCCAACACAGGACAACCTTGCAGATTTTTTCACAAAGGCATTGTCTCGTGAGAAGCTTGAAGCTTTCCGCAAAGCTTTGAGCTTACTCCCCTTTGTGGACTAATCCTGTCCTTAGGGCATGGTACTTCCCTTTACTCATGTGCCAGCTCTCGTTCACCGCATCACTCCAGGGCGGATTTGTTACCATATACAGGTGGTAGTGATGTGTGTGAACACACTAAGACCGCCAGGGCATTTTTTCCCTCTTTAGGAGGTTTTTTCCCCCATGCATTGTATATACGCCCATCACTCTAGGGCTATCTATCTTTCCATTGCACACTAGGTAACACACTCTCTATTGTGTGCCTTGAGCTTCCTTTGTCTTCTCCAAGATGTGTGTGTTTCTCTGCAACCCTAATTCCAATAGACTTTTATAAATGAGCACAACTCTAGAGTTACCATTATGTAAAAGCGAGGACAACCTAAACTTCGACCTTTAAATTTTACTAAGTTGCTAAAAAGTATATAGGAAGAATGAGATGGTTTACTTTGTAAAGCTTAACCCAACAATGAAGAAGTCAGAAACTCTCAAATCTAAGTGTTATTGAAACAATGGCTTATTGAATTTGACAATGTGTTCCTCAAAGACCTTGTAGATTTACCACCTAAGAACAAAGTTGATCATGCAATCAAGCTTATTCTAAGAGCAATGAAGAAGTCAGAAACACATAAATCTGAGTGGCTTATTGAATTGGACAATGTGTTTCTTGAAGAACTTTTAGAGTTACCACCTAAGCATAATTTTGATAATGCAATTGAGCTTTTTTCAGGAGCTCAACCAATTGTTCAAAGGCCATACAAGATATCAATACCAAAATCCATAACACTCAAAGAACAACATCCATGGAGTATTGTTCTTTTTAGTCAAAAAAATGATGGTACTTTGCACATTTATATCGACTATTACAGATCAAATATGGTACCTTAGTGGGTGACTTGAATTTTTCTTTGCATGGTCACAAGACTTCAATTCATTTTAGGGTCTTACGCATGGGAGTCTACAACAGAAAATCAAGGATGGATTGACTTAAGGCGAATAATTGTAAACATGCTTCATTGAATTTTATAAATGAGCACAACTCTAGGGTTATCATTATGAAAAAGTGAGGACAACCTAAACTTCGACTTCTAAATTTTACTAAGTGGCTAAAAAGTCTATTGGAAAAATGCGATGGTTTACTTTGTAAAGCTTAACCCAACAATAAAGAAGTCAGAAACTCCTAAATCTAAGTGTTATTGAAACAATGGCTTATTGAATTTGACAATGTGTTCCTTAAAGCTTTACCTTTTAGAGTTACCACCTAAGAATAAAGTTGATCATGCAATCGAGCATATTCAAAGAGCAATGAAGAAGTCAGAAACACATAAATATAAGTGGCTTATTGAATTTGACAATGTGTTTCTTGAAGAACTTTTAGAGTTACCACCTAAGCATATTGTTGATCATGCAATTGAGCTTTTTTCAAGAGTTCAACCAGTTGTTCAAAGGCTATACAAGATATCAATACATAAACCTATAAAACTCAAAGAACAACATCCTCAGCTTTGTGACCAAGGTTTCATTCAATCTAGTGTCTCTCCATGGAGTATGGTTCTTTTAAGTCAAAAGAATCATGGTACTTTGAACATTTATATCGACTATTACGGATTAAATCTCCTACCTTGGTGGGTGACTAATTTTTCTTTGGATGGCCACAAGACTTCAATTCATTTTGGGGTCTTACGCATAGGAGTGTACAACAGAAATTCAAGGGTGGATTGATGCAAAGCGAATAATTGTAAAGATGCTTCATTGACTTTTATAAATGAGCACAACTCTAGAGTTACCATTATCAAAAAGCGAGGACAACCTCAACTTCAACCTTTAAATTTTACTAAGTTGCTAAAAAGTCTAAAGGAAGAATGAGATGGTTTACTTTGTAAAGCTTAACCCAACAACGAAGAAGTCAAAAACTCCGAAATCTAAGTGTTATTGAAACAATGGCTTATTGAATTTGACAATGTGTTCGTCAAAGACCCTTTAGAGTTACCACCTAAGAATAAAGTTGATCATGCAATCGAGCTTATTCAAAGAGCAATGAAGAAGTCAGAAACACATAAATCTGAGTGGCTTATTGAATTTGACAATGTGTTTCTTGAAGAACTTTTAGAGTTACCACCTAAGCATAATGTTGATCATGCAATTGAGCTTATTTCAAAAGCTCAACCATTTGTTCAAAGGCCATACAAGATATCAATACCAAAATCCATAAAACTCAAAGAACAACATCCTCAGATTTGTGACCAAGGTTTCATTCAATCTAGTGTCTCTCCATGGAGAATTGTTCTTTTTAGTCAAAATAATCATGGTACTTTATACATTTATATCGACTTTTACGGATTAAATCTGGTACCTTAGTGGGTGACTTGAATTTTTCTTTGGATAGTCACAAGACTTCAATTCATTTTAGAGTCTTACGCATGGGAGTCTACAACAGAAATTCAAGCATGGATTGATGTAAGGCGAATAATTGTAAACATGCTTCATTGACTTTTAAAAAATGAGCACAACTCTAGAGTTACCATTATCCAAAAGCGAGGACAACCTAAACTTTGACCCTTAAATTGTACTAAGTTGCTAAAAAGTCTATAGGAAGAATGAGATGGTTTACTTTGTAAAGCTTAACCCAACAACGAAGAAGTCAAAAACTCTCAAATCTAAGCGTTATTGAAACAATGGCTTATTGAATTTGACATTGTGTTCCTCAAAGACCTCGTAGAGTTACCACCTAAGGATAAAGGTTATCATGCAATCGAGCTTATTCAAAGAGCAATGAAGAAGTCAGAAACACATAAATCTGAGCTGCTTATTGAATTTGACAATGTGTTTCTTGAAGAACTTTTAGAGTTACCACCTCAGCATAATGTTGATCATGCAATTGAGCTTTTTTTAGGAGCTCAAATAGTTGTTCAAAGGCCATACAAGATATCAATAGCAAAATTCATAAAACAACATCCTCAGCTTTGAGACCAAGGTTTCATTCAATCTAGTGTCTCTCCATGGAGTATTGTTCTTTTTAGTCAAAAGAATCATGGTACTTTGTACATTTATATTGACTTTTACAGATTAAATCTACTACCTTAATGGGTGACTTGAATTTTTCTTTGGATGGTCACAAGACTTCAATTCATTTTAGGGTCCTACGCATGGGAGTCTACAACAGAAATTCAAGGATGGATTGACTTAAGGCGAATAATTGTAAACATGCTTCATTGACTTTTATAAATGAGCACAACTCTAGGGTTACCATTATCAAAAACAGAGGACAACCTAAACTTCGACTTCTAAATTTTTCTAGGTGGCTAAACAGTCTATACGAAGAATGTGTTGGTTTACTTTGTAAAGCCTAACCCAACAACAAGAAGTCAAAAACTCCCAAATCTAAGGGTTATTGAAACAATGGCTTATTGAATATGACAATGTGTTCCTCAAAGACCTTGTAGAGTTACCACCTAAGAATAAAGTTGATCATGCAATCGAGCTTATTCTAAAAGCAATGAAGAACTCAGAAACACATAAATCTGAATGGCTTATTGAATTTGACAATGTGTTTCTTGAAGAACTTTTAGAGTTACCACCTAAGAATAATGTCGATAATGCAATTGAGCTTTTTTCAGCAGCTGAACTAGTTGTTCAAAGGCCATACAAGATATCAATACAAAAATCTATAAAACTCAAAGAACAACATCCTCAGCTTTGTGACCAAGGTTTCTTTCAATCTAGTGTCTCTCCATGGAGTATTGTTTTTTTTAGTCAAAAGAATGATGGTACTTGGCACATTTATATCGAATTTTACAGATTAAATCTACCACCTTAATGGGTGACTTGAATTTTTCTTTGGATGGCCACAAGACTTCAATTCATTTTAGGGTCTTACACATGGGAGTCTACAACAGAAATTCAAGGATGGATTGATGTAAGGCAACTAATTGTAAACATGCTTCATTGACTTTTATAAATGAGCACAACTCTAGGGTTACCATTATGAAAAACAGAGGACAACCTAAACTTCGACTTCTAAATTTTACTAAGTTGCTAAAAAGTCTATAGGAAGAATGAGATGGTTTATTTTGTAAATCTTAACCCAACAACGAAGAAGTCAGAAACTCCCAAATTTAAGTGTTATTGAAACAATGGCTTATTGAATTTGACAATGAGTTCCTCAAAGATCTTTAAGAGTTACCACCTAAGAACAAATTTGATCCTACAATGGAGCTTATTCTAAGAGCAATGAAGAAGTCAGAAACACATAAATCTAAGTGGCTTATTGAATTTGACAATGTGTTTCTTGAAGAACTTTTAGAGTTACCACCTAAGCATAATGTTGATAATGCAATTCAGCTTATTTCAAAGGCCATACAAGATATCAATACCAAAATCCATAAAAGTCAAAGAAGAACATCCTCAACTATGTGAACAAGGTTTCATTCAATCTAGTGTCTCTTCATGGAGTATTGTTCTTTTTAGTCAAAAGAATCATGGTACTTTGCATATTTATATCGACTATTACAGATGAAATCTGGTACCTTAGTGTGTGACTTAAATTTTTCTTTGGATGGTCACAACACTTCAATTCATTTTAGGGTCTTACTCATGGGAGTCTACAACAGAAATTCAAGGATGGATTGACTTAAGGCGAATAATTGTAAACATGATTTATTGACTTTTATACAAGAGCACAACTCTAGGGTTACCATTATCAAAAACAGAGGACAACCTAAACTTCGACTTCTAAATTTTACTAAGTTGCTAAAAAGTCTATAGGAAGAATGAGATGGTTTATTTTGTAAAGCTTAATCCAACAACGAAGAAGTCTGAAACTCCTAAATCTAAGTGTTATTGAAACAATGGCTTATTGAATTTGACAATGTGTTCCTCAAAGACCTTTTAGAGTTACCACCTAAGAACAAATTTGATCCTGCAATCGAGCTTATTCTAAGAGCAATGAAGAAGTCAGAAACACATAAATCTTAGTGGCTTATTGAAATTTACAATGTGTTTCTTGAAGAACTTTTAGAGTTATTACCTAAGCATAATGTTGATCATGCAATTGATCTTATTTCAGGAGCTCAACCAGTTCTTCAAAGGCCATACAAGATATCAATACCAAAATCCGTAAAACTCAAAGAACAACATCCTCAGCTATGTGAACAAGGTTTCATTCAATCTAGTGTCTCTCCACGGAGTATTATTCTTTTTAGTCAAAAGAATCATGGTACTTTGCACATTTATATCGACTATTACCGATTAAATCTGGTACCTTAGTGGGTGACTTGAATTTTTTTTTGGATGGTCACGAGACTTCAATTCATTTTAGGGTCTTGCTCATGGGAGTCTACAACAGAAATTCAAGGATGGATTGACTTAAGGTGAATAATGCTCACTTTCATTGTAAACATGCCTTATTGACTTTTATAAATGAGCAGAACTCTAGGGTTACCATTATCAAAAAACGAGGACAACCTAAACTTTGACTTGTGAATTTTACTAAGTCGCTAAAAAGTCTATAAGAAGAATGAGATGGTTTTCTAGGTAAAGCTTAACCCAGCAATGAAGAAGTCAAAAACTCTTAAATCTAAGTGTTATTGAAACAATGGATTATTGAATTTTACAATGTGTTCCTCAAAGACCTTTTAGAGTTACCACCTAAGAATAAAGTTGATCATGGAATCGAGCTTATTCTAGGAGTAATGAAGAATTCAAAAACACATAAATATGAGTGGCTTATTGAATTTGACAATGTGTTTCTTGAAGAACTTTTAGAGTTACCACCTAAGCATAATGTTGATCATGCAATTGAGCTTGTTTCAAAAGCCCAACCTGTTGTTCAAAAGCCATACAAGATATCAATACCAAAATCCATAAAACTCAAAGAACATCATCCTCATCACATTTATATCAACTACTACGGATTAAATCGGGTAACATTCAAGAATAATTATGCAATACCTAGGATTGATGAGGTATTTGATCAACTACATGGAGCTTCTGTCTTCACAAAAATTGAACTTAAGTCTAGTTATAATCAAATCTGTTTTAAGAAGGATGACATACCAAAGACAAGATTCAATACTCTATTTTGAACATTATGAATTTATAGTTATGTCCTTTGGACTTTTGAATGCTCTAACGACTTTCAATCGCCTTATGATTGGCATGTTTAGAGAACATCTTGATGATTTTGTTCTTGTCTTCTTAATGATATTTTGGTCTACTCAAAGAATAAGGAAGAACACATACACCATGTAAAGTACTTGAACTTCTATAAAAACGAGCTTTATGTTAAGCATAGAAAATGTACATTTTTCACTAACAAAGTAAAATACTTGCGATTCCTTATTTTCAAAATGTCGTCTCTACTTACCTAAGTAAGATTGAAGCTATTGGAGCTTTGTCTATAACCAAAATTGTCAAAGAAGTACGCAATTCTTTTGAATTGATAAGATGGTATGATACTTTAATTGAAGGTTATGCTAAGATAGTGACCACACCCTTAAGAAAACCAAAGTGTGTGTTTGGAATGATCATGTTGAGGCCAGCTTTGAAAAACTCAAAGAAGCTTTGGTAAATGCCAATTTTACGACTTCAAGATTTCATAAAGACATTCATTAACGTCACCAATGTAAGCAGACAAGTGATTGGTGGAGTTCTGTCTCAAGAAGAAAGATCTTGTAAGCTATACACTCACAAGTTAAATTGCCTACACATGATTTGGAATTGTTAGCTGTTGATGGAGACCTTCTTAGAAGGCGATTTGAGCTACACGCAGATCATAAGAGCTTCAAACAGATCTGCACTCAACCTGACCTAAATATGCAACAATGAAGGTGGATGGAATTATAATGTAAATTTAATTTATGGATTGAATATAAATCAAAAAAGAAAAACTTAGTAGCTCATGCTTTAAGTAGAAAAAGTATACCAACATCAATTACTATCAAAGTTGGTAGCAAAAGATGCAATGAAGACAAGAGCTGGCTTATGATTAGATGAACATCTTGACTCTAATCTAGAACACTTGAATTCCACATATGTTGATAACAATTACTCATGTCATAAAATCTAATATCTAACCAACCCAAATGATTTTCTCATATTAAACTGATCATTTAACGTGGGAGAATAAACGAGAACAAGGGTTAGAATATAGATATGTACTTACAGATCTATCTCAACATGGGGCAATGGTAAAGGGGTCCAAATGAGAGATGGTCTGCCAAAGAGGAAGGCTAACCAATGGAGCTTAAAAGACCTTACGGTTAGCTTCATGCAGACCTCCAAAGGTGAGTATTAAAAAGTCCTTTGACCTTAGGTAAGCTAGGGCTGAGCTTGACGTGGGTACCCTACTCAATCTTCAGGTGCTTGTCGTGCTTGATGGCTAAGATGCTTGTCTTGCTTGCTTACTAAGATGCTTGAGGTGCTTGTCATGCTTGCCGACTAGGGATCTTGAGGTGCTTGTGGGAACACTACCCAAGCTTGAGGTGCTTTGTCATGCTTGCTGACCGAGGTGCTTGAGGATAAGATGTGCAAAAGTCAAATCCTATCCCTACAAGGAGGGGGCAAGCCCCACAAGAGGGAGATAGAGAGAGAACACACTCACATGCTCACACAAGGTAAGCTTGATACAAAGAAGGCATTCAGGACACTTGTCAAATTCCTCCTCATGGTGTGCCTATTGGTTAGCCTCCCAAGGGGTCCAATGATAAATTAGTAGATTTAATTAATTGTTTTTGTATTTATCAAGTCAAATTCCTCAAAGAAAAAAGGAAGACACTTTTCCCAAGCCTACCCTTATTGCTTGATATGCTTCTTGTAGGTGATTGGCTAGGCTTGGGAAAGTTCAATAAGCTTCAAGCTTGTGCTAGAAGAGGGGGTCAACCAAAGCAAGTAGGGGGCATGCTTGAAGTGTATAATCTCCCACACACACTCTCATTGTGTGAAGTGCAAAGTACAAGACCTCCATCTCCTTCTCCAAGCTAGTAGAGAAGTAGAGAGCCTACATTAACACTCTTGGCTATGGAATGTAAATCCAACCAAGAGCCATGCTTCAATGCTTAAGCTTGCCATCTTCTCCATCTTCATTGCTATGCTATTACGTATGCTAGCAAGAAGAGTGATGATAAGTGAGGAACTAATTCTTTTCTCCTATGAAATGTTTCTTCTTTCTCTTTTCTACCCTCATTCCCCACTAGCTCTATCCACCTTTGAAGGTGTTTGAGGCCTTAGGACCGAGGCTTGGGATAGTTAATGCTTTTTGCAAAGTTTATGTTATGCTCGTGTGATGCATAAAGCTTTCTATCTTTATTGTACCACCTAGGTCACAAGGAACACAAAGATTGTATTATACCAAGTCTCTCTTGATGGGAGAAACTATAATACAAATGCCTATGGAGGGGGGACCAACTCCACATAAATCCAATCCTAAACTATTGTCATGTTCTCTAAACTCTCTCTCTTGCAAAAGTATTGTTCATGCCAAGTTAACTAAATGCTATGTTTATGTTGCTACCATCAATTAAGTTCACCCTCTATGCTCACAAAGTAATTTCACAAAGGGCTCTCTCTAACTTTTGCTACTCACAAAGTTCATAGGATTTCCATTACAACTCGTACAAGTGACCAAGGTTGCTATGAAAAAAAAAACAAGCATACCCAATGGATAGATCCAAGGTGCACACAATTGCGATTGCTACTGACACTACTAAAATGCTCCTACACACAAGACCACTAGCATGGCCTCAAGATGGGTAATACAAAATTGGATCTCCTCCCTACAACAAGATGGATCTGGAGAGAGAGAAAACAAGGCTCAAGGTTGTCATTGTATGACCTCTACCCTTCTAGGGCTATATCAAAGATGCTCTACCCTTGCATGTGATTGTCCACATGCAGGATACCCTAAGGAGAAAAACACAACCCTGTTGCCTAGCACCTAGCTACGATGTTGCTCTGCTGCTAGGGCTCAAAAACATGCTACTAAGACCGATAAAAAATTCTAGCCTAGTGATCTCCTCTAAACCCATAAGCCACCCTAGTGATGTCTTGCATCCCTGGGCCTATACACACACATTCTAGGTCCAAAGGTTTGGGTTAGCCAGTTGTCCACCATCTCCACGACCTCGTAAATGGAAAAATAGTAGATGCACGCACATATAGGGCTTTTCACAAGCAACGCTAAAAAAATATTACCAATCAAAAGTGACAGAATCAAGAAGAACATCTCCCTACTTTGAAGAATGTTGCCTAACTATAATTGGTTCCTAGTGTAAGAAGGATAAAACAAAATGCTAATCTAGGATTAAGGAAAGTAGGTGTCTCCTTAATGGTACAATCTCCATGGATCAATCCAAAAGACAAGGCATAGGAGCTACTATTGTGCGCAGATGCACTAGGAAGAGCAACCATCACACCACAAATCCAAATAAAGCAACACCAAAGTGGCTCAATGAAACAACTACCAAGACACGAACTACATTGTGGGCCAAAGTACACCATCCAAATCCATGAGAAGAGGGTAAGGAAACCAAGGACTAAAAGACACTATGCATGGTACTCTGCTAAATGGAGCAAAGTAGGGGAATGGAAAGAGCTTTTGAGGGAACTTATTATGGAAAATGGACTAATTGATAAATTTATTGAAAAAGCTCTTTCTATGAACTTTGTTCTAGATTTCCTAATCTTTTGCAAAAAGCTCCCTCCACCAAACGATCGTTGATGTCGCAAGCCGTCACCCAAATTTATGCCGCCACATTAAAAGACATCGCTATGTGTGGCGGTTGGGTGGTTGAAGGTCTTATGTGTACTTATAGCAATGTTGCACACAAGCTACAATATTATGTGTACTTATAACATGTGCTTGCACATAAGCTACAATACATATGAAGACAAGTGTATAAGTCTCACATGCAAGAGCATTATGTGACTCTTGATTCCACAAAATAAGCAATAGATTCTTCACCTTAGAATACAACAAAATAAAAATACGAGCATCAAAGTAAATGGTGCTAGATAGAACTTCTCTGATACAACATTTGGTCCATTGTACAGGTTAGCCAAAGACAATGCATGTTTGTATGTTTCAATAATTTAAAAATGCAATCCTAGAGAGAGAGAGAGAGAGAGAGAGAGAGAGAGAAAGAGAGAGTGTAGAAGGCGAGGATAGTCCTAGTAGGTTAGAACTATCCCTTAGAAGGCCAAACAATGGATCAGTCATTAGCAGTAATTATTGTAGGCAGCTGCTGCAGTAACTCTTGGGAGCTATAAATAAGATCCACTACATTGTAATTGGGCTTCTTAGCTTTTGAGCTTGGCTGTTTGTCTTTTGGCTTCAGCTTTCTAAGAACTTACGGGTTTATGAGCTCTTTGGCTCTAGCTTCACTCTATAATCATTGCCTCTATAATCATTTGAGCTTAAACTCATTATACATTGTACTGGTTGTCCTTGAGCTATTAATCTGAATCTGCAAATACTCTGTCCAGTCTTTCATTATGTCTCTTGTTTTAGTGTAACATTCTAGTTCAGTTCTCTATTCCAGTCCCACTAATTGAACTGACGACATAACCAATAGCTTCAAATTCTAACACTAGAATCAGCTATCTGAAGAGACTAGCTCCAATTTCATTTTGGCAACCGGTTAGGCACTGATTCCAACCGCGTCGACCCTATTCCTAAGAAATCAGAAAGAGAGTCTTATCCTAAGAAGGACCCAGAGACTGAGAGTGAGGCTCAGGAGGAGCACAGTTATGCTGAAGAGGCTAGGGACTCTTAGCACTCCAGTCATTCCAAGAGGAGACACACTGAGTGCGAGGAGCACAAAACCAAGAGTCCTCGATCCACACACAGGGACGTTGGGGCCAAGGACAACAAGGGTATTTGTCATAGTTCTAGTAGAAAAGCCAGAGAAGAGACTGAAACTGAAGAAGAAGTTGATTGGAATGCTGACATAGATCACTACAGGAAGTCTTCAAGACGAAGTTAGTCTCCCAAGGTCAGAAGAAGCAGAGGTGATGCCGATCGACATGATTATACTGCTTCATTGAAATCTCATTCCTTGTGTTCAAAGGAGGAAAGAAAGATAATCCAGATGTTCATATTCGAGCTTTTGAACAGTATGCTGATTTGAAGAATATTGATGAAGATGACTGGGGAGAATATTTTTCTCAGACACTGAAAGATGCAGCAAGGAATGATACTACCATTACCCAACTTGCAAACTCAGATCATACAACAAATTGCTCAAGGCTTTCAAACTAAAATATTCAGACAACAAGGGTGATGAGGACATCCTCTGCGAGCTAGATAAGATTAAACAAGGAAAATTGTCAGTTAGAAGTTATGTTGAGAAGATCAAGGAGTTAACCAGGTAATTGCAAGAGCCACCATCAGAAAAGAGGTTACGTGTTTGGTTTTTAAATGGGTTCCGTAGTAAGAAGCTCAGAGAACAGGAGGTGTTGTACCAACAAAGAAATTTAATGATTTGGTGCAGCGAGTTGTAAAGCTTAAACATCATGCCTGCTAAGAAGGAGAAAAGTCACAAGAAGCGGAGGTCCAGCAGTAAAGTAGTTCTTCCACTGAGAATTATGATTTCAGTGAGACCTCAAGTAGCTCTGAAAGCAGCTAGGAAGAAAAACGCAAGGACAAGTTTAGGAAGGGCTCTTGGTCCAAAAAGATTGATAAAATGGCCTGGAAAATTGCTGGAATTAGCTAGACCAAACAACCAGTTAGGAGAATGGAAACCTAGTGCTCATTGTGCAAGAAATCCTAGATGAGCTAGCAAAATCACTCAGTTTTGAAACTAGCAAATGGACTCAGTAGAGAGAGGTATGGAAGGCAAAGGGCAAAGAGAAGGTAGTCAATGAATGGCAGGAGCAGAGAGAACTGGTGGCTAGGTTCACAGAAGATCTAGCCAGGAAGCTACCAGAGCAGCCAAAAAGTTTTGATGCCTGGGTCATTCAGAAGATACCAGCCCAGTCTTTTGAGAAAACACAACCAGATCAATCAGGGTCTAGGATTTCTAATACTATGCTAGCTGCAATCCAAGGATTGGTGGAAGATCTAGAAAACGCTAAATCATATCTAACTGCAATGGGAAACAATGAAGGAGTCACATCAGACACCATAACAGAGGAGTGACACTGTACAGATGGTTTTGATTTCTCAAGTTCTGGTAATAACTTTGATCAAGAAAGAGGAGAAATTCATGTTAAGATCTGTGAAAGAATTCAAAAACTGACAGTTGAACTAGAAGATATCAGAAAAACTTTGCCTGAAGTAACAAAATTCATCACACATCGAAGAAAAGTTGAAGTGGATGCCAGAGCAGTTGACTTGGCAGCTGTCAGAGATGATGAAGTGCCAATGATCGAGGTAGACAACAAAGTTAGAAAACAGTGCGAGCCACTATCCGGTGTCATACTGGATGGAGGGGCAGGAATAAACATCTTGGGGGTACACCCTTCAAAGTTTGAATCGCTGATCACAGAGTTGTGTTGGCAACTGGGATGATAGAAAGTATGCAGATAAGGGTGGAAAAAGAAAAGTTCAAGACCAGCTTCCTAGTATTGGATGTGCAAGGCACATATGGGATGTTATTGGGGCGCTCATGGTTGCCAACGACATAGGATATTCACGACTATGTCAATCAAACTCTAATAATACAGGGCACCAGAAGAAGAATTCAGATCCAGACAAACAACAAGATGGAGGAAGGCACTGCGACTAGAGGAGCTTTGCCAGAAGTATGGGGTAAAGAAAATTGAGAGGATGCTGATAGTATTGAATATTTTTCCATTGGCCGAGATAGACCTAAATACAGTATTATTTGACAAAGATCAGGCTGAAAAGTAAAGGAAGCAATTTCCAAGTTAGTTCACTGAATTGAATTTTGGAGAACGACCAGTTCAACTAACTAGAGGCCAGAGAAACCAGTTGACTCTAAAGAAGAATTCTCAGATTCCAGTACACCACGGCCTCTGAACAAGCACACTCTGAAAAAGTTACTGAAGTTCAAAATGATAGTTCAAAATTAAGAGGTCCGTTCTGGGATTATGCTGAGGAGTCAACCAAAAGGAAGGGAGGTGGGCCTAACTGGTTGCTTCCAGATGATCAGGAAATCAAAGAATAGAACTTGGGTTCCGAGGAAAGTCCTAGATTGATCAAAGTAAGCAAGCACCTGAACCCAGGAATGAAAGAAAAAGCCAACTCATGTTCCAGAAGTACAAAGACGTATTCGCATGGAAACATACCGATCTAAAAGGTGTAGATCCAGAGGTCTATCAACATAGAATACCTTTGAAGTTGGATGCCAGACCAGTGCAACTGCAACGATACAGAATGAATTCAAATTATGCTAAGAAGGTCAAGGAAGAAATCGACGACCTTCTTAAGGCTGGATTCATTACAGAAGTTGCCAGTAGTGATAGTGCCCAAGAAGAATGGAAAGCTCAGAGTTTGTGTGGAAGCTAAATGCTCAAACCATGAAGGATCCTTTTTCATTACCTTTTACGGATATGCTTCTCAATGAGATTGCAGGCCATGAGATGTATGGCTTTTACGGATATGCTTCTCAAAAGGATTGCAAACCATGAGATGTATAGCTTTATGGATGGCTATAGTGGTTATAATCAGCTACAGATTGCTCCTGAAGATCGGAGTAAAACTACTTTTATTGTTGAATAGGGTGCATTCATGTATCTGGCTATGCCATTTGTCTTTGCAATGCTCCCGTGACCTTCCAAAGATGTATGATGAAATTTTCAGTGAATTTCTCCATTGATTTCTCACCATATTTATGGACGACTTCATTGTATTCTCAAATGAGGAGAAACATTTGCTTTTTTTCGGAATGGTTTCCAGTGTTGTAAGGAAAAGAGGATCTGTTTGAACCCATTCAAATCTGTTTTCCTGGTCTGGAAGGGACAACTACTAGGACATATGGTGTCAAGGAATGCATCGAGATGGCCAATGATAAGATCCAATGTATCTAGCAGGCCAAGGCAACCTGCACATCATCAGAGTAAAATTCATTCTTGGGGTATATCAATTTTTATAGAAGATATTATAATTCATATGTTTGCCTCCAAGGCATTACCATTGTATGAGCTCACAAAGAAAACCAACAAGTTCATTTGGACTACTGAATGTGAGGAGAGTTTTCAATGTTTGAAGAATGCCACTATTAGTAAGCCAGTACTCCAACAACCTGATTGGGAAGTTATTTTCCATGTGCATGTTGATGCGTCAAGATTGGTAATGGGAGCAATCCTGGCTCAACCAGAAGGTAGGATAGATTATCCAGTGTATTTTGCCAGTCGGAGATTCAATCAGGCTGAACCGACTGAACAAGGATATACTACTACGTAGAGAGAAGCCTTAGGAATGGTTTTCAGTGCCACTAAGTTTTGACATTATTTGCTGGGCTTGCAAGCTATTTCATTTTTATGTGGATCATCACGCATTATTATTTTTTATTAACAAAGTTATTATTCAAGGAAGATTGATCAGATGGATGATGTTCTTGATGAAGTTTGAATTTTGCTTATTTTACAAGCCCAGTAAATCCCATTGTGGTATTGATTTCCTGTCCAAAAGTACTAATGTCTACGCAGAAGTATCCTTGACAGATGAGCCAGTGGACATAGAGCTGTTTTTAATAACAGTTGAAAATAAACACAGGTCCAGAATGGTATGATGTATATCAGTTTCATTCCAAAGGAGGATTCCCAAAAACCTAGACTCAGCATCAGAAAAAGGCTTTGATTATTAAGAGTCTGAAGCACCATCATAGGAGGATTTCTCTATAGACTGGAAGTAGATGGGGTTCTTTGTAGGTGTGTGCCAATAGAAGGAAGAATGCAAGTTATTTTTGAGGCACAGGATGGGGATTATGGAGGACATTTCTCCACTGATATTACTTACAAGAAGATTTTGCAGGCTAGATTGTGGTGGCAAACTCTAATATCTGATGTTAAAAGTTCTTGCAAAACATGTGATATATGTCAGAGCCTTAAGGATGGGCAAACCAACAATAGTTGATATGACTCCACTTGCTCCAGTTCAACCACTGGGAGTATTTATGAAATGGAGTCTGGACTTCATGGGCCGTTTCAAGAAAATCACTCCAAGAAAGAACCGGTAAATATTGATGGCCACTTGTTATGTCACCAAATGGGTAGAGGCCAAGGCTCTTCTAAATAACACCGCAAAGTCCACTATTGTATTCTTATTTGAAACTATTATCTGCCGTTATGGATGCCCTGTGGAGATTGTGTCTGATCAAGGGATACATTTTATTATTGATACTATGGTTATTCTGATGGAAATGCTCTCAGTGAAGCACGGGAAGTCAACGCCATATTATCCCAAGTGCAATGGGAAAGCAGAGAGCAGTAACAAAACCATCAAGACCATTCTCACCAAGATTGTGCAGAATGGGATCTTAAACTCTAGTTTGCTCTATGGGCTTATAAGACAACTTATAAAGTCACCACTGGACTGACACCGTTAAGAATGGTGTATGGTACTGAAGCTGTAGTGTCTATGGAATTTTTGATTCCCAGTCTTAGGATGGCGGTTGAGTATGGATTGGATTTTAATAACAATTAGCACAGTTGGATGAGTTAAGACAACGTGCTATGATGGAACAGGAGTTTGTTCAGCAAAGAAGAAAGCACTGGCATGATAGACGAATCAAAGTTAGGGAGTTTAAGAAGGGCGGCTTGGTTTTGCTCTATCAATCCAGACTAGGTCCTAAGAAACCAAATTTAAAGATAGCTTGGGCTGGTCCATATGAAGTTGATTGGGTATTTTCCAATGGCACTGTAAGGTTGAAAGATTTATCTGGGTTATTGATGCTAGGTGTTTATAATGGGACCAAGATTAAGTTATATTATTCTAATGAGAAAGAGACTTCCAGAGAAGAAGATACTGTCATTCTGGATACTGATGGCTAAGAAATTTGAGAATCAGCCATTCTAAACCTCTTCCATGTACAACTAGTACCAGAGCTAGTCACAATGTCAAAAAAGTCTCAACGTGATAAAACAATGCCAGTAGTAGCAGCAGAGTCAGTAAAGTGTTAGAGCCAGTACCAGTTTTTATGGAGAAAAGAGCCAGTGGGAATGCATGTGATAATCATGAAAGAGAACATGGGGAGTATTAGCCAATGCATGTGTGCCATGTCACTGACGATGCACAAAACTCTAGGAATGGTAAGTAGTGAAGCTTTTATGGCACAAGTGGCCCAAGTGGCTAAAGAATGTAGGGGCTATTATATACAGCTATACAAATGTGAAGCATGACTATAGCTTCATCCTATGCCCACCATCTCTATTATGCAATGTGCAAATTGCTCTGAGACTAAGCTCTTCGTTAGAGCATCCACTAGGTTTTTATCCGTATAAACTTTGACTAATTCAATACGTTTGCTATCCCAACTATCCTGTACCACAGGATACTTGTTCTCTATGTGTTTTCACTTGCAGTGATGACACAACCCTTGAATTTATTCAAAAAGGATTTTAGATGATAAAAAGTCAACAACCCCATCAAATAATCTCAAAGTCATCTACATATGGTCAATAGTAAAATGAAAACTCAAGCTAAAAGAACCTTTGAATGCCTGAGGCAAACCATAATTTCAAGCACTATTAAACCAAGAATTCAACAAAATATAGAGAAAATCAAACCCAAGTGGAGAAGCAACCATGTCAGGTAGGGTAGGTAGAGAGAGAGAGAGAGAGAGAGAGAGAGAGAGAGAGAGAGAGAGAGAGAGAGAGCGAGAGAGACCTTGTACATCGTTGTAGGTGATCTTTAGTTCCTCCCTGATGTTGGTTCAACATAGCTGCAGATGCACTCCTTGCTCTTCCTCGCCATCCCCCTTCCCTCTCTCTCCTCCCTTAAAGAACAGTGTCTGCTTCACTGCATTTTGACATGTAGAGAAGTTATCGTTGATCGCCTACAATGAGGGATGGAGCCATATGTTTGCGGTCACTAGAGATGACAAGTGGGGAGAGGATAAGGTGCCTCTTGGGCAGCTAGAGCCACTAGAGGAAAGTGTTCCCTCACCAGTGGCCATAGCATTACCCGCATAAGAAGAAGGCAGCAATGTTGTGGAGCTGAAGAGGGCTTCATCTTGCAGTTTGAGGCAAAAAACCCTACGCCTGTACCAACACTGCTGCCTTCTTATCAATGGAAAATGGATTCTTGCGTTTACTTCCTTCTCGGAGTTGTTTTCTCTCTTGGCTGTAAGAACTCTTCCTCTTGTGAAGGTGGGAGAGATTTCATAGTTTGTTGACTCATATGCCCTCACTATTGAGAATTATGTGACCTTCACTGACCCTTTTGCAGCTACCTCATTTAGCACTAGTGCTACGTTTGAGGTTAGGAGTCCAGCTCACTGACTCTATTGAGAGACCAGAGAATGTGCAAGTGATGGGGCAAAATGTGGATTTGAATCCACTTTTAGGGCATGTCTACTTGTATCTATGTTATGGTATGATTTTGTTGTATATATTTGTTCCCCTAATGCAAACTAGCCATCAAATATATTTCACATAGCACAAGTGTAGCCAAGAGGCCAATTCAGAGAGAGAGAGAGAGAGAGAGAGAGAGAGAGAGAGAGAGAGAGAGAGAGAGAGAGAGAGGATAGGGATAGAGGGATAAAATGAAAAACAAACTAAAATAACCTTTGAATGCCTGAGGTAAATCATAATTTCAAGCACTATCAAACCAAGAATTCAGCAAAACATATGAGTGTGGAGAAGCAACCATGTCAGGTAGAGAGAGAGAGAGAGAGAGAGAGAGAGAGAGAGAGAGAGAGAGAGAGAGATTGAATTATCATCCACAGAGGTCATATATGACCCATGGGACCAAAAAGGAGCACTACAACAATTCCTTCTTAGAGTGGGACGTGATACATATCAGTTGAGGACTGAGGGTCCATCAAGAGGGTAAAGTAAATAA